>NC_134570.1:101992121-102592121 GCF_050947875.1 Dermacentor variabilis
GCAGCTGTGTGGGACCCGTACCATGGAAACCTGATTTCTTCACTTGAGCTTGTCCAAAATAATTCTGTCCGATTCATATTTTCAAATGATACCCGTATCGCTAGCGTAACATCAATGAAGGACAATCTATCTCTTCCATTACTTGTATGTCGAAGAACAATAGCACGTTTGACGCTGTTTCAATAATTTTGTTATCACTCCTCCTTTCACAGTAACTTCATTTCTCAGCCTCATTACCTGTCGAGCCGCATCGATCATCGCCATAAGTTCGGACTTCAAACAGGCAACACTAGCACTTTCAGTAAATCTTTTATTCCCAGATTATCACGGCAGTGTAACCACTTTCCCTGTGAAATTGTATCTATTGTCAACAACGAACTTTTTCGTAGGGCGCTCGCTAACATTTCATAATTAGGAATTATTAACATGTTATTTCATTTACTTGCCGTACATTCAAACGACTAAGGACGACAACGGTTAACATGGTACTAACAGGAATTATCAAGGCGTCATTTTATTTACATTATCTGTCGTACTTACACACATTAGGCAAGATATTACACAGTATTGCATAATTAGGAATTACTAATACGCTACATTGTTTATCTTCCGTATTTCATTGTTATGTTCCCGTTTTTCCAACTCCAATCTGTAATGGCTCCTGGCATTGCGGGTATCATAAAAAAATAAATATCCTGAAAGCTTTTTTGACGAAACTTCGAACATTCAACTAATTATTCTAAGAAAAAGCTATATTAAATTATTTTCCCTGGAAACTGCAAACATTCGAAGAATTCAGTGGCCTAACTAACACTGATGCCAAACTTTTAAAGTTAGAGCTACGATTAAAAATGCATAACTTTTCCTTCTTGACATAAATTAGCAAAATGACGAGAAAAAGAAAGTTTGCAATCCTAAAAAATCCGCCAATTTCGACTTGCGATAACATCACTGCGCTATTGTTCCCCCTCTATGTGGCCTGATAAGATCAATAGAGTATAGGTTATAGAAGATAATATCTCGTTACTTCGTAGTCAAACTTAAGCAATTGGTTTGACCAATTTACGGCCCTCTACCAGCTAGGTAATGATCACTTAAAGCATGAGTTTCAGCGCATTATTTCACAGGAATAAAAGGGATTTTTGTCAACACCATTTTTTAGGATCCAAGTTGGTGCAGTGCAAGCAATAGATAAGCCACACTATGTCACAAACACCAACAGATCGCAGAAGTTTCGGCTCACTGAAGCTGTACATTCTTTCGCCAGCCATCCTTTTAACCAACATTGGAGTTGGTGATTTTCGTATATCGCTTAACGGCGGTTTCTCAGTGGCATACAAAACTCTTCTTCAAATTAATAACCTGTCCACCACAAGAGGAGCTTCTATCCAATTCTTTCCAGGCTTTGCGCGTGATCGGTCATTCATCCCTTGAGTGTGATGCCGAAGAAGGCGTAAGCGCACGACATGCCATCCTCGTACGAATGAATGTCGGGCAAGTGTGGCACAATTAGCATGCAGGTCTTGTTCTCCGAATACACGGTACATCTCCCGATTCTGCAACGTGGCCATCTGGAAGCCTTCTACGCACAATTATTTCTCCTTCTCCACGGTATCTCACAAAAGCGACTTATTTTTTTTTCATTCATTTGAGCACTTACGACGCATGAAACGTCGTCGACCACACATAGCCGTTCGCAACTGCGTCAAAGCTTCCTTGGCCTTAATTGCAGAGTGATTGAATGGTATAGCTGGTCTCAATCTTTTTTTCAATCTTTTTTTCATCATTTCATTCTTGTAATTTCCCAGAAGCCTCCTCGTCGTGAATAAGGCATGATACCTGATTTCTGTTCGTCCAGCTGGTACCGTAAGATCTTACTCCTGATTAAATTCCTATGCAGAGAGGGGAGAAATAACAAAATGAATGCAGACTTGGTTTCTTTGTGTTTTTTTTCTCAAGCTTCTCAAGAAAGGGCGCCAGGAAAGGAGGAATTTTCGTATAAAAGCGCGTACGAACAGCACTCATTCAGCAGTTGGCTCAACAGCAGCTCTAAAGTCACCATGGTAAGAATTCCTGTTCCCGACATGCCATACTAGCCGAGCACAACTTGCGATAATCACCTTAGAAATTATTACTGCTGGCGTAACTTTGCGGATAGCACTATTTTCAAACCCTATTTACGCGAACATAGCTGCTCATTCAATGCTTCAGTAGGTAACCAGCTTTAAAAATTATTGATAACGTTGACATTTCTCTACTTGTTAAGAAGGAAGTTAAGCTAAAAATACGACATGCAACAACTGTTAGACTACGAAATTAAAATCGTCTTAAAGGATCAATGTTGTTCAACGCAAAGCTTACGCTTCTGTGCCGAGCCTCTTAGAATTCTGCGTTACGGTTTGTGCGAAACATCACTGCTAAATGGGTTCAGGCTTGGTTCTAGTTGTCAAATGTGATATACATTAAGAGCGCAAATCAAAGTCGGTCTTACAATAGGGCAAGAAATTAACATTATGTACAAAAGAGCGAGTGCATATCAAACCTGTACTAGCTAAAGCTATGAAGTAGTAATTAAACCTAACATAAAACGGCAATCTCACAAAAAGTACACATCACTCTCCAGATCCGTGCCTGCGTCCTCTTGGCTCTTGCCACCAGCGTTCTCGCTGGCTACACCGGCTACGGCTTTGGCCACGGCTACGGTCTCGGCTACGGCTATGGCGGTCTTAGCCACGGCTATGGTCTCGGCTATGGCTATGGTGGTCTTGTACACGGCTATGGTCTCGGCTATGCCGGCTATGCTCCAGCTGTGCACACTGTCGCTCACGCTGCCCCAGCCGTCGCCACCGTCGCCCACGCTCCAGTCGCGACCTACTCTGCTGCTCGAGTTGTTGCCGCTGCGCCAGCCGTGACCAGGGTTGCTACCACCTACCGCGCCCCAGTCGCCACTTACGCCGCTGCTCCAGCTGTTGCCACCTATGCTGCTGCTCCAGTTGCCGCCTACCACGCCGCCCCAGCGGTTGCCACTTATGCCGCTGCTCCAGCTGTCGCAACCTACGCTGCTGCTCCAGCTGTGACCAAGGTTGCTACCGCCTACCACGCTCCAGCTGTTGCCACCGTGGCTCACGCTCCAGTCACCAGCTACGCTGTGGCCGCCCCAGCCGTTGCTACCTATGCTGCTGCCCCAGCTGTTGCCACCACCACCGTCCATCACGCCCCAGCTGTCGCTGCTTACCACGCTGCTCCAGTCTACAACTACGGCGTCGGAACCCTTGGTTACGGCGCTGGCCACTACGGCTATGGTCACGGTCTCCTCGGCTACGGCCTGAACTACGGCTATGGTCTTGGCTCTCCCTACCACTACGGTGCCCTTCTCCGCAAGAAGAAGTGTGAGTATAGATCTTTCAGTCCATCTGGGTGTATATACATGCACAAATATTGCCTATTGTCGTTTATTTTATGGCTTTATTTAGATAGTAATTTTGCATATACCATGCTGAATGAACACGTCTACTTGTTCATCGGTGGCAGAGAATTTTGCATGGAGTAGAGAAAGAAAATACAAAGGAAAGCATGCTATGGAACAAGAACGTTTTTTTTTATTTATGCCAGTGCGGTTTCTAACATTTCTTTCTTGTATTTTTGTTCTTTGCAGAAACCATCGAACTGTGACGTATTTGAAGAAAAAGACAAGCTTTGTGCACCAACCTCGACATTCCGTCATCTTCCATAATGGAGGAAATGGACAAATAAAAGTGGTCGTTGAAACAAGCACTATCTCGCCTGCCATTCTTTTGTTTTTTGTTTCGCCATGCGAGCTGATGTGCTTGTCAGCTTGAAAAGCGCAGTTTCGCGAAGTGTCCTTTATTCTAAAATGATTAACATGAATTCTTATAAGGTGATCGTGTAGTGGAATAAATACATCATTGTGTCGCCGTAGGCACTTAAGAGTTATTTTTTAATTCCCCATGTAAGGGTTCACTCTTGCAGTGCTTTTTTTATAACGGTGCGTGCACTTGGGTTAGTGATATTATGGCGCAGCTCTTATGAGCCCGTTCGTGGTTTAAGCGTCAGCGCGCCTCGTCCTGCTTCGGCTTAACCGAGCAAACGGGTGTAGCGAAGGATGAAAGAGCGAACAGAGAGCGCAGCGGGGGAGAGGAGGAGAGACGGTCACAGCGAATGCAACGCGAAGAGGAAATGGGAAAAAGCCACGTTGAAGCGCCACCAGCGGCGGCGCCATCCTAAAGGGTAAAGTAATAAAAAAACAGAAACCTAGCTTTTGCGTAAACGGTTCGCCGCAAGCGCTTCATAGCATTTGCCCCGATCGCACAACGTTCGCTGCGACGCTCATCCCAGCCGCGCGCGTTACAGCTCTGCCAATGAATTCGGTGATCGGTGTGATGATCGAATATATTGCGAAACGAAAACACGTAAAGAGCTGCGCTGAATTTTGTAATAAGGATTATTGCAATCAACGATGATTTTTTTCCAGCGAAATGCAATTCACGTATCTCGTTTCTCAGAAATTATCTGACCCTCCGCGAACGGGCCAGGTCCGCACTGTGAATATTGCGCCAACATGCAAGTGGTGCGGAAGTAGGCAATACATTATGTAAGTGTAGATTTCGCTTCTTCTAGGAATGTCCTGTTAATGTTCCACTACATGTTGGCTTTGTTTTAATCAAGACATTCTCTTCAACCGCTCATATATCGAAATTTGTTGTCATGGTTGGAGGCCAACCCAAGAAGATAGGCAACTTTAGTTTGAGTCGCCTATGTTATATATATTTCATTTATTTAAGATTTTTCTTGTATGGACTGCTCTATTCAGGGTTTTTCTGAAGGGTCAGGATGAAAACTAGATAAGCAAAGCAGTGCATAACGGCTCAAGAATTACTGGCATGCCTTGACCTATCCGTTACTTCTGAATGAGGTTGTTTGCGCCTTCCTTTCTCACTCTATTAATACTGTGAATTTAGAAGTCCTTGCTTAGAGAGTTTCGTAAATATAGGGAATAACTTAACTTGTTCACAATAAAAAAAAATACTTCTCCCGCGTTTGATATTCTTCAGCTCATGTAAGGCCCGCTCGACGAGCATAGTCCAAGCAATAGCGGAGCTGCTCTCCTCTGGCACTTATCGGTTGCTCATTCCTCATATCAAAACTTCAATTTCAGCGAAGCTGAGTTGTAAACATAGTGTCGCTAAAACGAGATTACTAAATGAATAGTAGTGCAATGCCTTCAAACCGCTTATTTTGAAATCAAGAGCATAGCTGTCTACATAGCTCACAAAATATAGGTTTTGCCGAAGAACTGGTGCGGTTACCTGCTGGCGCGCCGAAATTTACTAACAGTTATTGGTAGTACGGCAACTGGGTGATAACGCTAAACTGCACATCTAGTTTGATCTAGCCGTTGTTGCGGTGTCATCCTGAAGTTTCAAATAAGCGTTTAACGTGCGGACCTGTGCTACCATCTTTGTTGTCCTGAGTTTGTAAGACCATACCGACTTGGAAAGCGTGTATTTAACATCTAACTCCGCTTCTAATGAGGCAGTTGAAAATGGAGTTTGCCGGTAAAAAGTATTGAAGCTACTTAGATGCCGCGTTAAAAAAAGGGAACATGATTAGAAAGTACAAGTACATTGCCTCAGTAATGTCTAATCATGCAACTCCCGTGATTTACTGCGATAGCTGCTAATGCTAGAAGTCCGGCTTGCTTTGACCGTTCTTTCAATCCCTTAATACATTCTTTCCGTTACGCTCACAACGACAAACTACGACGATTTTTTGCCGTCACTAGGCCACTTCATCATCTCCGTTTCCCCATATATGCAGAGGGGAGAAAATGAACACTGCTGCACATGAATCTCTGCGGCGATTTGAAGCCAAAGAAGTCAAGATATATGCTTATTACCGAATCATTTGCACTGAACACTAAGCTAACATACGCCAGTGGTGCTGGGCACTCATTGAAGGGCTTTGCGCTCCACACAATCTGTGAGAGCAATAGCGTCTGTTCATCTATTTCGCATGCCAAACCAGGAATACTACAGAGGACCAGCATTGTATATTCTGCAAAATGTAGAAATTGTTATCGACAAGAAACGGCTGGGTGTTCGTGCCGTTCCTGCTTATCATGCTCGTGAAAACATCGTCGGTCGCACAAACTTGGGGTTCATGAGAGCGATAATGATAAGGTTTAACAGTGACATAAACATATTTCTTTGCAAAAAAGTTAAAATCCTTAAAGGCGTTGGCTTGTCACACGGGTGACACCGCTGCCTCTAAGACCTTAAAAAGACACGTTTAAGGGGTAACATCAAATTGTTGGTAGGAACCAATGATGCCATCTTGTTTGCCGGCTTTTTCTTTAAAGTAGAAATTATGGCAGCTGTGGTAGGCGATATGAAATTTGCAATATAGAAAGTTTCCCTCCTATTTCTGAAATTATTCTATCGGATATTTTTATGCACCCACGACTGTCAGAATGTCTACAGAATTTTCAACTGCGCCTTTTGAAGCCGGACGTTTAGTTAGAGCTCTGTTGTCATCCTCTACAAATATTTTGTAATTCCCTAGCATTAGGGCTGTTATCTGTGCTACAAGGCAAACACTCTTATGCGTGTAAACATTTTACAGTGTGGAGAGGATATACGAATAGTTGGGCAGTTGGGTGAAATCAATGTCAAAAGCATTAACAGTGTTCATTCCAACAACAACGTTGCACTTACCAAGCGAAGGAGCTGACAATGCAGCTCGAAGGATTCACAGCTGGCGTATACTGAACATAGCGTGACCCACGTTACTTGAGCCATCCTCTTAATATTTGCAAATACCACGTAGGTAGACGGAAGCACGCTAACGTTGTTTGCCCTCCCTTGGAGATCCTCAGAATATTTTTTTGTATTGCGCCTAATTACATAGTTAGCCATGATTAGTTATGTACGCAGGAAAATAAATGCATGGGGCTTTAAGTCCCAGATGCAGGATCTGATTATGAGACATGCCGTACTGGGCGACTCCAAAAGAATTTAGACCACCTGGGGTTCTTTTAACGTGCACGTAAACCAGGATCTGATTTCGCATTTCACCCCCCATTGAAATGCCGCCGCCATGTTCAGGATTCGATCCCGTGACCTCGTCCTTAACAGCGACACACCAAAGCCACTAAGCAACCACGGGGGGTAATAGCAAAGAAGCCCGCGAATACACGGAAAAATTGCCGCGCGACTGCCCGCTCGAGGCATATCGCTTATATTGGCGGCCTTCTTTCATGCTTGGAGAAACGCTTTTATGTAGCTTGCATTGAGCAACACAAAGCTGCAATATCCTGGTCTACAACTGTCTCATTGACACACTATATTTATATAATAGTGGAAACATGCAAAGAGAAATGGAAAAGACACTGTGAGTATACCACCGCTTGTGTCTGGTAACAGCTTTATTGATGATGACGTAGGAAAAGCTGAGTTCTTTAATACGTATTTTAGCTCTGATTTCAGCTGTGCATTGCAACAGAGACATGATATGAGTACCTTGAATTTCCAGCCGGTGGTGAGTGATATGGATGATGTTGTTATTAGCATTAATGGCATAGAGTCTCTGCTGCATAATCTGATGATTGGTAAGGCTGGGTGTCCTGATGACTTGCCAAACAAGTTTTATAAATTTTGTGCTCAGTCTGTTGCACCGTACTTGAAGATTATTTTCGAAAAATCGCTTGAGGAATCCTGCCTTCCAGATGACTGGAAAATCGCAAGCGTAGTGCCAATTCACAAATCTGGTCCTCGTGACACCCTCTCAAATTATAGGCCAGTATCACTAACTTCAGTTGCGTGCAGGACTGTTGAACATATTTTGTATACTAGTATAGTAGCACATATGGACGCACATTCATTGTTTAATCCTAGACAGCATGGTTTTCGAACGGGCCTATCTTGTACTACGCAGTTGACTGAATTTGTGCACGAGCTGGCAGGAGCACTGGACAGGCGTCTTAGCGTGGACTGTGTGTTCTTGGATTTCAAAAAGGCATTTGATACCGTGACGAAATGTTTACTAATAAAAAAATGGCCTTTTTACAATATCAGTCCTCAAGTGATATCATGGGTAAAAGATTACCTACGTTTACGTCAGCAGTTTGTGGATGCGAATGGTACTCAATCTCAGAAGGTGCAAGTTGTGTCCAGCGTTCCGCAAGGCTCCGTGCTGGGGCCGCTATTGTTCTTGCTGTACGTGACCGACTTTAGTGACGGAATAGTGTCTCAAATGCGGTTATTTGCGAACGACTGCGTCCTCTATAGAATAGTCACTTGTGACCGTGATGCTGAGCTGTTTCAGGAACACTTGAACAGAATCTCAGAGTGGTGCGTCAAATGGAATATGAATTTGAATTTGTCTAAAACTGTTCATATTAAATTTACAAGAAAGAAAAACCTTGATATGCAACCGTATGTTATTAGGAATGTAATGTTGGAACAGGTATTCGAATTTAAATATTTAGGTGTTTATTTTACTCCCGCTTTGAATTGGCGCCATCAAGTCGATTATGTCACTGCTAAAGCATGCAAAATCCTGGGATTTCTTCGCCGAAATGCAAACACTTTTCCACAGTCATGTCGGGACATCTTGTACAAGACTTATGTGAGGTCAATTCTGAAATACGCGTGTACGGTTTGGGACCCGCATACTCGTAGAGATAAAGATAAGCTTGAGCGGGTGCAGAACATTGCCGCTCGTTTCGTATCTGGCATACGCGGGGCTCAATACAGTGCATCGCGTACGAAGGAAGCACTCAACTGGGAATTACTAGACATGCGCCGTAAGAAGTTGAGGCTGAAGTTTTTCCATGCTATTTATTATTCAGCTGTTCGGGTTGATCGCGAAAAGTTTGTGCGAGAGCCGTTTTAAAGATCCGATCGTGTTGACCATGATTTTAAGGTCCGTGAATTTGCGTCAAAAACTGAATTGTTTAGAATGGCTTTCTTTCCTAAAACCATTAGGGAATGGAATAGACTGCCGAGTGATGTTGTGAGGGTAGAATCAAATGATGCTTTCTTTTTGATGTTGTAGATTGTAGATGTGCATTGCTAAGGGCATTGCCTTTTTTTTCGTTTTTCCTCTTTTGTTATCACTTTTAACACTGTACAGGAGCAGAGGTGTCGTATGTATTTCTTCTTGTACCCCTCCCCCCTCCCCCCCCCTGTAATGCTTTGGCGCTGTGGGTTCCTTAATAAATAAATAAATAAAATAGAAGTTGAATCTCTAACACTAGGTATGTAATTAGGTAGAATGCAAAAATAAATCTTTCAGTATCTCCAAGCGACGGTACAGAACATTACCTTTTTTCACTAATGCCCCGTGGTACTTTCACATCTTAAAGTACGGCTCAACATACGTAGGGCAATGGTTACATCAGCACTGGAAATCTTCCGCGAAATAGACATTGCTCGAATTTCCGATATGGCACTGCGTCATTTGGTCTGCAAGATTAGTTTTAGTAGGAATTTTGGCTATACAATTGATTATGCCCAGGCGGAACCTCCAACATGGCTTATCGCCACGGAAGAAGAAGAAACGTTTAATACAGCAACTGCCTCATTACTGATGGCGCTATATATTGATTTACATAAGAACTGCATTTAAAAAGTGGCGTTAAGCGACCAAATTTCAGAGCAACATAAAACGATAAGGAAGGAAGGAAGGAAGGAAAATGGGGAGAAGAAAATGCAGGTAGGTTAACCAGCTTAGCTCAACCTGTTTGCTACCCTACACTTGGGAGCGGGATGAGGGGGATGAAAGATGTGGAGGAGAGAGAGCACATAGCACAGCCCACCATCGTCAGTTACTGTCGGTCACTCTTGCGTGGTACGTAACATCACTGTCACAGCCGCTTGTCCAAGCCCGTCTCTTTCGAAAACTGAAGTAGTCCCTTCAGTCCCTTTGTCGCCTACAGCTGCGATGTCTTCTGTCGGCGATGTGTGAAAATCGTTTACACTGACAATGGTCTATTGTCAAAGTGCACTAGAACGGACGCCAGGGACTGTCTCTGAACATTATATTCAGGACAGTCACACAGAATGTGTTCTAGCGTCTCCTCGCCAAGACAGGCATTGCAGAAAGAGATGTCGGCCATTGCAATGCAAAATGTAAGATTTCGTGGGTGCCACCCCTAGCCATAAGCGATAAAGCAGAGTGGCATCTCTTCGGCAGAGTCCAGTTGGCATACAGAGATGCATCAAAGAGGGCGGGTGGTATTGACGATTGCTCCGGTTGGTCTGGCTGCTTGGTGTGCACCATAGAGAGAGCGTGATCTCCTGTGCAAGCACTCGAAGTGTGCTGGCTGCGTCGGACCGTTAAAGTGGTATGGGCTCTTCCCGTGTGTCTTCAAGAGCTGCCCAAGCGGCATTATCGACGTTTTCGTTTCCTATGACGCCGCAGTGACTTGGCAGCCACTGAAACATCACGTGGTGTCCTTTATCATGTGATGTATGGGATAGGCATCTAATGTCGAATACGAGCTTTTCGAATGGCCCGCGACGCAGAGCTGATAGCACAGATTGTAGGGCTGCCTTTGAGTCACTGAAGATTGACCATGGTGGTGGTGGTTCCCGATTGACGAAACAAAATTCAGCGCGAAGTGCAGCTAGTTCCGCAGATGTGGAGGTCGTTGGGTGATCAGTCCTAGAGCGAATGGTAATACAGAAAACTCTCAGTTGCACGAACGTTGGTTTAACAAATATTTCACAATTACGAACTTCTATAAAATCCTCGGCAGTTTTCCTATCCATTCAATGCAAAAATCTTTCAGTTAAACAAATTCCTGAAAAGCGGATATTTCAGTTGAACGAACTTGATCAGCGGACCCGGGCTTATTTTTGAAATCAGCTCAACGAAGTTTCGCGCTCTGCAGCACTGGCGTAGGCGGCGCCCGCCGCTTCCAAATCACCCCTCCAGCGGCGGCTATGTGCAGAGTGACAGTGAGCTGGTTACCTGTGCTAAGCTATCAGAACTGGAAATTGTTTGCACTGTTTAATCCCGAAGAAGAAGACTGTGATGAGGAGGATGCACTGGCAGAGGCAGATTCAAATCCTGTAATTCCAGCCGAGATCGTAGGCTACCTTGGAAAGTTGCGAGACTTCGCGTCTCAGCAACAGACTGTGCCAGAGGAAGTGCACAAAAGCATTGACTCTCCGGACAGTTTTGTTACATCATGCGCTTTAAGAGCGCCAGTGCAAATGAAAATTAGATTTTTTTTCGAAATGAGATATGCAGCAACGTAACTGTTACACACTTCGTATATATTGATGTACATTACTAGATAAATTTCATTTCACACTTTTGACTCGATGTCTGCTGTGACCTATGCTCTTCCATATTCTAGTGAATATTGCGTTTAGCGAACTTTCAGTTAAGTGAACTATTTCGTTGGGTCCCTTAAGTTCACTCAAGTGAGAGTTCACTGTAGTTCTTGCTGGGATAACCACAGCACCCGAAGAGCTTTGGATGTTTGTGGAACCATCATTATAAATATTTACATTGTTCGCGTACCTATCGGGCAGAAGAAACAGAGACAGTTGTTTCAGCACAGGCGGCGACAGCTCAGACTTTTTCCCGGTTCCTGGTGCACTGAAATGTACCGTGGGGCTGATAACGCACCAAGGGGGTATCGATGGTTTGAATGCAATGGTGAAGCCCGAGGGAAGTTTGCCGTTGTATTGGATGATAGTTTTAGAGAATGATGCTTGGTGCCTGTCTGAAGGTAGCGTTGCAAGGTGGTAATATATGGCCCGTGGAAAATGGCTGATGTGCGATCTTAGGGCTTCCACCATAATGTGAGTTTGCATTGGATTGTCCCGCGCAATCACAATAGTTGCCTCTGTTGACGTGCTCCTGGGCAAATCAAGGCAAATTCTGAGTGCTTGACCTTGTGCTGCCTGCAGAACACGAATACTTGTCCTGCAGGTGTTGTTCAGTACAGGTAGACTATATCTTAAAAAACCGAGAAAGAGAGCTCTGTAGAGTACTTTGTTTAGCGCAAAACAACAGACAAGACGACAGGACAAGGCGCTACCAGAACTGCAGGTTCAGGAGACGACACAGACACACAAATATCAGGGCCCACAGTAGATGAAAGATAGTTCAGCACAATGCGTTGGCGGGCTAGTTGCTGCGAATCCATGAATAATTCTTGAATCCATGAATCTTTCTTGTGTCTGTTGTTTAGCGCTAAACAAAGTATTCATGGATTCGCACCAACTAGCCCGCCAACGCATTGTGCAGAGCTCTGCAGAGTTTCAGCATTGCGTCTACTGACATCCCCCACGTCTTTCCTGTCAAGTATTTAAACAACTGGGAAGTTGCTGTCAGGTGGCGTTTCATGTATGCCACGTGTGGGCTCAAACAGAGGTCTAGGTCAATAATTACGCTAAGAAATCTGTGGGTTTTGACATAGGAAATGGTCCTCCCATTGATTGTGGTGACATAAGGCGTCATTGGTTTGCGAGTAAATGCCACTAGTGCGCAATTTTCTGGTGATATGCTGAGACCTTGTCTACAAAAGTAGCTCGCTGTCAAAGTTGCCTCTTTTCGAAGCCGCACACATGTTGAGGACGTGTGGCTACCGAAGTCCAGACACAGATGTGGTCTGCGTATTTTGAAACTTTCGTGGTAGTAGGCAAGTATTCAGCAAGTCCAACAAAAACGAGGTTGAATAGCGTCGGGCTGAGAGCACCGCCTTGAGGAACGCCCCTGCTGCTATAGCGTCGCGTACTAGGGCCATCGTCAGTTAACACAAAGAGTGATCTTGCAGACAGGTAAGTTGCAATCCACAAAAAGACTCGACCACCTAAGCCAACCATCGCAAGACTGTCGGTAGTAGCCTCATGTAATGCGTTATCGTATGCCTCTTTCAAATCTAAGAATAAAGCTGCAGATAAAACGACAATGATAGTCACGTAGGGTAGGTAGGTGTTTGCACGCTGTTCTACTTAACAACGAAGCGAAAATTATGCGCGTTTAACTCAAGTCTCAAAGGGCTTATACAGACCACAACGCCACATCTCATTGATTCACGAATACTATATAGACCAGCCATATTCAAATATAACATGTTTGACTTCTACGAACAAAGAAAACTGGATTAGCAGAAGCGTTTGGCTGAAAAGCTGCAAATAAAGTGATAAAAAAATCACGGTAAATAAATAAATAAGTCTAGGCTCCACACTCAAGGCGAGTCGGAGAGTCGAAAAGTTTGTCTAAACAGCTAGTTCGAATTCCATATCATGCAGCGGTGTAATACAGATAGGAAGTTGCGTACATGAAAAAGAAGTAAAAGTGAGGCCTTAGTAGTGCCATTAGCATTATTTGCCTGTTTCAGCACTATCTATCTATCTATCTATCTGTCTGTCTGTCTGTCTGTCTGTCTGTCTGTCTGTCTGTCTGTCTGTCTGTCTGTCTGTCTGTCTGTCTGTCTGTCTGTCTGTCTGTCTGTCTGTCTGTCTGTCTGTCTGTCTGTCTGTCTGTCTGTCTGTCTGTCTAGCCACTTACGCGTACCCAGCGGGTTTAGCTGCTTAGGCCGCCTGTGGCAGTGAAGCCATCGTGCTCGTTCCATCGTCACCACTCTTGCTGCACGATCTGACTCTCGTCATGCCGTCATCGTTACGCCTTCTACCTCGACCCAGTGCCAACTAATTGTTTAAGAGCTTGGGCCTCTAGGCATATACCTGTGTTCGTGATGCCGTCGTGGTCATAGCATCGTCGTCATTGAAGCTTTGTTAGCCCATTATCGCCGTGCCATAATCTTCCCACCACTGTCATCATAAAGTGCTGTTGAGTTGGTGTTCACACCGCCGTAGTGTGCTGTCATTATCGTTCCATGGTCGTTGACCTAGATTTGTTATCCAACACTGGTCCTACTTTCGTCGCCACTCTATCCTCATCACATATTCATCAACATACCGTTCTCGTCATAACCCCTTCATCGTTCCATCTGGGTCAGTCTTTCATCGTCATTCTATGGCAATCGTCCTGCGTGTTTTGATATAATCGTGATTATGCTGTGGTTGTAATGGCGCTGGCGTCAGACAGTCGCTGTCATGCATCCCTTGTCAGACCGTCGTCGCCGTGCCGTCGCAGTCATGCCGTCGTCGTCACCCCAGCTTAGTAAACGGACTCTCGTCATGCCGTAGTCATTACGTCATCGTCAGCACCTAATCGTCGTACTAATGTCTTCTTGATATACTCGTCGTCAGGTCATTCTCATCCTACATTCGTCGTCTCCTTAATGTCCCCATACCGTTGCCATGTCATTGTCGTGCTCCCGTCGTCATCATACAGTCGTCCTCATGCATTTGTTGTTATACCGTCATCCTGATGCCACCGTGGTCATGTCGTCGCGTTTATTGAAGGTTTGTTTACCGCTTGTCGTCCAAAAATAGTCATCTCGTTGTCATCACTTCATCATCGTCACCATGTCATCGATGTACCTTTGTCATCGTTTTAAATTCGACATCTAATGATCGTCGTGCCATCGTCGTTATACCACCTTTAGGCTTTTTCACATGCTGCCACCGGAAGCAGAAAAAATTGTTGCAACCTCACGCGTCGCAACAATATATTTAGAGGTATCATTTCACACGATTGTGATACTCATTCGCTGAGGAGCTATGTCGACGATGGTGTAAGCAGTTCTTTTATTGCGCAAGATAAATAGCTTACTAGCCTGTTAGCGCATTAGAAATTTATGTTAGAAATGTTAGGAATTTCTGCATTGCCTTAAGACCCGTCGAAGTAAAAGGGAACATGTACGTTTCCTGCATGCACAAAAATGCGAAAGCGCACATGCAGAGCTTGTAACAAAAAACTCGGTCCTTTTTTCTGATCTTTTCTTGCATAATTGTGTGCTTACACTATACAGAGTATTTTAGTCCGTAATTGGAAGCATAGAAATCTCAGTTCGCTCATTCGACAATACTCGCCTCTTTTCATTTATGTAGTAACACTTCTGCATGGAGCCGGGCAAATGAGCGATAGAACATATCAGACTCTAAAAATTATTCCAAATCCAATACACTTCTTAAAATAAACATTAGGCGACTCCTTTTTTTCAAGTGGTTCCATTCAATGCTATAAGAGACACGTGATGCGTGTAGTGTTAAGGTATTTCCAACCATGTTTAGGAACTGCTCCTTGTATTATATGCCATTGCAGAAGCGTTATATCATTTCGCTGCGCAGTGTCCGTGTAGTCCGTGTGCATGTAGTCCGCGTTCTACACCGCGCTTTCTAGCATAGTGGATGTGTGCCTGCACGCGAAGGTGAAAAGGCGCAGAGCCGCCCACTATGCCTATTACGTGACTCACACTACCACGGATTACGATGACTCAACGATCGGCTCAATTTACTCAGCTACAAATCGACCGAGCTATCAAAAGGCAAAGGGAACGTCCTTTTAATAAATAAATAGCGCGACTGAAGGCGCGTGTTTGTGGCAGTCCATAATATTTGTGTTTTTTGTTATTTTATTGAATAATTCCACAGAAAACAAACGCAGTCAACATCACATCTGTAGAGTTTGCGGCAAGATGAGTCGTGTCTGCCGTAGCAGTATGAGTGCTTAAGGCGTTACGCCGATTACCTCGAGTTCCAGGGTTCGATTCTGCCTCGCCAGCCGCGTTTCGATGTGGGCAAAATGCAGAAAAGTGCTCGTGTGCTTATATTTAGGTTTCAGTTAAAGAATAACAGGTGGACCATATACATCTGGAATCCTCAACTGCGGCGTGCTTCTTGGCCTGAGAGCAATTTTGGCACGTAAAATGCCAGCGAATACTTAAATATGTTTAGAGATGCCGATCCCCGATGTATGCGGGGTCCTGCATGTAGTAGTTGAAGGAAATATGAACTACGAGAAGGTACTGCGGAAGTGTCAAAGAATTTGTGTCTTTAATGTGCTGCATATCTTGACTCGCCCATAGCAAGCCGCAACACCGCGCGCATTATTTCTGTCTGTTCCGCTCCTTTGTTATCGTTTATCGTCGTGACATTGAATAAAACAATGCAAGCTGCCCTTCTGCCCACTGCTTGGTTTCAATGACGACATTCTGCACACGTGAGCTTTGCCTTGCAGTGAAGTAACCTCGCTAGAAATGCATGGAACTGCTTCAGTGCGACAAACTCGCGCTAATTTCGCCAAAGCAATTTCTCTCGCTCTTTCAGTAGAAACCTTGCTCTACTGCTTTCGTTATATAAATAAACTGTCCGTTTTTATGATCTTTTAATTTACCTTTTGTTTAGGCCGAACATACTGCTTCGTTTCCTAACACAGTGTGTCTTTAGGGTGCTTGTATACTATTACGATCGGGCTCTTGTAATGGTAATATCACTTATTTAGTAGTGATATTGGAGAAAAATTAGGTGCTCGCTTTGACTGAGTGCATTAAAGAGTGCTAAGTTGAGGGAATCCTCACGTCACTAACCGATTTTAAAATGTGAATTTAATATCAACTAGTGTGCAGCTCAATATGAATACTGGAAAATTTGGAAAACGGTGAGTAAACAAAATAGGCCCCTCAGAGTTATCATTTACGGCAAAGCACGAGACCTGCCCCGCTTTGTTACTTGCATTGCATCAGGTTTAAATGCAGCCCGAAAGAAAGCTACAAGACATTAGGAGGCAGATAGATTTGCGGAAAAAAATCGCAGCCACTTGAGAACCTTGCTGGTGACAATCGCGTGGGTGACCTCGTACTGTCATCTTTTTTCGGAATGTAAGCTTTTAATTATCTTTCGACACTTGCATAATTAAATCGCTTTACGTACTGCACGATCGTCGTCGTGTCGTGAGCGTATGGTGCTTTTGCATCCAGTGAGACAATAACGGTCAATACGAAAATATCGGCACGAGCACTCCTGGAAAACAACGTACGGCATGATGACGGTGCAATACCGTAAAACACGCTGCAGGTTCTTAGTTTGCAAAGGACATAGTCAGTGGCAAGACGGCTCAGGGCCACCAAAAGTGCGACCACGACACATTTGACAAAGGTTTGGCGTACTATAAGACAGGCCTCATGCTGAATTCGACCTTACGAGTGGTCGGGGTGAAAAATTTGCTACCGTTATCCGCAACAGGGAATGGTGATTCCACTTTTCTCGAATAATGACAGCATAAAACGAAAATTCTGGGAAGCACGAAACTGCGCGCCGCAACAAATTTGTTTGAAGGCGCTTGTAAGGACATCGCTCTAAAATAATATGAGGTCGTAGCGATCGATGTTTTCTAAACTCTTTCACATGAAACAAGTTGCGTTCATTGGCCCGTGAGCCCTGAACAAGCACTGGCTAAATTTTTCTTAATTTGCATTTTCGGCTCGTATTACTGCTTTCTGTCTTTTCAATATTATAATTTCTACCTACGTTATTATAGGCGCGTTCGTCGCTTTCCATGATCGGTAAACTTAATAAATTTGGATTTATGTATGACCCTATACGAGCCTTTCATGCTCTCCCAGTTTTTGATGAAGTCCTCCGTGTCTTGGGAGACCTGCTTGTAGGCTTGGTGCCCGGATCCCAACATTAGCTGAAAGCTCTGAAATCATATACTGTGAAGTTTCATAGATTTCTTCATGATAGTAGACAACTCGTGATCACACTAACAAGTAATCATGAAAATTTACTGAACACAACACCACTAAACATTGTCCAATGTTGTGCTTTTATGTAAAAAGCTTGTAGTCTGTTTCGTATACACCTTTCCCATCGGGATTTTCGACGTACGCTTTCCAACACGGTGTTTCCGGAGGGAGAGACTGACTATTACATATCGTTTTTCTTCCGCGAACTGCCACCCTCCCCCCTCCCCCTTTACCTGTAAAATGGCTGGCGTTGACATCCAATCCCCCGTTCTACAGCAATTCTTTTATTCAACATCGCCTTAAAGTGACCCATCACAACAGATTATCGAGTTTTGACGTTTCTAATTGTTTGTTCAGTGTCCTCATCCATAGTTTTGGCTTGATAATTGAGACTAGATATGCGTGCATAATAAAGGGCTATAGCAAATATTCCCTCCACTGGTCATCACCGCCAATTTACTGATATCATTGAAAGAGAAGCTTGCGTGAAAGGCCGTTTGTGAATACAATGCTACAGATCAGACATTTGAATTATATCAGAGACACGAGAGAAAATAAAGAGAACCTCACCCGAGAAAAACGCGAATTTACATGGCATATCACTGATAGACAAGAAAGAGGCTCTGTGAAATAAAGACGAAATGTGGGCAGGTGATAGCCTACTTTTGGTGCAGTCTCGTACAATATCCTTTAAATAAAAAAAGTCGAAATGGTACGCACCAAACAAAAGCACGTCCATGTTTACTGATGAAGCCAATGCAGAAATGTACACCAGGGCACCAAGATTATGCAAAATTGGTTATGCTATACGCATGCCACCATTATCGCGTTTGTAGCTTAAAATGCTTATAAGTAAGCCTTGCTTTCGATTCAGTTACTACGTAAGTTGAATAATAAGCACAATAATCTTTTCTACTTGCATGAGTAAATGTGTTTCAACACATAACTTCGATACGTACAGTCCCAAGAACACTGACCTACATAGTTGGTGCTACCAGACTAATTACTGGATGATCGTTTGTTTTCTGGAGTGATCAATAAAATATACACAGTTTTCGGGCAGTCACTACTACAAGTGTTTTACATGATGCGTGAACAAATTTGTTGACATTTGCCCCGATTCATTGAGCCGCTCCAAAGCTCAGCACCTTACAATGGTGCGTAGGAAAAGTATGAGTGATTCTTTTTTCTTCTAAATATCAACATAATAATTTCTGGTGCTAATTCTATCGTTTTCATGGGTCAGTATTCTAAGACATAGTATTTTCTAGAAATTCGCTGTCACCAACATTGTCGTAGGATGTTTCAAAAAACGCTGCTACTACCGACAAATGCGCTATTTGGATGAAGTTTCTCACATCATGTAACACAATATATGTTATCTAGAAGAAAAAGCTATACAGAATACATTTCTGCAGAAACATTGAACATCGAAATACTTCTCCTAAACAAAAGCTATGTTGAATTTGTTGCTGTAGAAACTGCGAGCATTCCAATGATCAGGTGACTTAACTAACAGCGATGGAATACTTTTAAACTGTGACCTACCATAAAAAAGTAACTTTTCCACCTTGACAACGCATTCGGAAAATGGCGGCAAAATATAATTTAGCTTTCCTAAGACTTTATACTTTCGATAACATCACTGAGCTATCGTTCATGCTCTATGCGACCTAATAAGAGTAATGGAGTATAGTTTACAGGCCATACTATCTGGTTACTTTAAAGCCGAATTTACGTTACGGTTTTAACCATTTTCCACCCTTTTACCACCTAAGAGAAGAGGGCATAAAGCATGACTTTCAACGGAATATTTTACAGGTTTCAAAGTGATTCTTGTCACCACCGTTTATAATAAATCGAAGTTGAAGCAGTGAAAGCAATAGATCAGCCGAACTAAGTCGCAAACACTGAACAATCGTACAATTTTTGGCTTATCATGACAATGCACATTTTTCTTTCAGCCATCTCTTCAGCCAACACAGAAGTGGGTGTTCTTATTTCACTTGATGACAGTTTCTCAGCAACGCACACAAATCTTCCTCAACTGCATCTTCTGTCCACCACAAGATGAACTTCGATCCAATTTTCTGCAGGCTTTCCGCGTGACTCGTCATTCATCGCCTCAATTTGACGCCAAGGAAGCCATGAGCGCACGACATGCCGTCCACGTACAAATGAATCTCGGGCAAAGGGCTGCACACTTTCGTTGTGGCATGTTTCACATGCAGCTCTTGTTCTCCGAACACACGGTATATGTCAAGGTTCTGCAAAGTGGCCAGCTCAAAACCTTCTACGCACAATTATTTTTCCATGTTCACAGTATCTCACACAAGGGGAGTTATTTTTTTTTTATCTCAGCTTTTACGACGCATGAAACATGCTAGACCACACAGCCGTTTTACCCTTAACTGTAGAGCGATTGAGCAGTATAGTTCGCCTCCCATTTTTTTTCATTACTTTTTTAAAACTTCATACAAGCGTCCTCGTCATAAATAAGGCGCGATGTTTGATTACTCTTCGCGCAGCTTGCAGCGTAAGACCATACTCCTGATTAAATTCCTTTCCAGAGATGGGTGGAATAACAAAATGATTGTACACTTGCTTTCTTCTTTCTTTTTCTTGTGATGCCATTTATTGTGCAGTTTCTCAAGAAAGGGGGAAAAGAAAGAAGGAGTTTTTGTATAAAAGCACACACGAACAGCAGTAATTCAGCAGTTGGCTCAACAGCAGCTCTAAAGTCACCATGGTAAGAATTTCTCTTCACGAAATGCATCACTAGCCGAGCGAAACTTATGATGATCACCTTAGAAAATAGGTACTGCTGGCGTCCTTTAACGCATCGTTCTAAGTTCAAACCTTATATGCGCGAACACAGCGCCTATTCTTTGTTTCAACAGGTAACCGTCTCTAAAAATTAATTATAACGCCTACATTTTTTCCAGCTGTTAAGAAAGAACTTTCGCTTATATTACGGCACGCATCAAGTGTTAGAATGCGAACTGAACAAAGCCTTATAGCATTAAAGTTGTTAAACGCAAAGTAGCGCTCCTGTGCCGACCGTCTTAGAATTCTGGAATACAGGGCGCTATAACGTAAAACTATTCTATTCAAATTCTGTAATCAGCCCTCCACAATTGGTGAAAAATTTTTTTGACGACTCCCGCTTCCCCTGTCTGTCACACGACGTCACGAAAACCGCGATGGCTCCCCATCTGACGTGACATGTACACACTCATTATGCATGTTTTGACCAAACAAAAGAAAAATAGTTATGTCTGATTCGACGCCGTTTCGACATTAGCCCTCGGTTATTGGTCAAAAGTTTTCGGGCTGTACCCACTTCACCTGCTTGTCACGCGATGTCACAAAACCATAAAAACTCACCGCGTAAAAGTGACGTTTACGCGCTAAATATGTATTAATATGCCGAACAAAACTGAATTTTCTTCAGAATAGCCGCAGGCGGCCCCGTTCTGAAAGGAATAAAAGATGGCTGCTGCCGATCGCTCATGCAGTGGCTACTCGCACCTGCCGGAGAGCAAGGGTTTATTTACGTGTAATAACATTTTTTGTGTGGGCGTGTAACGTTTCCGAGCACTCTCGGCACGCTTACTGCCTCGTTATGCCAACTCTTCTTTGCTGAGGATACTTTTTAGTGTCATTCTTAAGCTTCTGTTGCATGTCACCGCGATTGTCGACGAGCCACCGCAAGCTAAGCAAGAGAAAGCGGACCGATCGCAGACGCCGGCACCACCCTATTCGTCCGGTTATCTATTTTCAGTGCACTGGCTGGGCCCCATCGAATTCCTCTGCACTTCAGCGTGCTCCTCGCCTCTTGTGAGCCAATTAGATAAGAGAAACAACTCAGTGTAGGCACTATTACTCGTTTTCCAAGCAAACAAAAGTCATCTCCTATGAACGAGGAGAGCGTTTGATTCGTTTATTCGCACAACCCTGCGGGTGACCGCCTGATGCTTGCGTTCGCGGTTAGGCAAATTTGACGTCATGAGTTTGGAAAAAGACAAAGCGGAATAGTCCTACGTTATAGGGTTCATAGTGTCCGCGAAACACCACTACTAAATTATTTATAGTTTGGTTATACTTGTCAAACGATTTAGCTTGAGCTTTAGACAACAAATTAAAGTTCGTCTTGAAAGAAAGCAAAAAAATTAGCATTATGCGTAGAAAAACAAGTGCATATCGAACTTGTGCTAGCTGAAGCTATGAAGTGATAAGTAAACCTCACATAAAAGCGCGCTCACACACAAAATACGCATGGCTCTCCAGATCCGTGCCTGCGTCCTCTTGGCTCTTGCCACCAGCGCTCTCGCTGGCTACACCGGCTATGGCTTTGGCCACGGCTATGGTCTCGGCTACGGCTATGGTGGTCTTGGCCACGGCTATGGTCTAGGCTACGCCGGCTACGCTCCAGCTGTGCACACTGTCACTCACGCTGCCCCTGCCATCGCCACCGTCGCCCGCGCTCCAGTCACCACCTACCCGGCTGCCCGAGTTGTAGCTGCTGCTCCAGCCGTGACCAGGTTTGCTACCACCTACCGCGCCCCAGTCGCCACTTACGCCGCTGCTCCAGCTATTGCCACCTACGCTGCTGCTCCAGTTGCCGCCTACCACGCCGCACCTGCTTTCGCCACCTATGCCGCTGCTCCAGCGGTCGCCACCTACGCTGCTGCCCCAGCAGTTGCCACCACCACCGTCCACCACGCCCCAGCTGTGGCCAGTGTTGCCCACGCTGCCCCCGCTGTCGCCGCCTACCACGCCGCTCCAGTCTACAACTACGGTGTCGGAACCCTTGGTTACGGGGTTGGCCACTACGGCTACGGTCACGGTCTCCTCGGCTATGGCCTGAACTACGGCTATGGTCTTGGCTCTCCCTACCACTACGGTGCCCTTCTCCGCAAGAAGAAGTGTGAGTAAATATTTCAGTCCGTTTAGCAAAACCTGAATTTATGTAGATGTTAATTTTGCATATGGGATGCTGAATGAAGACGTGGTCTTGTGCGTCTGGGGCAGAGAATATTGCATGGAGCAGAGAAACAAAATACAAAGAAAGGCACGCTATATAACAAGAACGTTTTGCTGATTTATGTGAAGGTGGTTTCTAACAATACTTCCGTGTATTTTCCTTATTTACAGAAACCCTCCCACGGTAACTTGTTTGACGAAGAAAAGCTATATGCATCGACCTCGACATTCCGACATCTTCCATAGTGGACGCAATGGAGAAATAAAAGTGGTCGTCAAAACAAGCACTATCTCGCTTGCCATTCTTTTGTTTTATGTTTCCCCAAGCTAGCTGGTGTGCTTGTCAGTTTGCAAGGCGCAGGTTTGCAAAGTGTCCTTAATTCTGAAATGATTCTGAGGCGATCGTGTAGTAAAATAAACGCATAATTGTATCGCCGCGGACACATATGAGTTTTTCTCTTCAAAACGCAATGGTTCGCGCTTGCAGCGTTTTTTTTTTTTTTTTGATAACTTGTCCTTGCACTTGGATTAGTCGTGATAGCGCTCGGTTTAACGGCCGTTCCTGCGTTGAGCGTTGGCGTGCCTCGGGCTTTTTCGGCGTACCCGAGCGAACGAGCACAGTGAAGGATGAAACAGCGAACGCGGAGCGCAGCGGGGGATTAGAAACCGCGATAGCGAAGACACCACGAGTAGGGCTAAGCGGAGGAGTATAGGATGGCGAAAGAGTGCGAACAAAAGCAGACTGCCGCACTAGACGGTGAGATTACGGAATAGTATTCGAGTGCAGTTCTTAGGCGCCCGTTCTTGGGTTGAGCATCGGTGTGCCTCGTCCTCTTTCGACGTAACCGAGCGAACGAGCACAGCGAAGTATTAAAGAGCCAATGCAGAACGAAGAGGGGTATAGGCGCCGTGCACGGTGACGGACGCGCCACTGGTGGCGGCCTTGCGCAGAACAGGCGGGAGAGGTGCCTGGCGCGCGCCGTAGTTTGTTGTGTCGTTGATCGTGCTTCTCTGTCTTATTCACATTTTCAGAGCAAGATAGGCAACACCACTCGCACGTGTGGGATGGCCAAAGCTTCAGGGAATGTCGAAGAAGAATTGTTGCATTGTGGGGTGCTCAAATACCGGTGAAAACGGGCCGGGGATACGCTTCTAATCATTCCCGGCAAAGCCTCATCAGCGGGAGCAACGGTAGCAAAAATGGATCGTCGCTTCGAAGGGAAATTTTTTGTTCTCATCCTTTCCTTTGTATCGTCGGTGTTTTTTCCCCTCGATCATAGTTAGACGCGTGAGCAACGAAGTCCGTCTGCAGTGCAGCATGAGGTTTAAAGGCATTTCGCAAAAGTTCGGAATGCTGTTTGCCGCTTATATTGTTTTCCGCTTCTTTACCGCGTTGCGCTAGCTAGGCAACACGACTGCACGAGCGCATTGCGTTGTATGTTAAAGCTACTGAAGTTTGCACGAACTGAAATTGTTGGTTTCATGTGGCGCGGTAAATCCTCGCACCAGCTGTCGCGCACTTCATGTTTTTACATCTATTTTATGGGTGACTTTGCACATGTGTAACTGTCGCTAGTTGTTCCATGCATAACTCTTGTCGATTCTTTTGAGCTGCGAAGTTTTCACCCTGCCTTGTTTGTAAAGGGTATAAATCACGCTGTGTCTTATCGGAATGATACCAAGGAAGTGGTTCTTTAACAGCTTTATTCTTTCGCCCGAGGGCATCTTAGATATTGTTTGCGTTTTTGGAAATGTGTTTAGAAAATAGGTAGTTCAGGGCGAGAATTGCTAATAGCTGCTGCATATGGTATTTTTGTTCCATTTCTCGCTGGCAAGTTCGCGTCCCGTTTGGGAAGTCATCACACCTCGATGCTGCCTGAGCAAACTTGACACGCCGAGTGATTTGTTTGTTTCACAACGTAGTCCCTTCTTGCATGTGAGTTTTGTACTCAACTGAATTCTTTCTTGTACTTACGCTGCAGACGACTAAACCGGGCCTTGCCGCCAGCGCTCATCTACTTTGACTAGCGCTGCTCTGCCTTTAAATATATCATGTGGCACCTCTCTCTAGTAATATAAGAAAAGTACTGAAAAGTTAGTCAGTCTTTAGCTTTGTACGTTTCCAAGCAGCTCCATTGTGGAATTTAAAATAGCACAAACTGCAGCGGGAAGGGTAGTTCATCGGCGTATGCAGCAGAATTGCATCGGCGGTACAGCACTAACACGCGCTTTCATTAACCCCTGTGTTTGGTCACTTCGTTGGCTAGTGTACGCGTTTCCATCAATAAATTGGCAATTACTCTTCTTGAAGCGACTTCGACTGCACCTATTCGGCGATGTCACATGTATTCATCGGCAGAAAAATTACAACGGCATATGCAGAGATTGCACCGTGCGGATTTGTTTGATATAAGTCTGCACTAACGACGGGTGCTCATTATTCAGGTACAGAAGCAGCATTGCGGCAAGGGTAGAATAAAAAAAAACCATCGAGAGATCGCATCCCTCAACAAAATCTATCGGCTAGTGAACATGAGCTCCACGTCATGTAAATGGGGTTCATGGCATTTGTCTGCGGGACACACCTTGCACGTGTGCGGGCCATGTTGTCCCAAACACCGGTAACATCGTGTTCATACCCGCTCGCACAGAGGTCAGCATCTTCCCTACAGCTGTCACAGCAGAAGCAGCAGCCTGGCACCCGAAGAAAGGAGAAATCGTAGCCGCGAACTTCAGACATCCTTGCTGCAAAGGGTTGTCGTCTGCTACTTCTCCCGCGTGTACTGTTGGAAGCGTCCGCTAGGTGGCTTTCAGTGGCGCCTCTATAGGCGGTGCACGAGGCGTATAGGGGTTAAAGGGCACGACAGCGAAGAGAGCACGAGGAGGAAGTCAGAGGAACTCACGTTGTAGCACCTCAAGCTGCTGCACCGGCTTAGAGAGTGAAAGAGAAAAAAAAATTTGCAGGTCCCACGCACAGTGGGAATTGATCTAAGCAAAGCTTTCTCTAGTGTTCGCTTTGATTGACGATAATTAGCAGTGATGCTGACTGCGAATGTTTTGTTTCTTCAACGTTTTGTCCAACACGAGAGTTGAGGGTTGATGTTAAACATTACCTTGCGTGCACCACTGCTAATTGTTTGCGTAATACACGAAACACAATGGAGAGGAGTTTGCTGGAGGCATTGTTGTGAGCCATATTCCATAACATCTGAGAGGGTTGAGCATTGTCATTGCCTCACATGGGAAATCGGAGAGTGGGAGAAGCTTGAAACTTGAATTTATGTGGCTGTACGTGCCAATAGTTCAATCTGATTATGACGCAGGCCGTAGTGGGGCACTCCGGAATAATTTTGACGCCATGCGGTTCTTTGAAAGACTGACACAAAAATTTTCGATCTTGTTTTCTCCGCTGCAATATGTAACTAATGATCCAGTAATTGCCGCACAAAACAGCATCGGCTTCAGAGCGCGACAGGTAATTATTTGGGTCCTTGTTTGTGCCGACCAGTCTAAGTATCGGATTGAAGAGCAACGACACGGGCAAAGGAACGAATGTAAACACAGCTGGACACATGATCGCACAAAACTGTGACGTGCGCCCGCCAACGCTCTCGCCGGCGCGGGAACTTCGTCTTGCTATTTCGTCCACTACACCTGCACATGGTTTGCGGTTGGATTGGAAAAACTTTATTAAATGTCTTGCTTTGCGATGTCCTCGCCATCATCGTCGGCCCTGTTTACGTCTTCCAACGGCGACTATTTCCTGCTTGCGGTTGTCGCCAGCGAATCACACATGGCCAACCACTTTTGATGGGATCCGCTACAATGCAGCGACTCGGAAAGTGCGGCTAGCGACAGCTATCAATATGCATACGCACCGGTACAAGTAGAACGAGCCATTCCGAGCCAAATGACGGAAACGTTTTACTATATCACGCAACGTTTTATAACATGCCCACTTTACTGGTCACTTTCTGAGTTATTTCGTGTTAAAAACAAATTTTAGCTGATTAGTGTGCTGCCGTCAGCGGCGATCGAGGTCAGCGTCATGACCAGGGAGAAAAAAAGAAGGACACCAGGAATATCGGAGCGGCGAGAAACTGGTGACGTATTGCTTTCTCGGTTGTTTACATTCCTTTCTTATTGTCGATGTCGCTAGGCGCTCCAATTTGCGGTTGGCTGTGCGCACGTACATTAAAATTGATCCTAAATATGTTCTAAGCTGTGTTCGCGGTTGACATTTTGCAGGCGATGCGTGTGCGCACATGTTAATTGGTCTGACACGTTAACTAGACTTCGAAATTTTGTGTCTGTAGTCGTTTAACGTGTCCCTAAGTCGAAGTGCGCGAGCGTTCTTTATTTTGCTCCCATCGGAATGCGTTTGTCTCGATCAAATCCGCGACCTCGAGCAATGTCATAGCCGCAAAGCTATCGCAGCGGACAAATAAGTGTTGATTTGACGTGCTACTGCTTCCGTGGTGTCACGCAGACCCTGCGGCGCGCTTTAATTAATGGCGCTTTGCTTCTCCAAGCCCTACGTAAGTTGTCCGCTAGACAAATTCGCATGATCTTGTTCTTCAGAAACGCCAGAAACGCACCGTACCGTACCTTTAACTTAAGCTTATCCAGCGTTTCTTTGCCTTCTCGCATCACTTCTACTCTACCTCATCCCCCCTCCTTTATTTGTATGGGAACTGCGAGTGAAGTATGGCAAGGCTGTTATTCACTCGTTTCACGACTGCGTCGGTTCTACCCATTCTCTGCTTCCTCTCCCGCCTCCTCTCTCCCATTCTATCTATAGCTTCCCTCTTGACTTAAAGATAAGTGCTTGCGCGGGGTCATGGATAATTACAGCAGTCAAGAGGCTAAGCTGGCGACCACCCGGGCGCTCCAGAGGTCACTGTGCACATTGGACTCAATGCGCTCCAAACGAGTTCCTTGTGTCTCTTTTCTTCTCTGCCACGTTCCTTCCATGCATATACATGCTCTGAACAACCCCCGACGTGGTGTTCCGGACAGCAGAAGCAGGAGTGGGAAAAGTCGAAGGAAAAGGCACCTTTAAAAATTGGTTGGGCCTTAGCTAAGGTTACGCCTGGATATCTCGAAGTGTAAAGGTTCGGTGATGGTTCTGGTTTACCTTCTGATTATGTTTATGATTTAGCCTATGGTTATGCTAATGGTTATGTTTTATGATTTAGCCTCTGGGTATGCATACGGTTTATGTTATGGATATGCTTACGGTTTAGCTTATGGTTATGCCTTATGATTTAGCCTATGGTTATGCTTGCGCTTTCACTTATGCATATGCTTTGGTTAGCTTATGGTTATGCTATACGTGTGCCTTCTGTAGTTATGCAAATTACTTATCAATGATATATACCATACGTTATGCAGGATTATTAAACTTCTTTATTCATCATTGTCGGGCACATTGTCTTGCGATTTCTGTACAGCCACACAGGTCTCTGTATCGGTAGTATCACTGTCTTCTCCTTCCATGTTGCATGCGCACGCCTATTCTCTGGTAAGCGGTTATATAGTCGGCCTCCGCATTAAACACGCTTGCGGCGAACATCAAACGATGACGCATAGCGCGCGGCAGTGGCCACCTACGCCGACTCCGAACACGCTTACGCAGCCAATTCCGACTCCGAACACGCTTGCGGAGCCAATTCTGACATACGCCGGCTCGCGCGAAGCGCTGTGTTGACTATAGCGTAGTGAAGCTTGTCGCTTCAAAAACCAGAAACCTCGCTTTCGCGCAAAGCGTTCGCTGCAAGCGCATCATTGCGTTTGTCCCAAGCGCATAAGGTTGGCCACGCGCGTCGCAGCTCTGCCAGTCGGTGCGATGATTGGTCCGTTGCCCGAATATATAGCGAAATGAAAACACGTATAGAGCTGCGCTGAATTTCATACTAGGGAGTATTTCAATCAACGTTGAATTTTCTCGCAGCGAAATGCAATTCACGGATCTCGTTTCATTGCAATTGTCTGACCCTCCACGCACGGGTTGCGTCTGCGTTCCCAATAACGCGCCTACATGCAAGCGGCGTGGAAGTAGGCAATATATTTGGTAAGTATAGATTTCGCCTCTTTTAGGATTGTCCCGGTCAATGTTTTCCAACACTTTGCGTTAATACGGACTGTCTTTTCAACCGCTCATATATCGAAATTTGTTGTCATGATTGGAGGCAATCCATGAAGATATGCAAATATAGTTTGAGTCGCGTATGCTTTATTTCATTTATTTAGGATTTTTCTTGCAGGGACAGTTTTTCTTCTCTCTACACCGTGAAAACGCTTCGATTATTAAATCAATATATAACGCCACAAGAAATATAGTCATGCCTTTGACCTATCCGTGACTTCTGAATGATGCTGTTCGCTGCTTGTTTTCTCTCTCTGCTAATACTGCTAATTCAGAAGCCTGTACTTAGTTTCGTAAATATAGTCAACAAATTAATTATTCACCCTCAACAACAATACTTCCCCCTCATTTGATGTTCCTAAGGTCATGTAATACCTGCTTTGAAGAGAATATTCCAACCAATAACGTACTGTTTGCCCTCGGGAATCTATCAATTGCTCCATTCTTCATTCCATACCTCACTTTCAGCGACGCTGAGTTGTGGGCATAGCGTCGCCAAACCGAAATTACTAAATGAATAATAGTGCAAGGCCTTGAAGACACTTAATTTGGAACTGGAGAGCACAGCTGTATGCGCTGCGCATAAAATATATATTTTGCCGAGGAACTGCTGCTGCTACCTGCGGATGGACTGCAATTTGCTGATAGTTATCGAGCGTACGCCAACTGCGTGATACCGTTTCTCAGAACATCTAGTTTAATCTAGCTGGCGTTGCTGTGTCAGCCTAAAATTTAAAATGAAAGTTCAACGGGCAGACTGGTGCTACCATCCAGGTCGCCCTGCGCTCGCAAGACCATACCGACTTGCAAATTGCATATTTAACATCCCACACCGCTCCTAATAGGGAGGTTGAAAACAGAGCTTGTCGGTAAAAATTATTGAACATACTTATACTGAAGGCAAGAAGACAGAGCATGATTAAAAAGTGCAAGTGCATTTCACCAGTGTTGTCTAATGGACTCCAGTGTTTTACTGCGGCAGTAGAGTAATGCTAGAAATCGGGTTTGCTTTGTCGTTCCCTTCAATCCTTTTCTTACATCCGTTCCGCTGCGCTGATGACGACGAACTACGACATTTTCTTCCCGTCACTGTGCCACTTCACCTTCCCTGTTTCCCCATATCCGCAGAGGGGAGAAAAAGAAAACTGCTCCGCAAGCAGCACTGTTGGAAGTTGAAGCCAAGGAAGTGAAGATGTGTGCTCGCTTGCGATTCTATCGCGCTAAACCACTCAGCTATCATACAGCAACGATGCTTGGCACTTATTACTCATTACTGGAATTTTCGCTCCACGCAATCCGCGAGAGCCGTAGGGTCTGCGCATCTATTTCGGAGGCCAACACCAACAACACTACAGATAAGCATCGACAACATGCGGCTGTGTATTCTTGCCGTTATTGGTTGTCATACTCGTGAAAAGCGCGTAGGTCGCAGAAATATGGCGTTCATCACAGCGATGATGATGAGATTCAAAGGTGGCATAAACACAGTTCACTGTAAGAATGTTAAAACCTTTAAGTGCGTTTGCTTGTCACATTCGTAACGTCCCTGCCTTTAAGGCCTTAAATATTACACTTAAGGGGTAAGATCAAATTCTTTGTGTAACCAATGATGGCATCCTGTTTGCCGACTTTTCTTGCAAGTAAAACGGATGGCAGCTTTCCCAGGTGGTATAAAAAGTGCAATAAGTAAAGTTTCAGACTTATGATTGTGAAATTCTGCTGTCTGGTATGTCTCTACGTCCAAGGCAGTAAACTGTTTACAAAGTGTTCCAACTACCTCTTTTGTCATGGCACGTATAGTTAGAGCTCTGTTGTCGTCCTCCATAAAATTTTTGTAGGACCCTACCTAAGATTAGGGGTGCTGAGCGTATGATAAGGGAAACCCCCTTAAGCGTGTAACCATGTTTAAATGTTAGAGAGAATGTACCGAAAATTGGGCGGTTGGTGGAAATCAGCCTGAAAAACATGGACAACGTTCTTGCCATCAAACAACGTTGCACTTACCAAGCCAGGGAGCTTACAATGTAGCTAGAAGGATTCGCAGCTGCCATGTACAGAGTATAGCCTGACCCAGGTTACTTGAACCAAATATTAAAAATATTCAAATGCCACGTAGCCGGCCAAATGCAAGGTTACAGCTTTTGCTGCCCCTTGGAGATCCTCGGAATATATATTTGCATTCCACCGCATTAGAATTAGATATGTAGACACGAAAACAGGAAAAGGTATGGGGCTTTACGTCCCCAAAATTACGATCTGAATATGAGGCACGCCACACTAAGGGACTCCGGAATAACCTCGACCACCCGGAGTTCTTTATGGCGCACCGAAATCTAAGTACACAGGTTTCTATCGCATCTTCCCCCATCGTTTGCATCTGTCGGGTCCGGGATGGGATTCGATCCCGTGAACTCGTGCTTAGCAGCTCAGAAACTCAGCCACTAAGCTACCGCGGTGGGTAAGTAGGAAAGAAGCCTGCGAATACACGAAAAAGTGCCACGCGACTGCCCGCTTGAGGCATTTCACCTGTATTGGCGGGCTTCTGTCATGCTTGGAAAAACGGTTTTACATAGCATGCATTTAGCAACAGAAAACTTTTTAGATGAGTTTTTCATGTTCGTCTACAATTTTCTCATTCACAAAATTCATTTATTGATATATTTTAGACGCTGGTAATTTGATTTACGCGAGGTATTATGCAGGCAGAATGAAAAAGAAAATGATATGAATATCTCCAAGCGACAGCAAAGAACATAGCTTTGGTTCTTACAGCTACGTGACATTTTCATATCTTAAAAATGTGACTCCAGTTACGTTGGACACTTGTTATATTAGCACTGAAAATCTACAGGGAAATCGAAATCGCTCAAATTTCCCATGTTGCACTGCGTGATTTCGCCTGCAACATTACTTTTAGTAGGGTAATTTTGGCTTTATACGTTATAATACCCTTCTGGGATCTTCAAAATAATTTATGAAGCTAGAAGAAAATGAAAGTTTAATACAGCAACTACCTCATCCCCGACGGCCCTACGTATTGATATACAGATGAACTCCATTAAAAAAAATGGTGTATGGAGACAAACACTTAGGACAACCTCAAAGGACAAGTTGTCACGTCGGGTAGGGTAGGTAGGTGTTGTACTGCTTAATAATGAAGCAAAAATATACGTGCTTCACTCAAGTTCACAAACTTTGAGGGGTAAAAAGTGAAAGATAAAGTGGTTACACTGACCACAACGCCACCTCTCACTGATTCACGAAGACTATATAGACCAGCCATATTCACATTGTAAAACGTTGGACCCCCTCGAACGGAGAAAACTGTATTAGGAGAAGCTTTGGCTGAAAAGCTGCGAATAAAATGTTAGAAACCCAAATGGAATAAATATATAAATAAATTTAACTGGCTGAGGCTGAGGTTCCAAAAGTATGTCCATATAGCTAGTTAAAATTCCAGATCATGTATTAGTGTCATACAGGAAGGAAGTTGCGTACATCAGAATGAAGTAAAAACAGGACTTATAAATGTCATTAGAATCTATCTATCTATCTATCTATCTATCTATCTATCTATCTATCTATCTATCTATCTATCTATCTATCTAGCCCCTCACCGCTACCAAGCGGCTCAAATTGTCGACCTGCTTTGGCCACAAGGTATGTGCTCATGGTCGTAAAAAATCGTCGTGTTCATTCCATCGTCGCCACTCCAGCTTCGTGATCTGACTGTCTTTAGGCTCTCGCCGTCTGCTCTTCTACCCTGACCCACTGCCCCAAGTTGTCTAACAGCTCGGGCCAATAGGTATGCGCTCGTGGTCGTGATGTCGTCGTTCTCATAGCGCCGTCGTCATTTAAACTTTGTCAGCCCTTTCTCGTCATGCTGTGATCTTCCCACCATAGACGTTATATAGTCATCGTACATTCGTTTTTACACTGCCTTTGTGTACGGTCATGAGCGTTCCATTCTAGTCGCTCTAGCTTTGTCATTCAACCCTTCTCATGCTGTCGTCACGTCATATTCATCGCACAGTCGTTGTCATATTGTTCTTGTTATAACTCCTTGATGGTTCTATCGACGACAGTCCTTCTATATCAATCATACCGTATGTCGTCATTCAATCGTGATTATGAGGTCGGTGCCATGCTCCTGTCATCAGGCAGTCACTATTATTCATCCGTTGACCAACCGCCGTCACTATGACGTCGTGTTTATGCCATCGTCATCACTCCTTCTTCGTAATGCGACTCTCGTCATTCCGTAGTCGTTATGTCATCGTCATCCCCCAAACGTCCTAATACAGTCCTTTTGATACACTCGTCGTCGAGCAATTCATGACTTACACTCACCGTCACCCTATTGTCCTCCTACCATTGCCATATCATCGTCGTCATTGCGTCGTCATCGTGCAGTCGTCGTCATGCATTTGTTGTTATTCCTCGTCTTGTTACGGTCGTGGTAATGCCATTGTCGTTATTCCAGCTTTGCTGACCACTTGTCGTTCAAAAATTGTGTCAAGCCTTCGTTCTCATCTAATTCTCCTCGCATCGACATCGCCACGCTGTCGGGGTTATACCTTTGCCATCATTAAAGAATCGACATCTAATTTTCGTCATGCCATCGTCGTTATACCTGCTTGTGAAACAAACTAAAGCCTGTTTCACATGCTACGACTGGAACGGCAATAATGGGTCTAATCGCAAGTGTTGCAATGCGATATTTAAAAGGCTCAATTCACATAATTGCAATTTCCCGCTACTGCGCTACACATTTCGCCGAGCAGCTATTTCGTCGACTGTGTAAGCAATTCATCTATTTCGCCGTACCTGTGGCTCACGAGCCTGTTAGCGCATCTCATGAAAGAATTTCTGCATTACTTCAGTTCATCGGTGCGATGCAGAAAGACTCACAGAAGGAAAAGGTAACACCTATATTTTCTGCATGCGCAAAAGTGCGAAAGCGCACGTGCAGGGCCTGTAAGTAAGAAAAATCCGTGTATTTCTTTAGGATCTTTTCTCGCATAGTTATATGCTTACACAGTACAGGACATTTCAGTCCGCAATCCGAACCGTACAATTCTCAATTTGCGCATTCGCTTATCCATGCACCTTTTCAGTTAGGTACTAACACGCCCGTGTGGCAACGTGTGCATCGGAAATTGAACATATCAAACTCTATAAATAAGTTCAGATGCAATAATTTTGCTGAAAGTAACATTAAGCGATTTACTTTGCACACCGTTCAACTGAGCGCTACGCGACGAGACACATGATACGTGTTGTGTTCTTTCATTTCCAACCATGTGTTAGAAACTGCTCCCGGTATTCTCGCATAGTAGCGGAGTTATGTAATTTCACTTCGTGGTAACGAGCATGTAACTGCCACTGTTCTGCGCTGCGCTTTGCAGCATAGCGAATGCGTGCCCGCTCGCGAAGATGGAAAGGCGCAGAGCGCGCCATTTTTTCACCCACGGGACTCCTGCTACCGCGGAATGCAATGACTCAACGATGGGCTCAATTTACTCGGGGACAGATTGACCAATCATCAACATGGTCAATCAACAAGATATCAGCAAGGTAAACGAAGTTACCCATTACTAACTGAATGGCGTGTCTGAATGCGTGTGTTTGTTACAGTGAATAATATTGATGTACCTGTTGTTCCTTTATTGAGTAAGTGAATAAAAAACCAGCCACCGTCACATCTGTAGAGATAGTACATATGGCTGTATGAGTCGCACGTGGCGCAGTATAGCCTTAGAGTTTAAGGTATTGCGCTGCTGAGCTCGAGGTCGAGGTTTCCGTTGCTGCCATGGCGCACGAATTGTTATGGGGACGAGAGCAAAAGCTCCTATTTTTTATTTAGGTGCTGGTTATTGTTTTGCAGGTGGGCGAAATTAATCCTCTAGTAAGGATATCCCATAACCAGATTGTAGTTATGGTACGTAAAATCCAAGCGACTATTGAAATATTTTATATAAGTAGGTTCGGTATCTATGCGCGGTCCTGCTGCTAGAGTTCAAGAACGAATACTCTGCAACAACGTCCCGCGAAAGAGCCAAAAGAAGTTTGCGCTTTAGTATTCCTGGTTTGAAAAACCTTACCAGCCCAAATCAAGCAGCGCTTCTGAGCGCAACTTGTCGGCCTGTTCCGCTTCATTGTTATCGTTTATCTTTGTGACATTGTAGAATGGACCACGCACTTCTGACCACTGATAGCTTTCAATGGCAATATGCTACACACGTCAACCTAGCCTTGGGGTGCGATAAGCTCGCTAGAGGAGCGGGGAACTGCTTCAGTGCCACAAGCTTGCGGGTACTTAGCCACAGCGATATCGTTAGCGCTTTCCGTAGAAACCTTGCTTTGCTGCTTTGATTATATAAAGAAATTGTCCTTTTTAGGCACCTTTTATTTACCTTTCATTTAGGCCGGCCATACTGTTTCGCTTCCTGCTGGTGTGTGTGAGGGGGGGGGGGGCGCTCCGGACACTATAATCACTAGCCTATTCCAGTGGTCAGATAACTTATTTACGTAAAACAATTAGGTGCTTGCTATGACTGAGTAGATTACAAAATATTCAGTAAAGAGAATCCTCACGTGGCTAACCCAGTTTCAGATGTGAAGTTAATATAAAGACGCAGTTGAATATGAATACCAGAAAATTTGGAAAAACGCTGAGTAAAGAAAATAACCCCTTCAGAGTTGTCATTCACGGCAAAGCACAAGACCGACCCCGCTTTGTTACTTTAATGCAATATACTTAAATGAAACCCGCAAGAAAGGTACACAGGACATATGCGCCCAGATACATTTGCTGAATGAAATCGCACGTGCGTCAGAACCTTGCAGGTGACAATGCCGTCGGTGACCTCGTATTGTAATATTTTCTTTTTCTCTCTCAAGCTTTAGGAACTTCTACAATTAATTTACTTTGCTTCCACCGTTTCTAAAGCTACAGCTCCTATCATTTCTGTAAGCAGCTGATCAGCAGATCTGCACAGAATGCTTGCTTCTTCCTTTACAACAGCGCAGCACACATGGCAACAAAGTGGACAACAGGCAAATATTTCGGAATGCTACGATGCCACGTACAGGTTTCTATACAAATGACGGCAGTTGCTCGAAAATTTGATGTGTCGGATTTGATGTGTCAAATTGTTTGTCAAAGACTTTGACAAAGTCCCCGGCTTAGATTTTTTTAAATAGGCGGTTAACATGCCGACTGGCGCTACAATAGCGATCACGCTGCGTCAATGACACCATACAAACGTGACAAACACGTCTTTCACTTCCAACGTTGCCTCTTATGGTAGGCTGGAAAACGGAACTTCTGGTTACATATTAATGATGAAACTGAGGAGCAGCGCGAAAAGACGGAAAGAAGACTAGAGAGAAACAAATGCATCGCCTTAGTAATGCACAATTTAGTAATAAATGTTCAAAACTGGGTTCGTTTTGTCCGTATGGTATATCCGTTTGTCCACCCCCCCCCTTTATCCATCCATTACGTTAAGCTGCCAACGATGGTAGTCTACTTCGACGACACAATACGAAGATTATGACGGCCGTTAGACCACCTGGCTTTGCTATTGCCAGAGCGCGAAGAAGAGTCGGATAACAAAGGCTGTATGAGAAAGTTATAGTGACGAAAACGGCATCACGGCCACGAGCGCATACCGAGTGGCTTAAACTATTATACAACTCGGGCTATTCACTCGGCGTTGAAGGTATGACAACGACGGCATGACGACAAATCAGACGCGGAAGCTGGAATTATTGACGACGATGTAAAGACCATGCATCCTCCATGGTCCTCCAGGATCCTCCATGGTCTCCATGGTCTCCGACGACAGTATAACTAGCACATGACGACGATGTCGTGGCGACCCCTTCATTACGGGAGTGGAATGAGAAAGCTTGAATTATGACGAATCAATGAAAACAACGACGTCACGACCACGAGGCCATACCTAGTGTTCCAATCTGTTAGGCAGCTTGGGCTGCTGAGTCGCGTAGGAGGCTGGGATCACATTGATAATATGATCAGGATGCCCTGATAACCATGAGATCTAATGGTTTGTTGCTGGCTGACATCTTGGGTCACTAGGTCGATGTAAGCCGCTAGGACAATAAACAGACAGACAGACAGAGAGCAGACAGACAGACAGACAGACAGACAGACAGACAGACAGCCAGACAGACAGACAGACAGACAGACAGACAGACAGACAGACAGACAGATAGATAGATAGATAGATAGATAGATAGATAGATAGATAGATAGATAGATAGATAGATAGATAGATAGATAGATAGATAGATAGATAGATAGATAGATAGATAGATAGATAGACGCCTGACGTAGACAGATAATGCTAAACATGAAAAATGTTAATGTTTTACACAAGCGCTCGAAAGTGCTTACACTTACCCCAACGCCCCCTCACGGTGATACAAAAATGAGCATGATTCACTAATATTCTCTGGACGATCAATTTTCAAGCAGCAAAATGTACAAACCCCTCGAACTAAATATATGATTAACAGAACGCTTTGGCGAAGGAACTGCGATTGATAGGTTAGATACATCAATATACGCGTATTTTATACGTATAAAGATCTAGCCTGTTCAGAGAAGGGAAATCCGCGTTTGCGCACTTCTCTCAGCGTGCCTAGTTAGAATTCCACAACATGCATTACTACGCCATGCAAGAACGGATTTGCATGCATCTGATGTAAAATTCAGGACTTATTTTTAGAATCAACAATCATCTTTCCGTACTACGACAGAGTTGTTGGTGCCCTCTCGGTATTATATTATTTCTTGTATCTTCAAAGACTTACCTTAAGCTTATTTAAACCGCCTCCCCCCACTCCGCTGAACAAGCCTACTGAAAACAACTGGGCTCTTATCTTGTTCCCTTTTGGAGGTCAACGCAAATATTAAAAAAACAGGCAAGCGAAACTACGGTGTAGGTCTGCAGTGTGGAAAAATGATGCAGCTGCAGTAAATGAGTTCACATTCGAACGAATCGGTGAATTCTGTTTTCTTGCATGCTTTGTTCTGGTATTCTGCAGGGGATATCTTTGTTGTGAAAAGTTAGATACGCGGGTAAGAGCGTTTACGCAATTTCACATATTGCTCTCCCCGAGCCCTATTGGTCAAAACCCGGTCGGCAAATCATTCTCATAATAGTAAAAGTGGTCTATCACGGAAAACTCTGCTACTTTACGCGTTTCGATGGGCTGTAGTAGTGAGAGTTCCCGGCGAATGAATATCTATCACTACGCGTGTGAAAACCTTCTGGTTGCAATTCCTGATCCAGACTAGCGCTCAGATGGCTAGCGCATTGGGCACATGTCGATTTAAACAATTCAAGCGGAGGTTACGCTATAAAAGACAATATCGTCACCCTATGACAGTGGCGACGGATATGTAATGGCCTCGACCGTTCTCGATCACCTCCGCAAGTTAAATAATTTTTGTCGTCGTGCTGCCATGGTATTGACGGCGCAGGTTGGGGAGTGGGAGGGTGAGAGACTGCGCGGAGCGTTAGCTCGGATGCGAAATGCACACACAATTTCCATGGCTGTAAAAAAAAAACGTCGAGGTCAAATGTTTATACCATCACGCTTCAACCAAACAGCTCTGCATATGAGCCAGGACATCGTTTTCTTGCGTGGCTAGCACCACCATCGTGCCTACACGGACTAGCGTTCTTGACAATCAACGGTCTGCCGATCACACCATGACGCATACACTGGTTTGAAGGAATTGGACAGTAAAGCTTAAGGTCGGACTATATAATCGTTTTAGTGGCTTTAATGAAAATTTTCCGTTGCTCTCATCCCATGTATCATCATAGTGTGTCGTCCATCAAGCCAGCTTTGAACAGTTTGTAACTGCTGGGACGTGGTTTCTGCTACACGGAAGCAAAGGCTGCACCTTCTCCGTCACTTCAACATCTTGTCCTAGCGTTATGTTATAACAATACAGATTCCTGGTAAACTGTATGGCTAAACACCGTCAGAGGAGCCTTACCACTGCTTTCAGGCCAGCTTTCTTTTTTTCAATTCTTCTTCCTTCAGTCAAAGCTACCATTTCTTTTTCTGATAGTCATTAACTCTCACGAACGTAAACTTTCAGCCAGGGAGCTCATTTAACCATAGAGCGGCCTTGTTCAAAAAAGTTCCCTTTCTTTGAATTTCTTTTCTTCGAACCACAGGCACGATTTGCGGAGAGAAAGTAAATTATGTGTGATTTAAAAAAAAGCGAAAGCATTCTCCTAGGCATTATATAGCACTAGTGGAATTGCTGTACTTCGAGTTATCATAATGTGGCCTTGAGAAACACGAAAACTGACACAATACTTTTAACACTGTGTCATTATTGCTGCTCCATGTACTGAATAACAAAAACTCACCCGAGCTGTTTTTGAAAATAATTAACTGTTCAGTGATTACAACAGCTGCCTCAATTTATCTCTTCCGCAAAATAGAGATGACGTTTTCTTCTTGCAGTCAAGTACCACCGGCATGGAAGAGTAACGTTTTATGACCTAGTAAACTACCACATGGTTTGCGTGCTCTATGGTACTGCATTTCACTCGGCATGCAGAATGAGTGTGCCTTGAAATGTCATTACTGAATTTATTCTGCGTGATAAAAGACTCAAGCTGTTTCACGCTTTATGTTACATCACTTATGATATTATTAACGCTTCAAGATTTGAGGTAAAGGGTTGAAAACTTGGGGAGAGGGGGCAGGGGGGTCACCACTGATGCGGCCGACTGGCACACCCAACTACAGATTTTGAAATTGCGTGCAACTGATTTCCATTAACGTGACTATGCAGTGCGATTCTGCATCTCGCTTGAGTTTTTCAAACTTTCATTTAAATGAACAAACGGATATGACCTGATAAGCTGTGTTGCTGTCTATATCCGCATATTATATTAATGTAAAGTACCTTTCAAGAAAAGATTTAAAGCAAAATTTACGATTTCCATTCATAATAGAGCTCACTATGTCTGCTGCAAAACTGCAAACAGTTGTTATTACAGTGCTCATGATGTTTCGCTTTTGCAGAGCATAGCAAGTGTGTGAATTTACATTTGCAAACAAAGTACTTAACCTCAAACCATTATAATCTTCTGGTGTCAATTTTATTAGGACAACATATTATTGTTTTAGCTTTTTTGACCAACATCTTCTTTGCAGCTTTCAAAGGTTGCTAGTATTATTTATTGTAAAATGTGCCATTTGATGCAGTTTCTGACAGTGTGCTATTGAAATTAATTACATTCCTGCTTAAAACGCTATATTGCCATCATTTTTTTTAAAGCTGATCGCCTTAACTTACAAGTTCAATAACGGCCATCTTGCACTTTATGAACGCGACGTACGATAAAATACAACATAATTTTTTGTATTTGACCTCGAAGTGTCAAAGACGCGAGAAAGGCAAGTGTAAGCACTTTTGCCGGAGACATTAATTCGAGTTTTCTATGGCTTCAGTAGGCAGTTTGTCACTCCTTATGTGAATAAAAAGAGCAGTATAAAATTCGTTTAGAGCACTTAATATATGTTTAAACCGTCGCCTAATTAAGATTGGCACTTTGAATCGTCTCTCTTTCTGCCACAATTACAGAGAAATCACAAAAATGTTGGCTTTCAAAACAATCTCGTGCGCCGTTCAAACGTATTTATGCAGTCATCCCTTAGATTAGGTAACAAGCAGAAGCGAAACAAAATGCACGAGCACACTAGTTCACAAAAGCAGCAGTTCATGCAAAAGAAGGTTTGTGCGATGTCGTAAATGTTTGCTTCAATCATCAAGTTCATATGCGACTCAAATAACTCCTGCACTTCTTTCTTGTTAATTTTCACAAGTGTTGATCAACGTGAATATCTGTGCACCAACTTCGATCGAATTTTTCAAAGGCTTTACGAATTGATCACTTATTCCTCCCCTCGGTTGCACACCACTATGGACGCAAGCGTGCGACATGTCGTCTGCGTACAAATGAATCTTGGCTGAGAGCACTAGGCACTTTCGCTGCCAGGTCTTTCGCATGCAGGTGCTGCTCTCGAAGCACAGGGCGCAGCTCACAATACTGCATCTCGGCAATGTCGTGGCCTTCCAAACACAATTATTTCACTCTCTCTCCACCGTATCTCCAGGCAACCTATTCATTTTTTTTTCTTCCATTTCAACTCTTACGACTCATACAGCCCGCACCGTGACACTTTTCCGTTCAGTTGTACCTTGATCCTTCCTGACCCTTAACTGTAGCGTCCCTTAGCGTTAGAGGACCTCTCTAATTTTTTTTCTTTATAAATCCTTCTCTAAAACATCTCACACGCGTCCTCGTCAAGGTTAGGGTGTGATACCCTATCTCAGTTTGGCCTTAGTACACTCTCTCGGAGTACTTCGGCTTTACTTAACGGATGCGGAAAGAATAACAAATATTTCAAACTCGCCTTTTTCATTTTTCCTTTTACTGTATTTTTGTGTAAGTTTTACGTGAGAAAGTGTGTGGAAGGAATACCTTTTCGTATAAAAGGGCCCACGAACAGAGCACATGCAGCAGTCGGCTCAACAGCAGCACTTAAGTCACCATGGTAAGAAACGCTGTCCTGCAGATCCATGAATAGCAGAGCGCCGCTTACGATTATCACCTCAGTGACGAAGAACTACTGGTGTTTCTCACGCACCGCTCTAATTTAGAAGCTATATGCGCAAATATAGCACCTTAATGATTGCTACAAAGCTAGCATTTTCTATGAGATAATGATATTTAAAAAATGTCTGGATATTGCGAAAAAACTTTCTAAAAGCATTCTTTAATTTTGGCGCACAGCAAGTATCCTAACACGCGTTGAAAAACGTATTTAGCAGTTCAATGCCGAGGTCGCACCTCCTCAACACATTTGTTTTAGTACTTATATAATGTTTGCACGAAACATTGGTCGTAAGCAATATATACCTACAATGTTCTAATTAATTGGCTAGATTGAGGGCATAATTGAAGAATCTTGCTCTAAATTAACAGATAAATAGCATTATACATAGAAGGACAAGCACTCGCCCATCGTGGTTGCTTACTGGTTACAATGTTAGGCTGCGGGATTGCGGGATGGAGGTGGCGGGATTGACTTCCGACCACGGCGGCTGCATTTCGATGGGGACAAAATGAGAGAACGCCCTGTACTTAGATTTAGGTGCACGTTAAAGAACTCCAGGTGGTCCCAATTATTCCGCAGTCGCCCGCTACGGCGGGCGTCATAATGAGATCATGGTTTTGCACATAAAAACTCGTAATTTAATTTAGGAACAAGCACATATCATACCATTTATAAAGAAAGGTATCCAGCGATCAGTACAATCAGACAAAAAGTGCATTATCGTAATACATGCTCATGATTTTCCAGATCCGTGCCTGCATTCTCTTGGCTCTTGCCACCAGCGCTCTCGCTGGCTACGCCGGTTATGGCCTCGGTTATGGCCACGGCTATGGTCTTGGCTACGGCTACGGTGGTCTCGGATACGGTTATGGTCTCGGCTACGCCGGCTATGCTCCAGCTGTGCACACTGTTGCTCACGCTGCCCCAGCTGTTGCAACCGTCGCCCACGCTCCAGTCGCCACTTACGCTGCTGCTCGAGTTGTAGCCGCTGCTCCAGCCGTGACTAGGGTTGCTACCACCTACCGCGCCCCAGTCGCCACTTACGCCGCTGCTCCAGCTGTTGCCACCTATGCTGCTGCTCCATATGCCGCCTATCACGCCGCCCCAGCTGTTGCCACTTATGCCGCTGCTCCAGCTGTCTACGCTGCTGCTCCAGCTGTGACCAAGGTTGCTGCCACCTACCACGCCCCAGCTGTTGCCACCGTGGCTCACGCTCCAGTCGCCAGCTACGCTGTGGCCGCCCCAGCCGTGGCGACCTACGCTGCTGCTCCAGCTGTTTCCACCACCACCGTCCATCACGCTCCAGCTGTGGCCACTGTTGCCCACGCTGCTCCAGCTGTCGCTGCCTACCACGCCGCTCCAGTCTACAACTACGGTATCGGAACCCTTGGTTACGGCGCTGGCCACTACGGCTACGGTCACGGTCTCCTCGGCTACGGCCTGAACTACGGCTATGGTCTTGGCTCTCCCTATCACTACGGTGCCCTTCTTCGCAAGAAGAAGTGTGAGTAGACCTTCTAGTCCTTTTTGGGTGTATATTTATATCAAACTACACTATTGTTTATTTCATTTTGGCAGTAGGGCTTGATTCCCGACACTTTAATACGGCGTTAACCTGTTCTGATGGCAGTCTATATTTATTTAATTGTTCGGTTTTCGCAAACAAAGACAATCACAAAGACCAGCCGGAGAACTAGCTTTCCACTGCGACCAGGAGTAGGATAACATTTACCGGCGCAGAAAAGCTGCATAAGAAGGAATATTCAATGAAGATGTGGGCATTAACTAGAAATAAAAAAGTGGGAAGAAGTTGAGTGAAGAACAACATAGCCATTGTTCTGTAACTTGGTCATAAATTAGCATAAAATTGAAGCACTGTGGTAGGATATAATAGGGAGTCTGAATTTATCACCTTCAAGGATGCTAGTGCAGATATGAAAATGCCAGATAGATGCCATTGAAGCTGTAGTTCTTGTTTGTTTTTTAAATCGGGTTTCTAAATGTATTTTGTTTGTTTTTTATCTTTGCAGAAATCATCCAGCAATACCTTATCTGAAGAACAAGAAGACGTTGTAGGTATCGACTTCGATCTGTCGCCATTGTAAATACTGAATGCAATGGAGGAATAAAATTCGTCTTCATAGCAAGCACAATCTCGCCTACCTTTTTTTTCCTGCGTGTTTTACTATATGAGCTATCCAACCAGAAGGCTGGATGCCACCATTTTGCGATGTATCTTTTATTCAGAAATGATGAGCGTGAAGTTATTTGACGCCTTGGTATGGTAAAACGAAAACTTTAATGTATTGGCATGGGCACTGGAAATCAATTTGGTCTTCTTGCAAAGCCTTGAGGTCGAATTCTTTTTTTGTGCGCATGTGTACACGTACTATTTTATGGATAACGACCATTTTCTCATTTCATCTACCGCAGTCATTGAAAACTTCACTCATTTCGCAGAAAAAGCGAGATGAGTTCTCCTTAGTCCCCGTGAGTTCACCCCATAAGCAGCGTCTTAAGTTGGTATAACGGTTGGTGTTGAACCCGCTTCCCTGAACCCAGCAGCCCAATGTTCTAATCGCATGACGATGGGCTCCCTTGTGACGAAAGTTCTCGGGAAAGCGCAGTCATATACAGAGACATAGTTATATAGAGAGATGGCCCAAACTGGGTGAAATCTTCCGGTGCTGCCCTGGAAGTCTTTGTGCTCTTGTAAGGGTGAGAGGTCCGTACTACTGTACAAGTTTTTATGCCAACTAGGAAGATTACTGCTGTCAATCACCCCACCGCCAGATGCCCAAATGTTCACGCTTAATTCGACAGTGGCGAGATCCTCCTAACATTTTAAGTTACGCCTGGCATGTCACAGTAACCTCACGCACCTCAAAAGTGCTCGAGTTGACCGACGGAAAATCAACGGTGTTGGAAGCTCGAAATCATATGCCCGTTCCATTGCAACAATGGACAACGCTCATGTCAGCAATGGGAGGCATACCGGTGCTTTGACTCTGCTGCAAAGCATATTCAGTGCAGCATTATGGTGCTTCGAATTGACTGCGTCATTCTTGCAGTCAGACATACCGCTCGTCCCTGGCGTTGTTGGAAACCCTCTAACATTATATTCCCGGGTAACGCATACGCTGTGGATAGCCAACCATCATGCTGGCAGCTCTGTAGACTCTCAGTTGTAATAGAAAGAAATCGCAATGTGAACCGTTCATAGTAACGCCACTGTGCCTACACGCACCAAATCGTTCTTGACGAACAGCTACTTGATTGCGAAGCATTGGTGCACACACTTACCCGAGTGTAACAGACGGTAAGCGTCAAGATCAAACTACATAATCACGTGGCGCTGAGAATTTCTAACGGTTGCCTGCTTTTTTTAATGTTTGGCATCGCTGAAATCACTGATAAGTTGTGACGCCTGGCACGCCACTAGCGGTTCTTTACATGAAGCCAGCGTTGAGAGACATCTGGCAGCTGCTGAGACGTTTCTTCTGCAGCACAGAAGTAGTTGCTGCGCATGATGTGTCACACCAGCATGTCGCCCGAGCGTTATATTAGAAGCCTTCAAGATTTATAGGAAGCTGTTTGGGTAAAACACCTTCCGTACGTTAAACCTTGTTATTGTTTTCAATTCTTTGCCCTTTCTGTAGAGAGTGCGAATTCTTTCTAAAATGTATTAATACTCAGCATAGGTAAACTTGTGCGAAATAGTCGGCTGTCACATTGCCGCTTTCTCTCCCATACGCGGCGTGCATGCTAATGAAACTCCTTCTGTAAGGTATTATTCGCAGAGTTTTCCTGCCCTCGTTGTAGAGTAATATGTGGCTATAGATAAAACTTCTCCCAGATAATATGGGGCTGCTAAGCATCTTTCAACACTTTGCCACTCAATGACATAATTCACCTAGCCTGTCGTTGAATTTTAGTAACTGTTGAGTCAGTACAACAACTGCTTTGTCAAAACTGTGGCGCCAACTGGAAATGAACTTCATGACGTAGTTCGTTTTTTCTTCTAATCACTTACTATTTAGAGTGAGCATTATCGTTTTATAACTTAGCAAATGCTGCGTAGTTCACGCTGCATAATTTTCTGCATTTTACTCGGCACGCAGAATGGGCGGTGCCTTGAAATGTCAATATAGCCTATTGTCTTCATGAGTAAAGCACTAAGCTCTCTCACGCATCTCTTCATATAACTCCCGTTATTATTAGCATCTTAAGGTTAGAAGTAGACGCTTGGGTGTGGAGAGAGGGGGTTTTCATTGATGTGGCTGATCAGCCTGCTCTGCTTCAGTTTCCAAAACCACGTGCGTCTTAGATTGCCACGAATTGGCTTGCGGTTGTGCGTCTGGCTTGAGTTTCCCAAAACCCAATCGAAAGTAGAAATCGTTAGGGCATGATAAGCCATGATTACAGCAATATGCAATTTTCAAATGATCGTGAAATTGATTTAAAAGAATATAATCTAAACCAAGCTTCAAAATATTTCCTCGGATATTGACGTATGCTTCCTGCGCTCCTCGATAACGTAATGCCGCTATGACTGCTGGTATCTCCTATAGATCACACGGCATTTCAGAATCTATAAAATCCATCTAGAGAGTCTCGTACTGCTGTGTAGATTTCTATTTTCCCTGATTGATGACATGGATGTAGTAATTTACACAATGACCTTTCCTTAAACCGACCTGTCTTCTTGCATGATGGAAGCCCACTGTTGCCTTGGTTCAGTTGGAAATCAGCTTCGTGAGTATTTTATGTGACACTATCAAGCAAACTAATGGGTCCATAATGCTTCAATTCTTTACCCTCACGCTTCATTTGGATTAGTATAACGTTGGCTTTTTCCAACTGTTTAGTAGACAAGAAGGCGTTAAGAATTTGGTATAAAGAATCGCAAGGTTTGATAGCATAATATCACTTTCATTTTTGCATAAATCCACCGTTGTTTCATTTCTCCTAACTGCAAAGCCATTAAGGGCTAGTTCCTCCAGGATCGTGTCCGTGTGTCGACACAAAACTCGAGACTTCTCGTCCGGCGTTCGCGTCAGACGCCACCTGCGTTCGTGCCGTCGAGTACGTGCCGTGATTGACGTGGCCCTACTAGAATAAAACGTCATTACGTGGGCTAATCCCGAAGATAGTAAAATACCAGGCCGACCTCGGCCGAGATGAAACAGGCGTTAAGCATTCTCTGTACGCGCGCCGATCACGATGATAGTGCAATGCCGGTCCGACCAGCCGCTCAGTTGCAGTTCACCATTAAGGGGCCCACATGCACAGCTTCGCTGGTCACGCTTCTTCACTGAGTGGAAGGTCACTGAGCTTTTGTCTTGACAAATCCTTCTACCCTAATCACTAGTTTTGACTCTGTATCCTCGTCTAACTACTTCAGTCAACTTTGTGTAGTTGCTCTGGCTACTGTACAGGTTAGTATATAAGTTTGCTGCCGTGTTTGCTAAATCGTCGAAATCGCTTTTCTCATTACCCGTCCTGCTTATATTGCCATGGGGATGAGAGTAGCCAAAAGGGTTAGGAAACTGTATTTACAAATTATATGCAGAGAGACACGGCTGCAGGCTAGATGGCATAATAACAACACGAGCGCTACTCTTCTTCCGTGCTCGGCAGGATGCGTGCTTATGTGCGCGGGAATAGCATGTAACATAGAGCTCCCGCCGGCGATATCGCGGTCTGGGCACTTAAGGAGCAGTAGGATCGTGTCCAGCAACATAAGGCTTAAGTCGGGAGACGTGCACAATATCAGTGGCGGATGCGGCATATGATCGACTGGCCAATAGAGCGGCTTCGTTCGTGACGTCAGTGATGTGGCGTACGACCTTGTAAGAACCGGAGAAGCGGGAAAGAAGCTTTCACGACAAGCCACCGTGGTGGCAAAGCGTTCAGGTCAGGACCAGAGAGCCCGTAGATTAATTAACGACTCCGTGATGGCGATCGTAGCGGGCCTTCTGGGACCACTGGGAGGCATAAAGACGATCCCTTGCAATCTGGCGAGCCGCTGCAGCCCGAGATTATGCATCACGGGAGTAGTCTGTAACATGGTGCACAGGTGACGGTAAGAGAGTCTCGAAGGGCAATATGGGATGGCGGCCAAACAATAGATAAAAGGGGTAAAAGCCAGTGGTCTCGTGCGTGACGAGTTGCAGGAAAATGTCACATAAGGCAAGGGGCTGTTCCAGTCACGGTGGTCTGAGGAAACGTGCATGGAGCGCATTGTGGTCAGCGTGTGGTTGAGGCGCTCGGTAAGCCCATTCGTGTGCGGATGGTAGGCAGTGGTTAGCGTGTGACGTATGGAACGTGAAGAAAGAATGTCGTCGACGACTTGGGACAGAAATGAGCGCCCACGGTCGGTCGTGGGCGCTCATTTTCAAGGAGCGCCATGATTAAGAATAACGTCGTAAAGGAGAAATTCCGCAACGTCAGTGGTAGAGCTTGTCGGCAGTGCCTGCGTGACAGCGTATCGTGTCGTGTAGTTCGTAGCTACGGCAATACACTTTTTCCCAGTCAGAGATGCTGGGAATGGCCCGATTAGATCAAGGCCGACTCGGTAGTATGGGGGTAGTATGGGACACTGGGAATGTCAATGGGTTGTGGAGGACACGCTGGCGACAAATGGATGCTTGTGGCGCTGGCAGGACTCACAAGCAGCAACGTATCGGTGCACAGGGCGATGGAGGCCTGGCCAGACGAACCGACGCCGAAGGCGACCGTACATGCGAGTTGACTCGAGCTGTCCAGCAGTCGAGGCGTCATGAAGCTGTCTGAGAACAGTGGAACGGAGTGTTTCGCGAACAACCAGTAGGAGCTCTGGGCCATCGGAGCTAGTGTTGCGTGTGTATAAGATTCCGTCACGAAGCACGCATAATTGTAGGGACGGAACAAAGTGATGAGAGCGTAGACCGTGGATAATTGACCGCAAATGGGCATCGCGTAGCTGTTCGCTACGCATGTCGGTTAAATCGGAAATCGCGAAGACACAGGCGTCTGAATCGTGCGCTGGCAAATCAGGAGTGTTAACTGGATGACGGGATAAGCAATCCGCATCCTGGTGCAGTCTGCCAGACTTGTAAGTGATGTCAAAGAAGTATTCTTGCAGTTTCATTGCCCAGCGACCAAGTCGTCCAGTCGGATCTTTCAGGGAAGGCAACCAGCAAAGCGCATGGCGGTTTGTGATGACCGAAAAGGTGTGGCCGAACAAGTAGGGTCGAAACTTGCCGTCAGCACAAACTAGTGCGAGGCACTCGCGCTCAATAGTAGAAAATTTGCACTCTGAGGAGGGAAGAAGGCGACTGGCATAGGCGATGACGAGGTCTCTTGCTTGTTGCTGCTGGGCGAGGACAACGCCGATGCCACGTCCACTCGCGTCGGTGCGAAGTTCAGTGGGAGCTGACAGGTCAAAATGGGCTAAGATTGGTGGTGACGTAAGTAAAGTCGTGAGCATGTGAAACGCTGTGGCCTGTTCAGGACCCCAAGAAAATTACATTTCCTTCTTCAAGAGTTGCATGAGTGGACGGGCAACGCCGACGAAGTGCTTGACAAAACGTCGTAAATAGGAGCACAAGGCGACAAAGCTCCGTACGCCTTTAGTAGAACGTGGCATAGAGAAGCCTTGGACAAAGCGAATTTTTTCTGGGTTAGGTTGCACGCCTTAACACTCACAGGGTGGCCAAGCACAGTGATTTCGTGGAGGCCAGAACGGCATTTGGCAGAGTTGGGGTGCTATGCAGGATGCGCCGAGTTTCTCGTTCACCCGAGTTTTACCCGAGTTTGCTCGACGGCAGTCAGTGAACGGAGATAGCGCGGAACGCGCAAAAGCTACAGGCAAGAAATTATGTAGACAAAAAGCCGCGTATGACAACATGAGCGCAAGCTGCGCGGCACGCTGCTTCCACGTTTCAAGCGCAGAAGGCTGCACAACGAAGCGCGCCAGCGCCGCGTATTGTTATCAACGGATTATCGCAACTTAGCAATACTGTGACTGTGCCGCTGTCTGTCTGCACACATGCCGTGAGCCGCTTGCCACGCCTTTCCCGGGCGCGTCAAGGGCGTGCCTCCTCTTTCGGCGACTATCTGTCTATCCTCGATCGAATGTGAACAGGGTACATGCGGCGCATTCTTGCACCTACGCTTTCGCTCAAACGAATACGTTAAAATACAACAAATAAAATAACGAACATTTTTATTTCTTTAAGTGTCTGTTTTTCGTTTTGAATGCTAGAAATTTGTGATGACAAACGGAGATCGAGCAAATTATTAAATTTTGCACTTCTTGCCGGGAGTGGCGACAGTGAGGCGGAAGCTTAGAAGCGGATACATTGAAGCGGGTCGCACGCACGAGGCAGTTCATACGGTGAGATGTCGCCTAGGGGCGCTACAGTGCTATTCTCAATAATGTCAGTGATCACCGCTCTTTCTCTATTAGGGGAATAGAAACGCAGCGCCGTGGTACGGCTGTCCATCGCAGGCGCCTTAAGGCCTCCACTTTACCAACTAAAAATGACATACTAGTCATAAATGCGGGAGCAACGGCTGTCGATGCAAAATGGCGGTCCTTAGTGCCCGTAGTGACGCAGTTTAGTGAAAATGTACCAGTTTATCTTTGTGCGCGAAGCCTCGGCGATGCATTGCGAAGAAGTGCGTGCTTCCCATCGACACAATTCATCGCTTGTCATCGCTTGCCCAGTGAAAGTGCCTCTGAGCGCATGTACGCAGTAGTTGAGTGTTTTGTGCGCACCAAGGTGCTTGCGGATTACTTATGCTGGAGCCAGCAGCGATCGCAGAAGGATATCGTAACGACACCGCAGCAATCGCATTTTGGCAGGTGAGGGCTCTTGTGTGCGGTTATGAAATGAGACTTCGAACTGAGGAACGTGTTGGAACTGTTGAGTGCGCAGTGCTTGTGATGAAGAAATGCCATTGCACTGGGTCTAGAAGAGCGAGCGATTCTCGGACGCTGATCGTGTTTACGACGTTGTGGCTCCGATACATCACCGATGACAGAGCAGCCATCTCAAACGTCTGCTGCGATACGCACTCCTCAGCATCGTCGTCACCCTCGGCACATCGACGCCTTGCAAGCAGCTACAGTGACGTGCCGATAATTGGTTAGTGTGCGCTACGTCGCCACAATGCAGGCAATGAAACTGTGCTGTGGGGCCCTCTCAGCCCGAGAAGATATATGCATGAGCCAGCGACAGTCAACGCTTTGTTTTTGATAGTAGTGCGCAGTACATAACCGATGACAGTGTGTTGTGCGTGTTTTATGTCGGTGGTGAATATTGTTGATGCCTCTCAGCTCGGCACCGCGTCGCTGTTGCCGAAGGATAAGTTGGGCGTGGCCCAACCGTGGTGGGTGCGCGCACAAGAGTTACGTGCCTCGCGCGGGGCGTGACCTCTGGCTTTGATCGACAGGCGAACTCGTGCTAAACTCGTACATCGCGAAACCCCCTCCGAGTTCAACTCGGGAACATGGCGGCGGCAGCAGCAGCCTGTGTTATTGCAGCCAGCGGCAGCAAGCGTCAGTATGACCGTCTGGACCCGTTCGCGTACGTGACCGCCGTGGAGTTTCAGCGTCATTTCGGCCTGTCGAAGACATCAGTGTGCTGGCTGTGTGACGAGCTAGGCGAAGACCCTCGTCTGTGGAGACAGCGTGGCGGGCTTCATTCGCTCACCGTTGAAGAGCAAGTCCTCTGCGCCCTCCGTTTCTACGGGACTGGGAGTTTTCAGGGAAGCGTCGGCGCCGAGCGTTACATTGGACGTCATCAAGCTACTGTGAGCCTCTGTGTCAGCGATGTCTGATGCGCTTATTGATGCGGCAGTGCTGAAGCGGTGGCTGGCTTTCCCGAAGACTGCGGCTGAGCGGGCATTTATAAAAGAACGCTTCCTACTTCGCGGAAACATTACGAACGTAGTCGGGTATGTCGACGGAACGTACGTAGGAATTAAGGTGCCTTCAATGTCAGCGTTACTGTGATTAGCATTGAAGCAATGTCTAGACGCACCATATTGTCAAATTTGTCACTTCTGTGTAGCCGACTTAAATTTTGTGTTACCGACGTCACACATGCGACAGCCTATGATACTGACTTTTTCGCTGGTTGCTGACATTTTACCGATTGTTCTACTTGTCTATCAGGGTGCCTTCCATATGGCTCACTTTTTGGGGAAGGAGGTTAATGAAGTATAAATAGATAAATGGATATCACAATTTGTGTGAAGTACCCTGTGAATGCTAATCTCACAAAGAACTTGGGGTTCTTTATGAGATTACTTAGTACGTAGCACAAATTACTTAGTATGCATAATTCTGAATTTTGGTCATGCGTCATGTATCGGCCGCACTATGAAACAGCAAGGCATTGCACAATTCGTTGCAGTGCGAGATGTGGGTGCCGCGCCAAGCCTGTTGTGCCTATGCATTTATGGCAAAATGAAAATGCATTGAGAATCTTAGTGTGCTGGCTTGCATGAAAAAAAATACTTCAGAGTGTTTGCCGTGTTCACTGTTGGTGCATGTGCCAGTGGTTCAGTGTATTTTCTTTTTTTTTTTGGGGGGGGGGGTCACCGTTATTCTGTATGGACAAATCATATATTTTCGTCTCATAATGGGGCTATAATTCTTCAGCAGTAGAACAATGCAGATCGAATGCTCTGCAGAACTCAGTGTGCGTGAAGATGTCGTGAACCACAAAGGCAAAATTACATATCGGGAGAAATGTGGTGCAGATGCCAATGAAAAGTGGGCCTTTAACCCACCATGATAAAAATAAAGATTGCAGAGCGCATAGACCTTTTGTACAGCTTTAGAGCAATGATTACACAAACTGTGACATGCTCAAACGTGTAAAAGCTTGCCGCAATGCCAAAGTAGCATGAGCGATATGCAGCATATTTTGGCATTGAACATGTCTTGTAAATGCTATTTTTATTGTAAGCCTCAAGCCTCGCTATCACGCCTTTCCCTCCGGCACTCCCTTTACTGAAACGCAGCACTGTCTTTCTATTGGTGTCATGATGATGGTAACGGCAGCAGTAAGGCTGGTTAATGCTTGCCCCTTTGATTCTTGCGAGTTTAGTGGTACAGAATATGGCACGTGCATACACCTGCGCAGCAAAATTTTATGCTTGTGGTGATTTGTTGGAGAGTTAATTCGTGTTGGGACATATCAAAGATGTGCGCCATTGTGGCTTAATAACTAGATCATTGGTGAGGTTGAAGACTCGTATCGGTATAGAAGCTTGAAGCTGAATTGCACCACAATTCGACGGGACACAATAAAGAGAAATACACACAGCAGAACGCTCTGCTGTGTATGTTACTCTTCTTTGTGTGCCATCGAATTGTTGCGCGATCCAACTTCAAATAGAGCATTGGGCCTCTTTGGTGCAGGACCGAGGAAGGGAAATACACACAGCAGAACGCTCTGCTGTGTGCGTTACTCTTCTTTGTGTGCCGTCGAATTGTTGCGCGATCCAACTTCAAATAGAGCATTGGGCCTCTTTGGTGCAGGACCGAGGAAGTGTGAGCTATTCGACACCATGCCAGTGCCTTGCCACAGAATTATGGAAGTCTGAAGGTTTGCAAACAAAGCTTTGCTTTCAAATCCACTTGCTCATGTAATACAAGCGCTAATTGATAGAACCAACATACAAAAATTATGGTGAAATGAATGGCCTTTGAAAATTTGTATGTTGACACTAATGACATAATAGGTGCTACAGCGAACTCGACAATTGTATCGGACAGAGCACTTTGTTTCCTATGTGAAGCACATGCTTTCATTACATGCTGTGCAGATAACCAAGCTCAGTTTGTTTTAATGAGGTACACAACATTCACTGTAATCTGTTTTTGATTCTAAAGTGCCAAACACCACCTCTTTTTCAAGGATGTCATGGGAATATTTGGCGAGAACTGTTTACAGCCCCTCATGATGGAAGTGTGGCCAGCCAGCTTTACTTGGGTGCCTTTATAGATTTCTGTTCCTGATCATTGTGTGCTATCAAGTTGCTAAAGTCTATGCAACCAGTGCAAGGCATTACATGATTCTATAGTCGGATACAACTTTAGGAGGCCGCAGAATCTGCACTTCAACGGCAGGTGAACACAAGCCTGCACCAATGGGCACACACTCTACACTGACGTCGTGCCGAAGGACGCACTAATACCCGCTCATTGGAGAGGGACTATTTCTTTAGACGTGGAGGCAATCGGCTGCTGCGCTTTGGTCATCTGGGTGAGGCCTCTCCTGTCTTGTGAAGTTGTATCCGACTAGAGGATGCCGCTTTTCATACAACACAAAAGGACAAAGTGTACAATTATTTGCCCTATGAAATGGATGCATCACAAGTGAACTGTGCATGAGCTTAAGCTGTGTGAAAATTAGTACATGCAAATATATGACATTGTTAAAGAATATGTGGTATCGAACATGCATGTAATGGCATGTTTAAATCGCGGAGTGTTGCATTCATGTGCACAGTCTATAGGTGATAGCATTATTAAGGCCATGCCGTTTCCTGTCGTTTCATTGCGAAATACACACACCGTTCATCTTGTGGCTAATCAACACCCACTGTATTCTTGCACATAGAAAGAACAAACAGCACAATGATGTATATGCTGCATTAGTGTCTTTTTCATTTACACGGTCCAGGTTTTACGTGTTTGCCCATTTTGAAGAGACATCAAGTGCATGTTACAAGTGTCCCAATATGCACAGCACAATGTTTACTGCAATAATTTTATTCATGTTCTTGAATAATAAACAAAATAATAAACTGAAAGCTCCTTTATAAGGTGTGTTCTGGGGGCTCAACTGGAAAGCAGTGAGTGCACTGATCCTACTGTTGCAGAGCAGCCCTCTGGACCTTGCCACTCTCTCAAGAGCATGTGCCTGGCGCTCGCCTACTGCCACCAGGCGGTTGAGTGCCTCCAGCAACAGAATGTTTTGCTGCAAAAAAAGGGGATTGTTGGAATGAATCAACTGCATATAAATTATTATTTACAAATAAAAATGCTCATTGCACTATGGGTACTAACGGCCCTTAACTGTGGAGGCCTTTAGTGTATGCATAATAAAACAATTTGTCGGGACAACATTGCTTTATTTTTCATAACGGGTTGTTTTTTTCAGAGCCAATTGTAATGTTTATTAGTGTGCCAACAGCTGAGGTGTCCTCGAACCTTCACGAGTCTCTACTGTCAGCACCACAAAACCTATTTTTGTTCGCTGCAAAATCAATGGCGCTCCCTACAATCCCGTCTTATGCGAGCTGATTGCATCCTATGTATACAAACATCATATTTTTGTCCCATTACGTAATTTTCTACCATCCTCGGCTGCAGTTCTCTCCTTGACATCCATTCTGTCACGCTTATGTAATCACCTGTTATAACTTGGCAACAAGTGATTGAAGACGTGCATGGCCTGCCCACCGATTCCATTTTTTTTCTTAATCTCAACTAGCATATCAGTTGCCATGGTTTACTACGCCACTGTCTTCCTGCCTTAATGCGATTTCCAACAATTTTTGTTACTTCGCTTTCTGCACAGTCCTCGACTTCTCAAGTTTCTTTGTTAACCCCCAGGTTTATGTCCCATATTGGATAACCGGTAGAATGCAACGATTCTAAACATTTTTCAAGGATATCGGTAACGTGGCGATCACGATGCGGGAATGCCTCCCATGTGCTGTTCAACCCATGAAATTTTTGTATAAGTTTCCTGCTTTATATCAGTACCTGCTATTGATATTTTACCTGGATAAAATACTCTTCCATAGATTCTGTGGACTGAATGTCACTGATGAATTTCTGTTATATCACTAAGTTAGTGAAGGTTACCTTTATCTTTTCCATATTTTCGCGGGCCCACGTACATGTAAAAGCACAAACACTCTTATGCTCTCAATGCCTTTTTTAAACTGCTGGACATTTAGTTCGTTACAACGAAAGTGACTTAATCCGTGCACTATTATTATGCTAAATATGAAACAGTAGAAATATACTTATCCGCAGTTTGTCGATGCCTCCGTCACTGTGTTGGTTGCGAGATCCATCGTCGGCACCACCTCCTTGTCGCATCGTGGCTATATCGGCTGTCTTCCTTTTGCGCACACTATGCAATTTTCGTGACGCTCGAAGTCACGCAGAGTGGAGGAACTCAGCGCACTCACAGAAGCAGCACCGGATAAGTTGTTTGTTCAGGATTGTGCCGTGAACAGTAGGTACGCGTTGCGATCTGTAAAATCGCCTAAGGTATTCGCAGTCTTTCGGGGTGCACGGAAAGATTGCTCACGGAAGAACAGAACTATCCAAGAAATAGTGGCCATTGTCGAGCCTGATCACTACGTCGCGCACTGCAAGCTCGTTGTACGAGTTTGTTTACACTGGGCCTCTTCGATGTTTAGCCGCCATGCTCGCCCGATGAATGTATGAGATGACGCCACCACAGCGTTCCCTCGTGGTATAACGCGAAGAGTACTAACTTACAAATTAGTCGAATACACATTCACTGTACATCTTGTAAGCTTTAAAATGCTTTTAAACCACGTAAAACTAACTAATAATATTGTATTAAATGCATTTGTTTTATAACTCGCTTGTGCGTGTAATGCACTCGGTGGAACGACAAACAAGTGAAAGAAGGCGCGACCATGCACCGACGGTATGATCACGTGAGCCCCAGTTTGTCGACCGCCCAGAAGGCGACGCCCAAGGAATGATAGCCACCCAGAGTGAATCTAGATAAACCAATGAAACTGGAGGCTTGTCGAAAGATAAACTGTGTCTCGGTACCATTTGTGCTTTCATCTTGGGGTGTCGCCAGAGCTCGTGAAGATCCCGAGTTTCGCCAAACTCGGCGCATCCTGCATAGCACCCTTGAGCTGAAGATCTGCTTGCCGGAAAATTTCAAGAACTGCCAACAAGCGGCTAAGGTGGATTTTAAATGCCGGTCAGAAGACGATTACATCGTCAAGGTAACAGATGCATGTTGACCATTTGTAGCCGCGAAGCAGGGAGTCGATCAACCTTTTAAATGTGGATGGGGCATTACACAGTCCATGGGGCATTACTTCAAACTGGTAAAGTCCATCGGGTGTAACAGATGCGGCCTTTTCACGGAATTCATCATCGACGCATATTTGCCACTATCCTGACCTCACGTCGATAGAAGTAGGCGGAGCCGTGTAGATAGTCGAGAGCATAATCGATCCGCGGCAGAGGATAGACGTCATTGCGTGTTACCATGTTATAGTGACTGTAGTCTACGCAGAAGCGCCAGCTGCCATCTTTCTTGTTGACTAGGACGACCGGTGATGCCCATGGACTGCATAAATGTTCACTGACGTCCTTGATGAGCATCATATCGACTTCTCTTCCTGCTGTAATAGTTCTTGCTCGGCATTGGGCACGCGATAAGGACGTCGTCTGATAGGGCTGGTGTCCCCAGTATTGATCCTATATGAGTGACCGCAGATGCCTGTCCCAAAGGATGGGCATTAAACTCAAAGATGTCGTGGTAGCACATTAATATGCGCCACACATGGGCTGTCTGAGCCCGTTGAACTTGGCCCAACAGGCACGTCCACTCTCCTACACGCCTTCAACAAGACGTGGGAGAAAGCACATGCTGCTATGAGTTGGAGGTTCATTGATGTAGTCCCATTGCCAAAACCTGGCAAAACGCCACTTTCTATTGACTCCTTCCATCCTGTTAGTTTAACAAGCTACGTTTCAAAGGGGATGGAAAAGATGATCGATACTAGACAGCAATCTTGAATAGAACCCAGCTGTTGTCTCCCAGATCAAATGGCTGGCTTCAGAAAAGGTAGATGTACAATGGTCTGCGTCTTTGACTTGGTAACGTTTGCTGAACAGGAGATTAGCTATGGGAACATTGCTGTTGCTGTGTATATTGATATTAGGAAGGCCTTTGACTCGGTCCGTCACCTTCACGTTCTGCTTGGGCTCTCAACTCTCGGAGTGCATGGCAGGGTTCTCAAATGGATCGCTAACTTCTTGAAAGATAGAAAGATATATTTAAATACGAAAGACGGACAAAGCGACGCATACACCATTAAAAAGGAGTTCCGCAAAGAAGTGCATTAAGTCCACTTCTCTTCAATGCAGCAATAGCAGGTTTACCAGCAGTATTTCAAGCATATATAAGCATATATATGCATGCTGATGACATTTGAATATGGGCATCGAACAAGACTCTAGAATTTGTCAGACATCGGCTGCAGGAAGATTTGAACGCAATAGGCGATTATTTAAGAGAACAGGGCATGAAGACATCTTATGCCAAATCAGCAATCCTGCCTTTCACAAGAAAAAAGGTTAGAAATTTTGGTCTTTCCACTGACGGCCATGAGATCGAGCTGGTTAGGAAACATCGTTTTCTCGGCGTGAATTTAGTCTACCAGCTTCAAAGGACTGATTTGACCGCCCTGGAGACCCAAATTAGTTGCGTTATAAATGTTCTCCGGCGAATCGCAGGCACGAAGTGGGGTTGAACAACTGCATCGCTGCTTCACGTCCACTCAGCGCTTGTGCGTCAGAGAATTTCGTACTGCACCTCTGTATTGCACAAATTATCTGCGACGTACCCCCATCGGCAACAGCTATTGCAGGCTCGGAGTTTATGAGTGTGCCTAGGAGTCCCGCAAGCTTTGTCCAGTCACCTCACTATTGCAGAATCGCGGGAACAGCATTTCACGGTGATTCGAAACCTGGAAGCATGCCGACATCTGTTCAGAATTTCTACTCAGCATTCTGCACACCCCCTTCTCTCCCTGATAGAGAAGCGTCCGGGTTCACAGATACACGCTTTGTTTCGAGAGCATAGATCACGATTCCCATGATCTCTTTTGGGCACTCAGACCTGTGCTACCCACCATGGCTTCTGCAAGCGCCGAAAATAGAAACGTCAATCGAAGGGCTAAAAAAAGGAATGCGAAGTTTCCACATTAGCAGCAAAACAATTATCTTTACATCACCTATTTGAAAAGTACCAAGAATCTATTCACGTCTACATGTACGGTTCTGTAATCAAAGAAAATGCGATTGCAGCTTATGTTGTACCATCCTTAGAGGTACAGTACGCTTGCCGTCTAGGACACACGTCGTCACCAGCAGTAGCGGAATTAGTGGCAATTTTCCAAGCCACTCATTTTTAAAAAATTATGAGACACCAACAAAGTGGGTAATTTGCACGGACTCCTTATCGGCTTTAGCATGTCTTGAATATAGTGATGACAGCCAGCCACACGCACGAATAACATACGCAGTACTGAACAGTTTAACTCGGGCTAATGAAAGGAAACATGAAGTGCTACTACAGTAGGTCCCAGGCCATGCTGGTACAGCAGGCAACGAACTAGCGGACTCATTGGCAAACTCAGCCCATAAAGATACGGAAATTCAACTCATCCTTTTATCACCAATCGACACAATACGGATATTGAGAGTACTAAAGAAAGAGTTGTGTATGTCAACATGGTTTAATGAAAACACTAAGGAATCAATCCTTTATGAAGTGGACCATCAACTCAAATACCAGCTAGATGTAGGACTTTATAAAAGTACCTAGACACTAACTCATCGACTGCGCCTTGGGACAGCATACACCATACATTTCCTATATCGCATCAAACGGGCTCTTTCCGCGGCTTGCTCCTGTGGCCACGACGATGAGGATGTTCGCCTTCTACTCCTCGCATGCCCCATATACGAGATGCAAAGATGGCAACTAGAACAAGAGCTACACTCCACTGATCTCCACAGGCCTTTCTCACTCGCAAAATTGCTGGGCCCGTGGCTATCGAAAATAGCAGAGCCGAAAGCATTCAACGCGCTTGAACATTTTTATGAAGAAACAGGCATACTTAACAAGTGCTAGGTATTGCACTGAATAGTCAAACGATGTTACTATAATGTTCTTCTATTATTTGTAATTATTAGCGCCTGTATATTACGTGTTATACATTTTTTGTGTGCGAAATTATTTTAACACTGTGTAATTTCTCATCTATTTATATGCTCATCGAAGTCAACATCACGGCCGTTTGTGTGCGTTTGCGACTTTGTTACGAACTCGTTGTGGTAAAACTTGCATTTATTTTTATACTGCTATGTTCATGGGAGTGAAGGACTGTGCTGTGGATCTCTAACTGTATCAAGTGATTTCTTTAAATTTTCCTAGATATTTCTTATATTGTTGTTTCCGCTATGAGAAAAGGAGTAGCAGTCACCGTTACAAAGTGACTACATCTCTTTCTTTTATGTTCATTTCAATAAAATAAGGAAAGGACGTCTAACGCTATCATCTTGGCAATATCACGATCGAAGAGATTGTGGGAACAATGGGAAGTGGTAGAGGACAAAGAAGCATCGGTGACTAATGAAGAAACGGTACACTCATCGATTGAAGAAATATATGCGAGAGTCATGCCGCCTGGGATAAGTTGCGTGCACCAGATAAAGTTCCATATGGGTAAAGACGTTCGATTATCCCTAACTCTAATAAGGGTTTGAGGAAGAGTGGTGTTCTTGGCGAATAAGACATCAACGATCGGGGACAAGATGTCATCGCCCTCGGCAATAGGAGAAAAAGACCGCAAATTCACATATATAATGGCTTGAGGAGGTAGACGAACGTAATCCACTGAGAACAAGCGCGGTTGGTCGTGAAGTAGGAGAGTCATGGTAGCACGGTAGGTCCAGCTGAAGCAAGCCGGGTCCACAGTCAGTAAGAGCAGGATAGGCGTCGACTTTTGGCGGCCTCAGAGCGCTTGCACTCTTGGATGATGGCATCGATGGTGTCGCAGTCTTTGCAAGTTACCAGATTGAGGGCATCATCTGCTATGCCCTTTAACACGTGGCCATCTTTCTCAGACTCCGTCACGCCGTCGTCGGCTTTGCGGCAAATAGCGAGCTCGTCTTGTATACAAGTCAGGTATGACACTGTCACTGTCGGCCTACGAGATACCAGTTCCTTCTTTGCTGCTGTCTTTCTACCTGCAGACTTGCCTAACAGGGAACACATCTTTTCCTTGCAAGCATCCCAGCTCCAAATTTTGTCTTCGCTATTCTAAAACCACACCTTCGTTGTTCCTTTGAGGTAAAATATTATGTTTACCAACATATTATAGTCGATTCCGACGTTGTCATTCCCGCAGAATGTGCCTGGGTCTTTTACCTGGGCCATGACGACCGTTGTCGTTGTAGTCGCATCGGTGGGCACGACCCCTCTTCCGCCATCGTGGACAAAGCCAAGTGTCGACTGCTGCGGCGCTCCGTTGTACCATGTGGGTACCCCGCACCTACCACCAAAATGCCATGGTGATGAGAGTAGCCCAAAGGGAAAGGAAGCTATATTTACAAAATATATACAAAGAGAGACGGCTGCTGGCTTGATGGCAGAACAACAACACAAGCGCTTATCTGAACGTCGCCCTCACCGTCTTTCCGGCGTATTCTTCAATGCTCGGCAGGATGCGTGCTTCAGTGCGCGGGAATAGCGCATCAGAATATTTTACTGCATGCATCTTGTTCTTTCCTATCCCAAGTTTCCTGCTCACTGATTTATTGCTACACCCAGTTTATACAGTGTCCTCAATTTTTTGGACGTTACGTTTTGGAATATCACTTAATTTCTTGTTTATCAGATTTGACAATTCAACGAATTGCATCTGATCTCTTGAGTTGCTTAAATCCATTGTCCTTTCGAGGTCCTGTGCTATTTGCAATAGCTTACCTAATTGTGCCTTTGGTGCCTTACCTCTAACTTCTACTGCTGGTTTTGAAATCAGTTGAGATTACCTCTACGCTATCTTCATTTTCCTAGCAGAGCGTGAGTGTTCGCCAGTTGTTGATTCATGATTATGGGAAGTTACGACGAGCACATCACGGCACCTTCTTCTAGTCTCGTGCTCTGTCTGCGGTAACTTCCGAAAATTTTAAAGAAACAATTGTCCTGTTGTAATGCAGCACATATTTTTTGTGAGTGCCAGCCATAGTCAGTAATCAGACTCACACCTAGCCCAGTCAGTGCTCTTGGCGACACTACGTCTTTAGTTTATCCTGTTTTCCCTTGGCTAATATAGGTGTTTCTCTCTACAGGCTGAGATCAATCTTAGACATCACTCGCTTGTGTACTTGCATTTACGTTAGCTAAGAGTTCGACATTCTGCAGAAGAATAGGGGCTGAACTTCGTACGAAATTTAAGGCATTTCTTGTTTTCTCGCTCTCTTCATATATATATATATATATATATATATATGGAGACCCTGGGTCATGGCAGGGCTTGCAGCACCCCCCCCCCCACACACACACACAAGTCGAGAACTATTTGGTGCCGACTGCATAGCACTTACTGCTTGTAACTGTAGCACCCATGTACTTGTGTCCGTCGGCGGCAGAACAAATGTATGCACTAGATCTACATCTACAATACATTTGCTTAGAGCCAGAATGCTATGCTTTCTGAGGCCGAATTTTATTAGAACAAAAACTTTCTTGTTTCCCATCACCAACATCATCACATCAAATGCGGAAAGTGAATGAGTTTCTGAAATTGTGCTAAAATAATTACTTATAGTGTGAAAAAAAAAAGACTCCATTGCACTCATTTTTGTAGAAACTGTGTGCCTTAACATACTTGAGCAAGCTAACTTACTGTATGGCACATTCTTCGAGTGCGTCCTACCACAAAACCAACGTATTTTTTCTCCTCGGCCACGAAGTGTGCACGAACATGCAGAAGCCACGTATTGGGTGTGTGATCACTTAGATATTCAAACGTTCACTCCCCACGGGGCGTGATCAAATCAATGTATTTTCTTTTTATAGAATATATCTTCTTCTTAGTTGCAGGCAAAGGTTCAGTTTCTGACATAAAATATTTCTTGCCTTCACCAGCTACGGGACGATCACAAAAATGTTGGCTTTCAAAACAGTAATTTATACGACTCAAATGCCATTCTGTATTTAACTTTTCCTTTAGGTACAGAATTGAAGCCGTACAAGCAACATTTTAAGACTTCCTAGCTTGCAGACAGCGTCAGTCCATAGAGTTTTGGGATTATTACGACGACGTGCGTGTTTTTTTTCAATGGTCATTTCACCGCACGAAGAAGCCTGGCTGCTCCTTAAGTGAATCATGGGGATTTCTCAATGATGTGCACGTCTCGCTGAGAGTCAGCACCTGCGCACAACGGGAGCACCTTTGATTGAATTCTTTGAAAGCTTCGCTCATGTCTGGTTATTCATCCCGTCGGATTCACACCCAAGAACGCTTCAGCGTGAGAGATGTCGTCCGGGTACAAATGGATCTCGGGCAAGCGGGCTGCCACCTTTGGCTGTCGCATCTTTCAAATTCAGGTCTTGTTCTCCAAGCACATGATCTCTATTTCGTGAAGCTACATCGTGGCAATGTCATGGCATTCCTTACATAGTGATTTCCCTCTTTGAGCAGTATCTCGCATCTGCCATTTCATTTTTATTACTTGAACGCTTACGACGCAAAGAACGATGCTCGGTCACCCTTTCGCGCTCACTGCTGCCTTAATGCTTCCTGTCCGTAAGCTGTAGCGTAGCCTACCATTAAAGCACGTCGCAATATTTTTTTATTTATCATTTCTTGGAGATTTCTCACTAGTGTCCTTGCCGAATGTTATGCTTCATAACATTTTGGCCAATGTGAACCATCTCAGCGTACTCGGGTTTTATTCCTTTAAAAACACGGGCGGAATAACAAAATCATTCCAAACATGTTTTGCTTTTTCCCCTTACGCTGCATTTTTTGTGTAGTTTCCCATCAGAAGACGCGGTCCAGGAAAAACTTTTCGTATAAAAGAACGCGCGAAAAGAGCTTATTTAGCAGTCGGCTCAACACCAGCTCTAAAGTCACCATGGTGAGAAAGCCTGTTCTCTGGATTTGTGAATAGCCGAGCGCAGCTTGCGAAAATCGTCTAAGTATACTACTGCTGCTCAATAGTTTTTCACGCCAAAGTGCATAACAGAAATTTACACACGAAAATCCCGCAGTCAATTCGTTGGTTCAATAGCTAGCATGTCTTATAACAAAAATTTAAGCATTTTCCTAGTTGAGCCGGAACGCTGTTTTAGATTTTCGTGCACGTTAAACATAAGGATATTGGTTGAAAAGCGCGTTAAAGCCTTAAGTCGTTCCAGGCAGAGATTGCCCATCTCTACCCTGCTTTCTGGAATTATTCAAAATATCCGAAACACCAACCTTAATGTTTATGACCACAATGTTGTTGTCGATTGGGCTAGAGCTTTAGAAGATACCCTATTCCAAAATCATATGTGCCTTGTACTTTTATTTCGCTTTTTTTTATATCAGAGTATAGAGTACGCATCAAACCTATACTAGAGAACGTTATGCAGGGATAAGTAATTCTCACAAAAATATGCCCATGAATTTCCAGATCCGTGCCTGCGTCCTCTTGGCTCTTGCCACCAGCGCTTTCGCTGGCTACGCCGGTTATGGCCTCGGTTATGGCCATGGCTACGGTCTTGGCTATGGCTACGGTGGTCTCGGATACGGCTATGGTCTCGGCTACGCCGGCTACGCTCCAGCTGTGCACACTGTCGCTCACGCTGCCCCAGCCGTCGCCACCATCGCCCATGCTCCAGTCGCCACTTACGCTGCTGCTCGAGTTGTTGCCGCTGCTCCATCCGTGACGAGGGTCGCTACCACCTACCGCGCACCAGTCGCCACTTACGCCGCTGCTCCAGCTGTTGCCACCTATGCTGCTGCTCCATATGCCGCCTACCACGCCGCCCCAGCTGTTGCCACTTATGCCGCTGCTCCAGCTGTGACCAAGGTTGCTACCACCTACCAGGCCCCGGCTGTTGCCACTGTGGCTCACGCTCCAGTCGCCAGCTACGCTGTGGCCGCCCCAGCCGTGGCCACCTACGCTGCCGCCCCTTCTGTTGCCACCACGACCGTCCATCACGCCCCAGCTGCCTACCACGCTGCTCCAGTCTACAACTACGGTGTCGGAACCCTTGGTTACGGCGCTGGCCACTACGGCTACGGTCACGGTCTGCTCGGCTACGGCTTGAACTACGGCTATGGTCTTGGCTCTCCCTACCACTATGGTGCCCTTCTCCGCAAGAAGAAGTGTAAGTACATAGTTTAGTTATTGTTTCTAAGCATATTCGTTTTAATGTTGTCCGTTCTCCTTTACTTCATTGCACCAGAAGGGAGAGCGTTGGTTATTTACACTGGACTTCTATTGTTGGCTCCTATTTTGTGCGTAAACCTGAATATTCATCGTAGACAATAATGGCACCTGGTGAGAATAAAATAAGAGAAAAGACCGGTAAACCGTGGAACTTCAAAATTTATGTGCTTTATGTCACAGCGATTCATAACTTGATTTTCTTTTCTTTTTGCTCTTTGTAGAGACCATCCAGCTGCAACTTATCTGAAGAACAAGAAGAGTTGTTATAGTCATCAACTTCACTCGTGCACCTCCTGCCATAATATATGCAATAAAAAATAAAGTTCGTCCGCACCATAAGCAAAATCTCACTTGCAATTTCGTTACCTTTCGCTTCCCGACATAAGCGGAAGAACAAGTATGCTTGCAAGGCGCACTTTTGCACATGACCTCTGGCTGGGAATGCTGAGCGTGAAGTTCTTTGGCATATTTTTTTGGCAGCACAACTACCTGGCACCACCATAGCATTTAAGTATTTTTTTTTACTTTGCGCCCCAACTGTTTGAGGCAGCATGCTGCTGCTGCTATGTCGAAGTACTTCCGCCATCGCGGTTAGGAACTGGCAAATAAAAAATTTCTATTTTTTCCTTTCATTCACAAGCCGCTGATCTTGTATCCGACTGCTTTCGACGGTGCCGTGTTATCAAGCGTCAACTACTGTAGATTCGTTCCTGTAATCATCGACCATGACCTTTTCTTCGTCTAAACATGTGACGATGTGTAAGGAAAAATTCTCCGTTTCGTTCGTCTTCTTAAATAGGTGTAAAGACTGAAATGGATTCGTCTGAGCGATCTCTGCTTCACATGTGTCCAGCGCTGTTTGTTAATTTATTTATTTCGTTATTTCACAATAGCCCTAAAGGCCCTCTAGTGTGGGTATTACATAGGGTAAAGTTTACATCGGTGAAGCAACGAACAGTGCTTAAATGTAAATACAATACAAAAGCAAAACTGGGTTAAAATTATTTACAGCGCATCAACGTATCACCACTGAAGAAGCGAAAAATAAAAAAAATAAAAATAGTTATCGGCACAGCAACTTCGAATGATTCGCACAAACTATGACAACGTCACTGAATCTTTGGTTATCACATGTGATATAGCTCACCAGTACTTAAGGAGGTGGGACCTTTCTGCCTACGCAACCTAGAAAGTCACCAAGCCGAAGCGTTTTGGCTATGCCTAATTGTACCACACGGCACGTAATATAAGCAAAGAATCGCGGAAGAAGCCGTCTATCCTATTGAAGCATACCGTTTCCTTGAACCTCCTAGTATATGCGTGCAATTGGTTCCCGGCACTCTGTGACATGCGCTCAGACTGCGTTTGCTCATGGGCTATCGCTCGCTAGAACAATTATTTCCTGCTTGTCTTGCCCCAGCTAAGGTTTCAGACACACCAGCATGTTTGTTCTCACCTGCCTCAGTGCCTTAGTGGCTATGGTGTGGTTCTGGCAAGCGCCAGGCCGCGAGATCGAATCCGGGCCGCCGTGGCCGCACTGAGGTGAAGGTGAAATACGCAGACGCCCATGTCCCGCGCATTGAGGCCACGTTTAAGATACCCTGGGCGCCCAACTTTATCCGAATTGCCCCACCACGGCGTGCCTCATAATCAAATCGCCGTTTTGGCACCTAAAACCCTAACATAAAAATTAAATTCATTCGTTGTTCTCAAGACCATTACTGCAACTCTACTATTTGCCTCAGCGAGAAATAAAAATACACTAATGTGGTATGCGGCCACTAGCGCTATCAAACCTCTCTGAAGCCTATGCTTCTACTGTGCATGTTTACACGGATTGCGGGACGTGCTATGTTGCTTACACGCTGCATCTGCTGTCCGAGCTTGGTAGATTCGTGGAAATTAAAAACTCGACCGCGAGACAAAGTCAATAGATTAGGTGGCTACCACCATAAAGAAATGAGAATGGCACAGCCAATACTGGCTGTGCCATTCTGATTGCTTGCCAAATGATGGCCTAAGGTTAACAGCATGTTCCCAGTCTTGGCTGTGCCATTCTGATTGCTTGCCCAATGATGGCCCAAGGTTAACAGCGTGGTTGAAATATTGGCTGTGCCATTCTGATTGCTTGCCCAATGATCGCCTAAGGTTAGTAGCGTGCTTCCAAGATTGGCTGTGCCATTCTTATTGTTTGCCCAATGATGGCCTATGATAAACAGCGTGAACCGAATATTAGCTGTACCACTGTGATAGAGATCCAAGGCTGGCCCAGTTTGCACATGCAACAAAGAATATTAGCACGGCCATTCAAAAAGGCGGAAAATATTGGACCGGCATTCGCGTGGAGAGAGAAAGACAGGGAGGTTAACCAGAGTTAAAGCCTCCGGTTTGCTACCCTGCACTAGCGGAAGGGAAAGGGGAAGTAAAGACGGGAAGAAAAGCGTGACAAAAATAAAGCACGAGACAAAATATGAAAACGGAGGCGAATGGGGTCTTTATAGTCTTTCTAACAGGCGACTGTCACATAGAAAGGTCAGCAAAGCCTTGACCGACTTTCGCTGCGACGGCCAGTTCATGTCGGCATTCCAAACCGGACTGTTCTGAAAGTGGCCTGTCGTCAAGGCGTGCCAACGCGGTCGCTAGTGACAGCCGGTGCGCGCTGTATTGAGGACAGTGGCAAAGTACGTGTTCCATAGTTTTCTCGCCACCGCAGTGACTGCAAGCCGCGCTGCCGTCCATTCCGACTCGGAAGGCAAAAGATCTTCTGTAGGCGACACCAAGCCGCAGTCAGTAAAGTACTGATGTTTTGAGTCGAGAGAGTTCAGATGGGGGTCGAATTAGAAGGGATAGGTCCAGTCGGTGTAGACGTGTATGCTTCAAGCTTGGTGTGTTCCATAAGGTTTTGATGGCTTCATTTGCAAACACACGAATTTTCATTGCAGCGTCTGTTCTTGAGAATGGAATGGAGTCTTGCGAGCCATCCTCATGTGCAGATTGTGCTGCTGCGTCGGCATGTTCATTGTCCATTATGCCACAGTGGCTTGGAATCCACTTTAACGTGATGTCGTGTCCTTGCTCGGCGAGGTGGTAAAACAGCAGTGTGATTTCTAGAACTAGTTGTTCGTGGGGTCCTCGGCGCAAGGCAGAAACCAAACTATGAAGAGCAGCCTTGGAATCAGTGAACACGCTCCATTTCTTGGGTAGTTCTTCAGAAATTACACGAAGTGCTCAACGAATAGCCGCAAGCTCCGCGCCAGTCGACGTGGCCTGGTGAGATAGTCGGATTTTTATGGTGGAAGGTTTTGCAGGAAAGGTCACCGATCCTGCAGACCCATTCACCGTGGTTGAAGCGTCAGTATATAGATGATGATGCTCGTTGTACGTCTCGAAAAGCAAAAGCAGTGAAAGCTGCTTGAGTGCTGGAGACGAGAGTTGGGCTTTTGTTCGTATTCCTGTTACCATTAGTCGAACCTTTGCTTGAGCCAAGCACCATGGTGGAAACGGAGCTTTTGCTGGAGCCGTATAACCTTATGGAAGGTATATACGATAGGGCAGTACTGTTTCACCAAAGGAAGCACGTGGCCGATCCTCCCGCAGTGAGGCTAGATGATGGGCAGGGGCTCGATCAAGGTGTCTTATGTGTGCTCTGAGCGCTTCCATTACTATATGGGTCTTGGCTGGGAAATCGTGTGCAATGGCAATTGTTTCAGCCGTTGACGAGCACCGCGGCAATCCAATACAGACTATAAATGCCTGGGCCTGGACGGTTTCGAGTGTACGGACATTACTTCTGCAGGTGTTTGTCCCCACAGGCAAGCTGTATCGCAAGTACCCAAGATAGAGTGTCCTGTACGGTTGCATCAATGCATGTACTGAAGTACCCCAGACTTTACCTCCAAGAAACTTAAACACATTAGAGATATCCGTCAGACGCTTGTTTAGGTAGGCCATATGAAGACTCTAGCAGAGGTCGCGATCATTGATTGCGCCAAAGAATCGGTGCGTCCGGACCTAACGTATACTTTGACCGTCGATAGAGACATCGTATGATCTCATTGGCTTTCAGCTAAACGCGACCAATGCGCATTTTTCTGGCCAGATCTTGAGGCCTTGTTCGTTTAAGTACGCCGATGTTGACGTGGCAGCTTTTTGAAGCCTGGCGCGTACTTCCGGCCGTGTCACACCAGATGACCAGACGCAGATGTCGTCGGCATACATTGATATTTTAACTGTGTTCGGAAGTCGTTCCGCGAGACCAATGAGTACAAGGTTGAAAAGCATGGGACTCAAGACACCGCCTTGTGGAACTCCTAGGTGCGTATAATATTGCGAGGTTGGGCCAGCTTCAGTGTTAAGAAATAGAGACCGCCTATGTAAATAACTGCATCTCCAACGATATAATGGACCGCCTAGGCCCACCGATTCCAATGCTTCAATTATGGTGTAAGGAAGAACCTTGTCGTAGGCTCCCTTTGTATCTAAGAACATTGCTACATATAACCTCTTACACGTCTTTTGGTGTTGAACACAGGTTACCAGATCGGTAACGTTGTCGATAAAACATCGGTGACGTCGAAAACCAGCCATGGCGTCCGGGTAGATTTCGTAATGTTCAAGGTACAACTCAAGTCTGCCTAGGATCATGCGCTCCAGTACCTTCCTAACGCAACGTGCCATCGCAATTGGTCTTTGTGATGTAATCTCTAAGGGAGACTTGCCAGGCTTAAGAAGCGGTACCAGGTGGCTGATCTTCCAATCTTGAGGAAGTTTGACTTCCCGCCAGGACTTGTTATAAATATTAAGGAGCACACTTCGTGTCCGTTCAACAAGGTGACATTGCATACGGTAAGATATGCCATCTGGACCAGGCGACGACAACCGTTTACATAGGGCGAGCGCCGCGTCAATCTCTTGCGTCGTGAAAGGCAGATTCATGCGTGAATCTCGTGAATCTGGAATACAGTTCAATGTAAGCGAACCTGTGCGAGTTGGCTGGCCCGCAATCATAGCACAGAACTCTTCCGCCACATCAGTGCCTTGTCGGCACTGGAATAGTGCTAGGGCCTTAAACGGGAAACGCTGTTCCGGAACTGAACGTAGACCTCGCACAGTTCTCCATATCTGAGATAGCGGTTTGCGGTGATGTAGCGACGCACAAAATTTCGACCACCGCTGAGCCTCTAGTTTATCCATGCGGCGTTGTATCTTCTTTTGCATTCGCCGGGCTGTTCTTAGATTCTGAATTGACTTAGTGCGTCGATATCTTCTTTCAGCACGACGGCGAATCACCCGAAGCCGCTCCAATTCCAGGTCGAATTCAGTATACCTTGGAGAACACGTGAGTGTGCGCGTTTTCTTGATAGCTTGTTGAAGTCCACAAGAGAGGCCTTTGTGACAAGCGTCCTCAATGTGGGATTTAAAGACAGTCCAATCTATTCTTCGAATCGTGTTGTACGCATACGTGTTAGACATTCCCTTGATCTTGAGGTTAGTGGGGATGTGGTCACTTCCATGCGTTTCAGTGTCCAAAAACCACTTAACATGTGTGGTGAGGCCGTGGGAGACGAAAGTCAGATCGAGGCAGCTGCTCTACGTTATTCCCCGTAAAAATGTTGGACTCGCGTCATTCATCAGATAGAGACCATTGTTGGAAACAAATGAAGCTAGTCGTCGTCCCGTCGCTCTAACCTTTGAGCTGCCCCGAATGGTATGGTGTGCGTTGAAGTCGCCGGTGTTAATCTATGGACCAGGTTGTGTTTTTAAGATGTCGTCTAGTCCTTTGGTGTCAAATCGACTTGATGGAGACAGATACACGCCCAAGAGTGCAAAGGTGACTTTCCTTTTTTTAACAGTCATGCACACATACTGATTGTCTTCATGAGCTAGCACCGGTTGGACGACGTAAGTGAGTCCACGGAGAATAAATACTATGACCTTGCTACTTTTGATGTCGCTCGATCAGAATATTGTCTCGTAGCCGGATAGTCTTATTGGATGGGATAATCTTGGTTCACAGATGCCAATGATTGAAAATCGCTTAGTGAGAACCAATTGACGAAAATCCGCGTTGCGAGATCTTAGACCTCTCGCGTTCCACTGAAGGATCGACGCTTCTCTGACCTCCTTACGAAATGACTGGTGTTTGTCAGTCATGCCTTCACCCAAGGCTTGCTAGGACGGGGCTCAGCGCGTCGAGCACTTGCAGCCCCTCTTCTAGCAGATGGATTGTCAATGCTTGTAAGCATGGCCCTGATGACATTCATGATAGATCGCAGCACCGGAATCATTTGGCAGTCGACTGTTGAAGCCGCACCAACAGAAGTGGGCTTGAATGGGAGCATCAAGTGTGAAGGCTCTTTAGAAGACTGAGAGCTTGCAAGCGCCGGCCACTCTTCCACGGGGCAGCCTTTTCCGTATGAGGCCTCCTTGTGTTCTCGGGCATTCTATTTGAAGATGGCGGCGTTGGCGCAAGCGGTGCACGAACTGCACCCTGTCTTGAGCGTTTGCGCCGATGACGACGTCGACGCCGGATCTTTTCTGAGGCTTCTCTATGGGTTGAGTTATCCTTGACCATTTGCTTCAGAATCGAATTCTTTTTGATTCTTGGGCATTTTTAAGATGTTGCTTCATGGTTGCCTTCACAGTTGCCACACCTAAAGTTTGTTGCAGGGAAGGCATCTACCATGAGTGACTCCGCGCACCGGGGCCACATTGTCGAGTTTGCGCAGGCGCCCTTAACATGCCCGATTTTGAAGCACTTGTGGCATTGAAGCGGCTTTGGGACAAACAGCCGTACAACATGTCGGAAGTGACCGACCTTTATGTGCGAAGGGATGAACTTCCCTTTGAACACAATCTTCACACAACGGCTGTTGCCGAGTCGGCATACGTGCGTGATGACCACCCCTTCGTATGCCGGATTGGTCAGAAATGGCAGGTCCGAGTTCGAAAATGCCAAATCAACATCGTAGATCACACCTGCAGTGCAGGCCCCATCCATAGGTATAACCGGTCGTCCTGTTATGTTGCCGAAATCTGTTATCTCTCGTAGCATCTCCAGCGTGGTTGCATGGGCTGTGTCGACAGCTAGAACATTCTTTCGAGCGTTCAGTCGGATTTCCTTGATTTCGTTTGGCGCCTTTCCCTCAAGAAAAAACATAGAGAGCTTGCCTGCTCAATACTCGAAGGTTGACGGAAGAATCCACTGGCATGAAGATGATGGTGTGCGGCCAGCGTTCACTGCCTGCCTTCATGGTTGACGTACTCGCTGGTGACGACGCCTTGATAAGCCTCCTTTTAGCCCTTCGGCGCCTCACCGACACGAAGCTGTCATCGGATGAGTCGTCGCCAGTGATTGAGTAGACCTCTGTGTCTTCACTGGTGCCTCGTTTACTTGAGGAACTTGTCAATGTAGTGCTCTGGCCAGACGGGCCGTTAATAGGCTCTGCATCCATGGCCACAGGAGTAGAAGTCTCTCTTGAGCGTTCACAGGTGGTGAACCAGGTGCCTTGACTTTTAGGAGAGCTTGCGGTTGCAGATTTCTGGCAGCACGAGCCTGTGGAACGTTCCGCGTCCGTCGCCTCAAGCCAGGACGCGGAAAGTGCCCCAGAGACTGATGCAAATTTGACGAAAACTGGCTAGCTGGGACAAGTGCGGTCTAGCACTGAGTAACTTCGTCGTCGTCTTCGCGTGGATTTGGCAACATGGGTTACTAAGTTAGCTTTCTTGGAACAACACAGGGCTTCAAGTAAGAATATGTGTTAAGCTTAAGTGCCGCTTAAAAATGTCATTACGAACTTAAACTATGTAATTTTGGATGCCGAAACCACAATGTGATTATGAGGCGCGTCGTAGAGGGGTGGTCGAGGGGGATTTTTACTAATTACCTGTGGTTTTTCCATGTTAACTCCGTGCATGGTACACGGCCGTTCTTGAATTTCGCCTTCACCGAAATGCACGCCCTAAAGAGATAAGCCAATGCAAAATGTAGCGAGCAGGGAAATTCGCATAACGGGCAAACTAGACGCTGCTTTATTGATCGTGCATGGGAACATTAGCTTTGCAAACAACGGTATTGCGCATTTGCCTGCGTATTGTATATTTTGCACATATGCTTCGCGGCTTCGGAGGATAAGGATTCTGAGGAGATTCGAGAATTTCAGTGCCACAGAGCCGCTGGAACCATTTGATATTTCATCGATATGGAGTCCACATGTATTAGGGAAACTTTTGTGTGTTTGCTTGTTTGTTTAGCATGCATGGAATGTTGCGGTGACATAACCGCCATGCTCCTTTTCCAATAGATTTGCTTGTTCGTGCATATGTAGTAAGCTCCTTATATGAATGTCCCTGACAGAAAGAAAAATTTGTTTAAAGTTTGTGCTTGTCCGTGTCAAATACTCTCGTCTTTGCCTATTTTGGCACGGCGCATTTCGTCTTTCTTTCGGCCTAATTATGGGTCCTTCTGCCCCCACTTGCCTCTCCCCCATGCACCTATTCGAGCCTGGTCAATGCTATCAATCAATCTCTCAGACAGCTACAAGCTGCTGTGTCGAATGGACTGCTCTCGCAGGCAAGGGGGAATGCGGTGGCGTCACTATTGTCTTCCTTGTCTCCCTCCGTCGCTGCTGCCTAAACAACGTGGTCGGCCTAGGTCCAGCGGAGGAAAGGGTGGCGTTCACGCCGTTTTCTTCATTCACCCTTTCCTTTCACCCTTTCCTTGCATGCATAGCGAGCACCGACTGGGTGCAACACCACCTGAGTGCTTGCAGTTTTGTCCGTTCTTGTCAGCGCAAAAATGCTCGCTTGCGGTCGTCATTCCAAATGAAAAGCCTATATCTTAAAATACGCAGCAAAGTGGCGACGAATTTTTGTGAGCGTTAGAATGAATATAGGCGCAACAACAAGAACAAAAGTCGGCGCTGGTGGCCGCCGTCGTCTATGTGGGATTAACTCGCATACACAGAAACGTGTATCTTACGATGGTGAGTGCATTTGTTTTGCGCATGTTTTCAGTTTTATAAGAAACATGACGAAGTGAAGTAGAAAACGACGTATTAAGTTGTGTATTTTACAAGCAAGGTTGTTTCAAAGCGCTAAATTTTAGGATACATTAGCGTTCAAAATTTTCTGCTGCTGCTCAACGCTTTTTTTTCGTTTTTTATTTTCACGATTTGTGTGTACGTTACTGATGAAGTTCCAACATTTCTCATGGTTTAGCTGCGTCCTTAACGTCGATTTGTTTTTCCATTCATGCTCAGCACTGCCTCGATTTTGGACTGCCTAAAGAACAATCCGTGGTGGCGATTGCAACGTTATATTGCGTTTAGGGAATGCCCATAATAAATTTAGGTTGACTGGAAAATTAAAACAGTTTTTATGTTTAGTGGTTACATGTCAAATGTGATAATACATATATTCCAGTAAACTTAAATGAATACATTTTCATATAACCGCTAGATGGTTGTCGAGTTAACTGTAGTGGCGGAACGCAATTATTCGAGGAATTAGCAGGCAATTTCATATGAAATGGTGGTCTTCACAGCCGCTAAATGCTGCTATCGCAGTAAGTTAGCGCACAACCCAAAGAAACACTGAAATATGTTTCTTATTTTATTCATTTCTTGTCTGCGGAAATTTAGGTGCTGATTAATTGGTCGTATGGACCAATCAACCTTTACTGAGCAGAAACGCTGTGAGCCCAATCGACAATTCTTTTGTGATGCTATAGGATGAATGTTATAAACTGCTGCCGACCCAAGCAATATCAGGTGGCATATAAATTCCTCAAACAGCCTTGCCTGATGTAGAGTGCCTGTATTTACATAAGTCTTTTTATTCCATCCTTTGAATGGCGCCCGGAGAAGAACACGCGCAAATCTCTGTTTGTGAATTTCACTCAAATTCCAGGGCTTTGATTTTATCAAGCCATGCGCGCTGCCTGATCCTGCTAGTCATACCGAGGAACCGCACTTCTTCTCACTGTTCTAGATCAAGCATCATTTAAGACTGGCGGTCTTTCTTTTCGTATAATAAATGTCTATTTTTCTAGGGTTTCCTGACGGAAATCCTCGGATTTCGCATGAAAAATTTCGCACGAAGGCCGCATTGTGTCTACACTATCGGAAACTATCGGCTTTTTCTGCTGTAACAGGCTTTGGTACAGTTTCTTAATTATAAAGTGCTACGCTGACTAGGTGTGGGGTGTAAACAAGGCGATCGGATCCTGCTCATATTATGTTTGTGTTCTATATATTCTCTGTTACACTTTCTACCAAATAGGCCATATACGTTGAAATATAGAGAGTGCTACCTAAAAGATATCTTGCAAGAAAATTTCTTGATACACCTTATCGAACTCTCTGTTCAAACTTATATTCTTACGGTATGGCGATTTTTCAAATGAAAACACTGCCACATACATTTGTCATACCAGCATTTCTGATAATATTTCATTTTATTTTACAGAGCAGACATCTCCTCCAAGTAATGTTGAAATCGCTATGGAAAGTGGCAGCAAATTCAACCAAACCACCCCGTTATCGTGGTCCTCGGGGGCCTGACCAGCACGTTGTTATCCAAGCCCTGACCTACCTGCCTACCGACGCCAGTCCCCTGCCCTGAATCCCTTGGCCAGCCCACCGTACTCGGCACCTTGACCAATTCATCTGCTCAGGGCACTGCTTGTAAATAAACTGCTGGAACATAACCGAGCGTCAACCATACATAGGTCCACGGGAAATGCCTGTTTGTGCAAATTAATTCCAAATAAACTGTCATAAATGTGAACTACAGTATTCTTTTGTTTTTATTTGCAAGTATAGAGTACTTCTACTCCTTGACATAATATATTTTCGTCGAGCTTTCCTAGCTGCTATTGAGGAAGACGCTATGGAGACAATTGCTAGCAAAAGGTTCGCCGCAAGAATGGCTGCGCACTCTGAAGCCAACGTATCTACAATATTCGCCATACACAGGCGCCCCCCCCCCATTGGCTCAAAGCTTGCATTATAATGGCAACGATATGGTTCAACACTGGTCCAATCATGGCTTTAACTCTGGGTCATCATTGGATTGGGTTGCACTTTGCCAATGTGCCAACATTGATTGAACATTGGTACCAATTGCTTCCAGGATTGGGCCAAGCTTGAACCATTGCTGGTCTGCTGCCTGGGTAACTTGTGATAACTGGCATATACTTTAGCTGAGATTTCTATATCCAGCACAATGCTAGGGGGCGAACTCCGTATGAAAGCTATTGCATCTCTTGTTTCCCTGTTAGGGCATCAGAAGTCCGCATACTATTGTGGCAATTTGAAAAGGCGATATATATATATATATATATATATATATATACATGGAGAGCCGGAGTCGTGACTAGGCTCGCAGCGCCCCCCTCCACACAACTCAAGAACTCATTATTACGACAATGATTCCAACTGCATAGCACATACTGCTTGCAACTGTAGTGCCCATGTTTTTTTTCTCCCCCGGTGGTAGAACAAATGTATGAACTAGATATACACCTACAATAAATTTACTTAACGTCAGAATGCTATGGGCGTTCCAGAGGCCGCAGTTTATTTGGACAAGGAATTTCCTTTCTTTGCGATCACCAACATCGTCACACCAAATGCAGAAAGTGACGGAGTTTCTCATAATGTGCTAAAATAATTCCTTAAAATCTGACAAAAAAAGGCTAGAATGCACTCGTTTTTTGTAGAAACTTTGTGCCTTAACATACTTGAGCAAGCTAACTTAGTTTATGGCACATTGTACGAGTCAGAGCTACAACAAAACCAACGTATTTTTTCTCCTCGCCATGAATGCGCATGAACTTACAGAAGCCACGTATTGGGCGTGTGGTCACTTAAAAATTAAAATATTCACTCTCTACAGGGCGTGATGAAATCAACGTACTTTATTTTATAGAATATGTTTTCTCCTTAGTTGAAGGCAAAGGTTAAGTTCCTGACATAAACTATTTCTTGCCTCTACCAGCTACGGGAGGATAACAAAAATGTTGGCTTTCAAAACAGTAATTTATACGACTCAAATGACGTTCTGTATTTACTTTTCCTTTAGGTACAGAATCCAAGCCGTAAAAGCATTATATACGACTTATTAGTTTGCAGACAGCGTCAGTTAATAGTGTTTTGGGATTATTACGACAACGTGCGCTTTTTTTTTCAATGGTCATTTCATCGCACGAAGAAGCCTGGCTGCCCCTTAAGTGAATCATTCGGATTTCTCAATGATGTGCACGTCTCGCTGAGCGTCAGCACCTGCGCACAACGGGAGCACCTTTGATTGAATTCTCTGAAAGCTTCGCTCATGACTGGTTATTCATCCCATCGAATTCACACCAAGAACGCTTCAGTGTGAGAGATGTCGTCCGGGTACAAATGGATCTCGGCCAAGCGGGCTGCCAGCTTTGGCTGTCGCATCTTTCGCATTCACGTCTTGTTCTCCAAGCACATGATCTCTACCTCGTGAAGCTACATCGTGGCGATGTCATGCATTCCTTACATATTGATGTCCCTCTTTCTAAAGTATTTCGCTTCGGCCATTTCATTTTTTTTTACTTGAACGCTTACAATGCAAGGAACGATGCTCGGTCACCCTTTCGCGCTCACTACTGCCTTGAGGCTTCCTGTCCCTAAGCTGTAGCGTAGCCTAGCATTACAGCTCGTCGCAATATTTTTTGTATTTATCATTTCTTTGAGATTTCTCACTAGTGTCCTTGCCGAATGTTATGCTGCTTCATAACAGTTCGGCCAATGTGAACCTTCTCAGCGTACCCGGGTTTTATTCCTTTAAGAAGACTGGCGGAATAACAAAATCGTTTCAAACTAGTTTCTCTTTTTCCCCTTACGCTGCATTTTTGTGTAGTTTTCCACCAGAAGGCGCCGTGCAGAAAGAAATTTCGTATAAAAGACCGCGCGAACAGAGCTCATTTAGCAGTTGGCTCAACAGCAGCTCTAAAGTCACCATGGTGAGAAAGCCTGTTCTCTGGATTCTTGAATAGCCGAGCGCAGCCTGCGATGATCGCCTGAGTGTACGAGAGCTGCTATTTAATTTTTCACATCAAAGTGCATAATAGAAAGTTATACGCGACAATCCTGCAGTTAATTCGCTCTTTCAATAGCTAGCATGTCTTATGTTGTAACGAAAATGTAAAGCTTTCTTTAGTTGAGCAGGAACGTTGTCTTAGATTTTCGTGCACATTAAACATCAGGATATTGGTTGAAAAGCACGTCAAAACCTTAACTGGTTCCAAGCAAACGTTGCACATCTCTACCCTGCTTTCTCGAATTAATCGAAATATCCGAAGCACCAGCCTTAATATATATGACCACAGTGTTGGTATAGATTGGGCTAGAGCGTTAGAAGATACCCTACTCGAAAATATGTGTCTTGTACTTTTATCCCGGTTTTTCTTATGTCAAAGATTTAAGAGTCCGCATCATACCTATACTAGACAAGGTTATGTAGGGATAAGTAATTCTCACAAAAGACTGCACGCTCACAAAAATATGTTCATGAATTTCCAGATCCGTGCCTGCGTCCTCTTGGCTCTTGCCACCAGCGCTTTCGCTGGCTACGCCGGTTATGGCCTCGGTTATGGCCATGGCTACGGTCTTGGCTACGGCTACGGGGGTCTCGGATACGGCTATGGTCTCGGCTACGCCGGGTACTCTTCAGCTGTGCACACTGTCGCTCATGCTGCCCCAGCCGTCGCCACCGTCGCTCACGCTCCAGTCGCCACTTACGCTGCTGCTCGTGTTGTTGCCGCTGCTCCAGCCGTGACCAGGGTTGCTACCACCTACCGCGCACCAGTCGCCACTTACGCCGCTGCTCCAGCTGTTGCCACCTATGCTGCTGCTCCATATGCCGCCTACCACGCCGCCCCAGCTGTTGCCACTTATGCCGCTGCTCCAGCTGTCGCAACCTACGCTGCTGCTCCAGCTGTGACCAAGGTTGCTGCCACCTACCACGCCCCAGCTTTTGCCACCGTGGCTCACGCTCCAGTCGCCAGCTACGCTGTGGCCGCCCCAGCCGTGGCCACCTACGCTGCTGCTCCAGCTGTTTCCACCACCACCGTCCATCACGCGCCAGCTGTGGCCACTGTTGCCCACGCTGCTCCAGCGGTCGCTTCCTACCACGCCGCTCCAGTCTACAACTACGGTGTCGGAACCCTTGGTTACGGCGCTGGCCACTACGGCTACGGTCACGGTCTCCTCGGCTACGGCTTGAACTACGGCTATGGTCTTGGCTCTCCCTACCACTACGGTGCCCTCCTCCGCAAGAAGAAGTGTGAGTAGATAATTTAGTTATTCATTTTAAGTATATTCGTTTATTGTAGTCCGTTCTCCTTTACTTTGCTCCTGAAGGGCCAGCGTTGGTTACATACAGTTGACTTGTCTTGTTGACGCCTACTTAGTACATAAACCTGAATATCCATTGTAGACAATAATGGCACCAGCTGAGAATAAAATAAGACGAAATACAGGGAAACCATGGAACTTGAGCATTTGTTCAAGCTATAGGCAACAACACTTATTTTGATTTCTTGCCACATCCCCCCTTTCTGTTTCTTGTTTTATTTAACTTTTTTTCAGCTGGTGCGTCAGACGCCCTTGACACGCCGGCTAACACGCGTGCGTTGATAGACAGTGGGGGGGGGGGGGCGGCCCTTGCTTTGACCTTGTGCACAGCGTTGCTTTACTCTCAATTCAACACGCTAACACACGTTCCCTCGTTTCCACACTCTCCCGCCTCACACCCTTTCCTTTTTAGAAGAAGCCCACCTATATATACTGTGGCGAGAAAAGCGTACGTCGCCTTGAAGAAGACAAGTCCACTTGTCGAAACGTTGGCTCCTCCATTCACCTTGTTCACGTTTTGCTCATCGTCTTGAATTTACATCTCCCGCTCTCCTCGTCTTTTCCTGAAAATTTGTGTGATATATGTCATAGCGGTTCCTAACTCGATTTTCTTTTCTTTTTGCTGTTTGTAGAGATCATCCAACTCCAACTTATCTGAAGAACAAGAAGAGAAGCTATAGTCATCAACTTCACTCTTGCCGATCCTGCCATAATGGATGCAAGCAAAAAATAAAGTTCGTCCGCACCACAAGCAAAATCTCGCTTTCAATTCCGTTCCCTTTCATTTCACCATATGAGTGGAAGCAAAAGTCTGCTTGCAAGGCACAGGTTTCTATCTAAGCTCTGGCTGCGAACGCTAAGCGTGAAGTTCTCTCGCGTTCTTTTTTTTGGCAGCACAACCACCTTGTATCAGCATGGCACTGAAGTATTTTGTTTACTTGATGGTACAACGTTTTGAGGCAGCATGCTGCTGCTGCTATGTCGAAGTACTTCCAGAACAGCGGTTAGGAAGTGGCAAATACAAAATTTCTATAGCTTGCTTTCATTCACAAGCCGATGATCTTGTATCCGACTGCTTTCGACGGTGCCGTGTTATCATGCGTCAACTACTGTAGATTCGTTCCTGTTATCATCGACCAAGACCTTTCTTCGTCTAAACAGGTGACGATGTGTAAGGAAAAATTCCCCGCTTCGTGCGTCTTCTTAAATAGGTATGAAGACTGAAATGAATTCGTCTGAGCGATCTCTGCTTCAGATATGTGCGGCGCTATTTGTTAACTTATTTATTTCTTTATTTCACAATAAACCTAAAGGCCCTCAAGTGTGGGTATTACATAGGGTAAAGTTTACATCGGTGAAGCAAAGAACAGTGCGTAAATGCAAATACAGTACAAAAACAAAACTGGGTTAAAATGAATTACAGTGCATCAACGTATTAACACAGAAGCCAAAAAATTACATATAGTTATCGGTGCAGCAACTTTAAATCACCCGCAGAAACTATGACAACGTCACTGAGACTTTGGTTATCACATGTGATATAGCTCACCAGTACTTAAGGAAGTGGGACCTTCCTGCCTACGCAACCTAGAAAGTCACTGAGCCGAAGCGTTTTGGATATGCCTAGTTGTACCAGGCGGCACGTAATATAATGACAGAATCGCGGAAGAAGGCGTCTATTCTATTGAAGTACGTTGTTCCCTTGAACATCATCGTATATGCTTGCGATTGGCTGACGGCGCTCTGTGACATGCGCCCAGACTGCGTTTTCTTCGGGCTATCGCTCGCTAGAACAATTCATTCCTGCCTGTCTTGCCCCAGCTAAGGTTACAGACACACCAACATGTTCGTTCTCACCCGCCTCAGTGGCTTAGTGGCTAGGTGTGGCGTTGGAAAGCACCAGGGGGCGAGATCACATCCGGGCAGCCGTGGCCACACTGAGGTGAAGGTGAAATACGCCGACGCCCATGTCCCACGCATTGAGGCCACGGTTAAGATATCTGGGCGCCCAACTTTATCCGAATTCCCCCACCACGGCGTGCCTCACAATCAAATCGCCGTTTTGGCACGTAAAACCCTAAAATTAAAATTAAATTCATTCGTTGTTCTCAAGACCATTACTGCAACTCTACTATTTGCCTCAGCGAGAAATAAAAATACACTAATGTGGTATGCGGCCACTAGCTCTATCAAGCCTCTCTGAAGCATGTGATTCTAGAGTGCATGTTTACACGGATGGGTGGACGTCCTATTTGCATTACACGCTGCATCTGCTGTACGACCTTAGTCGATTCGTGGAAATTGAAAACTCGACTGCGAGACAAAGTAAATGGATTCGACGGCTGCTGCCACAAATAAATGAAAACCATCTTGAAATACAGAGTAGTGGAACGGCACAACAGAAAGGAAGTCGAACGCAGGCGCAAACTAACGAGTGATTTTCAAGTTGTTAGTTTGCGCCTTTATTCGTCATTCTTTCTGTGTGCAGTTCGTTGGCCCAAGCTGACGTTTCGAACGCCAGCTTGGGCCAACGTTCGATACGTATAGGCAGTTCCTGGCCCAGTGACGGCCTAAGGTTAACAGTGTGGTTACAATAGTAGCTGTGCCATTCTGATTGCTTGCTCAATGATGGCCTAAGGTTAACGGCGTGTTTTCAATATTGGCTGTGACATTCTTATTGCTTGCTCAATGATGGCCTCAGGTTAACAGCCTGTTCCAATATCGGCCGTGCCGTTCTTATTGCTTGCTCAATGATGGCCTGAGATAAACAGCGTGACTCGAATATTAGCTGTACCACTGTAGTAGAGATCTAAGGCTGGCCCTGTTTGCACATGCAACAAACATTATTAGCACTGTCATTCAAAAAGGCGGCAAATATTGGACCGACATTCGGCGTGGAATAGCCAACATGGGTGACTAAGCTGCCTTTCTTGAAACAACACAGGGCTTGAACTGAGCAAATATGTTAAGCTTAACTGATGCTTAAATACATCATTACAAATTAAAAATATGGAATTTCGCGTGCCAAAACTACAATGTGATTATGAGGCGCGTCGTAGGGGGGTGGTGGGGGGGGATTCGTACTAACCACCTGTGGTTTTTACATGTTAACTAGATGCATGGTACACGGCCGTTTTTGCACTTCGCCTTCACTGAAATGCGCCCCCTAAAGAGAAAAACCATTGCAAAACATAGCAAGCAGGGAAGGTCGCATAACAGGCAAGCTAACCGCTGGTTTGTTGATCGGGCATGGGAACATTAGGTTTGCATAAGAAACAACGGTATTGCGCAATTGCCTGCGCATTGCATATTTTTAGTGTACGCTTCGCGGCTTTGGAGGATTAGGATTCTGAGGAGAATCGAGAATTTCAGTGCCACAGAGCCCATGGAACCGTTCTATATTTCATCGAGATGGAGCCCATCTGTATTAGTGAAACTTTTGTTGGTTTTTTTGGCGTGCATGGCATGTTGCGGTGAAATAATCACCATGCTCCTATTCCAATAGATTTGTTTGTTCGTACATGTGTAGTAAGCTCCTTGTATTAATCGCCCTGACAAAAAGAAAAATTAGTTTAAAAATTGTGCTTGTCCGCGTTAACACCCTATTGTCCTTGCCATCTTTAACACGGTGGATTCCGTATTTTTTGTCGGCCTAACTTTGGGTCCTTCAGCCCTCCTTGCCTCTCCCCTACGCACGCAGGTGAGCCTGGTCAATGCTATCAATGAAGCGCTGAGACAGGTACAAGCTGCTGTGTCGAATGGACTGCTCTCGCAGGCAAGGGGAAACGTGGTGGCGTCATTATTGTTTTCCTTGTCTCCCTCCGTCGCTGCTGCCTGAATAACGCGGTCGGGCTAGGTCCAGCTGGGGAAAGTGTGGCGTTTACGCCGTTTTTTTCATTCACCCTTTCCTTTCACCCATTCCTTTCACCCTTTGCATCTATGCATAGGGAGCACCGAATGGATGCAAGACCACCTGAGTGCTTGCAGTTTTGTCCGTTCTTGTCAGCGCAAAAATGCTCGCTTGCGGTCGTCATTCCTATCTTGAAAGCCCATATCTTCAAGCCCATATCTTGAAATACGCAGCAAAGTGGCAACGAATTTTTCTGAGTGTTAGAATTAATATACGCGGAACAACAAGTAGGAAAAAAGTCGGCGCTGGTGGCCGCCGTCGTCCATGTGGGACGAAGTCGCATACACAGAAGCGTGTATCTTACAATGGTAAGTACATTTGTTTTACACTTCTTATAAGTTTTATAAGGAACCAGATGAACTGAATTAGGAAACGACGCATCAAGTTGTGTGTTTTACCAGTAAGGTTGTTTCAAAGGGCTAAATTGCAGGTTACCTATGCGTTCAGAATTATGCCCAGCTGCTCGACGCTTTTTCTTTTCCCTTTTTAATTCCATGATTTGTGTGTACGTTACTGTTGAAGTTCTAACATTTCTGATGTTCTCGCTGCGTCCTTAACGTTGAATTTTTTTCCATTCATGCTCAGCACTGCGTCCATTTTGGACTGCCTAAAGAAACATGTGTCGCGGCGACTCCAACGTTATATTGCGTTTGGGGCATTGATGTGCGTATTATAAATTTAGGTTGGCTAGAAATTTAAAACAGTTTTTGTGTGTAGTGGTTACATGTCAAATGTGACAATACATATTATTCAGTACACTTTATTTAAATGAATACATTTTCATATAACCGCTAGATGGTTGTCGAGTTAACTGTAGTGGCGGAACGCAATTATTCGAGGAATTAGCAGGCAAATTCAAATGAAATGGTGGTCTTCACAGCCGCTAAATGCTTCTATCGCAGTAAGTTAGCGCACAACCCAAAGAAACACTGAAACATGTTTCTTACTTTATTCATTTCTTGTCTGCGGAAATTTAGGTGCTGATTAATTGCTCGTATGGACCAATCAACCTTTACTGAGCAGAAACGCTGTGAGCCCAATCGACAATTCTTTTGTGATGCTATAGGATGAATGTTATAAACTGCTGCCGACCCAAGCAATATCAGGTGGCATATATATTCCTCAAACAGCCTTGCCTAATGTAGAGTGCCTCTATTTACATAAGTCTTTTTATTCCATCCTTTGAATGGCGCCCGGAGAAGAACACGCGCAAATCTCTGTTTGTGAATTTCACTCAAAGTCCAGGGCTTTGATTTTATCAAGCCATGCGCGCTGCCTGATCCTGCTAGTCATACCGAGGAACCGCACTTCTTCTCACTGTTCTAGATGAAGCATCATTTAAGACTGGCGGTCTTTCTTTTCGTATAATAAATGTCTATTTTTCTAGGGTTTCCTGACGGAAATCCTCGAATTTCGCATGAAAAATTTCGCACGAAGGCCGCATTGTGTCTACACTATCGGAAACTATCGGCTTTTTCTGCTGTAACAGGCTTTGGTACAGTTTCTTAATTATAAAGTGCTACGCTGACTAGGTGTGGGGTGTAAACAAGGCGATCGGATCCTGCTCATATTATGTTTGTGTTCTATATATCCTCTGTTACACTTTCTACCAAATAGGCCATATACGTTGAAATATAGAGAGTGCTACCTAAAAGATATCTTGCAAGAAAATTTCTTGATACACCTTATCGAACTCTCTGTTCAAACTTATATTCTTACGGTATGGCGATTTTTCAAATGAAAACACTGCCACATACATTTGTCATACCAGCATTTCTGATAATATTTCATTTTATTTTACAGAGCAGACATCTCCTCCAAGTAATGTTGAAATCGCTATGGAAAGTGGCAGCAAATTCAACCAAACCACCCCGTTATCGTGGTCTTCGGGGGCCTGACCAGCACGTTGTTATCCAAGCCCTGACCAACCTGCCTACCGACGCCAGTCCCCTGCCCTGAATCCCTTGGCCAGCCCACCGTACTCGGCACCTTGACCAATTCATCTGCTCAGGGCACTGCTTGTAAATAAACTGTTTGAACATAGGCGAGCGTCCCCCACTTAAGTTCACGGAAAATGCCTGTTTGTGCAAATTTATTCCCGAAAGAACTGTCTTAAAAGAAAACTTCAGTATTCTTTTATGATTATTTCTATGTATAGATGACTTCTACTTCTTGACATAATATATTTTTGTCGTGCTTTCCTAGCTGCTCTTGAGGAAGATGGTATGGGAACAATTCCTAGCAGAAAGTTCGCAGTAAGAATGGCTCCCTACTCTAGAGCCTGCGTATCTACAATATTCGGCATACACAGGGCATTGGGTCAAAGCTTGCATTATTGATGGCAACGATATTGCTCAACACTGATCCTACACTGGCAGCGCAATGGCTGCTGCATTGGCTGAAAGCTGACATTAGTAATGGAAAAGATATGGCTGAACACTGGTCCTAAGCTGGCAGCAGTGTGGCTGCGCATTTTGCATAACATTGCTCGAATCTTGTTTTTAACTTTGGACCAGCATTGGATTGGGTTTCACTTGGCGAATAAGCCAACATTGGTTGAAGATTAGTACCAATTCCTTCCAGGATTGGGACAATCTTGGACAATTGCTGGTCTGCTGCCTGGGTAACTTGTGATAACTGGCATTTACACTAACTAAGAGTTCTACATCCTGCACAATGCTAGCAGCTGGACGTCGTATCAAATCTATTGCACTTCTTTTTCCCTGCTGGTGCATCGGAAGGACCACATACTGTTATGACAATTTTAGAAGATATATATGGAGAGCCATGGTCGTGACGGCGTTGTAGCGCCCCCTCCACACAAGTGGAGAATTAATCAGTGCGACACTGATGCCCACTTCATAGCACTTACTGCTTTCAACTGTAGTGCCGAGTTTCGGGACGACGACGAAGTTTCCCTGCTAAGGTGGCTGCTCACCGCTCCTGTGAAAAATCTCGCCTTCCGCGTAAATACATTCCATACATCACGAGATTGGACCCCAAGACATCTGAGGACGCCCCGGACGCTCATGCTCAGTCCGGTTTTTTGACATTCAGCGAATGTCACTTCATCGGCCCTGCAGCTGAGTTGTACACTGGGACTAGGCCTAGTGCCTCCGGTGACGCGCTGGCGGCGGTAGATTCGCCGGCGCTGCTCGTTACGACGGCGTTACCGGCCGCACAATTGACACCTGAGCCTGGATCCCAGCTCCTGGTTCCTGGTCCAAGTCCTTCGGCTACAGCCCACCCATCGCCTTCCCAAAATGCACATCAGACCGTGAGTGATCTGCCCTCAGGGCGGAGCCCGGCGATGGCTTCCCAGACACCGATCGGGAATGGGACTCCAGTTGTGCATGACGAAACGAGTACTCCTATGGACTTGTCTTCTGCGCTACCCTCTGTGCCGTCGGCCCCCCGTGGTTCTCAGAAGCGTCCTTCGGAGCAATCTGCACCAGATTCGTGTTCGGCCAACAGCGGCTCCAAGGCAAGCGTTCCTGTCTAACGACTGACCACCCAGTTGTGTCGACACCGGGCTCGGTTTGCTATAAAGCAACCATTAAAGCTTTGGCCCCCACAAGCCTCACGGAGATTCCGAACAGGATTATTCAGGCGAACCTAGACGCTTGTCTTGGCACCACAGGCTTCCGCGGCTTCACGGCCCGGAAGAAGTCAAATACCATCGCTGTGTGGCTCCCGACATTGGCTGCTGTCGAGCGTTTGCAAACGCTTCAACGTCTCTCGATAACGAGCGAGGTCACCGTGCCGGTCCAGGTGTACCTAGTAGAGGGCTCGGATCTACAGCGCTGTGTCGTTTACAAAGTAGACGTTGGCGAGGACCAGATTGCTCTCCAGCGTGAGCTCTACTGTCCTACTCACCATGTCATTCAAGCGCGTTACGTGGGAAAGGGGCGCTCTTGCATCGTCCCCTTGCAGGGCCCACCAACTCCCCCAGCCCGCCTGTACTACTATGGCTGCATTCTACGACCTCGGCCATATAAACCCAGTGTTGTCTATTGTTACAAATGTTTCCGACCGCGCCACATGCGCCGATCCTGTCCATTTACAGCGCCAGATGAACCTGTATTAGCTGGCGCAGTGTCTTATCGATGTGGACTCTGCAAGGCCGACGACCACGAGATCACTTCTCCAACTTGTCCCACAAAGCAAAAGGCCACTCAGAAGGTTCGTCGCGGGACTCCTAAGCTATGGCCTCAGCATGCTGCAACACAACCAGTGCTGACATCTAACAGGTTTGCGGCGCTCCAGTGGGATGACGACGACTGGCCAGAGCTTTCCGAGCCTGACCCGCCTGCACCCCATTCCCAACAGACTTACAGTGACAAAGTTCGCAAAGACCGCCGTCGCCCGCTGGTTATACAGAAGGAGAGCGGGCCGGAACATCCGCGTGATGATATGGCAGCAGTTGACAATCAAATTGCCCGCCTTTTAGCGGAGGTATCCAAGCTCCGACAGCACCGTGAACTACTTGCGCGTCGGCGACGTGCAGTGGAATCTCTCACCACTACAAGTATCGATTCCGCTGCATCATCGTCTCTGTCACGCCCTGCTGTATCGGTCGCAGAGTCTACCAGATCTTCAGCTCCGTTGCCGGATAACTCTACAACATCCCTTTTGCGGTTCATGGTCAGCAAGTTATCCAACCTGACATCTGTGATTTTGCAACGTCTGGACTCGTAATCAAAATGGCGGGCACAGGTGTTTGTGGCGTGCTTCAATGGAACTGTAGAGGGCTCTCCACGAAAGTGGGGGAGCTTAAATCCCGTCTACGTATGAACAAGCTGCAGGTGTGGGCCCTGTTATTACAGGAGACCAACGCCTTGCCTGCCATTCCGGGCTTCAGTGGATACGTGTCTCCTTCGATGAGTGACCGTCGCGTGCACGCCGCTGCCCCTCCAGGAAAGGCGGCCGTGAAGGTTTATACGCGCTATCCTCAGGTCTGCCTTTCTCTTGAAAACTGGTGTAGCTCATATCAGGAGGTAGTGGCAGTAGCTGCGAAGTTGCCCAAGGCAACTGTTGTGGTAGTGTCATACTACATAAGACCAGCCGGCGGCTCTTCTTCAAGAATTAATCTGGGCTGGTTAGTGAATGTCCGTCGCCAATACCCAGCGTGTCCTATATTAGTTGGTGGTGATTTCAACGCCCCTCACCCAGATTGGCGATACCCTACTTCTAGCCCTCGAGGTAGGTGTGTGCGGGACGCCTTCGCGGATGTGTTGTTTGTACTACTGAACCATCCCGATTCAGCAACGCGAGCTTTGCCTCAAGCTCGACGTACAACATACGCACCGGATCTTACGTGGTGGTCGGGTCCCGGCACTCCCACTTGGCACCTGGAGCCCGACTACTGGGGTAGTGACCACCACCCTATCATCATCGGCCTTCACCCGTCGCAGGCCCGCCGATTGCGCCGCAAGGGCTCTGTGGTCAACTGGGAAAAATTTCGCACCGTTCTCGAAGATACCTCTGTGGACTCGTCACCACTACTTGTTGACCGCATACAAAGCACGCTCAATGAAGCTACAACCATCAGCTGGGTAGACGTCAATCGACCGGCACCAGATATCGGCCTGCTCAACTTGTGGGCTGCTCGCAGACAAGTTGAGCTGGCAGCATCCCGAGACCCCACTTCTGCACAAGCACGTACAAGACTGAATTTCCTTACTGCTAAGGCCCGCAGATATGAACGCGACCTCTCGCGGAGACACTGGCATACGTGGTGTGAGCGGTTTTCATCCAAGACATCGAATGCTTCTCTCTGGCGAACCTTCCGTGCCATGGAACACGGTGACCGCCGTCCAGACGCCGCAGCCACAGCCTGCTTCGCTGCTGGCTTGTCGCCGGATGATTTCGCCAGAGAAGCAGCGCGGAAGTTTTTCCCGCAGTACGACGTGTTGCCTCAAACAGCCAATGGTGCTCCCTTGCCAGGCATTCCGACACATATCGACAGGTTACCATCTACAGCAGACTCCGAGGGCATTGCAAGCTCTTTCACCATGCCTGAGTTGCTCGCAGCGATAGATGGTACCAGTCGCAAGACAGCACCAGGTCCAGACTCTATTACTTATGAGGCCTACAAGAACCTGAGCTCCGCTGTGCTGCCTCAACTCCTCGACACCATTAACAAGGTATGGCTAGATGGCGTTGTCCCTCCAGGCTGGAAGTCAGCTATTGTGATCCCGATTCCGAAACCAAGCAAGCCACCGACTGACCTTGGCAACTTCCGACCCATTTCCCTAACGTCAACGTTGTGCAAGCTTGCTGAGAAAATGCTAGCCACACGAATATCGTGGTGGCTAGAGCACCACGGTTTCTACCACCCTGCTCAAATTGGCTTCCGTCCATCCATAGGTACTGAAGATGGGCTGGCTGTCTTGGCATCCTCGGTTTTATCGTCAACTCGTAGCCACAGTGTCCGTAGTGTCCTCGCTATGGACGTCGAAAAGGCGTATGATAACATCGGTCATGCTGCCATCTTGGCTTCAATTGACATGCTGCATTTTGCCCCTAGAGTACGGAATCTTATCAAATCTTTCATTGAAGACCGACATTTTGCAATTCGCCTGAGTGGTGACGCCGTCGGCTCATTTGTCCCTCTTCGTGGCGTACCCCAGGGATCTGTATTATCACCCACATTATTCAATATTGCTTTCATCCCGCTTGCATGGCGCTTGCACGATGTACCCGACATAAAGTTCTTGTTGTACGCTGATGACATCACGGTATGGAGCACTCATCACGACCTGCAGACCCAAACCGCTGCCCTTCAATCAGCTTTAGATATCACGGCGACTTACGCCTCTTCGCTCGGCCTTAGAATTTCCGTCAGCAAATCTGCTTACATGTCAGTCGCCAATCGCTGTGGCTGGCGTAAACTCTCTGCAACACCCATTCGTCTTCATCTATCCGGAACCCCTCTTCAACAATGTTCAACTATAAAAATTCTGGGTCTGATGGTACACGAGTCGGGAAACGGAACTGCTTGGCTGTCCAGCTCTAAAAAGCAGGCAATTCAGGGTCTGATTAGGCGCATTGCTCCTAAAATGGGCGGCGCCCGCTCATATGTTGCGCGACAATTGGTGAAGGCGGTAGTGCAACCACGCCTTATTTATCAAGCCCAATTCCAGCATTTGACGAGGGCACAATGGCATCGCCTTGAGGCTGTTAATCGCGAGGCAATGAGGGTCATCACTTGCCTTCCCCGCATCACCCCGATCGTGGCTCTCCAAGAAAATGCACAGCTCAACACACTAGAGAGCTGGTGCAGCAGCGACGTGATGCTCGCAAGCTTAAGACCAGCCTTTCACACGCACCGTGTGCTCTCAGGACTTACGCTTTCTCGAACTCGCTTCTACCCCCACCATCGTCAGTTCTTCCTGCCTGGAGTTTTGTACAGCTGAGTGATAACAAGCTAACTGATATACATCGCCCGACATCAGCTCAGGCGGCGGCGTCGCTTCGTGACCGAATTGTAGCTCAAGATGCCCACCTGCCGCTTGGCTCCATCGTCCTTTATGTTGATGCAAGTATTAAGGGCTGCGAAACAACCACTGCAATTTATTGCCCATGCGCACCTGCCCTTAATAAGACGACCCGGTTTCAAGTCCAAGAACCTCCTTCCTCCTTTTGTGCTGAGCTCCTTGCTGTCCGAGAAGCGTTGTGCTCTGTGGCCGCCTTTCCCATGGTCCCCACGGCCCGCATCGTCATCCGCACTGATGCCCTCCAGGCGACGCGGCTTCTGCGACGCGTCAGTCGCAGCCCTGACATATGCCAACAGATCCATCTTCTGGCGGCACGCATCCCGCAGCCAATATCTGTCGAGTGGGTCCCACGCGACCTTCTAAGCTTCCAAAGCCGTGCGGATTCTGCGACCCGTCTAGTGACCTATCCATCGTCACTGCCTCAACTCTTTCACCTAGATGATGCCACCCTCCTTTTAACAAGAAAGGAGCACCTCCGGCGCCGCACACGTGCTCTCATACCTCCGTGTGCGGTAAACCTCCCCCGCGGTCTTACCCGTGCAGAGGAGGTTGCGCTTTGGAGGATCCGGGGCGGGGTAGCCCTCACTCCTGCCGTGACTAGGAAGTGGCCGCACTTTCGCCCGCTATATCCTCGTCCTGAGTGTCCACTCTGCAAGTCGCGAAATGTTGAAGCCGACATCCACCACCTGCTGTGGGTTTGCCCTGCACTGAAACCGACGAGGCTCCGGCACCTCGCAGCAGCGGGACTCTCGCCGCATAATCTGAGCCATTACACTGTTTGGACGCAGGGACCGCATTATCGATCCCTCTTGGACTTTATTAAGTCAGCAAATCTTTTTTCATTCATTTAATCATCCTTATTCACCCCCATCCCATACCCTTGTATGCCCTGAGGCATTTATCCTCGCATTAAAAAAAAACTGTAGTGCCCATGTTTTTGTGTGCCTCGGCGGCAGAAGAAATGTATGAACTAGATCTGGAATTCATTTACTTAACGTCAGAATGCTATGCTTTCCCGAGGCCCAATTTTATTAGAACAATGAAGTTTCTTTGTTTCCCATCACCAATATCGTCAGACCAATTGCGCGGAGTGACGGAGTTTCTCAATATGTGCTAAAATAATTACTTGTAATCTCAGAAAAAAAATCTACATTGCAACCGTTTTTTAGAAACTGTGTACCTTAACATACTTGAGCAAGCAAACTTATTGTATGGCACATTGTACGAGCGCGAGCGGCCACAAACCAACGCTTTTTTCTCCTTGGCCTCGAAGTGCGCATGAACTTACAGAAGCCACGCATTGTGCGTGTGAACACTTATATGTTCAATTATTCACTTTCTACGGGGCGAGATCCAATCAATGTATCTTCTTTTGATAGAATATCTTTTCTTCTTAGTCGAAAGCAAAGGTTAAGTTTCTGACAAACTACTTATTGCCTCTACCACTCTACCAGCGAAGGGAGGATCACAAAAATGTTGATTTTCAGAACAGTAATATACACGCCTCAAATGACTTTCTGTATTTAACCTTTCCTTTAGGTACAAAACTCAAGCCGTAAAAGCGATACATAAGACTTACAGCGACAGTTCATAGAGTTTTGGGATTATCACGACGACGTGACTTTTTTTCAAATAGTTATTTCATCGCACGAAGAAGTCTGGCTGCTGCTTAAGTCAATCGTGATGATTTCTCGCTGATGTGCACGTCTTGCTCAGCGTCAGCATCTCGCACTACAGGAGCAGCTTCGATCGAATTCTCTGGAAGCTTCACGCATGACTGGTTATTCATCCCTGTGGATTCACACTAAAGCGCACATCCGTGTGAGAGATGTCGCCCGGGTACAAATGGATCTCGGGCAAGCTTGCTGCCAGCTTTGGCTGTCGCATATTCCGCATTCACGTCTTGTTCTCCAAGCATATGGTCTCTATCTCGTAAACCTGCATCGCGGCGACATCGTGGCATTCCTTACATATTGATTTCTCTCTCTCCGCAGTATCTCGCATCTGCCATTTCATTTTTTTTACTTGAACCCTTACGACGCAAGAAACGATCCTCGGTCACCCTTTCGCGATCTTTACTGCCTTGATGCTTCCTGTCCCTAAGCTGTAGCGTGGCCTAGCATTACAGCACGTCTCAATCATTTTCTTATTTATCAATTCTTTGAGATCTCTCACTAGCGTCCTCGCCGAAGGCAAGGTGTGATGCTTCACAACTGTTCAGCCCATGTGCACATTCTCAGCGTACTCGGGTTTTATGCCTTAAAGGAGACGGGCGGAATAACAAAATCATTCAAAACTCGTTTTGCTTTTTCTTCTACGCTGCATTTCTATGTTTAGTTTTCCAGCAGAAGGCGCCATGCAGGAAAAACTTTTCGTATAAAAGACCGCGCGAACAGAGCTTATTTAGCAGTTGGCTCTACAGCAGCTCTGAAGTCACCATGGTGAGAAAGCCTGCTCTCCGGATTCTCTAATAGCGAAGCGCAGCTTCCGATTATCGCCTGAGTGTAGAGAAGGTGCTCATCAATTTTTCGAGCAAAAGTGCATTGTGGAAATATACACGCGAAAAGCCGACGGTTAATTCCTTGCTTGAATAGCTAGTTGAAAATCTTCAAAATCTAGTTGAGAGAAAGTTCACCAGGAACCTTGTCTTGGATTTTCGTGCACATTAAACATCAGGGTATAGGTTGGAAAGCGCATTAAAGCCTTTAGTGGTTCCAGGAAAACGTCGCGCATCTGTACCCTGTTTTTTCGGATTATTCGAAATGCGGGAAACACCAACCTTAAGGTTTATGATCACAACATGTTTAATCGATTGGGCTAGAGTTTTAGAAGATACACTCTTCGAAAATCATATGTGCCTTCTATTTTATCCCGCTTTTTCTTATATCAAATATTTATGAGTCCGCATAATACCTATACTAGAAAACGTTATGCAGGGATAAGTAATACTCACACAAGACAGCACCCTCACAAAGTATTCCCATGAATTTCCAGATCCGTGCCTGCGTCCTCTTGGCTCTTGCCACCAGCGCTTTCGCTGGTTACGCCGGTTATGGCCTCGGTTACGGCCATAGCTACGGTCTTGGCTACGGCTATGGTGGTCTCGGATACGGTTATGGTCACGGCTACGGTGGTCTCGGATACGGTTATGGTCTCGGCTACGCCGGCTACGCTCCAGCTGTGCACACTGTCGCTCACGCTGCCCCAGCCGTCGCCACCGTCGCCCACGCTCCAGTCGCCACTTACGCTGCTGCTCGAGTTGTAGCCGCTGCTCCAGCCGTGACCAGGGTTGCTACCACCTACCGCGCACCAGTCGCCACTTACGCTGCTGCTCCAGCGGTTGCCACCTATGCTGCTGCTCCAATTGCTGCCTACCACGCCGCCCCTGCTATTGCCACTTATGCCGCTGCTCCAGCTGTGACCAAGGTTGCTACCGTGGCTCACGCTCCAGTCGCCAGCTACGCTGTGGCCGCCCCAGCCGTGGCCACCTACGCTGCTGCTCCAGCTGTTGCCACCACCACCGTCCACCACGCCCCAGCTGTGGCCACTGTTGCCCACGCTGCTCCAGCTGTCGCTGCCTACCACGCCGCTCCAGTCTACAACTACGGTGTCGGAACCCTTGGTTACGGCGTTGGCCACTACGGCTACGGTCACGGTCTCCTCGGCTACGGCCTGAACTACGGCTATGGTCTTGGATCTCCCTACCACTACGGTGCCCTCCTCCGCAAGAAGAAGTGTGAGTACATAATTTAGTTATTGTTTTTAAGTATATTAGTTTTAATTTAGTCCGTTCTCCTTTGCTTCACTGCCCCAGAAGGGCCAGCGTTGGTTAGACACAGCATCATTGTATTGGTGACATATACTTATTGCGTAAACCTGAATTTGCATCGTACACAATAAGGCACCAGGTGAGAATAAAATCAGAAGACAGGGAAGTCATGGAACTTGAACATTTATGTGATTTAGGTCATACCTGCTCCTAACGGGATTTCTTTTTCTTTTTGCTCTTTGTAGAGACCATCCACCTGCAACTTATCTGAAGAACAAGAAGAGAGGTTATAGTCATCAACTTCCATCTTGCACCTCCTGCCATAATGGATACAAGCAAAAAATAAAATTTGTCTGCAAAACAAGCACAATCTCACTTGCAGTTCTTTTCCCGTCCATTTCGTGATATAAGCGGCAGCACAACTATGCTTGCAAGGTGCAGTTTTGCATATAGCCTCTGGCTGGGAATGCTAAGCGGGAAGTTCTTTCGCGTTCTTTTTTTTGGCAGCACAACCACCTTGTATCACCATGGCACTAAAGTATTTCATTTAGTTTACAGCACAATGGTATGAGGCAGCATGACTTGTTTGACCGCGTATCGCTCGATCATTTCACACATAGAAGGGCGATCGTCATTGCATTAACGATGGTGTCGTAGCACTAAATTTGCCGCACACAAATAGCGAGTAAAGCTTTCAGTAGTTGCAATGAAAAATCATTTATGTTCCTAAAGGTGACGTAATCAGCCTTGCGCTTTATCAAAATCATTATATTAAGTTACCGAATAGTCACCGGGAACTGCCAGCATTAGTGTGTATGACGATGACATTTGCGCCTTGGCTTCTAGAATATGACGCTCACAACCAGGCTCGATTGAACAATGTGCTGCTGCTATGTTGAAATACTTACGCGTTCGCGGGTAGGATGTGGCAAATACAAAATTTCTATAGTTTGCTTTCAGTCACAAGCTGATGATCTTGTATCCGACTGCTTCCGAGGCTGTGGTGTTATCTTGCGTCAACTACCACATATTCATTCCTATCATCATCGACCATGACATTTCTTCGTCTAAACATGTGACGATGTGTAAGGAAAACATTCCCTGCCTCGTGCGTATTCCTAAATAGGTATAAAGACTGAAATAGATCTGTCTTAGCGATCTCTGCTCCAGCTGTACCAAGCGCAACTTGTTAATCACATGTGATATAGCTCACCAGTATTCAAGGAAGTCAGACTTTCTTGCCTACCTAAGCTAGAAAGTCACTGAGGTGAGGCGTTATGGGTAGGCCTAGTTGTGCGACACGGCACGTAAAAATAAGACAGAATCGCGGAAGAAAGCGTCTATCGTCTTGAGGTATACCGTTCACGTGACCCTCATCGTATATGCCTGCGATTTGTTGACGACGCTCTGTTATATGCGCCCAGACTGCGTTTTCTCACCGGCTATCGCTCGTTAGAACAATTCATTTATGTTTGTCTTGCTCCAGCGAAGGTTTCAGGCACACCAGCAAGTTTGTTCTCACCCCTCTCAGTGGCTTATCGGCTACGGTGTTGCGCTGGCAAGCACGAGGTCGCGATATCAAATCCGGGCCACGGTGGCCGCACTCCGATAGGGGCGAAATGCGAAGACGCCCGTGTCCCGCGCATTGCACGCACGTTTAAGATACCTTGGTGGCCCAACTTAATGAGAAGGCCCCCAATGTGGGAGGCCTCATAATCAAATCACCGTTTTGGCACGTAAAACCGCAGAATAAAAATTCAATTAATTCAGTCGGTAGTCTCAAGACCACTGCTGCAACTCTATTACTGGCCTCAGCGAGAAATAAAAACACACTCATAAGGTATGAGGCCATTCGCGCTGTTAAACCTCTCTGAAGCATAAGCTTCAGAGAGGTTTGACAGAGAGGTCCGATGAGCCCTACATGCTCCCTCTGCTGTCCGACCTTAGTGGATTCGTGGAAATCAAAAACTCGACCGCGAGAAGAAGTATATGAATTCCGCGGCTGCTGCCACAAAGAAATGCGAACCATATAGAAATACAGAGCCGTGGGACGGCACAACCGAAAGGAAGACGAACGCAGGCGCAAACTAACAAATTGAAAATCACTTTTAGTTTGCGCCTGCGTTCGTCTTACTTTCTGTTGTGCCATGCCGTTGCGCTGTATTTCCATATGGTTCTCATGCCAAAATGCCAACTAGCCCAACATTAAACTGATTTAAACCATAAGGAAAGCCGTCCGTTACATCTCCGAGAAACCAAACCAAACATGGACAATTTTTGTGATGCTAAATGAGCATTACAGATTATTGGCATTATGACAAGACCAGGACTGTAGAACCTGCTCACGCACTGGCTGAAACTCAACTGTCCGATTTACAAAATTAATGGGCAACGCATAACATAACAGGATAGCCAGCCGGTTTGAGAACTGCTAACTTTCTTTGTTTAACCTCCCTGTCTTTGCTTTTCTCTCTCGCTCTCTATCTCTCTCTCCCTGTCTCTCCGTCTATTCCTGCTTCCTGCATAACACAAGAGCTGGTTCCTGCGCACAGCGGTGTTGATGGAAATGTGCTCTCCAACACAGAAGTAAAGTTGGCTCTCACCAACTAAGATTGTATTACAGTCCCATTTACAGAGCAGATCGCAACGGTATGCTAATCGAGGATAGGCGCATAGATAAGGTAAGTTACTGGTTTTAGCCAGTACACCATCATCGGCGACTTCACTCGCTTCATCCCATGCTTCAATTTAGGATACCACATCAAAATACAAAGAACAAAAGCAAGCATTTTACACAAACTAAGACTCGCATCGACCTTTGCACAATTCTATCACCACCTTATTGGCGATGCGGGCTGCCCGAACTATGAGAACTGCACCGTGCCGGAGACTATGCACAACGCGTGCTGTGGGTGTCCGTTATACTTTCGAGAAGGACAATCAATGGGGGATTTGCCGACTGTCAACAGCCAGCCACTTTCTAAAGGTTTTCTTTCAGGCCCATGGTCATATATCTTCTGCTGTCAGGTAATCAAGGCCGCTGTAGGCTTTTTTCAAAGGCGGCATTTAACTTTAGATATACTATTATATCTATTATTATTATTATTATTATTATTATTATTATTATTATTATTATTATTATTATTATTATTATTATTATAGCTTTCATTGATTACGAGAAAGCGTTTGATTCTGTCGAAATCTCAGCAGTCATGGAGGCATTACGGAATCAGTGTGCAGACGAGCCGTAAGGAAAAATACTGAAAGATTTCTATAGCGGCTCCACAGCCACCGTAGTCCTCCATAAAGAAAGCAACAAAATCCCAATAAAGATAGGCGTCAGGCAGGGAGATACGATCTCTCCAGTGCTATTCACAGAGTGTTTACAGTAGGTATTCAAAGACCTGGATTGGGAAGAATTTGGGATAAAAGTTAATGGCGAATACCTTAGTAACTTGCGATTCGCTCATGATATTGCCTTGCTTAGTAACTCAGGAGACCAACTGCAATGCATGCTCACTCACCTGGAGAGGTAAAGCGGAAGGGTCAGTCTCAAAATTAATCTGCAGAAAACTAAAGTAATGTTTGACAGTCTCGGACGAGAGCAACAATTTCCAATGGGTAGCGAGGCACTGGAAGTGGTAAGTAAATACATCTACTTAGGGCAGCTAGTGACGGCGGATCCGAATAATGAGACGGAAGTAATCAGAAGAATAAGAATGGGCTGGGGTGCGTTTGGCAGGCATTCTCAGATCATGAACAGCAGGTTGCCGTTATCTCTCAAGAGAAAAGTTTATAACAGCTGTGTCTTACCAGTACTCACCTACGGGGCAGAAACCTGGAGGCTTACGAAAAGGGTTCTACTTAAATTGAGGACGACGCAACGAGCTATGGAAAGAAGAATGATGTGTGTAACGTTAAGGGATAAGAAAAGAGCAGATTGAGTAAGGGAACAAACGCGACTTAATAACATCTTAGTTGAAATCAAGAAAAAGAAATGGGGGGGGGCATGGGCAGGACATGTAATGAGGAGGGAAGATAACCGATGGTCATTAAGGGTTACGGACTGGATTCCAAGGGAAGGGAAGCGTAGCAGGGGGCGGCCGAAAGTTAGGTGGGCGGATGAGATTAAGAAGTTTGCAGGGACGACATGGCCACAATTAGTACATGACCGGGGTTGTTGGAGAAGTATAGGAGATGCCTTTGCCCTGCAGTGGGCGTCACCAGGCTGATGATGGTGATGATGATAATGATACTATTATGATAGGCGTTTACAAGCAACTGTCAATATCTGTATTCATGCTTTTTGTTTCATGTCATCGTCGTCTCGCCGTTCTGCTTCCTTTGTTCACCCATTTATCCTTCCCCAAGAAAGACCAGCGGGATAGAATTTAATAGTTCGGGTTCACCTCTCTGTTTATCTGTTATAATAAATCTCTGTCTCTCTCTTTGCGTCTACTGTACTTCTGTCCCTAGCATTCATTTTTGTTCACGATCTGATTAAAGATGTTTTCCTTGATCGCTGAAATTACGGGTGACAGGAGGACTTGACTTCGGACTGGGCCCATACCACATGTGATCTCACGAGCACATTGGAGAGATATCCGTGTTCCAGTGAGGCCGTGTAAGGCTTTGGGCTGGTATGAGATTTCACAGAACTTAGGACCGTTGTAGTTTCTATGCCAACTAGTATTATTACTAGCGTCGAACACAGCACCGCCACATGACTAATTATTCGTGCTTATTTTGACACTGGTACGATATACCGTACGTCTTAGGTTAAGCTTGTGTGCCGTTCTCTACGCTCTGATTGTCCAATGCTGTTTGACAAGGCGACACCATTATTTAGAGCGCTCAGACGAGGAGAACTTTGTCTCATCAAAACGAGATATTGCAGCAGGATATGTACCGCTACTTGCCCAAGGGCACAAACTTAGAAAGGCTAATCAAGAAAACGCGAAATACGCGACATCGCTGTGCCACGCATCTAGCTTTATCTAGCTGACGAGGATAACCCAGCAGAGACATTGCATGAAAGGCTGACGTGGGGATTGGTGCTACCATCGCGGTCGCCCGGCGTTCCTCACGCCATGAAAACTCGAAGAGTCGGTCTCCACCTTCAGCGGCAGTTTATCACTCAGCTCAGCAGCACTTTTATCAATTTAGAAAAAGAGGCACCAATTGCGTCAGCGACACATCGATCGGCTTATTTGGTAGCCAGACATGCCTTTCCTGAATTTTCTTTTTTTTTTGCCATGAAGAAAGTGTACGCATGCGCTATAGTGTGTATATCTATTCTTTCCTGTTTTTCTCGGGCGACCCAATACACCAGTTGAGAGTTAGCTCCCATAGTCTCCTGTCATCTCCTTTGTCCGTGTTTCTTTACGCTACAATGGCTTCAAAACAGCCCTTTTAATGGGCGGGCTCAAAATGCAGCTTGTTGCTACATATTTAGCAAATAATTCTAGGCAGTGGGAAAAGGCGGCACAAGATCAGACAGTCCCAGTAGTGCGCAGTTATTAAACGAACAGTCTAACAAGAAGAGTGAAGAGCGCTAGGGATGTCGTCTTATCGTGGTACGATTTTTTTTTACTCTGTTCGCAAATATTCTCTAATGGGAGCTCAGCCATCTTTCTCGCGTCAATTTAGATGCGCGGCAAAGCAAACCTACATAACTTCTCAAGTGGCTCTGTGCAAGCGCAACTGATAATGTCTCTTTCCATATCGCTCTCTCCACTGATGCAAAGGTGGTTGTCTGAGTATTGGGATACTATATAAATTGGGATTTCAGATGAAATTTCGCTATTCTCTGTGTTACGATACCCTTATAGCGACACTATAGCAACCTTGCGTTCGGTTCTGTCCTGCGTCAACTTCGGAATGCCTGTTCTGGGACGCTTCCCGCGTCCCGCGGTCGCCCCTGTAGCGTCTGCTTGATATTCGGCCGTAGCGATTTCGGTGCTGTCGCTCATGTCTTCCTCTTCACTTGCTTGACTTAAGGGCAGTGACTCTTGCGTGCAGCCTATTTCGGCACGTTCCTCAGTTGCCTTCGTCAAGTCCCGACTGTCAGGTGTCGTCCTTCCAGTTTTCTCGGCGTCAGTCTCCCGGGCCTTGTCTTCGCATTACTTGGTGTTGCTGTTCAGGGCAGACCTTTCGGCCTCCTCCGCGTCCATTATGTTCTCTTGTACTTCTTATGTTGGGAGAACGGTTTTAGTTACTCTGGCGTAGCTCCTTGCACAGTCATTACTTTCGTGTCCGAACGCCCGGCACACACCACAACGTGGCGTCTGGCAGTCCCGTCGAATGTGTCCTTGCCTGCGGCACCTCAAACCTAGCGGGGACCGACCCGGGGCCACAAGATGGACGGTGCCACTTCCCAACTTGAAAAGATGAGGCAGGTCATCAAGCTCAACACCTTCCTTAAGTCTCATTCGCACGACTCTCGTCGTGGATGCCGCATGTTCAAAACCGGCGACGGACCAGTTGTCGTTCGACACGTCAAGGACGTCACCAAAGCTGCTCAACGCTTGCCGAAAGCTCTCACTTTGGACAGCAACGTCGACCCAGTGCACTTTCACGGTGACGTCTTGTTGGACGGGGTCAATGACAGCGCAGAAGCTGCCCTTGACCTGAAGTCCACCCGTTTTCACCAGAGCAACCTTGTCCGCCTTGCTGCGCAACTTGACTAGCCAGACGTGATTCATCTGGTAGGCTCCAATACCCGTGATGTTCTTGATGATACCAGCGTCCTCCAATGGCTCGCGAAAATCTTCCAGCCGATATGGTCTTCTTGCCAGGTCCCCATGCTAAAAAACTCACTGCTGCATGCGCTCGCCTGAAGGCAGTGTTGGCAGCAACATCCTTTAATCCGAGGGTGCAGAAGAAAACCTGTCACCGCGGCCAGAGGCGGCCGCCAAAGAACCTCGCACGGAGCGAGCCATCACGCGTCCTTCCTCCTCGAAAGCCGAAAGCGGACCAGCCACGAGTTCGATGCTTCAAAGCGGTACAAAAGCGCCTCTAGTGAACGCGGTGTTGCCTTAGAAACGAGCTGTTTCTAAGGCTCAGGCGTGCGTCGCTTGCTCAGGCGCACATTTCGTTGTCGCGCCGAACGCTGCGTTCCTCGACGCTCACCGCGTCCGATGCGGGGCGCGTAGTCGCTGCGCCGTAGCCCATTGTCTTTTACACCCCTTGGCGGGTCGACGGGAACGCTGTCGCGTTCCACTCTTGAAGGCGAAGCTTAAGCGTCCTCCAATTTTTGTGTTATGAAATGTGAACATGCCTGACAATCTCGAGGACCATTTTTCACTTGCTGGATTCAAATAATTTAGTAATTCCTATTTACTAGTAATTTGGTAAATATATTTACGTAACCAGCTTTGTATAGCCCGAAGATTTATCAGGAATACCATGTGCAGGAAGTGCTTGAAAGCAATAATTCAGTCACCTGTTTCCGAAATGCCTGCGGATACCGACCTCATCAAGGAACTAGAGAGGGGAGGAGAATGTTTTACCCATTTGGCGAAATAAAGACATTTATGGCAAACGCAGACGGATCTAGCAACAAATATGTTAACCGAATAATTGAGAGGTAAGCGAAGCACAGCTACGTAGCTGCCAGGCTGTGCTTCTCCATAATGTCTTCAGCTGATGCCAGGACCCGCCTCATGATGTCTCGGTCGGTGTTGGAGAGAAAGGCCTCCCATTACTCCTTGGCTAGGGGCGGCGCGACGAGGTCGGCTAGCGGGGAATTCTCTGGGGAACTCCAGAAGATGCTGCTCACTGAGGCAATGCCGAAAGAAATACGCACGTTTAAGCACAGCTAAGCTTCAGCAATCTAAATCCAATACTTGAGTTGATTTCTGCATTAAAAACAATCGGATTACTCCACTTGGTTGCCTGTGACTTTTCAACAATACCACTGATAGCCACATAACGTTCTGCGCATTGACAAGCCTACATTTCCTCGTAAAAGTTGAGGACAATACAAGAGAACGCAAACGGCACCAAATGGAGCTTTTGAATCTTCCTTGTGTTACCTGAATGTGCATTCCTATATACGTTCTTCTGACTGTGATTGTGCACTGTCTGTTTCGTGACGTTCATGATATATCAAAAAAATTGGAGGACGCTTAAGCTTCGCCTTCAAGAGTGGAACGCGACAGCGTTCCCGTCGACCCGCCAAGGGGTGTAAGACAATGGGCTACGGCGCAGCGACTACGCGCCCCGCATCGGACGCGGTGAGCGTCGAGCAACGCAGCGTTCGGCGCGACAACGAAATGTGCGCCTGAGCAAGCGACGCACGCCTGAGCCTTAGAAACAGCTCGTTTCTAAGGCAACACCGCGTTCACTAGAGGCGCTTTTGTACCGCTTTGAAGCATCGAACTCGTGGCTCAGTGGTAACGTCTCCGTCTCACACTCCGGAGACCCTGGTTCGATTCCCACCCAGCCCATCTTGGAAGTTGCTTTTTATTTATGAAGTGCCTGCCATGATTTATCGCTCACGGCCAACGCCGCGGACGCCGACGCCGACACCGACGCCGACGCCGACGACACCGGCTTTTCTGCGACACGAGCTCCTTAACGCTATCGCGTTAATAAACACAATAATAACTTCCTGGACACTGTGTTTGTATGAGCGTGACAAGAGCGTGGCGACTCAGAATACCTGCACTCACTAACTACTGAACTTTCAAGTGAAAGCCGGAAAGTAATATGCTGTATATGCTTTAGAATGATTGAATAATGTGCGAGCATTTTGTGAAGGTATGCATCTACTGGGCACCTCAGGAAATGCCGCCCGTCTCGGATCGGAGCACGTGGCGCTCCCACCCCTGCGTTCTGGTCGTCTTTCTTACAGAGTTCCTTTTAATATTTGCATCTGTTCCAAATGGCCCTCCTTCTTACAGGCAAACATCTAAGACTACAAGCGGGAATTCGGCATCGACTATGCATACGATGACAGCCATAGCGCCAAAGCGGTGATCTATTCGACAGTAGATCGCTTGCTGGCGTTATCTTCTGTTACGCTGCCCGGCCGCCAGTGCTGCCACCTCGCCTTCTCGCCACCATGATTGAGCTCCTTCAAGTCGATCTTCCTGTTGAAGAGTCGCCGCGATCGGCGTGATTTTAGGCGAGGCGAGATTCAGGCCACTATAACGTAAAGCTCTTCCAAACTTTTTGTATTCTGATTCTGCAATCAGCCTCGACGATTGGCAAAAAAATTTTCGGACAACCTGCACTTCTCCTGTCAGTCACGCGATGTCACAAAGACCCCGATAGCTCTCCATTTGATATGACGTAAATGCACTGATTACGCGTGATTAGACCGAACAAAAGATTTACTGATTATTTCTAATTCAGCGCAATTTCGCCGTTAGCCCTCTGCTATTGGTCAGAAGCTCTCGGGCTGCGCCCACTTCGCCTGTCTGTCACGCGACGTCATAAAACCGCGAAAATTCACCGCGTTCAAGTGACGTGTATAAGTTAAGGATGCATTAATACGCAACACAAAACTGAATTTTTTTTTGATAGCCACAGACTGCCCTGTTCCGAAAGAAATAAAAGCTGGCTGCTCGTCGAACGCTCAGGCACTGGCTACTCGCACGTGTCGGCGAGCATGGATTTATTGGCACATAAGGAGACTTTTCGCGTGACAGTATAAATGTATCGAGCCCTTTCGGTACGTATAAAACATTGCGCTGCCAACTCTTCTCTGCTGAGTATCCGTTTTAGTAGCATTCGTAACCTTCCGTTGCACGCCGCCGCGATTTTCGACCAGCCACTCCGAGCTAAGTAAGGCGAAGCGGACCTATTGCAGACGTCAGCCCCACCCTCTTCATCTCGTTATCCATTTTCACTCGGCTGGCTTGGCCCCATCGAAACCGTCTTCACTTTAGCGTACACCTCACCTTCTGCAAACCTATTAGATCAGAAAAACTGTTTAATATAGGCAATGCTATTCGTTTTGATGGCTAACACAGTTGACCTGTTATAAACGAGGAGAACGCTTGATTGGGCTGTCCAGACAACGCTGCGGATTACTGCGGGCTGCTTGCGTTGTTGGTTATGTACATTTGACGTCAGGAGTTTGAAATAAAAACAAATTGGAATAGTTTTACTTTATGGGGCTCTAAATGTCGCAAAATGAGTTTTTCTGCCGACGCCTATTTATGACGTGTGCGCCCACGTTTCGTCTATTCCGCAATCAGCAATATTTACGGGTGAACGCTACTAAAGACCAGGAATGATGTTGCTTATAGTAGCGTTAAATAAACAACGAACTTAGGAGCCCTGTAACGTAAAACTATTTCAATATGTTAGTATTCCAATCTCCTAGCATCAAATTTCCGTAACCGCCGACGCATTTATCGGGCGGTGACCCGCAGGGTTGCCTGAAGAGTCCAATCAAACGCTCTCAGCGTTTATAGGAAGTCACTTTTATGTGCTTGAAAAACGAATAACATTGCTTACACTGAGCGCCTTGTCTTATCTAACTGGCTGAAAAGAGATGAGCAGCACGCTCAAGGGGGAGGCATTCGATGGGGCCGAGCCAATGCACTGAAAATCGATAACCGGACGAACAGGATGGTGCCGGCGTCTGCAAAATGTCCGCTTTCCCTTACTTAGTTTGCGGTGGCTGGTTGAAAATCGCGACGGCTTGCAACGGAATGCCTAAGAATGCCGCTAAGCGGAATCCTCAGCAAAGAAGAGTTCGCAGAACGAGGTCGTAAACATGCCGAAAGCAATCGAAAATGGTACACGGCCGCACAAAAAGCTTTATTGCACGCAGATAAAGTCATGCTCCCCCGCAAGTGCGAGTAGCCAGCGCCTGAGCGATCGGCGGCAGCCATCTTTTATTCCTTTCGGGACGGGACAGCCTGCGGCTATTCAGAATAAAATTCAGTTTTGTCCGGCACATTATTGCATCTTTAACGCGTTCGCATTAGTTTGACGTGTGAGTTCGCGCGGTGCTGTGACGCCACGTGACAGGCAGGTGAAGAGAATGCATCTCTAAATATTTTGACCAATAGCCAAGGTCTAACAGCTAAAAGGTCTGGAATGAGAAATAACTTTTTCTTTTGTTCTTTCCAATCATGCATAATCAATGTGTTTACGTCATATCAGGTGGGGAGCTATCAGGGTTTTCGTGACATCAAGTGGCAGACAGGCGAAGTGGGGGTGGTTCAAAAAAGCTTTTGACCAATCGCGGAAGGCTGATTGCAGAATTGGAATAAAAAAAGTTTGGAATAGATTTACATTATATCGCTAGTGATCATGTTACCGCTTTTTACTTTTTTTTATGCTAACAATAGAGTGCGTGAACACATTTTGGGCAGAGAATGACGTTGTGCCAGCGCCGGCCGAGATCGCACAGTCTTCGACGAAGGAGAAGACTGCCAGTGAAAACCGCTCTGCGGCATTCGCGGCAGCAGCAATTTTCCCCCGCTCAATTCTTACCAATTTAAACAGTCAGTTCACGTACTAAAGTCACCGGGTTCCATTTCCTTGATGCAGGGCGTTTCCAAGGTTGACTTGATGAGGAGCGAAGCCATGTGCGTTGCAGGCATCGAACCACTATGGAGAATTAGATGAGGCCGTTGGAAAACCATCAGAGTTTGTAGCTTGAAGTTTACTGTCCGTTCCACTCAGACCACAGACACCGCTCATGGCAGCACTAGGAGGTAGAACGCTGGCCTGACTCCACCGTAAACACTGATTATGCCCCGGAACGCTGGGTTGCGTTCATTCCGCTTCGCCATTTTTGCAGTTAAACGAACTTCCCGTCTTGCACCCCCGTCTATGGGGACCTCATAATAATATAGCTTCCAGCAAAAATTACTGGAGCTATCTCTAGCTTTAGTTCATGCGGAAGCTGCAGCGACGTCGGTTGAGCCAGAGCAGAAATAAAGATTTGTACAATGATTTGCCTAAGCATGGTCCTTTTGGCGTCCAGACGGCTTTGTGACTTGGTGAGCCAAAGATATATAATAAGCACGTTATTGCGAGCATGCCCATAATTCTACTGCCATAAGCAGCTTAGGGGAGAAGTATTACTTGACAATGTAAAGAAATCAGGCAGATAAAGGCACAGTAAACAGTCACAAACACGTCTCAATCTGCAAGACCAAATATCACACAAATTCATATACTACGCATCATTCCCGTATGGAAGCTGAACGATCGCAGCACCAGAATTTCCTCGAGCAATTATTGTCGGAAATTCTAGGCTTGTAGCCCTTCACACACAAATGTTGCACGCATTGTCGATAGCGTGTCGTAACACCGGCGGCACCAACAGCGCCTTTGCGCCTCACCGCTTCAGTCATAAGTAATTAAATATTAAATTTAGGTCCTTTACGACTGGCCCATTGAATGTTGTGATCCGTCATGCCTTTTGTTGAATTCATAGCCCCTTTTCAATAGTTCCTATTCCAAAATTGTTGAAATAGTTGGAGGGAACCCAAGATGTTGTCTAAATTTTGTTTCACTCGCAAATGCTTTACTTCGTTTATATCAAATTCCGTGTTACATGAAATTTTCTTCTATCTTACGCCATTAATACATTTTGTTACCTAACGCATTCTACAATCATGCAAGAAATATTGGCATGTCGCTGACCCAATGCTGTTTTCCTCTCATTGGTTTCACTCCCAATCTAACTAGTGTTAGTGTACGAGACCTCACATTAAAATTTTACGCAATGTAGTGAACATTGTAATCGCTGCCTGCTAGAAATCTGCTACATGGTAAGATTTCTTTAGCCATATTATTAGTGGCTGTCTGCTTTGATGCAACTGAAGTATGAAATGAACAGCGGAACGCCCGACAGAGCTCACAATTTCAAATGAACACCATGACTTTACGCCTTGCTCGCAAAAAGACATATAGTGGAGAAAGGAGTGCTACTACCTATAGGTGAACCAAACATTCCAATTACTAAACGAGAATGTGCAAAAGTAGAGAGAGTGCTCCCAAGCACATCTGGTTTGAGTTTTCCAAGGTGCCAGCCCCCATTGTTTCGATATGTAAACCTGTAGGCAGGAGCTACAGTCATGGTCGACCTTCATTTCTCACACTGGACAAACTCGAAAAGCACATCTCCAACCTCCAACAGCGCCTCTAATGGGTAGATTGAAGGTGTAGCTTATTGGTGCACATAAACGAGACCACTTAAGAGGAGCGGGAAGCGGCGGCACAAGATTATACAACACAAGTGCACTGCTCTAGTGATGTATATACTTGCTCAGGTTTGCGAACTTTTCTCAAAAACTCTCTAACAGCATGCCGAGCATGTTTTTAGGGCGCAGTAGGATACCCGCGAAGCATGGCTACGTAATCACGCATATTTCTCCACTCAAGCGCCACTAAACAAATGCGGGGGTGTGACCATTGCGACAATATAGAAAGTTCGATTTCTCGTGAAATTTCGTTACTGTATGTGTGTCGATGGGCTTGACTACAGATGATTCGCGGTGCATCTGACATCTCCTTACGCGCGTGATAACATCCTTCTGGAGATCTCTCATCCGGAGCGACCTCCTTCCCAGAGGGATAGCCTGTGGCGCAGATGTATACTTAACCAAATTTAAGACGAGCATACGCCATGATAGACATTGTCATCGCCTCATGGCAGTGGCGATGGCAATGCAATGACCTCGATCACTTTCCATCTCATCTGCAACTGAAATGCTCTGCGCGAGAGAAGCAAAGCCAAGTGTTCATTATACGGTCTGCGAATGCGAAGGACTTAAAAGGCATTCCAGTAAATATACCGGTCGGGCCACTGGCTAATTCAGCGACACTGAACTTTCTGTGTAGCATGAGGCAGGTTTGTGTACCGTACACTGAATTGATTGCGTCACTCACTATGTTAATTTATCAGCTCATCTTCCTTCTTTCTCTTTTCTATCAGCCCCTAAATATTTATCCCAGATGTTACTGCGGCTTACGTCTCTGCCGTTCTTATCATTAAACTTTTCTCCCAGGTTTCTGTCTGTTCACGCATGAAGCCTCCTCCTGTTATTGCTATTCTAGAATCAGCGCTCGAGCCATCGTATAAATATATTTTTGTTTGTGTCTTTGTCCGGTACCCATAGGACGGAGCAAACGTGTATTTCTTCATCCGCTTTTGTTACTTGATCTCTTTCGTCGTTTCTGTGTCAATTTTAGAAATACCGTTAGCATTTTCATTACCCTTAGAAAAACAGAAAGTTGGTTATACCAGAGCGCATACACATGAAAGCCAGAAGCGCACTGCTACAGTAAAATCTGTCTATAAGTATTTACTTACTGCTATTTGCTTACTCTATTTAGTTACTTTCTTGCTATGGTGTGCCTTTTAGACACAGGACTATACAATTTTCTATATCTGTCTTATTATTCCTTCCTGCTTAGCATACTGCATATGCTTCGAAAGTTATGTTTATGTCGAGAGCTAAGGTGTCAATTTGGAGACATTATAGCATTTAGTCACGTTAACGAGGATAACAAGTTAAAAGTTGCATTTGGTTTCTTCTTTGACGAATAGAGCCGTTCATGAAGCTATGGCATTTTTGTTTTCTTTATACCATTAAAACGTTCTTTTTCACTTTTTTTTGCCGTATCCTCCGATTAAAAGGCTCTTTTTCCACTTGCATCGCTGAATGTAGACGCTTGAGTAAGGTAAAATGTACAGTGTGATCGCCCTGCATTTGCATTAAAACATTGTAAATTGTTAAGGTATCAACCCACAGGTAGAGTACAAACATTCCTATGCACAATAACGGAATGCGAATTATATTCACAATTTTCAATAATGCGCTGTTATTTACCATCCAGTTACCATTGTAGTGTACTTTCATACAAAATTAGGTGACATTACACACACGCCACTAGATAAAAAATCAAGACTAAGTGGCGCATTCAATTTTCCTCAATGCAGGATTTATTTACTCGCTTCCTATTACGTGGATTCCATCTTGTGCAAGTGGCTCTTCGTAATTCTGTTTTCGTCAATTAGAACTCGTAAGAAGTGCTTCACAATGACGTCTTACTCTCCTCTCGCATTACAACATTCGATGCTAAGTGACCCTTCACTGCGGGGCTGCGCCGCCCTCAGAAGCTCTCCAGGATACTTTTTCCATATTTTCTTTCAGATCTCTCATTAGCGCCCTCTCAAGGTAAAAGCGCGGTGCTTTATTACAGTTAGGCCAATGCCCACTGTGAGACGTAACTCCGGGTTCGCTCCATTAGAAATACATGCGGAATAACAAAATGGGTCTAAGCTCTATTTTTTATCCATTTTGTTTTGCATTTTAACATTGGAAGAGACCGTGAAGGAAGACTTTTTGTATAACAAAGGACACGGACTGCACAGATTCAGCAGTTGGCTCAACAGCAGCTCTAAAGTCACCATGGTAAGGAAGCCTGTCCTTCTGATTCCTCAAAAGCTAAAGAAACCTTCCCATAATGGCATCATTGAAAGATGCAAGCTATGCAGCATTAGTAATTCAGGACATTCCAATTTATAACCGCTTTTACAGAATTACGGTACATGGCTGATTACATTTTGAATTATCAACAGCACTTGGTAACTAGTTATGACGTAAAAACGTATCTGCAAGGTAAACGGGCAGGTTTGTTTATACTCTGCAGTGCAGAAGGTTCCAGGATGTCCGAACGACTATGTGATAAGTTTTAAAATGCTTCAGACTCATAAGATGGAAACTTCCTGAAAGTTCTGCGATTCACGTTGCCGAAAATGTTTAACTACAGGTTTCCTTTGCAGCAACTGCAACGATTGGCTGGATGCTTCATTTTCACTTTATTAATTACCGCTCTGCACTGTGCGGGATTTCGAAGGACTATTAGGTCATCTAGATAACTTTACAGGAAATAATACATTCAACAGCAAAACATCAATAACAACTATATTGTCTGGAGTAGCACTTCATGAAAGTATTTTTAAATATAGAATTAGAAAATATCGCTTGCTATGAAAGAAATATTTCATCTTGTAGCGTTCAGTCAAGAACATCAAAAAAGCTGAATCTGCGTTTGTGTATCGCAAGAGTCATAAGAACAACCTCACAATTGAGCGGATCTTGATAAGATATATACCCGCAACACCGCAGATCCGTGCCTGCGTCCTCTTGGCTCTTGCCACCAGCGCTTTCGCTGGATATACCGGCTACGGTCTCGGTTACAGCGGTATCGGATACGCTGGTCTTGGATACGGCGGTCATGGATACGGCTATGGTCTTGGCCACGCCTACGGCGCGATGACGAGGTTGAAAAGTTAAAAGTTGCATTTGCTTTCGTCTTTGATAAATAGAGTCGTTGATGAAGCTATTACTTTGTCTTTTCTTTATACCGCTACAACTTTATTTTTCCTTTCACTTTGTTTTTTGCCGTGTTCGCCGTTTAAGAGGCTCTTCTTTCAGTAGTATCGCTGAATGTAGACATTTAATTAAGGTAAAAGCTAAACTTAAATCGCCCTGCATTTGCACTAAATACCTTGTAAATTATTAATGTATCCCCCCGCAGGTAGAGTCGAAACAGTGCCTGGAGCACATTTGCTTTGCGAAGTCATTGAGCCGAGACCCCAGAGGCATCGTAAGGAATACCGAATGAGTGAACTCGAAAAGCATAGTTGATTGGAGCTCGGCCAGAAGAGAAAGGCACACCTCAAGTCGAAAGTAAATAAGATTGGGCACATTGCCGAGAGATAATGCAAGTGACGCGAAGTTTCGCAACGTCTATTGCTGTCTTCCCCATTACAAAAAAAAAAACGCAGCGGTGTGAAACACACATTGCAAAAGAAAGACTAATGACCGATAGCCAGCTACGCGGAGCTTCTCTTCGCCTCTCTGTTACAAAGAATAATGTTACGGGTGCGTGGTTCTTTTTTTCCGATTAAATCGCTCTCTTTCGGTTGTTCTGTCAATTTCGATGCAGCCTGAAATTGAAATCAGGCATGTGCGTAGTCTATGTAGGGTGTTTCATTTCGCATAAACCGAGTTTTTAAGGAAACCGAAATGGCGGATGCAATCAGGTCCTAAAGATTAGAATCTGATGTTAGGATATAGTATTACAGAAATACTATAGAAATACTACACTCGCAACTGATTGTCATTTCTTTCGCGCGTAAGACCATTTCTAAATGTCATGCACCAACTAGCCCGGCAGCAGACGTTACTAGACCCTATACTATTTTTCCGTCCTTCTTTATATTATGAGCAATCATTAGCAAACAAGCCCTTACATAAACTTTGCGAGTAATACGTCAAAACTACATCTTACAGCACAGTTGAAATGATGCGTCTAGTTCATTTTCCTTGAGCTATCTCTTGCAAAGTTTTGTTCATGACATACAAAAATTTAGCAGAGCCTATCTCGCAATGGCTGTCGACGGTAGTGCGTTTTGCATTGAATAAATATAGAGACCGAAGGTATCGTCACCGTCGAAACGAATTATGCATGCGGCACGTACTGCAACGAGCGACTTTTGCGCTTCCCTAAGGAGACTCGCAGTCATGTACTGGCGCGACCAGTAAGCCTGTCTGTGGCCTCCGAAATGCACGGCGGGGCGGTGCGTGGGAACGATAACAATTGTTGCCCTCCCGTCGCCGCACATCCTGTGGCACATGCTCGGTGACCCAAGATGGTGAAAAGTTGATTGAAGAACGGCTCATGCCGAGTGCATTTGTGGCGCCGGCTGTGAACGCTTCGGGTTGCTGTCCTTAAGGAGGACGAACGCGTGATGCGAAGACGTGGGATCGTCTCCACCTGTGACCAGTTGTTTTTCATCCCCGTTCATTGCCATTAATTTATTATTTCATTAATTAATTTAGTAAATACAAGAAATTTCCACTGTGTTGTCCTTGGTGCCTTTCTTTGTTGGCTTCTCATGATGCCCTTAAGGAAGCCATTTGACGTCCGTTCCGCACAGCCCCGCACTGGAGAAATAGGATATTCATATGTCAATTTAGAGCGGCACAGCTCCCGTGGCGCGTCGTAAGTTACACGAGCTTGCAGTCAAAGATGCTCATCGAAGAGAGCTTCACGCCTGCTGGCGCGTACGTGACGACCCATGTTGGCAATAAAGGGGTTCATTTGCGAGAAGCACAGACCGAGTGGCACATACCCAGTGCGGCCAGCAGGCGGTAAAAAAGTTTCATTAAAGAGTGGTGCCTACTCACTCCATCATATGCAGCGACGGATGACGGCGTGAAAGAGGTTCGTCGAAGAGTGGCACATATATACACATTGCCACATACACTGGGGCACAAGTTCTTTCGACGGCTGGTTTCGAACACTGTTCCCTCACTACAGCCGCACAATGCGCTGCCTATTCGACCATGAACCACCCAGTCACTGAGGAAGGCGGGAAAGCAATGCGATACATACATACATACATACATACATACATACATACATACATACATACATACATACATACATACATACATACATACATACATACATACATACATACATACATACATACATACCTATATTTGGCCTCCACAAAGTGCGTGAAGTACATCAGGAATGTTAACGCAATGAAAAATTACCAACGATACTATTTCAGGATGTGACGTAATATTGTACAAGCGTAGCTATCCTATACAAGCACCATCCTATAACAAATTCGGGGTGCACAGTGCTAAAGCAATCCTGGTGAATATGCAACATAGCATACTTTAACGACGCTGCGTATGTTTTAGTCTCCATAGCAGTAGATAACATTTCGAAAAAAAGTTCACTACAAATAACATCGTTTATTTCAGGGCTTCTCTTTGCGCGTGATATGTCGCAATGGAGCACAACCTACCTTTACCGTCGAAAACACTGACACGTAAAGACCAATGAGGTGTACTTCACGTTTTTCGATTGTGCCCACAGTAGCAAGATTGTTAATACCAGCCAGCTAGTTCCCCACTCTTAGGGCCTCTGCAGTCACTCCGCAATCAATTGGCGTTTGGCCGGAAGGAACAGCTGGAACCCAAGGACACGCAATGGAATCTGGAAGAAAGGGTCAATATGTTTCGCCTGCGGTCTTCCTGGTCGCGTCGCGTGGTTTTGCCGTCCGGGCTCCACCTTGCCGCCTTAGCTTCGACCCTGATCCATATGCTACCTCGTGTCGTGTCCGTCATTCTATACATCTCGTAGCCCCGGCCAGATGTCTTCATACTCCAACCACAACCCTCTTGTTGACCGCCGATCGCCATCGCATCGACGCTGCTTGCTTTCGCAGACGCGCCATCGCGTTCCTCTACATCGGGACAGTAAAAATTGGAGGACGCTTAAGCTTCGCCTTCAAGAGTGGAACGCGACAGCGTTCCCGTCGACCCGCCAAGGGGTGTAAGACAATGGGCTACGGCGCAGCGACTACGCGCCCCGCATCGGACGCGGTGAGCGTCGAGCAACGCAGCGTTCGGCGCGACAACGAAATGTGCGCCTGAGCAAGCGACGCACGCCTGAGCCTTAGAAACAGCTCGTTTCTAAGGCAACACCGCGTTCACTAGAGGCGCTTTTGTACCGCTTTGAAGCATCGAACTCGTGGCTCAGTGGTAACGTCTCCGTCTCACACTCCGGAGACCCTGGTTCGATTCCCACCCAGCCCATCTTGGAAGTTGCTTTTTATTTATGAAGTGCCTGCCATGATTTATCGCTCACGGCCAACGCCGCGGACGCCGACGCCGACACCGACGCCGACGCCGACGACACCGGCTTTTCTGCGACACGAGCTCCTTAACGCTATCGCGTTAAAACTAATCGCCGCAATTCCACATGCAGGAACTGCGTCCCCCAAGGAGAACACCAACGCCACTTGCGTCTCCCACAGTTGTTATTTGCCTATATCTGGAAGGCGTCGCTGCATTTGGCCTTGTCGACACTCGTGCCGCAGTTTCACTTAATAGTACCAAGCCTTGCCGTTGGCTCAGATCAGTTACGACACCACTTTCAAACCTATCCCTTCGTACTGCCAGCGCCGACGACGTCAAGCCTGTGGCTATGTGCAATGCACGCGTTTTGATTAATGACCTCCTCTATATCGTCGAATTTTCGGTGCTGTATTCTGGCTCACACGCTCTTAATTTCGCCTGGTGCTTCCTTTCCGCCAATAAGGCCGTTATGGATTGTTCTCTTGCTGAAGTGTAATTTCATGCGCTTTGCGATGCCCTCCTTCTTGGAGCTCGTGCGGCCGAAGATCAATTATTTGTTGCCGAAGTCATTGCAATTCCACCACACTCCTCTGTTCTTGCCCCGTTGTCATGCAACATGGTTGCTAATACAAGCGGCCTTATTACGCCATCTGCCATTTTCGTTCGTCGCAAATGTCACCCGCTGCCTTCCGTTCTTCTCACCCGCCGTGGTTGCTCAGTGGCTATGGTGTTAGGCTGCTGAGCACGAGGTCGCGGGATCGAATCCCGGCCACGGCGGCCGCATTTCGATGGGGGCGAAATGCGAAAACACCCGTGTACTTAGATTTAGGTGCACGTTAAAGAACCCCAGGTGGTCAAAATTTCTGGAGTCCCCCACTACGGCGTGCCTCATAATCAGAAAGTGGTTTTGGCACGTAAAACCCCATATATTAAAAAAATTAATTCCGTTCTTCCCGTAGCTCATGCCGGCGTCAGCAGACTGCTCGTCTCGAGTCAGTTGTCACGTGCCCTCAGTTTGCTTCGTGGGGAGTGCACTAGCAGCTTTTGAGCCATGCAGGGCAACCCCAGAAATCTTGAGCAGACTCTCGAGCAGAAATCTCTAGAGTCTGCTCAAGAGTCTACTCGAGATTTCCGGGACTCCGGGACTTCGGAGACTCTCGAGCGGAAATCTCGAGCAGATGAGGCTGCGGCACCGAGCATTCCTCTTCACTGCAGTACTAACATGCAACAATCCAGAGCGGAGGTAGATAGAACGCTAGAGAGGAATCAGGACAATGGGATAGAGAATGCATGGCACCGCTGCAGTCATCAAATGAGTGAGTAGCAGACCTTGCCCCTTCGCTCGCAGATTCCGTACAAGGCTGGAAGGAGGGAGAATAAAAAAGGCGACGTAAGACGACAGGGAGACGGTACTACTAGAAGCGACATCAGTTCTTGACAAACTGAATAAATTTAAGTTCTACATACGGTACATTTCTGCTACTTCTGAAAAATAAACACAGTCCAAATTTGTCATGTGCGCAACTCACGCCGAGCGTGCACGCGCAAAGCGGCAATAAATCACCGTAGCATTAGGTGACCCGACGGGAAAGGCAGGATGAGGGCGGCATGCTCATTCTACTATCAACCACGCCAGTTCTGGCTCTTCTTTTCACGCCATTCGCCATCTTAATTTAGCTGCTTCATAAATTTACGCATAAATCCGTCTCAATATGCACCACATATGAGAATTTTCGCAGCCAAATGCACTGCGATATTTCAGGAGGACATAAATTTTGAGTTTCTCTATAATGAACGATTGAAACTTGAGGTATAGCTTTATCGACCAAGAATATATCCACCAACACAGACAAGCTTCATGTCGTAATGACCGTGAATAGCGGTTGAGCTCCTCCATGTCATACAACATTTATAAATAATGTTAAACTCATACGAACACGGCAAATAAGTAAAATTACCGCTTAATTTTACAATGTAGTAATACAAGGTGATCATGATATGCAAAGTATTTAACGCAATTTATTGAAAATGCATATGCATATGATCATGCGAGCAGGGCTAATAACTGTCATGTTAATTGAAGTTGTATAGGTGTGTGAAAAAATATTTCTTTTAAATGGCATCACGTGCATTAAGATAATCGATCAGAAAACGATAATCATGCTGATAAGAGCACTCGTTACGTTTTCTTCTTCAGCGGGGCCTACTTGTAGGCCAGTCCTGCATTGTGTCTATAAAAAAGCGTCACCATTTTCTCTTTTGGATAAGGTTGTTTCTGTTGCTCTAGATTTAAACCTCCTTGGAATGAACATTTTACGAGAACTCATTACATGATATGTAATACTGTTAAGAAATCTAACGATATAGCTCATAAATGCTTAGGTGTTGTTCACATGCATAAGTAAAGTCAATTATATTAGTAGAGGATTGTCATTGATTACATTTGTCTTTGAAGAAAACATTGAAAAATGCAGTTGAAAGCTTACAGTATTGCATCGGTAGTCGCTGAAAGTATGTAAATACTTCTGATGCATTTATTGACCTAGTATACACAGGTATGATTAGGCTTTCCATACATTTGCTTTCTCCATTGTTTCCATGGAGATTCTCTTCGCACACCCATCACATAGAGCCTGTATCAATCAATTTTATCCCATGGCACCAAACATGTGAGCTGTACCACAGAGAACATAGATGCAGTACACCCTTCATCTTGTGCATTATTTCAGAGGAATCATGTATCTTGTGGTCTCATTTATTAGCTAAAAGAAGGGGTATATTATTGCTAATCTAAATTCAGGGCATTCTGAAAAGCATGCTTGCTAAAGAGAGCAACAGCACGAACACTTCGAAGAGAGATCAACAGTTATATTGAAGTATGAGGGAATATTATCACTGTATGCCTGACTAACTTTCTATTGTCTGTATCAAGACTGTCACTGCGGCCGTACTTTAGTTTATTGTTAGCAGTTGAGAGGAGGCTTATCAATGTTTTAACTCATTACATGGCCTTCCTTGCTGTGACAAAAATGGGAGAGCTTAGGAAAACGTGTTGTTATAATTCATTGTACCGTCACACTCTTCCTTTTAATTTTAACTTTTGAATGACGGCTTCATGTTTGTGAAACTGGGTACCCAATCGAAGGAATCAAAGGTTTCGCGTTCAATCTTTTCGGCAAATGCAAACTATCGAACTTTCCAATTGGCGCTTTGAATCACCGACCACTACATCAGGAGTTTTTGGGAGCATAATGGCAATCTATATGGCTACGAATAGTCACCTCAGAAGGACAATTTTCTTCTGTAAGAAATAGAGCCAATATAATTGAGGCAAGGGACGTTATTTATTTGCATAACACCCTGAAGATCATTTAGCCGTCTACAGAAGGATAACATTGAACGCTGCTTCCTGTTTTGCGTCAAGTTGCCTGTAACGGGAAAGCGCTGTACGCATTCTTGCAGAAAAACGTTTAAATATATTACCCGAACTGGTGCAAACACTGATTTTCTTCTATGCATTTGTCACTTTCGAGCGTCATCTAAGCAGTGCAAGTCAATAGGCATTTGGCGCGATATTTTGGCGAACGTCTGAGTTATTCTCTGGAGTGAAAAGTCAGTGAGAAATACATATCACGAAGAAACATGTGTTGACCAGTAATGACGCGGTCTGGAAATAATTGAATTTGCCAACCAAACGGCATACGATAATAGAGCAGGGTGGCCTTTCAAAAGGGAATGAAATATCGAATACTTCTTCTTTATTTTTAAACACATTAAAATATAATATTTCCTCTGTGTCCACTTAAAATAAAGATTTACAGCACTTTATACATGTATGTATAATAAGTTTGTCATGGACATGCGAGCAAGTGAAGAGCGTGGAGCCGAGAAAGAACACCATTGAATTATCTAGTGCACCCTGAAAATCACATTCATGAAAGAAATGAACAGCGTGCCATTAGATGCACGCCAAAATTGTCTTCCCTGAAAGAGACAAGTGTGGTGCTACAGCACAGCCAAGCGATGCAAAGCTAATGGGTTGACCAGGTAATACATTGCTTTGTGGCTACTTGAGATTTATGTAGCACCAGTTGGCTGCCTTGGTGAATGCTCTGGCAACAGGGCAGCTGCACAACCACCGTTGCACTTGCATCGATCTGTCTTTGTCTATCGAGTGAAAGTTGGTGTCCATTGTACAAGAATAAAAGTGCATAATAAATGACTTCTCATTACGAATCCTCGAATGGAACGCAAATAGATTAGCAAATAGAATTCGATTTGTACTAGAATATTCTCTTATTGGCATACGCACAAATAAATATGTGTTCACACGCAGAAGTCAATATCTGTGACATTTCTTATACCCATCTAACGCCACTCCGTTGAAACTCACGGTGAAATATTTCCTGTAACAGGCATTGAATTTATAAACACATTTCCACACAAAGCAGCATCCGATCAACGTCTTCTAATAGTTCAAAGCGCAATGAAGCATTATTTCCAGTATTCCTTAAGCAGCAGGTTATTTCTTTTTTCACTAAGGAAGGGAGGGGGAGGATTCTCTAAAACGTGTAACAAAGGCTTTTATAGGATAAGCATTAGGTTTTCTTTGCCCATGTAAGAATTTCAAAGTATGATAACACCGTTTCATGTACGATGGATTCTATACAACAGGGCTACATCACATGCCAGACAATAGCACCGCGAAGGCTAAGTAAAAACGCAGTACCAATACGGCAACCCACAAAACTCGCAGCGCATGACACCAAGCAAGGTCCCATTGCGAAATCTCACCAAAATACTGGGTGAGCATCGACTGCCGTGAGAACGTGAAATACTTTGCAGACCTAACATGGCTGCTGAATTGGAATGCTGCTGCTTTTCATACGTTACATGCTTAAGCTTGACAAAATCACATCTGCATGTGTAAACAGAGCCCTTTGATGAAGTGCAAGCCTATAGCACCAGGGTGCAATATGTTTTCGAATGAGAGCATTATCTATCATTGAGCTTCATTAGGGACTATTGACATCTTTCAAAAAATGCGTCGACTTTCCTTATTTTGAACGTGTTTAAGCATAATTTTAGGGCTAGGAATATCGCGCGAAACATTAATCTTTTGCAACCATCCCCAACGCTTTCCAGATTCCTATGCACAATACCACGATGCGAAAAATAATTGAGTACAATTTTGAATGATTAGCTGTTATAACCCTTCCAGTTACCAGTGCAGTGCATTTTCATAAAAATTGTGTGATATTACACGCGTCATCAGATGCAAAATAAAGACAGAGGTTCGCATTGAATTTTGCTGTAAAAAGATTGATTTACCTGCTTCGCATACATTAGATTCCATCATGTGCAGGTGTTCCTTCATGACTGTTTTCGTCGATTAGAACTCGTAATACGTGCTACACAGTGACGCCTTACTCTCCTCGAGCATTGCAACATTCGATGCTACGTGATCTCTCATTGCAGGGCTGCGCCGCGCTCAGCAGCTCTCTCCAAGATTTCTTTTTTTCCCATATCTTTTTTGAGGTCTCTCATTAGCGTCCTCGTCAAGGTTAAGGCGCGGTGTTTATTACGCTTCGGCCAGTGCCCACCGTCAGACGTAACTGCGGTTTGGCTCATTTACGGAGCCATGCGGAATAACAAAAAGGCCCTAGAATATATTTCTTTCTTGAATTTTATTATGTATTTTCCCCTTGGAGGAGACCGTGAAGGAAGACTTTTAGTATAAAAGGGAACATGGACTGCACAGATTCAGCAGTTGGCTCAACAGCAGCTCTAAAGTCGCCATGGTAAGCACGGCTGTCCTTCTGATTCTTCTAAACCCAAAGCAAGCTTCTGATAATTGTTTCATCAAAAGATGCAAGCAATGCAGTATTAGTTCACAAAGAAAGCTCGTACAGGTTCCTCGAAAGAAAGGCGTCGTAGTTGACAAAAAAGTTCGAGTACGGGTTTCCTTTGCATCAACGGCTACGATTGGTTGGGTGCCTCATTTTCCATTTTTGATTACTACTCTTCGCCATGTCGATTTCCGCAGATCAATCACGTTATCTAGATAACTTTCCCAGGAAATAATAGCATCCGTAGCAAAAAATCAATAGCAACTATATTATCTGCAGTAGCACTTGATGAAAGTATCTTTAAATAGAGAATTAGAAAATATTACTGGATATGCAATAATTATAACTTCCTGTAACACTCACTCAAGAACGTCAAAAGGCAGAAAATGTCCAGAGTAATCAGAACACCCTCAGGAATGAGCGCAGCTTAGTGACATATACACCCAACTATGCAGATCCGTGCCTGTGTCCTCTTGGCTCTTGCCACCAGCGCTTTCGCTGGATATACCGGCTACGGTCTCGGCTACGGTGGTCTTGGATACGGCTATGGTCTCGGCCACGCCTACGGTGGTCTTGGATACACCGGCTACGGTCTCGGCTATGCCGGCTATGCTCCGGCTGTGCACACCGTCGCTCATTCTGCTCCAGCAGTCGCTACCGTTGCCCACGCCCCAGTCACCACCTATGCCACTGCTCCAGCCGTGACCAGGGTTGCCGCCTACCACGCCGCCCCTGCTGTTGCCACTTACGCCGCTGCTCCAGCTATCGCCGCCTACGCTGCTGCTCCAGCCGTGGCTACTTACGCCGCTGCCCCAGCTGTCACTGCTGTTCACCACGCCCCGGCCGTGGCCACTGTCGCCCATGCCGCTCCAGTTGTTGCCGGCTACCACGCCGCCCCAGTGTACAACTACGGTGTTGGCACTCTCGGCTATGGTGCTGGCCACTACGGTTACGGTCACGGTCTCCTCGGCTACGGGCTCAACTACGGCTACGGCCTTGGCTCTCCCTTCCACTACGGTGCCCTTCTCCGCAAGAAGAAGTGTGAGTATACATTTCGCTTAAACGGCCGGTAGATTAGTATAAAACGTTTTACCAATTTGAGTGCGTTAGTAATTACAGCCTTTCTTAAAGACTAAAAAGCTCGATCGGCTAAGCTGAAAGAACGGATGGACTTGTTCTTATTTTTAAGCATAGCTATATTGTGTTTGTTTCACCGAAGAAAATATGCAGAATAGGACGCTAAAGATTTTTATGATAGTGTGGTTGTTGTCATTACTCTGGACTGACAATAACATTTTTTTAATTTTTGCAGAAACTGTTCAACGGTAACAAGTTTGAAAAAGAAGACAAGTTCGAAGCGTCTCGATGATGGAAAAATAAAGTGGTTTATCACAACGATAGCATTGTGCCTGCCATTCTTTCATTGCATGTTTCGCTATATGAACTGAAGAACAAGCCAACAAGGTGCTGTTTTAGGGACTGACGCTTACGTCAATACGTTTGGCATTTACTGGGCTTCGTTGCTTTCTTGTAAGGGTGGAACTGGCTCAGAGGTATCCCATTTGGTACCGATTTCTTTTAAAGCGATGTCTTTCGTTGGTTCTTTCCCCCATATTACTGTTTACCAATATTTGTCCATTCACTGCCAACTTGACAAGTTTTGATAAGTTTTTCTAAGTGCCCATTGAAAGTACCAGCCAATTGGGTTTTATAACTCTCGTACGCTGACCAACGTTTCCCCCGTCTGTGCTGCGTCAAAATAAAAACCTTCCTAGACAAAGCCGCTGTCTACAATGCTGGATCAGCTGTATTTCTACACTATACCAACGTGTTATTGTAATGGCAATTACAGAAAAAAATTTCCATTATTTACTTCATTTCCTTTCATGTAGCGACTCAGTATTTGCCCGTGGGTGAAATTGAGGGCTTGACAAAAGCTTGTATCCTCGAGAGTCATCACGACAAAGAAAAGCGAACACCAACTACTCAATTTAAAATTAAAGAAAAACACAACAGACGTTTGAAGTTGTGTGTGCGTACTAGTTTTTGGTCAATGCTCCAGAATGAACATGTTCCACAACGATGCCTACATTAAACTCCTCAATCGAAACGAAACCAAACCAGTTTTTGCATTGCGACAAATAAGCAGCAGCAATAAGCAAAGCATCGGTTCCAATTCATTCCAGCGTGTGCGTTGAATGTGTTTGCAATAACGACGGGGCTGAATTGACGAGGTCTCAGATAAAAATGAGATGCAACAAAAAATAAATAAGAAAACAAAGACATTGTTTGAAAAGTGTTGTGAAAAAAATACTTTGGGCTCTTCTACTCTGTGAAGAAGGATGACCAACGATGCTGTGCACGTGGGCCCCTTATTGACGAACTGCACCTCCGCCGCGGGTCGGCCCGTCATTGCACTATATTCGGTATCCGCCCGCGCATGTGCAGTGCTTAACGCCTGCTTCACCTCCACCACGAGTCGGCCCGGCATTGCGCTATCTTCGGGATCGGCCCACGTATGGGGAGTGCTTAACGCCTGCTTCACCTCCACCGCGAGTCGGCCCGGCATTGCGCTACCTTCGGGATCGGCCCACATATGGGGAGTGCTTAACGCCTGCTTCACCTTCGCCGCAAGTCGGGCCGGTACTGCACTATCTTCGGGATCGGACAGCGTATGGGGAGTGCTTAACGCCGGCTTCACTTTCGCAGCGGCTCATGCCGGTATTGCACTATATTTGGGATCGGCCCACGTATGGGTAGTGCCCAACGCCTGCTTCACCTCCGCCGCGGGTCGGCCTGGCATTGCACTGCCTCCGGGATGAGACCACGAATGGGGAGTGCTTAACGCCTGCTGCACTTCCGCCGCAGGTCGGTCCGGTATTGCACTATATTTGGAATCGGATCTTGTATGGGGAGTGCTTAACGCCTGCTTCTTCTTCGCCGCAAGTCGGGCCGGTATTGCACTATCTTCAGGATGGGACCACGTATGCGGGGTGCTTAACGCCTGCTTCACCTCCCCCACGGGTCGGCCCGGCATTGCACTATCTTCGGGATCGGACCACGTATGCGGGGTGCTTAACGCCTGCTTCACCTCCCCCACGGGTCGGCCCGGCATTGCACTATCTCCGGGGTGGGCACACGTATGGGGAGGTTTTTGCTTGCGGCCCGAAAATCTCTCTGAAGGATAGAGGTGTACAGCTTCCCTCTAAGAAAGTTAGATCTATATATAAATATGCAATATGTGTATTGTGAAGACGAAGTGTACTTTGCTTAGGGCGCACGCACATCGAATGCGAGGAGTAGGCGATGAGGAAGAGAATAGAACAGCCTGCCCAAGGAACGAATGCTGTCCCTGTTCTCTGCATTACAATGGCGCAGTCGAGAACCACGGGGTCAATGGATCTTAATAATATGTAGACGACTCCGTCTACAGTGAACCTGCCCTTCCGAGCTTAAATGTACCCTCGCAGTTCTCCGACGTGATGGGTCCCTCCGGCTCAGTAACGCCGTGCACGCTTCCTCCGTTATTGAGCCAGCCTGCCTACCTCCATCGCAAGCACCCACCGCACCGTCCCGCGACGGTGTCCATGCCTCCTCAGTGGCTCTAGGGCAGGTCTGCACCAGTGATCTCGTACACGACATCGTCAAGATTACAGAACAGCTCTAGGTTATAACGAGCGCCTTCGCTTCCGTCCGCGGTTGCGTCCTGTCGGGAAACGCCGTGCGCGCTTCCTTTGGCTAACATCTCTTCACAGCCACTAGTTGAACCTCCAAACCACCAAGGTGTGCATCAATGCTTCTTTGGTGGTTGAACCGGCTGCTGTGAGGAACTGCCGTCAGTGGACACCGCCCCTGGGTCTTCGGGCAGCTTGACTGGTAGGCTAGCGGAGATGAGGCATAGGCGACTTCCAGCAGCCGGCTTTCATGGAAGTACCAGCGTTTGGTGGCTTTCAAGATGAAGCCGTCTTTTGGGATGTCAATGTGAATGCCTTGAGAGATTGTGATGCTTGGCCAGACAGCACAAGATGGCTGGTTGCAGCAGGACGACATTGTCGTGCCACCAAAGCCTGAGACAACTTCGAAGCCGTCAAGCAGCTGTCCGCGCCTGAGTGTAATGCCGCTCTGATTGCTGCTTCCGGCCAGCTCCTTATGCCTGCACGGCCCTTACATCCCCGAGCATGAGGTGCGGCTCGTGGTGAATGCGACAGAAAACCAGTGGTTCAGGAACAGCGGCAGCAAGTCGAGCCTCCAACCGCATCAGTGACGGCCTCTGGTTTATGCTCCGCGTCGGCGTACATCGTCAACCATAGCGGATCCTGCAGCAAGGCCGCCAAAACGGCGGACGAAGCTGCGGCGGCAGCTGCGTCGGCAAGAGTACTTTCAGCAGCAGAGGCACGCGGCGAAAACGCGGTTGGTGTATAGTACTGCAACACTTGGGACACCGGCCCAGCCGCCATGTCCCTGCGGCTGCTCAAGGCCAAAGAGCAGGAACAAGAACCCCCTCCGGTTGACGTCCCCGCCCCCTGCCGTTTGGGGGCTGGGGAAGAGGCTTGTGCCGTCCGCCGGCGAGATGGTCCGCCAGCGGCGCATCTTTCAGACGGCGTTTGACTACCGCGTCAAGCAGCAATATCCGGTCCAGGATTTGGCCCGAATGGCCCAGAACCCTGTACACGTCACTGGGTTGCAGCAACAGCCATATGCAAGCCCCCTCTACCCGGTGCTTTCGTCGTCCACGTCATTGGGACTGTCAGTTACTACAGGTCGCCAAGGGGGCCTGACAAAACAACCTTCATTCATGATGTCTGTTGTCTGAGGCCCCCACCGCACCAGGGAAATAGCATCACTTCGGCTGAAGACAATGCTGAGAGGCGGGTCTCTGACAACGGCAAGCGATATCCTGCTACAAGACCATTCCTTACACATAATGAAAGCCCTAGACCAGATTTGAGGCCAGAGAGCGACTACAAACGACCATGGGACTTGGCAAGGATAAGGCGCAGCAATGGTGACTCGCCTCCGCAAGTCTCCGACAATAGGCCCCGGTAGGTAGTGCAATTGCCCACGTAGCACACTGCAGCGGTGCCGCCTACGCTATCTAGAAGCGCGCTACGGCTCAACAAAGCCGCTGCTTATTGGGCAGGATCTCCTGCCGCACGTGCCCAATTGCGGTGGGATAATCGTCGGGGAGACCTGCGACCAGTGCGCAACAACCCATGCCACCATTCAGAGGAGCTCGTTGAGCGCTGGAAGGCTTTAATATTACGACTACAATCCCTGGACAAGCGGCCTGCATGCTAAGTTGTCTGGCTGAAAGCAGCACCGAAAAGTTGCAACGTGCCCGAGTGGCAAGACGAAATTCACTTGGCATAGGGCGCGCGCACAGCGAGTGTGAGAAGACGACGAGGTGAGAAAAAACAGGCTGCACAAGCAACGGGAGTTGTCTTTGCCCTCTACATTACAACATATATATATATATATATATGTACAGGAGAATCTTTCCCGAGCTAAAAGCAATTACAGGCAATTATTCGATGGTACATTCTACAAGCGGCTTGATAAAATCCAACTGACAATATTAAAATAATTGTCCCTAACAGGCATTTGAAAAGACATGGTAAACTCGCCAACAAAGCAGTGCATTCCTTAGTCCCTCTCAGTCCAGTCCCAGCAAGGTCTTATTTAGAACCCAAAATACACACGACTGATAACCCCGGTCGCCCTAATGTGTCAGGCGTTGGATCGGTCACAGAGCCACTTCTGAGCTGTGTCAATTACGTTATTAAGAGTATATTCCTTCTACGTTTCCTTCTTATCTAAAGGGCACTTCCCACTTCTTTGCCGATATCATTAACCTTGACATCCCCTACATGACTCGTTGCTGGTTACACTGGCTGTTGCCTCCATTTATGCTAACATTCCCTACAATGAGCGCACCTCACCAGTCATCAACGTTAACAATCATTCAGCATTTGACAAATTTGTGGATAGACATTTGTCAAAGGGATCTCATGTAAACGAGGTGAACGTCTGATTGGGCTGTTCAGATAACGCTGCAGGTCACCGCGTTATGCTTCCGTTGTTGGTTATGTACATCCCACGTCAGGAGTTTGCAATGAAGCGAAATTGGAATAGTTTTACTTTATAGGGCCCTAAATGTCTCAAAATAAGGGAGTTTCTCCAGACGTGTATTTATGACTTGTTTCGCAACCGTTTCCTTCATTCCGCAATTAGCTATAGTTATGGTCGAACGCTACTAAAGACCAGAAATGGTGGTGCTTATTGTAACAATAAATAAGTAACAAACTTTGATCTTCTGAACCATTGCCACCCTTCTTTTAAACTAACAAGAAGGTGCGTGAATACATTGAGGGCGGAGGATCACCTTGTGCTTACCCCGGCGGAAATCACGCCGTCTTTGACGCATGAGAAGCCTGTCAGCGAAAATAGCTCTGGGACATAGGCGGCAGCAGCCATTTTTTCCCGCTCAAGTCGTAGCAATCGAAACAGTCTGTTCACGTACTTAAGTCACCGGGTTCCATTCCTTTGATACAGGGCGTTTCCAAGGCCGACATGATGAGGGGCGCCGCCGTGGGCATTGCAGGCATCGAACCGCCATGAAAAACTAGATGAGACCATTGCAAAACGATCAGGGTTTTTAGCTTGAAATTCACTGTCCCTTCCACTCAGACCACAGACACCGCTCATGGCAGCACTAGGAAGGAGAACGCTTGCCTGACTCCACCGTAAAGACTGATTCTGCGGAGGACGGGGTTGCGTTCATTTCGCTTCGTCATTTTTGCACTCAAACGCACTGCCCGTTTCACAGGTGTAGAGAGACCTTATATTATTATAGATTCCAGCAAAAATTACTGGAGAAAACTCTAGCGGTAATTTATGCGGAAGCTGCAGCAACGGCGGTTGAGGCAGCGTAGAAATAAAGGTTCGTACAATGATTTGCCTAAATATGGTCATTCTGCCGTCAAGACGGCTTTGTGACTTGCTGCGCCAATCGTATATAATAACCAAGTTATTGTGCATATTTGCATAATCCTGCTCCCACAAGCAGTTTAGGACAGCAGGATTGCTTCACAATTTAGAGAAATAAAGTAAGATAAGGGCACAGTAAACAAAGCCACAAGAGCGTCTTTGTAATTGCTGTCTCAAAGAACATTGCTCCCGGGTAAGATTTTTTGTCACATTCTTAGTGGCTGCTTACATGATGACTTAGCTTTGGCGAAACTCAAGTACAAAATGAAAAGAGGAACGCCCGGCGGAACCCATATTGTCAAATGAACACCATGACTTTATGCCTTGCTCACAAAAGAGGCATATAGCAGCGAAAAGAGGGCTATGACCTACAGGCGGACCAAACCTTCCAGTTACTAATCGATTACTCTGCGCATCTAGTTTGAGCTATCCGAGGTGGCGGCCCCCCTTGTAAATTATAGGTAAACCTGCAGGCTGGCGCTACCATCCCAGTCGGCCTACATTCGTCGCATCGTACAAACCTGAAAAGCGTGTCTCTCCTCCAACAGCGCCTCAAATGGGGAGAATAAAAGTGTAGCTTTTTGGAGCATATTAACGAGAACCCTTAAGAACAACGCTAAGTGGCGGCATAAAATTAAACAACACAAGTGCACTGCGTTTGTGATGTATATTCCTGTCCTGTGTTTGTGAACTTTTCTCAAAAACTTTATAACGGCATCTCGAGCATCTCTTTTGGTGCTCTATAGGATACGCGGGAAGCATGGCTACGTAACGACGCATATTGCTCCACTCAAGCACCACTGACCAAATGCGGTGGTCTGATAATTCAGGCAAAATAGAAAGTTTAGTTTTCCGTGAAATTTCGTTACATGTGTCTCGATGGGCTTGACTAAAGACGATTCGCGGTGAATCCGACATCTCTCTACGCACGTGACAACATCCTTCTGGCGATCTCTTACCCGGAACGACCCTCTTCCCTGAGAGCTTACCCGTGGCGCAGATGTATATTTAACCAGCTTTAGGATGAGCATACGCCATTTATATAGGTCGTCATGCCTTGTGGCAGTGGCGACATCTATGTAATCACCTCGACCACTTTCCACGTCATCCGCAACTCAAATGCTATGCGCAAGAGTAGTAATGCCAACTGTTCTTTATCCGGCCTGCGAATGCAAAGAACGTAAAGGCATTCCGGTAAATATACCTATCGGGCCACTCGCTAAGTCAGCGACACTTAACTTATTATGTAGAATGACCCGGTTTGTGTACCATACATTGAATTGATCGCTAGCAACTGACTGTGTTATTTCATCAGCTCATGTTCCTTCTTTCTCTTTATATCGGCCCCTAACCCTTTATCCAAGAAGTTACTGCGGCTTACCTCTCGACCGTTCCTATGATTAAACTCTTCTCCCTGGTTTTGTCTCTTCGCACGTGAAGCTTCCTCCTCTAATGGTTATTCTTCAGTGAAGCCTCCACGATCATGTAAATATATTTTTTCTGCCTCTCTGTCCGTTACCCACACAAAGGACGGAGCAAGTTTGTATTTTTTTCATCCGCTTTTTGTTACTTGAGCCCTTTCGTCGTTTTTGAGTCAGTTGTTAAATTGCCCTTAGCATTTGCATTACCTTTAGAAAAAAAAACAGAACGTTGGATATGCTAGGGCGCATACACATGAAAGCGAAAAGCACACTGCTACAGTAAAATCTGTCTAGAAGTATTTACTTACTGCATGGCATTTGCTTACTATATTTAGTTACTTTCTGGCTATAGTGTGCCTTATAGACACAAGATTCAACAAGAAGCAGGATCTATTTCTGTTTTCTTATTCCTTTTTGCTTAGCACCCTGCATATGCTTCGGAAGGTATGTTTATGGCGAAAGCTACGGTGTAATTAGGCGATATTACCGCATTTAGACGCGTTGATGAGGAAGAAAAGTTAGAAGTTGCATTTGGTTTCTTATTTCGCAAATGGAGTCGTTGATGAAGCTTTTACTTCTTGTTTTCTTTATACCATTGGAAGTTCATTCTTTCTTTCACTTTTTTTTTGCCCCTTTCGCTGTTTGAAAGCCTCTTCTTTCCCTACTAGCGCTGAATGCAGACGCTTCAGCAAAGTAAAATCTACATTGACATCGCCCTGCATTTGCACTAAAAACATTGCAAATTGTTAACGTATCCTCCCTCAGGTAGAGCCGAAACAGGGCCAGTGTCACGCTGCTTTGCGAAGTAACTGACCCGAGACCCCAGAGGCACCGCAAAATACCGAATGAGTGAACTCGAAAAGTATAGGTCATTGGAGCTCAGCCAAAAGAGAAGGGTGCAGCCAAAGTAGAAAGCAAATAGCAACGGGCACATTGCCCATACATAATTCAAGTGACACGAAGTTTCGCAACACGTATTGCTTTCTTCTGAACTACACAAGAAACGATAAGTGGCGCCAAATCCACATGGTAAAAGAAAGACTAACGCGCGATGGTGAACATTGTGGAGCTTCTCTTGTCTTCTCCGTTACACAGAATAATGCAACGGGCGCTGGTTCCTTTTCTCCAATTAAATCGCACATTTTCCGTTGTTCTGTCAATTTCGGGGCAGCCTGAAAATAAAATCCGGCAGGTGCATTGTCTATGTAGCGTGTTCCATTTCACATAAACGAAGTTTTTGAAGAAAGCGATGTCGCTGACGCAGTTAGGTTCTAAGGATTAAGACATGAATAATAAGAAATTATATTAATACATTACGAACCCGATAGTATTTCAGAAATACTATGGAAATACTACAATCGCAATTGATTCTCCAATTTTTTGCGTCTAAAATCATTTCTGAAAGCCGTTTAAAAACTAGCCCGGCAGCAGACGTTACTAGACCCTATAGTACTTCTTTGTCATTTTTTATAGTATAAGTTATCATTAGCAAACAAGCTCTTAGATTATAGAATAAAATTTGTGAGTAATACGCCCAAACTACATCTTTGAACACAGTTGAAGTGAAGCGTTTAGCTATTTTTTCTTGAGCCGTCTCTTGCAGAACCTTCTTTCTGATATACAAAATAATATACGATGACAGTGCACGGTAGTGCGTTTTGCATTGAACTCCGCTTAGTGCGAACGTGAGGAATTGTCAACGAACAATCGAGGCTCGCGAATGACCAAGGTGGTTTCAACCTCTTAGTTCGACCTCTAACGTCAAAACCCAGGTAACCAAGAGTATTTAGTGCCAAGTACGCTCGGGCCTCAGATTTCTTTCGAAGGCGCTGTAGAAGGGCTCGCGGGCTCCTATGGCGGCAACGCGTTCGCTGCTACTGGAACATCTTAAGACTGAATATGCACGTCATCTTCAAATGTTTACTGATGGCTCTGTGGACAAGATCAGAGGATCTAGTGCAGCTGCTTTTCACATTCTCTCTTTGAAGTATGATTGGTCTGTTCGCTTCACTGCAGTTGTGTCCTCCGCAACGGCCGATAGCGTTGCCATTGAGGCAGCTCTAAAGAAGGTCCGGTTTTGTACGCCTCAACCTGTTGTCATTCTTACAGATTCAAAATCTATCCTTCAAAGGTTAGAGCACGGGTTCCCTGCTGATGCCATATGTCTTAGCTCCCTACGCTCGGTGCGCAATCTCCATATCAAAGGCTTCTGCATACGTTTCCAATGGGTGCCCTTGCACATAGGTGTCATAGGCAACGAGATGGCAGACAGCCTCGCCCATAGAGCGCTGTCTGGGAATCCATTGAGAAAAGTGCCTCAAGAGGACAAGAGACTCTTCAAAAAAGCGGTATCGTGCCATTTCAGTTCTTTGTGGAGCTCACCTCACAAGCCATATGTGATCAAGGGTCTCAAAAGAAACCAAGCCACTTTACTGCTCCGCGTTCGCACGGGCTCTGCTCGTACCCCTGCGTGGATGCATAAGACTGGCCTGGCGTTGTCTCCATTTTGTTCAACGTGAGGTGTGTGCGTTGACATAGAACATTACCCTATGTGCTGTACTCTGTATAACGCCAAAAGGAGCGTGTTATTCGGGTCCCTCAAGAAGACAGGAGTTCCTCACAGTTCTCTTCAGGACATTGTTTTCCCGCGCGGGAACCAGTTGTGTAAGAAGGAGGTTTCTCGCCTTCTTTTAAATTACCTTCAACCTTAAATTACCTAAATTACCTTTTAAATTACCAGTCCGGTGGAGCGTCGACCCGCGTGCTGATCTTTGCTGCTTACTTTTAGGGCCTGTTTCACCGATCGCCAACTGCCCACCTGTTCACCTTACGGCCTGCTAGCTTGCTGGCCGGCTGATCAAGGAGCGAGTAACGGACAGCGTACGGGCTCAACAGCCAAGCCACGAGTGTGGCCGCTCAGCGATAACACCGTCACTGATGACGGACGGCAGCGGTGACATCAGGAGCCTGGACGGTGCCAACACCTATAAAACGAAGGACCAAACGATACCGGAGTGCAGTCCGGTGGAGCGTCGACCAGCGTGCTGATCTTTGCTGCTTACTTCTAGGTAAGAAGCGCCTACTCGCTGGGATTGGCCGTTTTTTTCTTTTTGCTCCTCTGGACTGCACTCCTATGTCGAACCATGTCGCCGCGAGATTGTACAAAGTGTTCAAATTTGTTTGAAAAAGATCAAGAGAGTATATCTTGCTCCAAATGCAAGAAGGTATACCACGCGGGCAAATGTTCGGGAATGACTAAAAAGGCTTTTAAAAACATGGGACCACGCGAAATCGACGGCTGGATGTGTGACAGTTGTAGAAAGCAGGAATCAGGGGAAGATACGTCAGAAACCAGTGACGCGGAACGCAGAGGGGAAGGGAAGGGAGGAAAGAACAATCAATTGAGTCATATTACAAAACTGATTGAGGACATTAGCCAAAAGATGGTGGCAGTCGTGGGCCGACTAGAAGAGATGGGAAAAAAAGTAGACAGACAGTGCACGACATCAGAAGGAATAGAAAAATCTATGGAACTGCTGTCGCATAAATATGAAGAAATTATGGCCACCACTATAAGGCAAGAACAGGACATTGCAGAATTAAAGATAACGTCAGCAGAACTGACGCGAAAGATGGCAGGAAAATATGATGAAATTGCAAGGCTGAAGGAAAACGTCGAGAATGCTGAACAGTACTCGAGGCGAAAAAACATCGAGGTACATGGCGTTCCGTATAAACAGGGCGAAGATCTCTATAAGGTTCTAGCGGGGCTTAGCGCCAAGCTGGAAATACAGACAGTCGAACGTCACTCATTGAAGGCCATTCACCGGTTAAAAGAGCAGAAAGATAAGATACCCCCATTAAATGTCAGATTTAAGGAATTGGCTGATCGTGACCTGTGGATTTCGAAGAAAAACACACTCCTATCTGATGGCATATACATAAACGAAAACATGACACGAGCGCAACAGAAGTTGTTTTGGCTGAGCAGAGAGAGGGGCAGATAACAGGGCTGTAAATTTGTCTGGATGCGCAATGGCAGAATTTTCGCTAGGAGCAACCAACGAAGTCCTGCCATGATCATTACAACAGAAAACGATTTGGAAAAAATGAACTAATGGCAGAGTTCCCTTTTTCTGAGTGGGATTCTCATCTAAATCAGTTCATTAAAGAAGAACAGTTAAAGCAGGCCCTAAGTTTATTACATATAAACATCCGAAGCATAAAGAAAAACTGGGACCAGGTATATGCTTATGTAAACACTCGGCAGACAAGAGATGATGTAATCGTCTTGACGAAGGTTAATCTCGATGCAACTCGACTGAGCTTTTACGGCCTTGCTGGGTACTCTCGGTACGCTTGGTGTCGAGAAAACAGAAAACGAGGAGGGGTGGTCGTGTTTGTGAGCGATACCTGGTTGTCATATGAAATTCAGGTAACCATTGAAAACGCACAAATGGTGGTTGTCTTTCTTAGCAAGATGGATAACACTTACATTGTATGTGCAATATACAGACCACCTAGCACGAACATTCCTTTATTACTCGAAGAACTAACCTCACTCCTAAAAATATATGAATGAGAAGCAGTTTATTTTAGCGAGAGACCTAAATATAGATATAATGCTAAACTCAAGGAGGGTACTTAGAGACTAGTCAGACCTACTGGCTGATTGGCTTAGTTAACCTTATTAATAACTGTACAAGAGAGGACTTTTTAGCTTCCAAGATAACTACATCATGCATCGACCACATAATTGTCCGCATGGCAAACAAACATTGTTCATCAGGAGTCATTAAATTGAAACTTGCAGACCACTACTTCGTGGCACTTGTAACCATGAAGACAATGCTAACATAAGGCCTAGAATCAGGAACATTTTAGACAACAGGAGTATAGACAAAGCTATTCAGAACACAAACTGGAATGCTATATTACCTCTGGATCACATGAGGCTATATACTATATTTCTCGATAAGTTCCACCTCATATTCGAAATGTCCTCCAAAGCTATAAAAATAAAGTAAGGAAAACCGGACAACAATTGGATAACGCAGGATATCATGGAGTTGTGTTACTTAAAGGATAAAGCTTGGCAGAACTGTAGAAAGGACGCTGAAAATGTAACACTTAGGCAGAAATTTCGCATAATGCGAAATCTTGTAGCAGCCAAAACGCGACAGGCAAAAAGAAGATACCTATCCCAGCAGTTTGCGCTAAACAGGAATGATGGAAGAAAAACATGGAAATTGGCAAACGGTTTAATGGGCCGCGTCAAACAGGCAACGATTGAGGAGGTCACCGACAAAAACTTTCCAAAAGAAGAAACACAGTCATTGTGTGAACTGCTTAACGAGAGTTTCATTCACGCAACAGATAAGCTGTGCATTGCTCAGGGTACGAATCATCTCGAATATAAGCCAATACTTTCATGCACACAAACAGCGTACCTTCCTGAGATAACAGAAACTGAGCTATGGAATATAATAGGTAGAATGAAGATGCTCAAACCAGCAGGTTTTGATAAGATCCGCGTACGAGATCTGTACTACAACTTTAACAAACTAAAAGATATGATTCTCAAAATACTAAACAGAATATTAGAAACCGGAATGATGCCCAAAGAATAGAAAATTTCGATAGTGAGATCTGTGTACAAAAGTGGAAAGAAAAGTGACTGCGCAAACTATAGACCGATTTCTATTATACCTGCCCTGGCGGATATTTTGGAAAAGCACATGGCTTCCGTTATGCAGTCTTTCTGCAATAAATGTAAATTAAACAACCCGGCACAATATGGGTTCACAAAGGACCGGAACGCAACTACGCTCTTAGAAGAATTCTCGGATTACATTAGCACTGCGATAGAAAACAATCGCCTTATGCTAGCATTGTTTTTAGACCTATCAAAGGCATTTGATACTATTGATCACGCCTTATTGTTGCACAAGCTGGACAATCTAGGTTTCAGGGGCCGATTTCATCAATTCCTTGAGGGATATTTCACAGACAGATCACAGTGTGTTAGAATTGAAAACAAATACAGTGAATATAAAGCAATAAAGTTCGGTGTTCCGCAAGGAAGTACTTTGGCCCCATTACTATTTAATATCTACGTCTCTGAACTGCGTTTTTTTTTAAATTTAAGATCGAGAATCTTCCAATATGCAGGTGACACAGCATTAGCACTAGAATTCACTGATCTAGATCCTGGGTGCAAAGTGTTTCAACAGGGTGTGTGTAGGGTAATAGACTGGCTGACGCAAAATTCAATATATTTAAATCGGCAAAAAACAAAGCTTAGCTGTTTTAGAAACCAACACAAACGAATGCTCCTGAGGGAGTCTCTCTTTTTTCATAACTCGCATTGCGCTCCATGCACATGTAATGCACTACCATTTGAACATGCAATCAAGTATCTCGGAATAATTTTTGATGAGCATATAACATGGAATGATCATATGCAGCATATATGTAACAGGCTTAGAGCTGTGTCTGCGATGATGTACAACCTAAGAGGTAAAACTTCGATGCACTTGAGGCGCACCATATACATGGCGTTGGCTGAATCTATTCTAACCTACGGTATTACATTGTATGGAACTTGTTCTGATCACAAAATGGGAGCCATATAGCGCATAATTAAAAGAATAGTAAACAGTGTAACCTACGGAATTATGCAGCAACAGGCTGACAACGAGGAACAATACAATAGGCTTGGCATACTGGAAATGCGTGAACTATTTTATTACACTGTGCTGACACGCCATTACTATGCAAAGGATTTCAAAGTACCTGTCAAGAAAAACGTTGCCCTAAGAAAGACAGAAACATACATTAAGCCACGATGCTTTACATATTACGGGAAAAAAGTAAGGTGATATTACGTGCCACAGATATTTTATGAACTTGAAGAAGCACTTGGAAATTTCAAAACTAAACGAAACATGGCTAAATCAATAAGGAAATGGTGCTCATCATTGCAGATAAATCACTGATGGCCTCTTGCATGTGGAAGGTTGCTTTCCTGGATTTGCTCCTTAGATGTTCTGCGAATTGTGATATGGCTCATTGTCAAGCTATTATGATGTCCTTTATTTATTTATTTATTTATTTATTTATTTATTTACTTAGTTTTACTTTTGCTCGAGTTGTACTCATAATGTCTCGATAATTTTGTATAATATGGTTAGCATGTACTAGTATGCCTTACTTCATTGTTTTGTGGTACACGTTCGATGATTCACTGTGCTTCCTGAACAACCAACAAGCACGCTGTGCTTAGGTTGGACAGGAAATGGAAACCTATGTACCAAATGAAGATGAATAAAATTTTGATTTGATTTGACCTGCAAGACATGGATTTGGCTTTCACATGGTGACCGTAGGAGTGACGATTTGCAGTTGTGAGGTCTGTGTCTGATTTATGTGATTCATTTATTTTAAGTGCCGCTAGGCTGGAGCCATTCCTGGAAGCAACTGCAAGCCTAATCCCACCAGTAGCCTACAACCACTCAACTCAACTTTTGCATCAAATAAATATAGAGTTTGAAGGTATTGTCATCGCCGAAACGAATTATGCATGAGGCACGTACTGCAACGAGACTCTTGCACTTCGCTAAGAATACTCGGTGTCATGTAGCTGCGCCACCCCGCAGCCTGTCTGTGGCCTCTGAAATACACGGCGTGGCAGTGCGTGGGAAGACTAAGAATTGTTGCCTTCCCGTTGCCGCACATCCTGTGGCACATGCTCGGTCACCCAAGATGGTGACAAGTTGATTGAAGAACAGCTCATGCCTAGTGGAATTGGGGCGCTGCCTGCGAACGCTTTGGGTTGCTGTCCTTTAATAAGAATAACGCGTAATGCGAGGACGTGAGATCGTTACTCACCTACGGCAAGTTGTTTTTTCATCCACTTTCATTGCCATTAATTTATTATTTCCTCAATTCAATTAGTCTATACAAGTAATTTTTCCTTCGTTGTCCTTGGTGTCTTTGTTTGTTGGCTTGTTAGGATGTCCTTAAGGAAGCCATGTTACGTCCGTTCCATACCGCCCAGCACTGGAGAAATTTAAAGAATATTCATTTTTCAATTTAGAGCGCCACAGCTCCCGTGGCGCGTAGTAAGTTACACGAGTTTGGAGTCAAAGATGCTCATTGAAGAGCGCTTCACGCCTGCTGGCACGTACATGGCGACCAATGTTGGCCTCACAGGGGTTCATTGGCGACAAACACAGACCGAAAGGCACATACCCAGTGCTGCAAGCAGGCGTTAAAAAGTTTCATTAAAAAGTGGTGCCTACCCACTCCGTCGTATACAGCGATGGATGATGGCGTGCAAGAAGTTCATTGAAGAGTGACACATATATAGATATTGCCACATACTCTGTGGCACAAGTTCTTGCGACGGTTGGTTTCGAACACTGTTCACTCAGCAAAGCCGCGCGATGCGCTGCCTATTCAACCATGGACCACCGAGTCACTGTGGAAGGCGGGAAAACAATGGGATACATACATACATACATACATACATACATACATACATACATACATACATACATACATACATACATACATACATACATACATACATACATACATACATACATGCATACATGCATGCATACATACATACATACATACATACATACATACATAGACGGCCTTCCCAAAGTACGAGAAGTACATTAAGAATGCTAACGCCATAAAAATTCCCCGCGATACTATTTAAGAATGTGATGCAATATCTACAAGCCTACCTAAGCCGCGCTTATACGGCTTGCTGCCGCGTACAAGTACCATCCTATGACAAATTGGGGGCTCGCAGTGACAAAACAATCCTCGTGAAAAAACAACAAAGCATACTGTAACGATGCTGCATACATATTAGTCTTCATCCTTGTAGATAGCATTTCGAAAAAAAAGTTCACTACAAATAACATTGTTTATTTCATGGTTTCTCTTTGTGCGCGAAATATCGCAAGGGAACATTACCCACCTTTACCGTCGGAAACACTCACACGTAAAGATCAGTTAATGGTACTTCGCGTTTTTCCATTGTGCCAGCAGGAGCAATATCGTTAAAAACAATGAGCTAGAACTCCAATGTTAGGGCATCTGCAATCAATTTTCGTAATTGGCGTTTCAGAAGTAGAACCACTCGGCAGAGTGGACCAGTTGTTATATCATTATGCTGCTCAGCACAAAGACTTAGGTTCGACTCCCTACTACGGTGGCCATATTTCGATGTGAAATAAAGCAGACAACGCTCGTGAAATAGTTATGGCATGTAAAAGAAATACACCTGGTCCAAATTATTTCGTAGTTCATCAGTAGGGCACCTCATATAGCCTCAGTTTTACATTGCGGCGTTAAAACCCACGAATCAATCCACCAAAGCAAATAATTAGCATTTCGTCGTATGCTACCGCTGCTAAAGAACCTCCGGGGGGTCAAAGTTTACCTGAAGCTTCCTGTTACGGAGAACGGAAGAAGCGAGTCGAAGCTTTATTGCCATGCCCAAGGCTCAAGTACTGCAGTGGGACTTATATGCACGCAACAGCTTTTTAAAGCGAAGCTTCCTCTGCCTCTTCCTTCGACTCTACCACTGCTGCTCACGCTGCCGCTGTCTTTCACTCCGAGTCGGGAGATGGTTCAGAGCATGCATATATTCGGCAGGGGATGGCAGAGAGGAAATGCGACGCGAGAAACTCACTTGGACCCTTCTATCGCATTGCTATAATGCCCCCTGCAGCTCCTTGGGGATCGCCACAATACCCGTTCAACGGCTGTAATTATGCGTGACCATTCTGGAAAAGCATTACAGAAACTACAGCGCCTACCTATGCAATCTACAGCGAGCAAGGTACAGAACACGAGAACAACTGACAGCTTTGGCTATGTTTAAGCCAGAGAAGACCTGGCAATCTCGAGCTGACGCCACCCCGGAGAACGGGTGATCGGGCTGCAGCGCCGAGCGTTCCTTGTCAATACAATCAGCCCCCATCGGAAAAGGAGTCATCCTGGTGACTCATGATCAACATAGTACCAGTGGGTCGTAATATGGATACAGGCGCTGTTCGTCGACGGTTTCACGACCACGACAGCATTGGTCGGTAGGGGCCGTGACAGGCTCTACGATATAGCTCACAGGCGTTGTTTGCGCTGCAGCACGGTAGGCTCTTTGACACTTGGAGACAAGCTTGTATGAGACACCGGCAGGAACAGCTGGAACCCAAAGCCACACAAAAGAATCTGGAAGAAAGTGCCAATATGTTTCGCCTCTCATGTCACCCGATTTTGCCGTTGCCGCACATCACCTTACCGCCATAGCTTAGACCCTGATCCATATGCTTCACCGTGCCCGTCATCCTCTACATGTCGTAAGAACGCACAGATGTCTTCATACTCCGACCACCGGCCTCTTATTGACCGCCATTCGCCACCGCCTCGAGGCCGCTTGTTTTCGCCGGTGCGTCGTCGCGTCCCTCTACACCGGAACCTTCGAGAGGCAGGAACTGCGTCACCCACGAAAGCACCAATGCCTCTCCCGTCTCCGAGTGATGTTATTGACGTATATCTGGATGACATCGCTGCATTCACCCTCGTCGACATCCGTGTGGCAGTTTCACTTATTCGTGCCAACCTTTGCCCTTGGCTCCGAACAGTCACGATGCTACTGTCAAACGTATCGCTTGGCACTTTCACCACCGACCACCTCATACCTGTGGCCATGTGCAGTGCTCGCGTTGTGATTAACGGCCTCCTCTACATCGTCAAATTTTCGGTGCTGTTATCTTGTTCCGATGATCCTATTTTGGGCTGCGACTTTATCTCCGCTAATAAGGCCGTTATCATGTGTTCTCATGCTGAAGCGTAATTTCAAGCACTATGTAATGTCCTGCTTTTTGATGCTTGTGCCTCTCAAGATAAAGTATTTGTTGCCGAAGACACTGCAATTCCACCGCACTGGTCTGCCCTTGACCCCGTGTCGTGCCACATAGTTGCTGATCCAAGCGTCAGTTTTAGGCCATCTGCTATTTTCCTTCGTCGCAAATGTTCCCCGCTGCCTTTCCTTCTTCTAGAAGTTCATGCCAGCATCAGCAGACTGCTCTTCTCATACGAGCTGTCATGTCCCCTCACTTTCCTTCGTAGGGAGGGCGCTGCCAGCATTTCAGGCAGAGCAGCCCCGCAAATCTCGAGCTAACGCCTCCCCGGAGAACTGTCGATGTTGCTGTGACCCCGAGCATTCCCCTTCACTACAGTACTAAAGTGCAACATTCCAGAGCGGAGGTAGATAGAATGGATGAGAGGAATTAGGGAAAGGAGGCAGAGAATGCATAGCCCCGATGCAGTAACCAAATGCATGAGTAGCAGAGCTTGCCGCTGAGCTCGTAGATTCCGTACAAGGGCGGAGGAAGTGAGAATGAGAAGGCGACGTAAGGCAGCAAGGAGGTGGTACAACCAGACCCGAAATCAGTTCTGGAAAAACTGAATAAACTTAATTTCCAGTTGCGGAACGTTTCTGACACTTTTGTAAAATAAACAGGGTAGAAATTGGTCATGCGGGCAACTCATGCAGGGCGGGCACTTGCAAAGTCGCATTAAAGCACCGTGGCGTCTAGGCGATCCTACGGAAACGGCAGGATGAGTACGGCATGCAGATTGTATTATCAACCGTACCAGTTATGTCTATCCCTTTCACGCCCATTCGCCATCTTAATGCAGCTGCTTCTTAAATCCACGCATCAATCCGTCTCGATATGAAACATATATGCGAACTTGCACAGTCAAATGCACTGAGGTATTTGATCAGGATATCAAATACTAGTTGGTTTATAATGATTGCTGCAAACTTGAAGCACAGCTTCATGAACCCATGATATGTCCACCGACAACACAGACGAGCTTTGTGCCGTAATGACTGTGTATAGTGGTTGAGCTCTTTCTTGTCATACAAAATTTATAAAAAAACGTTAAACGCATGCAAACGTGAAGAATAAGTTAAAGAAATACGTTTTATTTTTACAGTCCAGTAATGTAAGGTGCTCATGATACGCTACGTTTTTAACGCAATTTATTGAAACTGCATATCCATAAGATTATGCAAGCAGTGCTAATAACTATCGAGTGTTAGTTGAAGTTGTAGCATGGGTGTGTGAAAAAATAAAAATTGACATCACGTGCTTTTAAGACAAGCGATAAAGAAACCATAATAATGTTGATAAGAGAACTTGTTGCTTTTGTTGTTCTTCAGGGTTGCCTATTTGTAGGCGCGTCCTGCATTGTGCCTATAAAAAAGCGTCGCAATTTTCTCTTTTAGATAAGGCTGTCTCTGTTACTCTAGATTTTAACCTCCTTGGAATGAACATTTTAGGAGAACCCATGGCATAATATGTGACGCTGTTAAGAAATGTAACGGTATAGCTCGCTAATGCCTGAGGTGCTGTTCGCATGCATAAGTAAAGCCAATTATATTAGTTTAGGATTGTCATGGATTATATTTGTCTTTGAAGTAAGACGTAATAGCTCAGCGGAAACCCGCAAGGTGGAGGGAAGTAATTAATAAAGGGAAAATGAAGGGTCTTGTCCCGGATCAGAACGAATTTTTCTTCAACTGCGAGGCTTTTCTATCGAGGAATTCATATGGGTCTCCTTTGTAGGAATTTCTATGATTGGGTGGATGTCTCATTTTTGCTTTATCAATTACCTTATTATTAATGCACCTTGCGGGTTTTCGCAGAACTATTACGTCAAACTCCTACCTTTGCTTTGAATTGTCGATGAATTCGACTTCGCCCTTGCATCTTCTAGCCGCCTAGTTAGCTGAGATGGTTGAGCGGCTGCCCCGGAAAAGCGCGAGTCCCGGGTTCCAGTGCCGGGCCAGGACGAAGTTTTCTTGAACCACGAGGTTTTTCTTTCAATAAACCCGTATAGGTTTCTTTTGCAACAATTGCTAAGATTGGGTGGGTGTCTCATTTTTCCTTTATTACGTCTTTGAAGGAAACATTGAAGAATGCACTTGAAAGCTTACAGTATTACACCGAAACTCGCAGAAAGTATGTGAATACTTTTAAATAAGGGTTCAACTATCGCTAATATAAAACCAGGATACGCTGAAAAGCATGCTTCCTAATGAGCGCCACAGCACGTGCACTTCGAAGAATCATCAACAGGTGTCTTGAAGTATGAGGGAATATTATCACTCTATACCTGACTTCATTTATATTTACTGTATCAAAGCTGTCACTGTGGCGGAACTTTAGTTTATTGTTTGCGGTTGAACAAGACTTTCGGAAGTTTTAACTCATTACATGACAATCCTTGCTGTGAGCAAAATGGGAAAGCTAAGGAAAACGCATTGTTATACTTCAGTGTCCCATCACACTCTTAACTTTTATTGCAACATTTGAATAACGGCTTCTTGTTAGTGAAGCTAAGCACCTCATCATAGGAATGTAAGTCTTCGCCTTCAAGCTTCTTGCCAAATGCAAACTATTGAGCTTTGCAATGGTCACTTTAAATCACCGACAACTATATCAGGACTTCTTCGGACGATAGTGGCAATCTATGGCTACGAGTAGTCATCTAAGAAGGACAATTTCTTTCTGTTAGAAAAAGAGCCAATTGAGGCAACGGACGTTATTTGTTTGTAGGACGCCCTGAAGATGGTTTAGCTAAATATAGGATGATAACATTGTACGCTGCTTCGTCTTGCGTCATTTTGCCTGTAAGGGAAAAGCACTGTACGCATTCCTGCACAAAAACATTTAAAAATATTACTCTAATTGCTAGAAACCCTCATTTGCTTCTAGGCATTTGTCACTGTCGAGCATCATCAAAGCAGGGCAAGCCGATGTGCATATGGCGCGACATTTTGGCGAACGTCTGGCTTCTTGTCTACAGTGAAAAATTCGTGAGAAATACATATCACGAAGAAGCATGTACTAAACAGTAATGACAGGGTGTAGAAATAATAGAATTTGCTAACAAAAGAAGTTACGATAATAGAAAGAAATGGCCTTTGAAAAGGAAATGAAATACCCAATTTTTTTTAATTCTTAAACAAAGTAAATATAATATTATCTCAGTGTCCGCTTAAAAGAAAAGCTTTACAGCACTTTACCCAGGTATGCATAAGGCAGTTTGCCATGAACATGCGAGCAAGTGACCAGCTTGGAGACGAGAAACAAGACTGTTGAATTATCTAGTGCACCCTGAAAATCACAGTCATGAAAGAAATACATAGCATGCCATTAGAGGTACGTCACAAATGGTCTTCCCTGAAAGACATAAGTATGGTGCTACAGCACAGCCAACCGACGCAAAAGTAATGAGCTGACCAGGTAATAAGTCGCATTGTCTAAATTGAGGTAGGCAATCGGTAAGTAGGCGAAAATTGTAATTTTTCTGAACGACTAGAATTTATGGAGAAGCAGTTAGCTGCCTTGGCGAACGTTCTTGCAACATAGCAGCTGCACAACCGCCATTCCACTTACATTGGCCTGTCTTAGTCGATCGAGTGAAGGCTATTGTCCATTGAAGTCGAATAACAGCGAATCAATGACTTCCAATAGCGAATCCTCGAATTGAACGCAAATAAATTAGCACATAGAGTTCGATTTGTAACACAAGATTCGCTAATTGGCTCACCCAAATTGAGATGTGTGTTCACACGCAGAAGTCAATCGCTGTGACATGTGTTCTGCCAATCTAACGCATCTCCGTTATGACTCACAGCGAAATATTTTCAGTAACAGGCACTGAATTTATAAACACATTTCCACACAAAGCATAGGTAAATCAATGTGTTTTAACTGTTCAAAGTGCAATGAAACATTATTCCCGGTATGCCTTAAGCAGCACATTATTTATCTTTTAATTAAGGAGTACCCGCCGTGGTTGCTCAGTGGCTATGGTGTTGGGCTGCTGAGCACGAGGTCGCGGGATCGAATCCCGGCCACCGCGGTCGTGTTTCAATGGAGGCGAAATGCGAAAACAGCCATGTACTTAGATTTAGGAGCACGTTAAACAACCCCTTGTGGTCGAAATTTCCGGAGACCTCAACTACGGCGTGCCTCATAATCAGAAAGTGGCTTTGGCACGTAAAACCCTGTTATTTAATTTAATTTTAATTAAGGAGAGTTCGGGGAGGACTCTCTAAAGGGTACAACAAATTCTTTCATAGGATAGGCCTTAGATTTACTATGCCCAAGTAATAATTGCAAAGCACGATAACAGCGCTTCATATACGACGGATTCGATATTACTGGTCTACATGACGTGCGCAACGGTAGCACTGCCAGGACTAAGTAAAAATGTAGCACTAATAACGCACTCTACCAAACTAGCACCGCATCACACCAAGCAAAGTCATTGCGAAATATCTCCAAAATGCCGGGTGAGCATCGACAGCCATGAGAACGCGTGAATTACTTTGCAAACCTGACATGATTGCTGAATAAGAATGCTTGTGCATTTCATACGTTACATGGTTAAGATTAGCAAAACCACCACACCCGCATGTGTCAGCACAGCTCTTTCATGATGTGCCACCCATAGCACCACCATGCAATTTGTTTTTGTACGAGAGCATTATCTATCATTGACGTTCATTAAGGACTTTTGACATCTTTAAAAAATGCGTCGACTATCTCGACGTTTGAAAGCGTTCAAGCACAATTTTAGGACCAGGAATATCGCGCGAAACATTAGTTACTTGCAACCATCCCCCACGCTTCCCCCATTCCTATGCACAATAGCAGAACGCTACATATAATTGATCGCAATTTTGAATAATTGGCTGTTATAACCAATCCAGTTAAGAGTGCACTGCAATTTCATAAAAATTGTGTGACATTACATACGTAATTGGATAAGGAATCCAGACAAGGCTGCGCATTGAACTTTGGTGTAGAGGATTGATTTACCCGCTTCGCATACACTGGATTCCATCATGTGCAAATGGCTGTTCACGATTCTGTTCTCGTCGATTAGAACTCGTAATACGTGCTCCACAATGACGCCTTACTCTCCTCTCTCATTACAGCATTCGATGCTACGTGACACCTCATTCCAGGGCTACGCCGCGCTCAGCAGCTCACCAGGATTTCTTTTTTTTCCCATATCTTTTTTGAGATCTCTCATTAGCGTCCTCTCAAGGATAAGGCGCAGTGCTTTATTACGGTTTGGTCAATGCCCACCGTCACTGGTAACTCCTGTCTTGCTCCTTTACGGAGCCGCGCGGAATAACAAAACGGTTTTAGAATCTATTTTTTGGTCAATTTTGTTCGTTATTTTCACCTTGCAGGAGACCGTGAAGGAAGACTTTTTGTATAAAAGGGCATACGAACTGCACAGATTCAGCAGTTGGCTCAACAGCAGCTCTAAAGTCACCATGGTAAGCAAGCCTATCCTCCTTATTCCTCTAAACGCAAGCAAAGCTTCCGATAATTGCGTCATTAAAAGATGCTAAAATGCCGTATTAGTAATGCAGAACATTCTAATTTATGACCGCTTTTACACAAGCAGCCGACATGGGTATTTGTTTTTTGGATTGTCAACATCATTTGGTACGTAGTTATGACGCAAAACCTTATCTACAAGTTAAAGAGGCAAGTTTTCTTATATTGTGCAGTACAGCAGCTTGCAGGATGTTCGAAGAACTATTTTATATATATTTAAATTGCTTCAAACTCTTTTGATGCGCACCAGCTGAAATTGTTGTGGTTCATTCAGAATAACATAATGAAGGGAAAATGAGACATTCACTCAATCGCGGCAATTTCTACAAAGGAATACAATACGGGTTTCTCGGGAAGAAAGCCTCGCAGTTGAAGAAAAATTCGTCCTTATCCGGGACTCGTAATTGGGACCACCACCTTCCCGGAGTAGCCACTCTACCATCTCAGATAACAAGGCGGCTGCCAGATGGTAGGGCGAAGCCGAACTTAAAAACAACTCGAAGCAAAGACGTGAGTTCGACGTAATAGTTCTGCGGAAACTCGCACTCTGTAGAGAAGTAATTAATAAAGGGAAAATGAGACGTCCACCCAATCGTAGCAATTGCCAGAAAAAAAAATCCATACGGGTTCATCGATAGAAAAGCCGCGTAGTCGACAAAAAACTTGAACTATGGTTTCCTTTGCAGCAAGGGCTACCATTGGGCAGATGTCTCAGTTTCCCTTTATCAATTACTACTCTCCACCATGCGGACTTTAGCAGAACTATTACGTCATCTAGATAATTTTCACGGTAATAGTAACTTCAGTAGCAATAGATCAATAACCACTATATTATCTGCAGTAGCACTTCATGAAAGTGTCTCTCAATGGATAATTAGGAAATATCAATGGATATGGTATAAGTACATCTTCTTGTAGCACTCACTGAAGAACGCCAAAAAAGCTTAAGCTGCATTTACGTATCTCAAGAGTCATAAGAACAAGCTCACAAGGGAGCGCAGCTTGATAAGATGTATACCCGCAACACCGCAGATCCGTGCCTGCGTCCTCTTGGCTCTTGCCACCAGCGCTTTCGCTGGATATACCGGCTACGCTCTCGGTTACACCGGTCTGGGATACGCTGGTCTTGGATATGGCGGTCATGGATACGGCTATGGTCTCGGCCACGCCTATGGTGGTCTTGGATATGGTTACGGTCTCGGCTACGCCGGCTATGCTCCAGCTCTGCACACGGTCGCGCACGCTGCTCCAGCTGTCACTACCGTTGCCCACGCCCCAGTCGCCACCTATGCCGCTGCTCCAGCCGTGACCAGGGTTGCCGCCTACCACGCCGCCCCGGCTGTCACCACCGTGGCTCACGCTCCAGTCGCCGCTTACGCTGCTGCTCCAGCCGTGGCTACCTACGCCGCTGCCCCAGCTGTCACTGCCATCCACCACGCCCCAGCTGTAGCCACTGTTGCCCATGCAGCTCCAGTTGTTGCCGGCTACCACGCCGCCCCAGTGTACAACTACGGTGTTGGTACTCTCGGCTACGGTGCTGGCCACTACGGTTACGGTCACGGTCTCCTCGGATACGGCCTCAACTACGGCTACGGCCTTGGCTCTCCCTTCCACTACGGTGCCCTTCTCCGCAAGAAGAAGTGTGAGTATGCGTTTCGCTTACACAGCCGGTAGATTAGTGTAAAACGTTTTACCAATTTCATTGCGTTAGTAATGACAGCCTCTTTTAAAGACTAAAAAGCTGGATCGGCTCTGCTGAAAGAAGGGATTTACTTGTTCTTATGTTTAGGCATAGCTACATTGTGTTCGTTTCACCAAAGAAAATATGCAGCATAGGGCGCTAAAGGCTTTTTATGATGGTGTGATTGTTGTTATTACTCTGGACTGACAATATCATTACTTCTTTTTCTTTTTTGCAGAAACTGTTCAACGGTAACGTATTTGAAAAAGAAGCAAGTTCGAAGCGTTTCCTTGATGGAAAAATAAAGTTGTTCATCACAACGATACCATTTCGCCTGCCATTCTGTCATTTCATGTTTCGTTATATCAGCTGAAGCACAAGCCTTCAAGTTGGTAGTTTAGAGAGTGACGTTTACGTCAATATTTTGAGCGTTTACTAGGCGCCATTGCTTTCTTGTTGAGATGGAGCTGTCTCAGAGGTATCCCGTTTGTTGCCGATTTCTTTTATAGTGATAACTTCTTTGGTTCTTCCTTCCCGTTGGAGTTTGCCAATATCTGGCTATTTACTGCCAACTTGATATGGCGGGCGTCAATAATTTCTTCGAAGTGCCCATTGAAAGTACAAGCAAATTGGTTTTTATAAGCGTTGTATCCTGACCAAACATTCCTGCAGTGCTGTGCGTCAGAGAAAGAACTTCCTAGACAAAGCCTCTGTATATATTGTCGGATCAACCGCTTTTCTAAGCTACACCGATGTGTTATTGTTGTGGCAATTACGGATACAATATTCTACTTTTTACTTGATTTCCTTTGATGTAGCCACTGAGTATCTGCCAGGGGGTGAAATCGAGGGCTAGACAAAAACTTGTCGGTAAAGAAAAGCGAACAGTGACCATGCAATATAATATATAAAAGAAAACACTCAAGGCGTTTGAAGTTGTGTGTGTGTGCTCGTTTATGGTGAATGCTCCAGAATCAACATGTCCCCCAACGATGCCTACATGAAAGTCTTTAATAGAAACGAAACCAAACCAGTTTTCTCATTACATCCAATAGGCATGAGCAATAAGCAAAGCTCCGCTTCCCATTAATTCCAACACCTGTGTTGAATGTTTGCGCTACAACGCCGGGGCCGGATTGACGAGGTCTCAGAAAAAAATGAGATGCTAGAAAAGAAAAGCAGAAGGCAGACGTTATATGAAACCTGTTGTGAAAAAAAATTAAATGTGTATGTACATATGCAATATATATATATATATATATATATATATATATATATATATATATATATATATATTGCGAAGACGAAGCGCACTTGTCCTAGGGCGCTCGCCAAGCGAGCGCGAGGAGAGGGCGAGGATGACGACAATAGAAAGGCCTGCGCAAGGAACGGCTGCGCCACTGTGGGTATGCGCCACGGCCACTCAGGACAACAACAGCAACGGCTGCTGTCTCTGTTTTCTTCATTACAATGGGGCCGTTGAGAACCACGGAGTGAACGGATCTAAATGCGGTGTAGACGTCTCCGTCTCCAACGAACCTTCCCTAAGGCGCTCCAGCCTTAAATGTTTCCTCGCCGTTCTTCGACATGCCGGGTCCCTCCTGTGCAGGAACACGGTACATCCTGCCTCGGTTGTGGAGCAGGTCTTCAACCACCGTCGCAAGCACCCACCGCCATGTGGTTGCTTGCGACGGTGTTATGTTAAGAAACCATGTTAAGCACTGCAAAACCAGTAGGCCCTGTATTCAAGCACGTCGTTTGTACTTGTTCACAACAGCAGTTGTTCAAAACATTCAGGTTTTATAAACTACTGCAATAGACTTCGCGATACCCTGATAATGCAGAGTACCTGTTCCTAATTGTAAATGACGCGATTAAGCCAGCCGATCCAGTAGGCAGCAGTACGCTAGTCAGAGTGGATAAGCGGGTTGAGCAACGAAGGCATATTACATTAGTTTTAACACACAATGCGCCGATTCTAAACGTTAATGTCAGGCTTAAAAAAGATGTCGTAAGACACTCATATAGAGTAATCGCCTCAGAGACGCGTTTCCGGAGCCGGCACATTCACTTCACCGACATTCAAAATATTTACGGGACACACTGATGTATTCTAAAAGAAGACCTATTCACATAGTATGTAATCCCTCAACAAGTCACGGTGCAAGGTTTGCGCTCCCATGACGACTTCGCCAAGTGTCATGATCACCGCGTCAAATTTTAGCTTTAAGATATAAAGCAACTTCAACTGTGACACGACCAGTGTTATCTGTATGCTAGAAAGCTTAGTGTGCAAGCTACGGTACGCTGGACAAATGGAAACAGTCTTTAGATTGAGTTTTAACAGTCCTAGATCACATGCCGTGAGCCTTCTAATCTTCCTATATCCAAACCTGCCACTATCCCCCGCTATCCTGTTTACAAGTTAACCCCCGCCATGCTTGAGTCTGGTTTCAAATCTTACCGCAAAAGGGAGGTTCGTTAATAATTTCCAATCCATAAATTTGGTGCCGTAGCTTCTGGAATTAAGGTGAAGGTAATATGGCCGCCATCTTGCGTGTAGTTCGGATTCTCCCACCAGGCGATGCCACTCATTCATGTTTGGAAAAAGGGAAAAACATTTTTTCTTCACCGTCACAATAGAGAATGGCACACCGGTTGCCTTCAGAATAAAGAGCTCATTTTTCATCGCATCGTTTATGCCACGTCGCCAAAATAGCTGCTCACACACCCGACACACACGCGCGTGATTCACCCCAAACAAATTTCAGCTAGCTGATGTGTCATTTCATTGTATTTAACCTAGGGTCAGTGACGTGGGACTAGCCGGGCGCGCGACGAGTTCGCGTCCTCTCCGTGCCTGCAATAAAGTTTCTTCACTCACTCACTAGGGTTAGTGATATTCATGAATTAGTTTTGTCAGATCCTTGTGAAAACTGGTGTAAACACCTTTTTTTGCAATGCTCTTTCGTAAACCCTGCCTTTGCGGCATTTCTTGCTGTAGGCACCTGCTGTTACAACCATGCCGTATTTTTACCCCGTTTCAAATCTGTACCGATGATTCATGACAGGTGCAGTCACCTAACAGGAATAATTTGTCTTTTTTCATGGTTGTTTCTTCCTTTTTTTCCCAACCACATCTCCTCTTTTCTGCAAGCCTTGTTTTCATTGCATATAGTGCTGCCATAAGAATTTGTTACGACCATCTCGTCGTGAATATTTTTCGCTTTCCTTTCCTTATATTTTTAACCACATGCCATCTTTTCTGTAAACCTTCTTTTTTTCTGTACATCGTGTTGCCCTGCGAACGTGTTACAGCGATTCCGTCACGCAATTTTTTTTTTCACGTGTACTGTTGCTTTATCGCGAGTGCAAGCTCCTTAGAGTAGCAATGTGTCTTGGTAGTGGATATGCGAGTAAGGGGGCCCCTTATGTCATGTACGCATTTAAGCACAAGACCCTACCATTTCATGTGTCCGAATCGTAGGAAATAAAGCATCGTTCTTTTTTTTTCGTATGTGGGTCCTCAACCCACAAGTGCCTGTTAACTATCGGATTCCGGCAGTCTCTCACGTTACACACACACACACACACACACACACACACACACACACACACACACACACACACACACACACACACACACACTCACACACACACACACACATTATATATATATATGCATGTATGCTGTGAGCATTATTCGTACGCCCAATATTCTCACCTGTACATACTCAATCACCGTTTTGGGGCCTAGTGGCGGGGCTATCACTCGGGAGAATAATGAAGAGACTGGCTGCCTAAACCTTGTGTCAAGTGCTGGAGGAGTGTGCTGTCCGGTTTTTTCGTCCTCTCGCTCCCGGTCTCTCGCCAGCTTCACCTACACTACATCCATGGAGATCTGCTCGGGTCGCCGCCTCTACCAACTACACTTGACCATGTCCCAAGACCAGCAAACCAATACCATGACATCCACCTTGCCTGCTCCTGCGTGGACGGTCATCATCCCTCAGAAGGATCCACCGCTTTTTGCTGGACTCCTACGTTACGACGTTTAAGACTGGTTAGAGCTATATGAGCGCGTGAGTGACTTTAAGCACTGGAACAAATCTGCAAAACTTGCACACGTTGCCTTCTACCTAACCGGCGTCGCGAAAACTTGGTTTTGCAATCATGAGCTCAATTTCGTCAACTGTAGCACCTTTTAACACCACCTACGCCAGATTTCTGCGAACTCCTCTGTCTGCTCCGATATCGCCAAGAAGATTGCTGAGTGTGTTCATCACTCGGGCGTGTCGTACACTTCATACATACAGGACGTCCTCGCCCTCTGCCGCCGCCTGAACACCTCGATGGCAGAGAGTGGCCGCGTACGCCACCTGCTCAAGGGTATTGGGACTGTGGCATTCAATCCTCTTGTAGTGCTGAACCCCACTACCGTCGCAGACATCATCAGTACGTGTCAGCGTCTCGATGAGCTTCATATGCTCTCACTTACACCTTTACACATCTGATTTCAAACCGTCCAACGACAGCGAGCTGCTTACCTTGATTCGCTCCATCATCCGTGAGGAACAGCACGCCCACGCTTCGTCAACCCCTCCTGAGGTCCATATGACGCCTCCTGGTGGCGGCCTTCGCCCTATCATGAGGGAAAAGATAGCTGCTTTGACCTGCCCGCAAGTCCCGAGCCCGCACCCTATGCCTACACCAACTTAAGCTCAGGTTGCCTCTATAGTGACGCCCTCCCAGCAGCCACCACAACAGGCACCAGCACCACACATTTCTCCGAATCCTATTCCTACAAGACCACCACCTGCTCCGTCTTACAACGCATGGAGTTCACCTCGACGAGCTCGCTACTAATGCGGCATCCGTGGCCACATTTCAAGGTTTTGCCGACGCCGTCAACAAGATGAAAGGCATGGCTATGACGGGTTTGAAAGGGATGAGTTCTCTGGCCCCGTACCACAACGTCGGCGTTCTTACCACGATTGTTATCCACGACGTTCCCCATCTCCACAGCACTGCTACGCTGCCGGTTCATTGCGTTACCGCGTCGTCGCTCTCCATCACCAATGCGGCGCTCCTCTTTCCCTCTTCGACCGGCTACATCATCCTCCGATCACCGCACGGAATACTAAATGGTGCAGCTTCAGGAGGGAAAGCTGCATTCTTTGGATATCGTGACACTCCTCCGGAGCGCCCGTCAAATGTACCTATGGTGTTTGTTGAAGGTGTCCGTCCGAAGCCTTGGTTGACGCAGGCGCATCGCTTTCCGTTATAAGTGCTGACTTGTGTTCTCAATTGCGAAAAGTGATGGCACCGTATAATGGCCGTCCCCTTCGTTGTGCTATGGAGTTCTTGTTCAGCCCTCCGGTGTTTGCACTGTGCGTATATTAATTGATGGCATTCTTCACCACCTTCAGTATGTCGTGTTGTCTTCTACCGATGACTGTGGGACGGGACTTCCTGTCTTCCGTCTCAGCTTTCATCTCTTGCCGACAGCGAACTATTCATCTGACGGACACTGAATCTTCCTCTGCTCTCGGTGCTCACAACCTACGTTCCACCACGTCTACCAACTGTTTCATTCTCGCGAGCCATGAGCATATTCTCATACTGATTTCCGACACAATTGTTAATGGTGATGTGCTCCTTCCACCGAGCGGTCGCTTCATTTCTGGTGGGATTAGCCTTACTCCTAGCCTGGTGCGATTTCAGGACGGTGGAGCGTTCGTGGCTGTTCGTAACCGTACTTCTGCGCCAGTTCTGCTCTCCCAGGGCACTACTGTGACTTGCTTTACTGACACCGAACCTCTTTCGCTGGTACCGCTTCACACCAAATCACCCCCTTTGTGTACCACAACTCATGATCATACTGCTGCCACTGCTTTAACGGCCGGGATAAATGCAGATCTGACTGCTGCGCAGAAAGACCTTCTGGCACTCCTGCACACACACAGTGTCTTATTTGACGTTCACTCCAAGCGTCTGAGGCGCACTTCCGTCGAAGTATATCGCATCGAAACCGAAGGCTGCTCGATTGTACGCCACCGCCCTTGTCGCGTGTCTTCCGCAGAACGGAAAATCATTGCAGATAACGTTGATGGCATGCTCAAAAGAGACATATGTCGACCATCGTCCAGTTCTTGGTCGTCTCCTGTTCTGTTGGTTCGCAAGAAAGACGGCTCTGTACGATCTTGCGTCGATTATCGAGCCCCTAATAAGATCACGCTCAAAGACGTCTAACCGATGCCAAGAATCGATGATGTCATTGACTCCCTCCAGGGTGCAGAATATTTCTCTAGGCTAGATCTCCCATCCGAGTACTGGCAAATCCTCATGAACGAAGCGGACAAGGACAAGACAGCCATTGCAACACCAAACGGACTTCACGAGTTCAACGTCATGCCCTTCGTTTTATGTAATGCTCCTGCAACATTTAAACGCATGATCGACATAGTTTTACGTGGCCTTAAGTGGAATACCTGTCTGTGCTATTTAGATGACATCGTTATTTTTTCTACAACGTTTAGTCAGCACTTTGAGCGTTTGGACGAAGTTTTCACATGCATTTCCAACGGGTGCATGATTATCTTCGCGCTGCGAGCTGCAGCTCTGACATACACTGAACAGCGTTTCCACCGGCTCCTCCTCTGTCACCGTCATCGGGTCTGGCATGGGACACGGCGGCGGAGGAGTCTCCGACGTGCTGCTGAGGCTCCCGGCACCACCGTCGGAAAAGGGACCTGTTGGCGTAGTTACTGCATTAACGGGATGCAGTACTACATCAACGTGAGAAGTTGTCGAAGCACTGCGACCATGCATGAATCCAAACCGAACGGCGAGGCCGCGTTCAGCGACGACAACTGAAACTGCCAAGGCACTCAAAGGCAAGCTTTTGAAGAAAACGGCTCGGAAGAGCCGCTCGTCGGGAAGTGAAGCCGAGAACAAGAGCAGCGCGTCGTTCTCGTCCGAACCCAAGAAGGTCGATGTCTCGGACTCTCGCGGTGGTTCCTCGGTGCCGGATGGCGGCAGCGAACACGACGATGATGACAATTACGAAGAGGAGTTCAACGATGGTTACCACGAGAACCTCATGGGTCTCGAGGTCAGTTGCTCGTGGTAGTGGAAGGGGAACCGTCCGAACGACGACATTCATCATCTGCGATCTTCCTCTCCTGTAAACTGCGTGGTGCGGTGTCGTGTGGTCTCTGTGCGGTGGAATAGAATTGAGCGGGCGGCTGCCACTTCCCGCGATCTGCTGCGTGCACTCGTAAGAACGAGGTCGAGGAGGAAGACGGGACCAGGTGTGGCGCCGGGAATGGTTTAAGGCGTTCTGGTCCCTGCAAGACCTCGACAACTCTGAGGCTCCGCCATCTGGTCTGTCGCATCATCGCAAAGCGTACGTCCGGAAAGCCAGCCAGGTTTACGGCCTTCGTGTTCCTGGAAGACCTTGGTGACTCGCACGTTACCTGCTCTGCCGATTCTCGTTCGCTGCAGAAGTCTGCAAGGTTTGCCCACCGCCGGGGGTGCCGCTGTGGGCCAGTGCCATCACCACCTTCGCAGAGGGAGGGGCAGTATGGGAACACCGGCATCGGACCCAGCAGTCGAAGAAGAGGAGTACAAAGTGACTCGTGAGCGTGAGCGGTGGTTCGAGGTCCGGCTGGGCTCTCTTGGGCGCGGCTGGCAAGGACTTCGGCTTGCTGCCGTGGACTGAGGGACCGGTATAAGGGAAGGGTACATATATATATATATATATATATATATATATATATATATATATATATATATATATATATTGCTTAGCAAGATATCGACCCATGTTCATTGTTCGGGAATTTCTTCCTTAATGTGTTTGCTTTAGAGGCAACGCCACATTCTTATCCAGTACGTAAATATAATCTGCCGAAGCTGAAGCCCCTGCCTGGCTCACCCGACCTACCTTTCTTGAAGTCTGTCTGAAGCTCGAGTACGGAGTATGATAAGCGAGTCAAGTATTGCCCCGGCACGATCACTGAAACAAAAATGTGCAGTGTGCACCTTTCGTCCGCTTCTCTTTTCCTTTATATTTAGGCAACAAATCTAGTGTGTCAACTTTGAGAGGCTACTTGTTTGACTGCCATACTAATAGTGTAGCCGATGGGATTTTACAGCGAAATGCCACGAGTCAAACTTTCCGCGGCCAAATCGTCGCCCTCCACGTACTTTGCCTAATAGGCATGACTGACTTGATGGTGTCCAGAACTTTCAGACTTTGTAACCTTCTCCGCTCGCTGGTCAGATAATCGTCGAGAAGCGAAGCGTCGCAGTGTACCTAATAGATTCACACTAGCGTTGAATGCTATTGTGACCCGTTTTACGTATTTGGGTTCCGCCTGTGTGTGCAGATGTTATGCGTACGCATCTTACAGTAGCGTTAGTGGTGGCTTTGCCATATATTTGATTGCACTGACAAAACACACGTCGTTCGCTTAGCTACACCATAAGTGCAATGCACGTGCAACCAATTTGCTGAACTTTTCTAGTGGATTCGCAGGGTTGTTAATAAATAACTACAATACCAACGTGGACATAATGTTTAATAAAAAAGCATCGAGTTTAGGTGAGTTTTCTTGCAAAATATTACTTGTCTGGTTTGTCATCTTCTATAAAGAGTTCTTGTTATCAATGCCAGTCTTCATTCCGCCAGCTTTTTGTGAATCACATCGACAACTTGCTAATATGGCCTTCTAATAATTAATATTGATGAACTCAAAAATATATGCCGACCAGCAACAGGATGAGTCACAACGCTATATTAATGTATACATACAAGTCAATTAAAGAGAAAGAAAAGTTCCCCCAAATTTTACTTTAAGAACCGGACGCTTCGGAGAACGGCCGGCTCTTTCCTCAGGGGTGAGATAGCAAGAGTCGTAGCAGTGCTTTTATGCGTTGTATTATGATAGCAACTATGTGGGCACTACTGATGCATTTATACCGTCAGCATCGCCGTGATGCTCCGCATATAGTCCAAGGCCAATAAAATCGTCGACTCGCACCGTATGCTGTGCGTGCGAATGAAAGCGTGCGAGGTTGACCCGATGATAGCGGTTCAATATAGTGCTCGCAAGGGATGAAAGCGGGAAGGAAGCGTGCCGTCTTCCATCGCAGGCTAGGCGCCCGGGGGAGGGGAGGGAGGGGGGCCAGGTTCTCCTCCAGCGGCAGTTGCGTATGGTGCGGACATGCGGGCTCTATCTTGAAAGTGAACTGTGATAAATACCATCTACACTCTTAAAACGGTTGCACCCTTTGGGGTGTATATTTGTCCCACAAGAATATTCTTAATCTGCCTTACTTGAATTTCTTTCCTCGAAAACTCGGCGCTCCCTTCTTTCCTGTCGAGAATACTGTGTCACACTGATAACGCGCAAGCAGTTCGTGACTGCGTAGTACCGGGCTCGCAGCTTAGAGAAAGGAAACGTGGGCAAGAAAGATGACGATTATCGTTGTGGAACAAGATCAGCGCCAAAGGGTGTAATTTTTTTAAGAGTGTGGGTGGCTGAGGGCTCAAGGCTTTGTGTGCGCTATGTCCTTGACGATTACTTAGTTCGTGCTGAAGCGACACGCAGCACGAAGGTCACTTCGCCTGCTGGTGCTGCCGCGCTTGCTCACTACAGTGTTCTGACAACGAATTTCCATGGTCATCGAGTGAGATGTGTTCATGTTTGCTTGTACGCACGTGACACCACGCCTGTTCATTTAGTTAGCAGTCGAATGTTTACATGCATATACGGCTGATCAAACTACTATCCTTACTTCGTATAGCTGTCTACTAATTTGCTATCGCAATCCATGCATCGCCTTTCAGACGGTGCGCAGACGGTGACAGACGGTGACAAGTGTGCAGACACTTTTTATACACCTTGATCGTAAACGGTATAAATGGTCTTGACAGGCGTCTTCTGGATGTTCTGGGATTCCAAAAGGAGACGCCGCCGCAGGTTTTTGTCTCTCCAAGACGACAACGCCGTCGAGGCTAATGCGTCGATCAAAAAGCTAGAGTACTATGCTCTGGCACACACTGAAGACGCCAGATGGCATCAATCATTTGTTACGAACACTTGCCACCATTTACTTTCAAAGTCTATGACAAGTGTCTGCGTGTCTGCCAAAGCGCCAGAAGCGCGTTTAACCACTGCTACGCCTAACGCGATATCACCCCTTAAGAAGGAGCCGGTCGGGCTTCGTAACGCCGGCGAGTTTAAAATAAAGTTTTGTTGGAGCTTTCCTTCTCTTTAATTCAGTTGTCCCCAGCACGGCAGATATCTGCCTAAAGTTTACGTTTGATAAACACAGGAGTCATTTGTTTTACCAAAACAATTCCATGCCAATAACGCTGTACAACGATAGTCAAGAATTTCACTTTCTTGGAATGCCTGTGGCGTGCAGGGTCGTTCCTGTAGACATTTCATAAATAACCGATATGCCTGGCTGATGGCGTATCTAGTGATGCAATCCCAGCGGTAGCCTCATGGCCATGGCGTTGCGCTGTGGATGTCGAGGTTACGATTTCAATCTGGCCGCGGCGACCGCATTCCGCGTAAGGGTGAAGAATGCACATAACATCACGTAACGTGCATTAGGTGCGCAGTAAAGAGCAGCAGGTGGTAAAAACAATCCGGAGTCCCGAACTATGGCAGGCCTAATCACTATATATTTTGACATTATCACACAAAATCCGACTTTCTTTTTTATTTTCATCCAATTACACGTAAGAAAAGCGGTCTCGTAAATAACGTGGACCTAATCATGAATTCATACATCAGAGTGCTTTTTTTACCGACTATGCTAACGGTATTCTTACTTTTTGTGCTGCTTACCTTAGAGAAATTCACTGGTAGTCGTCACCAGCTTTAGTAAACAAGTAACCAGTCACTGTAGCTCCTATATTCTACATGTCTGTTTACGAAAGCTCGCTCTTGAAAGCTGCTTTTTCATAATTCTGCGTGTGAAAAGACAATCAATAACTCAGCTAACTTAAAACACCACAACAAGTCCATTGCACGCCACCGCATATTTCGACCAGCAACACCAAGCTAAGCACGGTGAAGTAAACAAATCGCAGACTCAAGCGTCTCCTTCCTCCTCCGGTTATCTATTTCCACTGCGTTAGCTCAGACCCAGCAATACCCTCCCCACTTGTGTGACATCTAGCCCTCTGGCCAGCGAATTACATTAGAAAAAGATTTCGACGTTGTAAATGCTACTTAATTTCAAATTAAACTGTAGTGGCCTCGTGTAAACCAGGAGAGCGGTGATAGGGCTTTTCAAAAGACGATCGGGGTCACCTCCAGATGCTTTCGTCGGCGCTTACGTAACTTTGGCTTCAGGAGATTTGAATCAAGCCCGACTGATATAGTTTTACGTTGTACTGCCCATAGATAGATGGTCGGACCTTTGAAAGTGCGCGTGAAGTTCCAAAAGAATCATAATCTAAATAAAAGTAAGTTTCACGTGAAGTTTTCGTACTGCATATGCAGCAATGCATGGGGGCATCAGTATACCAACGAGGACTTAAGATTGACTCCAACCGAATAACTGAATTTTATTAGCCCGACGTTTCGGAGCCCATTCGGCTTCTTGTTCAGGCGCTTGTTCTTCGGGGGGTGGTGGTGTGCCGCTTTTAAAGCGTCTTTTGTAAAGAAAGGAAAGGGGAGCATGGGAGGAGGGGACACACTTCACAGACGGAAGGGGGGGAACAAAAGGGGGGGATTGTTGAGGGCTGCCGTGGTGCTGGGATGACCGGTGCTGGGGAGAGTGCTCGCGAGGGTGCCCTTGATGGGAGGGAGGGGGGGATGCGGGAGGTTATAGGGTCGCGCCGACGTTTTTATGTTGGGGAAACAAGCGGGAATGTACCTGGCTGTGCGTCCTTGTCTTCTTTTCGTCATGTCGCCAAGGCCATGGACATACACCGAGGGTAAGTTGCCCTTCACGCGGTTTATGTCATTCCTCGTATTCTGAATGTGCCATGACTCCAGTAGTAGTCTCTTCCGCGAGTTCGTCTCTGTTTGAAGGATTTCAGTTTCCTGGAAAGCAATCTCGTGGTCGGCGTCTTCAGAGTGTTCAGCGACGGCGCTGCGAACACGGTTGAATGTTCTGACGTCGTTCTCGTGTTGTCTGATCCTTTCTTTTAGATTTTTGGTTTCCCCGATATACGACGCCTTGAGCCTTTTCTTTAGGTGGACGATCTTTTCGTTCAAGGAGGAGGATATTGAAAGTGTTTATTGGTTTGCGCGCCACTTTGAGACCTTTTTTTTTAATATTGGGCTTAGCACTTCGCTGGTACCTATGACGTACGGGATGGACACTCGCTTCTCGGATTGATATTTCCTATTTAATACCTATTTCACCTTCCGAGGCAGCTACTACAAACAGGTTAAAGGAACTCCTATGGGGCCTTCAATTTCCGTTGCCATGGCTAACTTGACTATGGAGAGCATCGAGGAGATAGTTTTAAATACATTTTCCCCGAAACCAAAAGTCTTCCTCAGGTACGTAGATGATTGCTTCTGCATTGTGAAGACGAGACAAGTCGAAAACTTGTAGAAACACTTAAACTCCATAGACCCGGATATACAGTTCACATATGAGCGCGAACAGAACGGATCACTCCCATTCTTAGATGTACAAGTTACACGAAAAGACGGCATTCTAAAATTTTCAGTCTACCGAAAACCAACCCACACAGGCCCGCTACCTTCATTTCCAATCCGACCATCCGGCAAACCACAAGGCGTCTGTTGTAAATTGTTTATTGAAACTACCCGAAACTCATTCCTCATCGGAATAGGGTCAAAAGAAAGAAAAGAGAACGGTTCTCAACGAACTTAAGAGGAATGGCTACACAGATGACTTCATTCGAAAAACAACCAGACAACAAAAAAGAAGAAGCAAACTGCGGGACCTTCAGCCGTTGACTTCTCCCCAACGCCAGAAGCGAGTGTCTATCCCGTACTTCAGAGGTACCAGCGAAGCGCTCAGCCGAATATTAAAGAAAGAAGGTCTCAAAGTGGCGCACAAATAAATAAACGCTTTCAATATCGTCCTCCCTAAGCCAAAAGATCGTCCACCTAAAGAAAAAGCTCAAGGCGTCGTCTACAAAATCAGCTCTGCCGACTGTCCGGCGTCGTACATCGGGGAAACCAAAAATCTACAAGAAAGGATCAGACAACACGAGAACGACGTCCGAACATTCAACCGTATTCGCAGCGCCGTCGCTGAACACTCTGAAGACGCCGACCACAAGATTGCTTTCCAGGAAACTAAAATCTTCAAACAGAGACGAACTCGCAATAGAGATACCTACTGCAGTCATGGCACATTCAGAATACGGGGAATAACATAAACCCCGTGAAGGGCATCCTACCCTCGGTGTATGCCCATTGCCTTGGCGACATGACGAAAAGAAGAAAAGGGAGCACAGCCAGGTACATTCCCGCTTGTTTCACCAGCACAAAAATTGGAGGACGCTTAAGCTTCGCCTTTAAGAGTGGAACGCGACAGCGTTCCCGTCGACCCGCCAAGGGGTGTAAGACAGTGCGCTACGGCGCAACGATCATTTACGAGGCGCTTCGCGTCGGAGTTTTCACCTACCAATCACGCGGTGAGCGTCGAGCAACGCGGCGTTCGGCGCGGCAACGAGACGTGCGCCTGAGCAAGCGGAACGAACCAAAGAACTCGGTGTCTCGGAGGGGGAAACGATGTACGCCAGCCAAACGTCGTGATCGGCACGGGCAGAGAGATAGACAGATAGTGATCTAAAGAAAGGCAGGAAGCTTGATTATGCAACCCGTGAGACAGCATGGCGAAGCGTCGTCAGGAGAGAGGGTGTCCGGGCCGCGACGCTCCTCGCACCGGTCCCCGCACAGCCCCAATGCCCGCGTGGCGCGCCACCTGTCGGGGCAGCGCCGTACATTGAGAGGAGGGGGGTCTTCTGTGTTTGCTGCAAGATGGCTCTGCGTGTGCGGAAAGCGCAGAAGAAATGTAGCGGAAACGCCCTTCGCTACTCGTGTAACTGCGACTTCTGTAAGTTACATGGTCATAATTACCCATATTCACCGCAGTATCACTTTCTACGGCTCGTTTCTAAGGCAACACCGCATTCACTAGAGGCGCTTTTGTACCGCTCTGAAGCATCGAACGCTACCTTTTCTGTGTGTGACTTTCACTGTGCCCTCCATTCTCTGACTATGCAGAACTGGTGAACGTCTGGTTGAATGGTTGAATGCAACTATAATAAATACCATGAAAGAAAAAAAAAAGAACTCGTGGCTGAGTGGTAGTGTCTCCGTCTCACACTTCGGAGACCCTGGTTCGATTCCCACCCAGCCCATCTTGCAAGTTGTTTTTTATCCATGAAGTGCATCCCGGAATTTATCGCTCACGGCCAACGCCACCGACGACGACACCGGCTTTTCTGCGACACGAGCTCCTTAACGCGGTTGCGTTAGAACATCGGCGCGACCCTGTAACCTTCCCCACCCCCTGCCTCCCATCAAGGGCACCCTCGCGAGCACTCTCCCCAGCACCGGTCATCCCAGCACCACGGCAGCCGTCAACAACGCCCCCCCCCTTTTGTTCCCCCCACCACTCCGTCTTTGAAGTGTCTCCCCACCTCCCGTGCTCCTCCTTCCTTTCTTTACAAAACACGCTTTAAAAGCGGCACACCGCCACCCCCCGAAGAACAACCCTCTGAAGAAGGAGCCGAATGGGCCCCGAAACGTCGGGCTAATAAAACTGAGTTATTTGTTTGTAGTCTGTCTCAAGTCCTGATCAATTCCTCAACCATACAGGCAATTCTGTCGAAATGTTTAGCTTCAAGTATACCATCTGCTTCAGTCAAGTTCAAAAGCTGTCTTTATCCGCTCCTTATCCATAGAGACGGGCGATTTGTAATCCATTCTGCAATCGTTGTTTTTTGACCCTCTCCATCGCTTCTGCCTCTGTTTTTTGGAAAGACGCGTAACACATGGATTAGATTTTTTTAACGACTAACACGCGTTTATATTAAATCACGTGAAGTGCCCTGCGGCACCAGAGCCGGTACTTTAGGCGCGCGCCTACAATATTGCCTTTTTGCATCGTCCCTAAACAAGCGTTTCATCCCCTGATAAATTTTATTGATTCTATTAAATAAGCAAGACACAGTATTATAGACAAAGCAGATGTATAATGAAAATCTCTGCTGTGGACCCAGCGGCATTCAGCACTAACCCGCGATGATGCAGGTGGGAACAATGAAATTTGAATTGGTTTTTTTTTCGCTGCTTGTTCCTAGAGGAATACATAAGGAACTCAATTCTTTCTGTGTCGGAAAGTTGCCACTTTCTCATTTCTTTATTCACTATGTTTACCACATTCGTGCTTTTCGAGGTTTTATTACCAGGTAGCGGAAGCCTATAGTAGACTTAGTGAGTGAGGCAAAATTTATTCTGCGATGTTCCTATTTTTTTTCCTTTTTAAGCGAACGTAGTGTAACGTGTCACGCTATCCTTCAACAACTGCAGTCGAAACCGTATTTTGTGAGGGTACTGCACCTATGCTGAAAGCGGTGAAAAGAATAGCGAGTTAGCTTGCTTGAAAAGCACAAATGATTGCAGATTTGAAACAAAAAGGCGCACTTCCGGTACCCAGAAAACGTAACCCGCAAATTGTTCGCATAAAGCTCACGCGGCTCGAAGTTTATCAATGTGTCCTTCGCGGCAGAGCCATCAGAGAGAAGTGATGATTAGAAAGATAAAGGGGAAAAAAAGGCGCGACAGGCAGTTTCACGCACGGCGCTTGTTATACGGCCCTCTCTGAAGGAGACGGGTGTGTGCTGATATTTCCTCTTCGAGATTCATTATTGCTTTTGTCGCGTCTTTGAGTATACGCATTTACAGATACTGTTGAACATTCTTTCCTATACTCGCGGACAGCTTTCAGTGGCTAAGAAGGGGAACCTACGGAGGCAAAGCGCGCACAAGTGAGAACGCTTCTGAAAGTGTCCCACGTTTTACTCTACATTAGCAAAACATAAAACACTTGATCAGCAACAGTTAAATAAGACGAAACACGCCACTTAGTGTAAAGGTGCCCTTATTTTGCGGCTTTTCCTTTCCGCGTCTGGAGAAACGCGAAATTGTCGTAAGCGGAAGCTGCGTCGATTCAGTGTCTCTTCCGAGCCACCGAAAGCACTGTCAAACGCTGCCGGACTACTTGGCGTGGTGACACATGTACAGCAGGCACGAGCCCGTAGCTTCCCCTTCACAGCCACAGAAAGCTGTCCTCGGTATAGGAGCGCTGGTGAACTCTATCAAAGCCTTCCGACCAATACCGGTATCAGTTCTATAGAGAATGAGAGGCTCCCTGAGTTTGAGTGGGCAAAGCACACTCTTATGTTTCAGGAGCCACATCAGGAAGCGTGTGGTATTCTTTTGTTTTCCCTAATTTTCCTAATCAGTAAACAAGGCCAATTCTAACCTAATTCATAGACTGCTCAACAGTTCCCACAAATCCAGAGTTGACATAGATACTACCCCTCCTGTGAATTTATTTTCATTTCATGTGTGAAATGATTTCAGTGATGGCCATTACGTAGCTACAGTTTTAATTAGCTCGCAAGTCATGTCTTGCTAAGACTTCGTGCGTGTTCTTTAATTTCGTGCTCATGTCGTTTCTGAGATTAATTCGTAAGGTTGTGCAACACTTTCCGCCTGCTTTTATCTGAGTGTAACTGGGCCCTGCTTAGGGGCTCTGAAGCAACTTTAAAATATACTACCCTACTTCGTAGGAAGTATAACATACTGTAGAAACCTGAATATCATTCGAGTAGGAATATAGGTTAATCCCCTGCGTCGGGATGAAAAAGAAAACGAAAAAGAAAGAATAAGAAATTTGTCTATACGCGAGTATTTTCGCAACAGCGTTGCGGCTTTGTAATGAATTGGCGGCACAGTCATCGATTGCAGGCGCGTGGTTGGCGCATCTGAAATCTTGGTATCTCGTAACCACTTCCGTGAATAAACATTCGGTTAGGTGACTTGTAGATGGATTAACATTAAAATGGTATCCAATCATGGCTTTTCTTGTCGAGAACACGTAGCAATAGTCAGCAACTAAGGACATAAATACACAGGAGTATAATGCCTCAATGGGGCAGGATAGGGATGCTTTATGGATGTCGTCCAGTGCCTTGGTGCTGTCGAGTGCCACCTGACTTAACCGCCGCGTCCTCCACCAGATATCGCAATGTGCCTGGGCTCGGGATGGAGAAGAGCTGGGTCGGCTCAGTAAAAAAAAAACTCCTGCATAAAACTAAATGTAGCGATATTGCCTCCGCGTCTCCAGCAACTCCTTCTCCTGGTCTACTAATATCCCGCACTTTCCCTCGTCCCCCGCCCTCGTAGTTTGCTCTGTCGCTCTCTGGCTTGCGTAGTCTCCATTGAGCCCGCATTTGCCACGTTGGTGTCTTTCACTGTGATATCTTTTAATGGGTTAGCCGTCTAACGAAGAATTAAATGTTGGGCCAATTGGACTTGCACTGCTGATGAGGCAAATTACCGAAACAGAAAGACGATGCACACCATGACAAGTGTTACTGAAACATATTTATAGCGAGGAAGCTTTACTATATGTATCACCTTGTGACGAGTCATGGTGTGTTTCTAGCTTTTCTCCTCCCAATATGCTTTCAAAGCTTTGCACTCAAATTTATTTTGCAACCAAAATGGGTTGCCCGACCATGCATGAGAAACACTGCGTTAAGTACTCCAGAGGTATGGCTTACGCAATCCCCATGCCATGCGAAAAACAGTATACCCTGCAAACCAAACGTTGCAGCGGAACCCCTAAGCCGGTACGCCGCCAAGACCGGTTAAACGAATACTAGGCGTGGCGTTAAATTTTTCGTGCAAGCAAGGCACATGGGAATTTCCAACGTGTATTTTGCGACACAGAAAGTTCTATTCAGTCTAGCGATCAGGAAGACAGAAGCCTACAAAGGATAGTTCTTGTTTGTCTCTCTCTGTGTGTGTGTTTGCAAAAATGGACCTACCTTAATTCAGGCAACAAACCTCTTTACCTTAGAACAACCTGCATAAGAGATGGCTGCAGAGAGGGGTATAACGTGTTCTGCTCATTCTCCTGCTTCATTTAGGCTATAGGTAAAGGCCCAGTACTCATTCTTGCGAAAAAGAAGCTTTATATGTATTACCATGAACACTAAAACACCTCATCTTCGTCGCTAAACGCGCTATGTTGAAGCATCATTTTCGCATCGCAAGTTGAGAGGCACTTAGATTCATATTTTTGTCAAATTAACTGGTTCTTGCCACCAGTGAAAGAAACAGTGACAAATATCAATCACGAGTCAAAGTTTGCAAGCGGCAAAAAGTAATAATGGTGTAGAAATAATGGAATCTAGAAACCGACTCAACACGATATTTTAAGAAAAGAACGGCCTTTCAATAAGCAATCGCACGCAAAATATTTATAGTTTTTCAATAATGTAAAATACAAATTTCGCACAGCTTCCATTATAAAGAAAAGCAACTTAGTTACAAGACTCCATACATGCATGTAATGCCGTTCGCCACTAGATGAGGGGCGAACCGAAGTCCTTAACAATGAGAAACGAGAGCTTTGAGTTATCTAGAACAACCTAACAACGACCTGCCGTGGTGTCGTAGCGGTTTTGACGTGGCGCTGCTAAGCCCAAAGACGCGGAGATGAATCGCGGCCGCGGCGGCCGCATTTCGATGGGGGCGAAATGCAAAAACGCCCGTGTACCGTGTTCCGGGTGCGGGTTAAGGACTGCCGGAATGTCCAAGTTACTCCGCAGTTCTCTACCACGGGATGCACGTTAATCATATCGTGATTTAGGAATGCAAAACTCAATAACTTCATTTCAGAGCCTCACAGTGACAGTTATGAGACAAGAGGACAGCATGTCATCAAATGCATGTGAAGAGTTCCAATCTTTTGAAAGAGTTAAGCGTGCTACTTCAGCACCAGAAAGGAATGCAAAGATGCAGAGGGTGGCATACTTAAGTTTGGCTAACTCGAAACAGCGAATTTGTAAATAGACTAAGAGCGAACCAGTCTCACTGCATAACTGGAAATTGCTGAGCAGAAGTGAGACCCGACTTTTCAGACCCTAGCGCCCCTGCACAACGATTGCTCCCCTTTCATCCTCCTCTCTCCGTCACTGCTATAATGAAGGTTATCTCTTGTATTCAGATTTGTACATGTTACAGAAGAAAAAATAACCTATTGCAAATTCAATTATGTCATTCATAACTATAATCAATTGCATTACAAATACTGCCCAACAAAAATATTTGAGGGGCAATTTAAAGGTAGTCAATTACTTTTACGTTACTTTAGTTAGAACATCTTAGAACGAGCTGGCCTGGCACAATCTGTGCGTCCTATGCCGCCCTTTCTGCATTGCTTATCTGTACTAACAATGGCTTTTAAAATCTTTGATTGGTAACGTTCCCTCATTTTTGTCGTGAATACATCAGCAGCAAGAAAGAAACATCACTGGATATGCACGCTTGGGGTTAGTGTGGTGCTGTAGCGTAAAGACATTTTGTGCACTAGATTTCCGTTACTCAGCCTCTGCGCCCTCTGTGAATCACAGCGCTTCATTGTTTGGACTTGAGTGCGCTACCGGTTAAGCCAACTAAAGGCTGTAGGAATTTTACGCATGCGACCCTTCAGCATTAACGGCCTAAGTGCATGGTCGTCGCTATTGAAACACATCAGTACCGGTTCTGTTCGTCGGTCAACAGCTGATGAAGGGCTAACACGAGGGGAAAATATTGTGCTCCCACATTTGCCTTTCTCAACATGCGCACCAGCGAGGCTGCTGGGTGGCATGATCTCGGGCATCCTACTGTACTTCCCACCAAAATCAGGCTCCTAATATTGAGTAAGCTCTTACAGCTTGTCTTATCAGTAATGTAAATCATTCCGTGCAATTCGTTACTTTATAAAATAAATGAATTACATGGTGTATTACTCAGTAAATCATGTAATTTTTATACTACAAGGCTACGAAAAAAAATTCGGCAGAGACACATAAGACCGATTTCGTGTGGGAATGCGAAAGCATTAAAGCTTTGGCACACCTCGGAACGCCATGAACGCGCTCATGTTATACATTCATCATGTGACGCCAGCTCCTGCTCACTTGTTGCGCCGCACGTGCCCAACAATTTGCACTAGACCAGACCTTTAGTCTACCAGCTGGCTGCGAAGTGATATGTGCATCATCATCATCATCATCATCATCATCATCATCATCATCAGCAGCAGCAGCAGCAGCCTGGTTACGCCCACTGCAGGGCAAAGGCCTCTCCCATACTTCTCCAACAACCCCGGTCATGTACTAATTGTGGCCATGCCGTCCCTGCAAACTTCTTAATCTCATCCGCCCGCCTAACTCTCTGCCGCCCCCTGATACGCTTCCCTTCCCTTGGGATCCAGTCCGTAACCCTTAATGACCATCGGTTGTCTTCCCTCCTCATTACATGTCCTGCCCATGCCCATTTCTTTTTCTTGATTTCAACTAAGATGTCATTAACTCGCGTTTGTTCCCTCACCCAATCTGCTCTTTTCTTATCCCTTAACGTTACACCTATCATTCTTCTTTCCATAGCTCGTTGTGTCGTCCTCAATTTGAGTAGAACCCTTTTAGTAAGCCTCCAGGTTTCTGGCCCGTAGGTGAGTACTGGTAAGACACAGCTATTATATACTTTTCTCTTGAGGGATAATGGCAACCTGCTGTTCATGATTTGGGAATGCCTGCCAAACGCACCCCAGCCCATTCTTATTCTTCTGATTATTTCCGTCTCATGATCCGGATCCGTCGTCACTACCTGCCCTAAGTAGATGTATTCCCTTACGACTTCCAGTGCCTCGCTGCCTATTTTAAATTGCTGTGCTCTCCCGAGACTGTTAAGCATTACTTTAGTTTTCTGCAGATTAATTTTTAGACCCACTCTTCTGCTTTGCCTCACCAAGTCAGTGAGCATGCATTGCAATTGGTCCCCCGAGTAACTAAGCAAGGCAATATCATCAGCGAATCGCAAGTTACTAAGGTATTCTCCATTAACTTTTATCCCCAATTCTTCCCATTCAAGGTCTCTGAATACCTCCTGTAAACACGCTGTGAATAGCATTGGAGATATCGTATCTCCCTGCCTGACGCCTTTCTTTATTGGGATTTTGTTGCTTGCTTTATGGAGGACTACGGTGGCTGTGGAGCCGCTATAGATATCTTCCAGTATTTTAACATATGGCTCATCTACACCCTGATACCGTAATGCCTCCATGACTGCTGAGGTTTCGACTGAATCAAACGCTTTCTCGTAATCAATGAAAGCTATATATAAGGGTTGGTTATATTCTGCACATTTCTCTATCACTTGATTGATAGTGTGAGTATGGTCTATTGTTGAGTAGCCTTTACGGAATCCTGCCTGGTCCTTTGGTTGACAGAAGTCTAAGGTGTTCCTGATTCTATTTGCAATTACCTTAGTAAATACTTTGTAGGCAACGGACAGTAAGCTGATCGGTCTATAATTTTTCAAGTCTTTGGCGTCCCCTTTCTTATGGATTAGGATTATGTTAGCGTTCTTCCAAGATTCCGGTACGCTCGAGGTCATGAGGCATTGCGTATACAGGGTGGCCAGTTTCTCTAGAACAATCTGTCCACCATCCTTCAACAAATATGCCGTTACCTGATCCTCCCCGGCTGCCTTCCCCCTTTGCATATCTCCTAAGGCTTTCTTTACTTCTTCCGGCGTTACCTTCGGGATTTCGAATTCCTCTAGACTATTTTCTCTTCCATTATCGTCGTGGATGCCACTGGTACTGTATAAATCTCTACAGAACTCCTCAGCCACTTGAACTATCTCATCCATATTAGTAATGATATTGCCGGCTTTGTCTCTTAGCGCAGACATCTCATTCTTGCCAATTCCTAGTTTCTTCTTCACTGTTTTTAGGCTTCCTCCGTTCCTGAGAGCATGTTCAATTCTATCCATATTATACTTCCTTATGTCAGCTGTCTTACGCTTGTTGATTAAATTCGAAATTTCTGCAAGTTCTATTCTAGCTGTAGGGTTAGATGCTTTCATACATTGGCCTTTCTTGATCAGATCTTTCGTCTCCTGCGATAGTTTCCTGGTATCCTGGCTAACGGAGTTACCACCGACTTCCATTGCACACTCCTTAATGATGCCCACAAGATTGGCGTGTATTGCTTCAACACTAAGGTCCTCTTCCTGAAATAAAGCTGAATACCTGTTCTGTAGCTTGATCTGGAATTCCTCTATTTTCCCTCTTACCGCTAACTCCTTGATCGGCTTCTTATGTACCAGTTTCTTCCGTTCCCTCCTCAGGTCTAGGCTAATTCGAATTCTTACCATCCTGTGGTCACTGCAGCGCACCTTGCCGAGCACGTCCACATCTTGTATGATGCCAGGGTTAGCGCAGAGTATGAAGTCTATTTCATTTCTAGTCTCGCCGTTCGGGCTCCTCCATGTCCACTTTCGGCTATCCTGCTTGCGGAAGAAGGTATTCATTATCCTCATATTATTCTGTTCCGCAAACTCTACTAATAACTCTCCCCTGCTATTCCTAGTGGCTATGCCATATTCACCCACTGCCTTGTCTCCAGCCTGCTTCGTTCCTACCTTGGCATTAAAGTCGCCCATTAGTATAGTGTATTTAGTTTTCATTCTGCCCATCGCCGATTCCACGTCTTCATAGAAGCTTTCGACTTCCTGGTCATCATGACTGGATGTAGGGGCGTATACCTGTACAATCTTCATTTTGTACCTCTTATTAGGTTTCACAACAAGACCTGCCACCCTCTCGTTAATGCTATAGAATTCCTGTATGTTACCCGCTATATCCTTATTAACCAGGAATCCGACTCCTAGTTCTCTTCTCTCCGCTAAGCCCCGGTAGCACAGGACGTGCCCGCTATTTAGCACTGTATGTGCTTCTTTTGGCCTCCTAACTTCACTGAGCCCTATTATATCCCATTTACTGCCCTCTAATCCTCCAATAGCACTGCTAGACTCGCCTCGCTAGATAACGTTCTAGCGTTAAACGTTGCCAGGTTCATATTCCAATGGCGGCCTGTCCGGAGCCAGTGATTCTTAGCACCCTCTGCTGCGTCACAGGTCTGACCGCCGCCGTGGTCAGTTGCTTCGCAGCTGCTGGGGATTGAGGGCCGGGGTTTGATTGTTGTGTTCATAGGAGGTTGTGGCCAAGTACTGCACCAGGGTGGCCAATCCTGCTCTGGTGAGGGAGTGCGTTACCGGTTCTGGTCACCGGGATCAGGCCACACTCCAGGCCTGTTTGTGCAATTTTATCAACACGCGGATTTTTTTTTTTAAATCCGGTGGAAAATTGCCGGCACCGGGATTCGAACCACGGACCTCTTGCACGCGAGGCGGGTGTTCTACCTCTACGCCACCGCTGCGTTTTTTTTTTTTGATATGTGCAATGACGCACATACTAGGATCACTGTAGTGAGCATATGACCAAATTGTAGAAATTTCTGGATAATGGAAAAATTGAAAATTGACCAAATTTATCTTTAAAGCCATTATTTAGGTTACCTAAAGGAAGCTGCAGCCTGAGGTCTGACATCAATTCTAAGATCTTTTGACGTGCTTTTATTCTCTGCTCCGTCGGCCATTTTTGGTGCCACCTTTCGGCCACGCCAACTACGACAGATTCTCGCTCAATGGGGCCTGTAGTGCTTGCGCATAAAAGTGTTGTAGGTTAAAAATAAACAGTTGCATCAAATTTACTACGTAGAAGTCTGATGGTAGAAAAAAACTGAATATTACGCAAAATCAGGCATTGAATCCTCGAATTGAATACAAGTCAAAAAGCCCATATTTCGAATTTTGTTACAGGTTTTGGATATTCGCACGCTGATGAAATTTCGCATACTACCGTCATTATCTGTGAAATGGCGACTACCGATATCACGCCTTTCATTTACCGTACACAGGGAACTATACTGCATAACAAACATTGGTGGTTAACTCAGTATTTCTTAAACCCGGTCCTACAGAAAGTTAAATAAGAACAATCTGTTTACGGCTTTTTGTTGGACAAAAGCAAATAAATAATATTTTAGTTATAATGATGACAACACGGTAATAAATTATTTTTAATTTGCGTGGTTGAGCTATTCACAACTGATAACTGTTTACAGTATATAACGAAAATGTTACTAGAGGCTATGCGCTTTGTTTCACGTGCCAACAATACAATTTCTTGCCATCAAGACTGTCTCGCATATATTATTCGTTGAATATTACAGGGATGTCTCATAACCTGTCGATGACACGCTGGACAGAGGCGCTGCCAGGGCGCACTAATATACCAGAACCAACAAGACACCTACACAAATTAGAAGCGCATGACGCCCGGCCGAATCACTGCTGAATTTCTTTGAAAAACCTGGCGACCTTCGGCGGCCGGTTGCCGCTGCACATGTTCCATTGAAATGAGGGCATGATCTCGCCTAAAGCTTACAAAGACCTATCTACATTTTTAATGAAAGTGTTTCGACTTTCCAACAGCCTCAAACTGCTCAGGCATAATTTTCAGGACAGAAAAATCCCACTAAACGACGATAACCGCCCACATTTTATGCCTGCACTGCCAACTATTATTCTGATAATCTTGAATTATGAGCTTTGAAGAACCATTCCATGAACAGTACACTCTGTGTACATTAGATTGAGCGACATTGCACGTGTCGAGAAATAAAATGAAGATGATCGTATGGGTCAAATTTAGTTGTCGAGAATTCATCGAACATTTCACGTGTCAGATTCCAACATGTGCGATTCTGCCACCACGATTTTTTGTTACATTTCAACACTTACTACGTGCCCCACGATTCCGGCTTGCTCTTCCCCGCACAACTGCTTTTTCTTATTTTTGTCACATCTCTACAGGGGTGGCAGCGCTACAGCAGGTATCATAATTTTTCTTTTATTTTTTCAGCTATTCTCTGAATACTCATACTAGTGTCCTCGTCAAGGTTACGGCGCGGCCCTTCATTAAAGTTCAGCTAGCGTATACCGTCAATGCTTATTCGGGCTTTACTCTCTTACTGCTACATGCGGAATAACAAAATGACTTCAGCCTATGATTTCTTAATTTGGTTTCTACAGTTGGCTGTTCAGTTTCCCCTAGGGGCATACAGTCAAGGAAGACTTTTTGGTATAAAAGGGTACACCAAATCCACACATTCAGCAGTTGGCCCAACAGAAGCTCCAAAGTCACCATGGTAAGTCACCTATGCTCCATGTCCCTGCGTAGCCTAAGAAACCTTCTGATCACAGCGTCAGTCAGAAAGAGCTGTCAGTATAGTTTATTTTACGCAGAATATTCAAATTTACCAATACATATGCCCAAGTGGGGCCGCTGACTTAACCTTCAATATTTAACATCAACATTGTAACTAATGAGGATGTAAAATCATCTAAACCTATGTTCATCTCAAAGCTTTTTATTTTGTAGCGTACAGTAGGTTGTTGTATGCTATGTGAAATATCTGGCGAAGATTTCGATTTCTTGAGAATCTGGTGACATTTAGCGAGTTTTTTGTTGTACCTTGATAACCTTTACGAGAAAGAACTTCCAAGAGAAGTCATCAATCACTACCATCATATTGTCACGTGGTCTTGACGTCAAAGCACACAGCAGCAATACTGTTAAACACAAAACTAACTTTTATTGGGCGAACCTGTGCCCACAAAAGAGGCTACACTTATAGCACAACGATAGCGGCGAACACGGTCGGCGATCGTCGAAAATCTGATCAGCGGGTCAAGCGCGTCGGCTTTTATAGAGCAGTCGTCGAATGTTCCAGACTAATCGTTCGGACCCGCGTGCCTTCCACAAAGTTCTATACCATTCGCGTCAGGTGATGAAATAAGCTAACATAAGGTTCGGCGACAACAGACATCGGATAGAAGCATCGATAACTTTCCAGAAACTTCGGATACATGCAGGCGCGTCCCGCGCTGTGCGATTACATTTGGTAGGCGGCGAAACGTGGTTGCCCGATAAAGATAAGTACACGTGTCAATACCTGCTGGCGTTTGAATGCCAGAAATGGGAGAAAGTCTTGTGTTAAACAACAGAAAATTGCAATGAAAATTAAAGGAAGAACGGTCTCGTTATAATATTTGAAGAGCGTCGAAAAAATGCAAGCTGCATTGCTTGTCTCCAAAATGATAGGACAACTTCCACAAAGAAGCACAGCCTAATCAGATAAACCAACAACGCTGCAGATCCGTGCCTGCGTCCTCTTGGCTCTTGCCACCAGCGCTTTCGCTGGATACACCGGCTACGGTCTCGGCTACGGCGGTCTTGGATACGGCTATGGTCTCGGCCACGCCTACGGTGGTCTTGGATACACCGGCTACGGTCTCGGCTACGCCGGCTATGCTCCAGCAGTGCACACCGTCGCCCATGCTGCTCCCGCTGTCGCTACCGTTGCCCACGCCCCAGTCGCCACCTATGCCGTTGCTCCAGCCGTGACCAGGGTTGCCGCCTACCACGCCGCCCCTGCTGTTGCCACTTATGCCGCTGCTCCAGCTATCGCCACCTACGCTGCTGCTCCAGCCGTGACCAAGGTTGCTACCACCTACCACGCCCCAGCAGTCACCACCGTGGCTCACGCTCCAGTCGCCGCTTACGCTGCTGCTCCAGCCGTGGCTACCTACGCCGCTGCCCCAGCTGTCACTGCCGTTCACCACGCCCCAGCTGTAGCCGCTGTCGCTCATGCTGCCCCAGTTGTTGCCCGCTACCACGCCGCCCCAGTGTACAACTACGGTGTTGGCACTCTCGGCTACGGTGTTGGCCACTACGGCTACGGTCACGGTCTCCTCGGCTACGGACTGAACTACGGCTACGGCCTTGGCTCTCCCGTCCACTACGGTGCCCTTCTCCGCAAGAAGAAGTGTGAGTATACATTTTTTTTTATTTTGAATGGTACTTGAACTTAAGTACGCATTGAATATAATTCCATTGTGTTTCTGATATCAGCGTCTTGTCGAGGAAAAATAGGTGCTTTCGCGGCTCTGTTCTTAATTTATTGATAGCCCATAGCCCTATCTGTAACCCTCAAAATTAATTTAACTAACAATATCTTCCTTTTTTTTTATTCTGGCAGAAACCATTCATCTCTAACTTGTTTGAAGAAAAGGAAGATGGACACATCTACATCAGTCCTGTGCCCTCTTCGACCACGGACACAATTGTATAATAAAGTTGTGCTTCACAACAATACAATCTCGCTTCCTATTTTTTGCTTCCATGTTTAGCTACATCTGCTGCCGCGCATGTCAGGTGCCAATGCGCAGTTTTAGGGACTGATCGTCGCTTCGGTATGTTGAACCTGCATTGCGATTTCTCAGTTGCTTGTACCAGAGCGACAGCCCAGAACGTATAGCAATTTGCATCGAATGTTCGATGTGCAAGCATTAGGAGCTTTAAAGTGGAAAAAAGTGTGCTTATGAGAAGTGTCAAAATTCGGGCGCGCTAAAATAGAATTGTGGGAGTTTACGTTCCAAAACCGCAATTTGATTATAAAGCGCGCCATTGTGGGGGACTCCTGAGTAAGTTGGATCATCCGGTGTCCGTTAACGTGCTCCTAAATGTAAGTACAGGGGTGTTGTCGCACACCGCATCTATATATATATATATATATATTTATATACATATGTATATATGTATATACTGACGGTGGTCTGCTCCGGTGCAGCGTAAGTTGCACTTCGCTACTCGAAGAGGCCGGTGGCTCGATTGGCCTCCTACACAACACTTTGCAACGTGGCGAAGGCGCCTTAAATTTTGAATGCGAATCATGGAAGTAGTTCGTCGTAACGCTCGAGCATTTTCATCGCATTTACTGCTTAATTGCCAAAAGAAACTTTTTTATTAAAGCGTATTGTTATGTGAAAACAATGCGTAAGAAAAATTACAATGAAGAATCGCCTGCCTCAGACAGTTTAAGCGAGCCGAAAGCGGTAATGAAAACCCTATACCCTATCGGACTCCGAACCTACACTGTTGAAACGTACCTGAACCCGATACATACCTAAATTGAAAAAAAATACGGTTACCCGTTTGGCATGAAACAGTTTAAACTTATAGGCCCAGAACGGCCGCTCAATTGATCCACGATTCTTGGGAATTAGTTCTGTCAGGGCACCCCTCTATAACATTGTGACGACCGTCGGTGGTTCTGTAGTGTGCGAGAATGAGGACAGACGGAGGGTTTCTGCCGATAACTATGTCCACGTCAGTAGAGAGGCTTGTACTTTTGAACTGTGGCGTGCCAGTTTACTCCGTGGCCGGAGTGTTGTTTTAGTGGCTGCAGGAATCACCATTTCAGTGTAAGCTTCTTATTCTGTCGTTACGTCACTGAGAAAGAAACGGAAACTGGATAATATAACTACGTAAACTCCAAACCACGCACGCAAAAATACGCGGAGAGTAGAAGAAATGTTTTCTTCGAGGAGAGAAAACGCGAAGGCCAATTAAAGTAACCGCACAATTTCATGATAAGTATAACATTGCATCATTCATAACATCATTCAGAAGCATCAGTGTCCCTCCGCTGCTCCTAATAAGAAGTAGCAAACTGATTGAAATGCCAAATGCTAGGTTCTTGGTTTTCTGCAGGCTAGAAATATGGAGTTGTAATTAAAGGAACAAAAAATAAATTGGCGTTGTCTCGGAGACTACGACTTTAGGAAGGAAGGAAGGAAAACAAGAGGTAAAACGGAGAGAGGTTAAGCAGAATAAGTGTCCGATCGGCTCCTACGGCCAGGGGGATGGGGTAAGGGCAGAAAAGGTAACAAAACATGAGAAGAATAAAAAATGAAAAACAGAATGAAACGCACCAGTTCTCCTATTTCATAGTTTCTCAACGAGTCCCGTTAATTTTAAAAATCGCACTAGTGTTATTAAGGCAGCTCGGGCCGACGTAGGCTAGGGCCGAGGTCCCAGAAGAAATTCCGGCTTCCCTAATGGGGCGGTTGTCAACATTGTGAGCGTCAAACAACGTCAAGGGGAAAGTCAGAGAGGCTGGAATAACCTCATGGGTTACGTGAATGGAAAAGAAACCTGCCATAAGTAACTTCTGAAGGATGAAAACGAGATCAGGAAAGAAACAATTTATGATATCTCAAAGGGAAGCTCATTACATTTCGAGGCGAGATCGGGATGCCTTCGAACAGGCACCTATAAAGCGAGATATAAGAAGGAAGAAGAAGCATGTGCTTGATGCGGTAAAGCTAACGAAACTATGGAGAATGTTTTCTTAGAAAGTGAAGATGTCTACCCAGTGGTCGATTTAGGTACTGGCCTCCTTGAAGCGCTTGGGTTCAGCGACAGCAGTGGAAAAGTGAAACATGTCCGCAATAGGCATTACTAAGAGGCGATTGGAGGATTGGTGGAATAAAAGTAGGGAAACGGCAAAAAACGGAGGCGTACGAAAGCACAGGGGATGAGAAAATTTGGTTGTGTGAGTTCATCGTGTTTCTTTTTTATTTAACCTAGGTAGGACATTACGCAGTATAATAGCAAGAACTTGGTGGCACAGCCCACCACCCAGTTCCAAAGGGGATGTTCATAACATCCATCCATCCCTCCATCCATCTGAGCGCGGTGCTGAGGACTTTTCTTTGTGTATTAAAACGGCGAAACTTACAGAGAAGGTGCGCTATGCTCACTTTGCACCCGCAAAACATCACAATTTGGACTTTTGGCGATTGCGATGAGTTAAGAGTACGAATTTACATAAAAGCTGCTCAAAGTCATCAAGCGACAAATTAGAGTTATGTCCCGTCGTGGTAAGCCATGCGGAAGGCGGAGGTTCAGGCCAGCACCATGGGAACAAAGGCACTGGTTTGTAGAGTCTGCCGAATTCGATTGGGCAAACGTAAGCTCGTGAGCAAGCGCACGGAGCCTTCCCACTGCGTCTGTTCTTAACACCAGGGCAGTGACGCAATCGGCACTGGTAAGTGAAGATCGAGCGGCTGCATCTGCTTCTCGTTTCCAAAAATACCACAATGACTGGGCAACCGTTGAAATACGGTGCCATGTCCTTTCCCAACTGCTCGATCGTAAATTTCTCGTGTGTCCGCGAAAAGTCGTTCCTGGTGTCAACGGCGTCAGGCAGAGAGCAAGCTCTGGATGGCGGCCTTGGAATCGCAGAAGATGGACCATCTCTGGGGTATTTCCTGGTCAATCAATATAGTCGCTACACGCAGAGCTGCAAGTTCTACAGCCGTACTTGATCTCAAGTGCGAAGTCCTGAATGTTATCACTGTAGATTTTGCTGGGACAAATACTGCAACTGCTCAAGTGGAGTTCACGACCGACCCATCGGTTTAAACATGTAAGCAGTCACTGTGGACCTCATGTAGTAGCAATAATGCTGCCTGCTTCAATGCTGCTGATAGCATTTGTCCCTTATTCTTGATGCCTGGAATGGTAAGGAATACTCGAGGCAAACGCAGAGACCACAGTGGCAACGAAGACCGTGCTACCGGGACCTAACTCGATGGTAGCGATGTTCTGTGAGTAGTCAAGAGGCGGCTAAAACTGTTATGCGGCCTATTTTTTGGCAGGCAAGCCAAATGGTGAAAGCGTATACTTGCTATAGGTCGAATATGCATTCTTAAAGCGTCGACTGCAATGTAGGTTCATAAGGGTGCTCACGCGCTTTGGGGATCGTGCCTGCTGTTGACGCACACTTAGGGAGGCGGAGGCACATCAGAAATACCTGGGCTTGTACACTCTTGTTTGCGCGAAGGTTCGTTTTACTGGTGATTCCCAGCACGGAGAGGCTATATCTTAGGAACGTCATAAGTAATGCATGGTATAGCTGTGGCATCTATTGCAAAGATGGAACGCAAGACTTTTCACTGACTAATTTGAATACATCGGCTATTGCAGTCAACCTCTTCTTCGTGTGTGAAATATGGGGCGTCCAGGCCAAATCGTGGTTTTTTGTTGACTCCAAGCAAACGGTGCTTTCTTCGTAAGCAATTACTTGTCCACTAATTCAGATAATATATGGAGTCAATGTTTTGCGTGTAAATGGGACCAAGCAGCACTTTTCTGGTGATTTCAGATGCAGGCAAGAAGAAATTTGTTTGACCACCTTCTGTAGCCACGTTCCTATCGGCGAACGTGTCACGCTCGACGCCCAGGCACAGGTATTATTTGCATAGATGGATATCTGAACCATCGTTGGCAATGTTCCAACAAGGCCTAACAGTGCTACGTTGAAGAGCGTGGGGCTTGACACTCCGCCTTGCAGCACATCTTAGCAGTCTGCTCGTTTCAACCTCTGTAAGCACAAAGAGGGGCCCATCCTTCAAATGGCTATGAATCCAGCGAAGCACACGGCCACCAATGCGCACATCAGTCAAAGTCAAGAAACACACTGGTAGTCCTACATAAGTGCACAATCCAGGAAAGACAGGTCGTCAACCACTGATGTCATGCATTACCGACGCATATGAGCGAGGGACGCCCGCCATCACTGATTCAAGTGAAGCATGGCACCTCTACTGAAGCCATGCCCACTCGCCGAACTAGGAGACACGATTCATCTACCAACTACGAGTGGCCCCGCGGCTGTCTGCACAGAGGGCCAGGACTTGCAACTGCTCGCCATGCTGAGGTCCCTCATGAATGTTATGCATACATCACTGACGAACATAAAACCACGAATGCTCGCAGAGCATTAGAAGTACTGTACGTGATGATTCCAGTACATGCAAGTCTAGAAAAGCATCGCGGCTTGTTCACCGCTTTCGTTCCCAAAAGATGGCAAGCAGGCATCACTTTTTTATAGGAAAGCTGGAGGCCTCACTTCAAGAATATCGGATTTTTGACCTCTAATTTCTTACAGTGACGCTCTTAAGGGCTAGTTTCCTCACTATCATGTCAGTGTGTAGAAAAAAACTATAATCATCAGCAATAGCTCGAGCGTCGTGGTCTACTTCCAAACTTGTCCCGTTGGCACCCCTTGGCGCAAACTCGGGAATGTCGTCGTGCCACTGCCACCGCGTTCGTTATCGCCGTCTTATTCCACAGCTGGCTCGGTGGCCGCTCATCATTCCAGCGTAGAATATCACTTCTGTGGTCGTAATGGTAGGCGCATTTACGGGGGTATGAGTCATTGCTTAAGGGGGCATGAGCCATTTATTGTGTTACGTGACAGACAGATTAGATTTTGAAGCAATTTAATTTGGAAAAATCGCAAGCAGCATTGCTGGGCGGGTACTGTTAACCACGCCACCGAGCAAACTCAAGGCATCAAACGTAAGCGACGGCGGCGGACTGCGGGCATACTGTCACTGACGTCGCTCTCTCTGTCGCAGCCGAACGTGCATGTAACCTCATTAGGAACAAAAAGACGCCATCGATAATTCAGAAAGAGTTTAACCAACCGTCAGGATTTACCCAGTGATAAACACGAGGGCCGCACGTTTCAGCTTCGCTGGTCAACCGGCTCAAAGTTTTTTCGAACAAGTTTCCAATCATCGTCGTCTCCGAACCAAACTTTTAGACTACAATCCGGCTGTCAGACTATGAGGCTTTCTCATCCCCGACGTGTACTTTCCTCAGCGAAGTCGTCGTGTATGTTTGGTGTGACATCATTTGCACGTGACAGTCAACCTTGCCTCACAATGACGTCGAATGTCTGTGTTTAACTATAGAAAAAAGAAACTGACATTCACTCATAAAGTTGCACATATTTTTCCAACCAGTCGTTTTAATACGCAACGACTGGGTGCTTTGTTATGCGCAACACCTGGTCATAGATAGATGCTGGAGATTTTACCGCACACCGCCCACTCTACGCAGTTTGAAGATGGATTTCAATTGAAGAAAGCGAGAAGCATTTGCCTCGGACCGAGAAATTTCTTTTATCAATGACGGCAGGCCGATATATTTAAGGGGCCTGACCTACAGCAGCTCTCTGGACTTTGTCTCTCGGTATCTTTGTAGAGGTGTAAAGTGGTTCGCAGCCATAAAAACCCATGGAAGTGATCCCGTTTCTACCTATTTGAAGATCAAGGGACTGGCGAAGTGTCTGTCTACCGCCCTCCGTAGAACAGACTCGACGAAGTCCAGGTCCCATCTGGAAGACGCATGTCAGTAAGGCCACCCGTCATTCCTAAATAATTAGATTCTAAATGCATCGCAAGAGGCAATGTTCTCTTTTAGGCCTTCTCCAATGTATACAGAATACGAAGGTGAACTGAAAAGGCTTCGAGTGATTCGCCGACAAGCGGAAAAGATATACAGGTGCACGAAATGTATACACGATCTGAGGGAGCGGAGGCGGCATGGAGACATTACAATCTCAAAAGGGGAAATCCTTTTGCGAGTCCTTGGATCCTCGTAATCCTCAGTCCCATATATGGAGAACCCTGCGTGGCATGCAATCGTCTCCGCAACAGTGCCCCCTTTTAAGTTTCTTGCCCTGCTTCAAGGACGACGTGACATTGACGTTGCTGTGGACTTCCGAGCAAGAATTTCTGGCTTGCCGCCACTGCCTGCATCAACATCATGTGATGTCGTGGCATCTCAAGACTTGCATGAATCTCATGTTCTTTATGGAGGAGCAGGAAGCTGCGCTGGTGACTTGCAGGAATTCATCGCCTTGTCGCGACGGGATCAGAAACAAGGCACTTGAAAACCTTGACTAAAAGAACGAAGTGCATCTCGGAGAGATACAACAAATCCGGGCGCGAACGATTGATTCCGTATGTGTGGAAGGCTAAGTGCCTAGAGCCTGTAGATAAAAGTTCTAAATTTCCATTAGACTTGACATCGTACCATCCCGTCGCTGTGGCCAGTTTCATTGGGAAATTAATAAAAAAGATGGTGTTGGCGCACGATGAATGGTACACAGGACATAATGAGGTATATGCGAATGCAATGGCGGCCTTCCGGCGCGGTCGGTCATCCATGGATAAGGTGTTTAATTTGGTAATCTCTATTCAACATCAAAATGGCAGGAAACAGCGGTAGCCATGTTTTTCATGTCAAATGCGCATATGATCATGTAGCACACCAAGCAATCCTTGACACGACAACCTAACTTTGCGCTTTTTTGAGCGGAAGTATGTTTGCCTTAACAGCCCAAAGCAGGTGGCGACAAATTAGAAAATGACAGCAAGACTGGTACTTCAACTTCAAGCTTATCCCCGACAGAAGCACGACGACAGTATCAAAACGTATGCATGACGACAACTGCATGACGACAACACAATGATGCAATAGCCCGACAATGATATGAGGACAGTGGGATAAATTCGAGTGTACAACGTCAATGGCGTGACAACGACTGTTTCACGAAGCATGTATGACGAGGATGGCTGCATGACGATTCCATGACGAGAGTCTGATAATGAAGCTAAAGTGACGATGATCAAATGAATACGACGACATTGCGATGGCGGTGTGACAACGAGTGCATGCCGAATGCATGTAGACGATGACAGAACGACGGCGGCATGATGACAATCGGATGACAAAGCTGGAATAATGAAGATGCAATGACTACTACGGCATCGCAACTACTACGACATACTGAATGATTCAAGCTATTGGAAAACTTGGCTCACTGGGTTAGGGTAGACGGCGAGATGTCTTGATGACGAGAGCCAGATTGCCAACTTGGAATGATGGAGACGGAACAACCACGACGTCACCATGACCACAAGCACGTACGTTGTGGCCCAAGCTGGTAGACAACTTTGGGTCACTGGGTTGGCGTGAGTGGATAGATAGATAGACAGACAGACAGACAGATAGATAGATAGATAGATAGATAGATAGATAGATAGATAGATAGATAGATAGATAGATAGATAGATAGATAGATAGATAGATAGATAGATAGATAGATAGATAGATAGATAGATAAGCTCCAAATGGCTAAAGTAGGCAAAATCGCTAATCGCAATTAAAGGAAGAAAACGCCAAAGCACACAAATTGTCAAAGGTACGACAAAGTGATCGTGACCATTATCGGGAGACATAATTACCTCACTCAATTCATAAGTAATGATTATATGTCTGCAACGAAATTGCACAGCTTTCACAACTTTTCTTCCTTTATGTGAGAGTACTAGGCAGAGATTAATTTTATTGCATTGGCATTCCTTGCCTAGTGAAGGTGTTTGAGCCTATCTATCTATCTATCTATCTATCTATCTATCTATCTATCTATCTATCTATCTATCTATCTATCTATCTATCTATCTATCTATCTATCTAGCCCCTTACGCCGACCCAGCGGTGCAGGTTATCTAACAGCTCGGACGACTAGGTATGTGCTCGTTGTGGTGATGCTGTCGAACTCGCTCAAACATCGTCCTTAAGAGGAAGCTTTAGCTCGGGCCCAACTCCGACGCGGCCTATTCAAATGCATGTAAAACGCAAAAACGTTTTTTTGTAAGCTTCTGGACTGATCTTCATGAAATTTGTTGCATTTGAAAGAGAAATTTAAGTTCTAGTGACTGTTGGAAGCGGAATTGTGATTTAGGACTTTAATTTCGGTAAAAATATTTTCAAATATTCGAGAGGTTGAAAGTAACGGAAGCAGTAAGTTTACAAATCAATAGCTCTGTCTCAAGAAGAGATATCGCGCTTCTGTAAACGACATGCATTAGATCATTGAAATCGGACAAATTTGATATGTCATTTTACATATTACGTGAATTTTTTATATTGTTTACGAGGGTTCTGCAAAAGCTGTATTTCCTTATTAATAATGTTTTTAGATACATGTGGAACATATCAATTTTGTGCGCTTTAGATTTGCTATTAGATGCAAGTCACAGAATTGGGATATCTATTTTGGTTGCTGAGGTACGGAGGTGCAAACTTGGTACTTTCGTTCTTTAAAAATTTTCAATTCTTTATAAATTTTTAATAAATAATTCACAACCTAAATCAATAATTCGAAACCCACAGTGACTAGATTATAAGTTTTTTCTTTTAAATGCAACAAACCTCGTCAAATTAGGTACAGTGGTTGCCAAGAAAAACGAATTCACCTTTTGCATGTATTTATATAGAAGCACACGAGCTAAAGCTTCCTTTTAAAGCTTCCTTATCTGATTCGTGTCACGATTCTCGTCATACGCTCCTTGCCACCACACTGTGCTACTTCCCTTGTTATGCAATCAGCGTCAATCCGTCATCATTGCGTCGTCGTCACACAATCGTCCGCATGCATTCGTTGCCATACCGCGGTCGTGATTTCGTCGTCGTTCCATGGTCGTCATTCTAACTTCGTTATCCGTTTCTTGTCAATATAGCTTTGTCATCTGACTCTCGTAATACGGTCATCGAGATGTCTGCTGCGCCGAGTCAGTGACTTATGTTTTCCAAAATCTTTAACGACTAGCTATGTGCTCGGGGACTCAAAGCTGTCGGGTTCATTGCGTCGTCGTCATTCCAGCTTTGTCATCCTACTGATCGTGCCGTTGCCTTCAAGCCATCGTCGTCACACATCCGTCATTAACTCGTCATAGTGTCATCGTGATGTTGTCGTGTTCGTTTTGTCCCCGTCGTTCTAACTTCCTCGCCCGACTCTTGTCATCCCGCCGTCGGCGCGTCATCGTCCTCAGACAGTTGCCGACGCACGATTGTCGCTATTTTTTCATCGTGACGCCATCGTCGTAAATTAATCGTCACTCCAAAAAGGCAAAGCGATTGTCCGTTGTCCTAATATCATCGTGGTGGTGACATCATTGTCAGTATATCTTCTTCATCCGGTTGTAGTCCTACTGCCGTCGTTACGCCACAGTTACGCCAGTGACCCAAGTCGTCGTCACGCTATTCACGTTGACATGGGTCACTGTATATGCAGGTCTGAATAGGCACCACTTTTTAATGAAGCTTTTTAACACCTGCTTGAAGCACTGGCTACGTGCCCCAAAGTGTGTGCTGGTCTTCAATGAACCTTTTTGATGCCAGCTCGGGTCATCGGGTATGTGCCAATCAGTATGTCATCATCATAATCATCATCATCATCACAATAAGTATATGTAGCGCTCTTCAATGAACGCCTTTGATGCTAACTTGAGTAACTTGGGTCATCGGGTACGCACCACTAGGAATATGCCGGTATACAATGGATGGATGGAAAAATAACTTTATTTTAAATCCGGCAAAGCTTGACGACCGGCGCTCAGGTCTCTCATGAGGGGGCTCGAGGCCTTGCCTCGTCGCCGACTCTTGGGCCTGCTGGACAGCCCACTCTTGCGTCTTGAAATTGGAGCTGCGCAGAGCGGCAGCCCACTTCGACGCAAGAGCCTCCGGAGCTAATGCCATTGTAGCTGATATAATACGACACTTCCACAACATGTGTGAGAACGTTCCTCTAGTTTCCTGACATAACTTACAAAGAGCACTCGGGTATTGCGAGGGGAAAATGTGCCGCAATCGCACCGGACTGGGGAAGGTTTGTATCTACAGTTGTCGCCATGCGAACGCCTGGCGACGTTTCAGTCTGGGGTGAGGGGGGGGGGGGCAGTAACCGCCTGCATAGCTGGTAGTGCTTGGATACTGCGCGGCGGTCAATTCTCGCGCAGAGCGGTGTGCTACCTCGTTCAAGTTAGGGGAGCACTCGTCGGGGGGGGGGGGTGAGGGGGGGGTGACGTGCGCTGGAAACCACATGATGGCAGTGCTATCGAAGTGCTGTCGACCAACTTTCCTTAGAATCTGAAGAGCTTCAGAAGAAATGCGCCCCTGCGCGTAGTTGCGAACTGCGGATTGTGAGTCGCTAAGGACTGCCTCGCAGAGAGGGTCAGTAAGCGCAAGCGCAATCGCTACCTATTCCGCTGTTTCTGGGTATTCCGTTGCGACACTACACGCGTGCATAAGCCAGGAGTTAACGTCTACGACTACCGCTATGAACCGGTGTTCTCGTGTGTATTCTTCCGCGTATACCGAATTTCTGCTTCGCCTTGGAAGGGAACGGACGTGTCATCGGCGCGCTCCCCAACCACCGAGACGACGCGACCATCGCCGTCCGCCCTTGCCCGGGCCGCTTTCGCCGGGAGTCATATGGGAAGCGGCTTTCTCGCCGTTTCCCACCGACCGCTCGATGGCTCTTGCAAATGAACCGCCCGACGTACCTGCGCGTCCCGGACCCTCGCGGGTGACGGACACGCGCCGCCAGGACCTTGACAACATGGATTTTCAAGACTCCGCAGCTCACAACCTCACGACACCAAAAGGACCCAGAGACCAGAACGCCGGGACAGAGAGCCAAATTCAAACAGATGGGGATTGGCAGACGGTCCTCACGCTTTGGCAGAAAAAAAACGATCCGAAACAGAAGAAGACCAGAACACTGGAATATTCGGGGACCTTGAAGAATCAGCAAGTTTCCGCTGGTCAAGCAACCGGAAAATCTAAACACAAACCAGAATACAGGCGGCTACCCCCCCTGCCAAAGGATGATTTCAAGATAGTGGTGCGACCGCATCAAGGGCTACCGGCCAAGAACCTGACTTGTCCACTACTGGCGGATGCCGTGATTGCTGCATGCGACGGGAAAATATCAGGTGAGCAATTTCTGCTCAGAATCAAGCCGAGCTTCAACATCTTTATTGTGTCCACGCCGCACCAGACAGTGGCGGACTGCAGTAGACGTATTGCAAGGCTAAATATCAATGGTCGGCCTCACTCGGTCACCGCCTACGTAGCGACAAGTGACGGGACAACCAAGGGTGTCATTCACGGCTTGGACTCGCACACGACGCCTGAAACGCTAAAAGCGAATCTACGCATACGAACGCAAGGGGTTGAAATTCTCCAAGCGCGCATGCTCCGTAACACTAAAACGGCCGTTATCACATTTTTTGGAGGTATTGCGCCGCGGTACGTCTACTACAACGTCGGAGAACTTGCTTGCTATCCCTACAAAATCACCACTCAGGTGTTCAACGTGTGTCACCAAATTGGTCACCGATCGGACATCTGTCCTCAGCCGGACACTCCGTTATGTCGTACATGTGGACAACGGGACCCTGTAGCCGGACATGAGTGCGCTCCCAAGTATGCAGCCTGTGGGGAGGGTCACATGACAGAAGACCGAAGTTGTAAGAAACGTCTCAAACCCCAAAGCAAAAGAATGCCGAGGGCTGGCGTTCAGCGGACTACCCGGAAGGACAGCTCAACGAAGCCACCTCAACGCCTACGTTGGTTCAGTTCCCATGATGGAGAATCCGCATCGAATCCCTCGCCGGAGGTATCAGAGACTCGCCGTCGATCAGGTCAAGATCACGGACCCAAAAAAACTCCAATCCCAAAAACCCACCTCATTCCCAATCACCAAAATCGCCTAAATTGGGGGCTTTCGGCACTGTGACCAAGCAAGCGCCACAAGATAACACGGTAAGCTGGTCCCGAGTCCTTTCTCCTACTGCTCCTGTAACAGAAAATCCCGAATATCGGAAGATCATTAACGTGAACAAGCTTCTCCGCGAGCGCCTGGCAGAAATTAAGCGAGAGTTGGCCTCCCTCAAAGCTAGTCGCTGTACCGAAACGAACAAAACAGCACTTACTAAAGCAGCAGGCACGCCTCTCGAGGTTATAACGACGCCGAATTCTATGGAGGTCACACTCCAACAAGTTGTGCATCAATTACAAGCTATGCAAAACTTGCAGCAGCAAATGTACACAGAATTTCAAAGCCTAAAAACTTACGTCGATGAATCCGTGGCCAGTGCAAAGAGCGCGGCCCGTAAGCGAGCCAGCATTAGCCCCAGTGCTCAATCTAACCGCCGTCCGCGACCCATACCGACCTCGGACAGCGAAAGCACTATTCATGGCGAGTAGAACGCGAGCCCATCACGAATATCTCGAAATTTGGCAATGGAACTGCCGCACCATCCACAAACTGGCGGAAGCTCTACAACAATACATGAACACGGTGCCAGTCAAACCTGATGTTATTTGTTTGCAACAGATCGGTAACAAGCCGGTCAGATTGACTGGCTACTACACGATATCCCACCCAGAGTACCCTAAGGACGCGACGATGGTGCTCAAGGACATAGCAATCAGTATAGATTATCTGGCGACTAGCAGCACCAACCACCAAATTGTAATAACACTACCGCACAAGCCTAGCAAGGCAAAAACCATAATCACGAACGTGTATAGTCTACCTAAAGAAAGGAGGGCCGATTTTGAGGCCATCATTCGGTACGTCATGTGTCACTCCGGCACCTAGGATAGACTACTGCTTCTTGGGGACTTCAATGCTCCTCACACCAGCTGGGGCTACCGAACAGACACCCCCAAAGGCCGGGAGCTCGAGCGACCGGCCGAAGCATATGATCTCCAACTCATCATTCTCCCTCAAAACCCAACGAGATTAGGTAACAGCGTCAGTGCAGACACCTTTCCAGATCTCACATTCACAAATAATGTCGACGGGGTATTCTGGACCAATCTAGGAGAGAACCTAGGCAGTGACCATTTCATTATCAGCGTGTCGGCAGGCTCACCGAAAATTCGGTGACCCTGTGGCGAGGTGGTAATCACGAACTGGGTAAATTATCGCAATATCCCCATGCCAGAGATATCACCTGAGAACGCTGAAGAGTGGGCAACACACATTCGAGACACTCATAAAGCAACATCTAAGCGGCTAGGACTCACAGCGGAAACTCCGGTAGTTAACAACCATCTTCTACATATGGGAGAAGCCAGAAGAGGGCTAACTAAACGATGGAGAAAACAGCGACTTAATAGCAAACTGCGCCCCAAAATTGCTGAAATATCCGAGCGGGCAAACGCTTACGCACAGCAGTTAGAGACAGCGAGTTGGGCGAGCTTTTGTTACTCACTTCGCGAAACGTTACACACCTCCAAGACATGGGCGATACCTCGCAACATAATGGAACCAGGAAAACAAAAACGGCCAATAACCGCACCCTTCAAAAACTTGCCGGAGAATTTTCAGGAACAGATCAGGCCCTCCTCACTAAGCTTAAAGAGAAGTACGTAGGAGCAGTAATCACTCCCCCATGCACCTTGCCATACCAAGGGCAAGAAAACGCGGTGCTAGACGCTCCGATAACTAAGGCAGAAGTCTTCGCGGCAGCGCAAGCTGCGAAGAGAAATACTGCTCCAGGACCAGATCAGCTCACTAATGCTATGATCCGGAATCTGAGCGACGAGCACCTAGAAGAGCTTACCCGGTATTTTAATGAACAGATATGGGAGAGGGGCGCAGTTCCACAACACTGGAAGGAGGTCAAAATCGTGCTTATTCCGAAGGTAGGAAAACCTCATGATCTACAAAATCTCAGGCCGATAACACTAACCTCCTGTCTTGGTAAATTATTTGAGAAGGTGATCCACAAACGTCTCACGTCTTACATTGAAGACCGCAACCTATTTCCCACAAACATATTCGGCTTTCGCCAACATTTGTCGACACAGGATGTTTTCCTGCTACTTCGCGAAAAAGTTCTTTGCAACAACACGGTTGGTGCGGAACATCTCGTCCTGGCTCTTGATTTGAAAAGCGCATTCGACACTATTTCACATGAACTTATCTTATCTGAGCTAAATGACACCGGTTGTGGACAAAGAATCTATGACTACGCCCGCTCTTTCCTGACCTCTCAAATCGCGACAATAGGCATTGGCACTACGCGCTCAGACCTTCCTCCCATGCCCAATAGAGGTACACCGCAAGGGGCGATACTCCCCCCCTTCTTTTCAATATCGGCATGAGACGCTTAGCCAAAACACTCGACGTCATACCTGGGCTAGGGTACGCGTTATATGCAGACGATAGTACCCTATGGGCAACCAGCGGGTCGTTAGGACAAAAAGAAGAAATGCTGCAAGAAGCAGTGACCATTGTTGAAACCTTCGCTCGCAGCAGCGGAATGAGCTGCGCTCCCGATAAATGAGAATTTATCCGGATACGAGGTCGAGGCCGTCAAACTCACGAGCCGGTCAACCTCTTTCTCGGAGACAGCCAGATAAGGGAGGTCCAGAAAATGCGAGTCCTCGGACCGTGGCTGCAAAGCAACAAACGAGTAGACCACACCATTAAAGCCCTTAGGACTACGGTGAAACAGATCTCCCGTATGATTCGTAGAGTAACTTATCACCGAAAAGGTTGCAACGAAACAGAGACGATCCGGCTCGTTCAGGCTTTTGTGCTAAGTCGTCTCAGATATAGCCTCCCTTTCCAGGACCCCACGAAAACAGAACTACAGGCCCTAGAATCGTTGATCAGAACGTCGTACAAAGCTGCTCTCGGCCTACCACAGGGGACCCCTACTGAACGCCTGCTGGCCCTCGGGATTCACAGTAACTACGAGGAGCTACGGGCAGCCACACTCATATCTCAACAGGAGAGGCTTAGCTTAACCTCCTCTGGCAGAAAATTACTTTGCCGCGTAGGTTACCCTACTCGTCCACAGTATGCGAGAGAAGAACTCAAATCTCTGCCCAAAGTCCTTCGTGAAAGGATCATAGTAGCCCCAATCCCTAAGAACATGAGTCCGAAATACCACCGGGGACGTAGAAGTGCTCGAGCTCGAAAGTAAATGCAGCAATTCGGTGGAAACCCGGATACAGTCTACACAGATGTCGCTCGATGTGGTGTTTAGAAGTACGCCCTCGCAGTGGTAGGAGCAGCCGCAAATCAAGGGCTTGTGACTGGCGCCACGGCTAGCGTTGCATCTGCGAATACCGCAGAAGCTTCAGCCATCGCGCTAGTTATTAAAACTAACGACGCTCTAGGACAATCATCGATAACTCTTACAGATTCCCAAGTCGCATGTAGACTCTTCCTCACCGGGAGGCAACCACACAGCACCGCTCACCTATTAGGATCCAACCTAACGACGAAACACATGATCATCTGGTGCCCGGGTCACGCATGACTCGAGGGCAATGAGAGAGCGGACGGCGCAGCTCGTGCTTTTATCAACCGAGCGGCCGACCACTCTGACGAAAACCCCTTCTTACCACGAGACATCCTTGAGCACCAATGGCGCGAGCGAAGAAAGTGCAGTCCACCACACCCTGACCTATCCAGGCAGGACTGTTATGACTGGTGCCGAATACAGACGCACACATTTCCAAACCTTTATTTGAAAAATACCATTCGCCCAACGCTGTACAGCGTTCGCTGTCCTTCGTGCGGAGGCCGGCCAACTCTCGCCCACATTACGTGGGACTGCCAGAACAGGCCACCCAAAATGAATACACCAAAAATAGCCGGCAAACTTTCCGGAAGGGAGCAGTGGGAGACTTGGCTCGCCAGCGAGGATCGGGAGATGCAACTAGCGCTCCTCGATCAAGCACGGCGGACCGCTCGAGCCAGTGGGGCCCTGGACTAGGGGTTCCACCCACTCGCTTACTCCATTTTTTTTACATAAACGTTTTGATATATATTCCGCGTCTACGAAGTTCGTAGTCCTCTTTCCACCCAAGGAGCGCAGCAGTACCTTCACACGGGCCTGGCGTCGGTCCTGTTTATATTCAAGGTGCATGTTTCAAGGCATAGGCCGCTATACAACGACCAAATATACCCTTTCAAACTTTACGATGCTGGCTGGAATTTCACCAGCGTCACTCTGTTTCTTTTAGGATAGCAACCCGATGCTTCAACAAGCTCCGCCACAACTGCACTGCATATGTCCGATATTTGAATGAATGTCTTTCACGCCAACGCTCTAGCGAGCTGTTACACAAAATGCATGTGTATTTGCCGTTTTGCAATAAAACTCTCGTCATCTACTGTCGCTGAGCATCTGCCAGAGGATCGGAGGAGAGCGAGGGAACAATTCCCAACGTTAGGGGGCATCTGTACGCCACGTTTCTCAAATCGAAGGCCACGTGCGCACTTCACGGCGCAGCGGGTGCAGAAAGAAGCGCGGAAGTGGAGCCCGGTTTCTCAGCGTTCACACGCACCGGCTCACAACGTATTTCAGAAATAACGAGCTTACTTCGCAATGTCGCCTCTAGGCGGTGCCGAGTTTTCTAAGGGAAGCGCGAAAGAGGCGTCCTCCTGTTGTACACCTCATGCATAGCTCGCTTCGACGATGGCAATATGTTGTGTCACTTTATTGATTCAATGCTTTCAATGCTAAACCCATTACCGTCCACAATAATCATGGGATACGTTCTGCCGAATTTTTGCTCGTGGTATTGCACCTGCTCCAACATGGATTACCACAAAATAAACTGTGGTAAAAAGAGAGCGCAGCTATGGGCACGCTATGGCGCTGTGCCTTGTGCTGAACACATAAGTGACCCCACTGCATCAAATGGCTTCCTTCAGGTGCATTCCAACTGTACGTATATAAGATTCTACTTTAATATTTGATATGAATGTAAATACAACCAATCGCAACCTCTAATATTCCAAAGCCTCCATGCCCGCCTCGTCCAGGCAAAACTTTCGATAGCCGCGACTTGGGATAACCTAGACTTGCGATAGCCCAGTGGATAACTCTGCACGCTGAGCCGTAGTGGGATAAAAGAATGTTAAATGCGCTGAACCATTTCGGGAACAGTTTCAGTTTCGCAAACCACTTCGCTAACCGTCTTATTTTTTAATATATCTGCAAATTGGAAGGAAACTGGCGTGCGTCGAACCCAAAGCACTTTTTTTTTGTTAGAGACCTCACCTTATCCACGCTTCCGTTTCTGGCCACCTGCGACAAGTTGGAATGTTGGGCACGCCCAAGTCAGCCAAGAAATTCATCAGCCCGTTCGGTTAACAAAATGAGCAACGCACTTTTGTATCCGTTTTGCTTGATATTCTAACAGATGTTTTGTTGAGTCAACATCGATATATTACTTTGCTGATGGGAATTCTACACAGCATACTAAAGTGAAGGCTACATAGCATGCTGCATGGCATGGTTACACGGCTAATCAGACATTATCACTCGGAATCTTCAACTCCCTACCTAGTAAGAACTAACATTTGGAATGTTTCCCCCGTACTACAGTTAAATAGAACACTCTACTATTCCATTGTTAAGGAGTATTTATTATTTCGAACCCATAAGCTATACATATGTTACACTTTCGGAACTGAAACACCATTTTTTGTTTTCTTTAGGCTTTGGAAGGATTTATTTTCTTGTCTTGTACACTTACCTTTCCTGCTTACGAACTAGACGGACCTGCAGTATTCTGTAAATAAGAAAGTCACAGTTCCGCCCCGAAAGACAAGCAGTGATAACTATAGCAACGTATTCTAGAACTGCACCAAGCAAGCTTTGTACACTTATCGGAGATAAAAAATGTAGTAAGCATTATCTTACTCCTTAAATGTACAAGTACTGCGTTACACATGCCACTGGCAAATATGAACTTATTTCTCTCGTTCCCCACGAAACGAACAATTCGCTGTCACAACGCTGGGGTCATGAAGAGAAATGCAGCGCGGAGCACAATGTTCCTCACGTCCCTCGCTTTGCCGGCTCTCGCAAAGTTGAGATTACGCGACCTTCAACAATGTAAGTGCTCAGGAACCCAGCGCGCACGACGCCGCCAGCCATGTGACTCGCCCTTTACCTTTGCACTAGCATCTGATTAGCTCAAAGATGCCATGAATGCGCTAAGATTATTCGTTTAGCCGCGCGGGCAGCCATATACAGCCATGGCAGGAACAGGAACCCTGTCCCGCTGACCCCGCGCCCCCCCATAACAATCCCTAACCTCCCACATTCGCCCTTGCATGGGCTTCATCATGTGACCTCTAACTTTACGGGCCTGGAGAGATCACGCGCATCAAATAATTATCCTTCCAGGCTCACGCTTGCATGCTTCTCTTCGCATCCATAAGAACTGAAGGCACTTTTACTGTATCCTATTGCAAGTTACTTATCTGCAAGATCATTCTATGTACTAACTGACGATGGCCCAACTGCGCGACGCTATACCCGCAGGGGCGTTCCTCGAGGCGGTGCTCTCAGCCCGACGCTACTCAACCTCGCTCTTGTTGGACTTGCTGAATACTTGCGAACTACCATCAAAATTTCATTATACGCAGACGACCTCTGTGTTTGGACTTCGGCAGTCACACGTCCTCAGATACGTGCGCGGCTTCAAAGAGCGGCAACATTGACAGCGAGCTACTTGGCTAAACAAGGTCTCAACATATAACCAGAAAAATGCGCACTAGTGACATTTACTCGCAAACCAATGATGCCTTATGTCATCTCAATCAACGGGCGGACCATTTTCTATGTCAGAACCCGCAAATTCCTTGGCGTAAATATTGACCGAGACCTCTGTGTAGCCCACACGTGGCCTACATGAAACGGCGCCTGACAGCAACCTCCCAGTTGTTTAAATATTTGACAGGAAAGACGTGGGGGATGTCAGTAGACGCAGTGCGGAAACTCTACAGAGTACAGTGCTCTCTTTCTTGTTTTTTAAGGTATAGTATACCTGTACAGAACAACACCTGCAAGACAAATATTCGTGTTTTGGAGGCAGCACAAGCTCAAGCACTCAGAGTTTACCTTGATTAGCCCAGATGCACTTCAACAGAGCCAACTATTGCGATTGCGCGGGACCATCCAATGCAAAGTCACATTACGGTGGAAGCCCTGAGAACGCACATCAGACATCTTGCGCGTGCCCCCTATCATCACCTTGCGACACTACCTTCAGACAGGCAAAAGCATCATTCCCTAACACTATCGTCAAGTACAACGACAAACTGCCCTCGGGCTTCACCACTGCATCTAAGCCATCAATACCGCCTTGGTGCCTTATCAGCCCCACAGTCCATCTCAGTGTACTAGGAATCGGGAAAAAGTCTGAGCTGTCATCGGCCGTGCTGAAACAACTGTCTCTGCTTCTTCCGCACGAAAGGTACGCGGACAGTGTACATATTTATAGTGATGGTTCCACAAAGATCCAGTGTTCGCCCACTGCTGTGGTTGTCCCGGAAAGAGCTATTACGATCAGCTTTAGGACTGAACACCCAACGACATCGAAATCTGCGGAACTAGCGGCTCTTCGCGCTGCACTTTGTTTCGTCAATCGGGAACCGCGGGCCATTCGAACAGCTCGTATTCGTTATTAGATCCTACTCCATACATCACATGAGATAGGACACCACGTGACGTTTCAATGGCTACAAAGTCACTGCGGCGTCACAGGAAACGAACACGGTGATAATGCCGCTCGCGCAGCTCTTGAAGACACACCGGAAGAGGCCATACCACTTTCACGGTCCCACCCAGCCAGCAGACTTCGAATTCTTGCACAGGAGATCACGCGGTCTCTATGGTGCACACGAAGCAGCCAGACCAACCGGAGCAATCGTCAATACAACCTTCCCCTTTGATGCATCTCTGAATGCCAACTGGACCCCGCTGAAGAGAGGCCACTCTGCTTTATCACTTATGGCTAGGGCTGGCCTTCACGAAATATTACTCATTTCGCATTGGAATGGCCGACAGCGCTCTCTGCAATGCCTGTCTTTGTGAAGAGACGGTAGAACACATACTGTGCGACAGTCCTGAATATATTGTTCAGAGACAGTCCCTGGCGTACGTTGTAGCGCACCTTGACAAGAGACCGCGCTCAGTTGCAACTATTTTCCCATATCGCCGACAGAAGACATCACAGCTGAAGGCGACGAAGGAAGTACTTAGGTTTTTGAAACAGACGGGCTTGGACAAGCGGCTGTGACAGTGATGTCACGTACCACGCAAGAGTGACGGACTTTAGCTGACGATGTGTGTGCTGTGTTATGTGCTCTCTCTCTGTCTCCTTCCCATCTTTCATCCCCCCATCCTGATCCCATGTGTAGGGTAGCAAACCAGTTAAGCTAAACTGGTTAACCTCCCTGCCTTTCCTTCTCCACTTTTTCCTTCCTTGACTTGATCCTGAAAATCGCGGTGGCGCGATAACTTTGGCGAAAATTCCCCTTGAGTGTCCGTATAGGTGCTATCGCAATATTAAAGAAATTATGGTTTATCAAGGGCGGGTACGGTAAAATGAAGTTTCTGAATTAGCTCCCAGGCCAAACATCCCTCGCGACCAGGTTGGCCGAAAATGGGTAACTGATCTCATGGCGAACGTATGATCATGGGTAAGATTATCATCGGCTAGCGTAACGCAGCCACGTGTTATGACTGCTGAAGCTGCTGCTGGGTGCTCCTACAGTATCCTTTAGGTCTTCGCTTATTACCTGCGCAGAATTTATTTGCCGGGATCATAAATGTTTCAGGTGGCACCACCATTATTTATATTGCGCAGACAAAGCGCACATTATTTGCTTGGTTGTATAGTAAAGGCAACGCTCCTGCTACCAGTTTGCTTGCGCAACTGTTCTCTTTACCGGGAAAAGTATGCGGGGAGTGCTACATGCTTCGCATTGTTATCAGGAGCGCTTTATAACCAATTACGTGCTTCGGATGCTTAGTTTGTGCCTGTTCTTTGTTGAGACCTGTGCTGTTCTGTACGTTAATTGTATGCGTGATTCCACAGAATCTATGCACTGTTCGCTTGCCTTAGCCGACTGCTTGAAGCTACTGTCTGACGGGGGTACGAGCCACTGGTCCTTGCCCTGCACTGCCGCCGGGATCGGCCCACATTTTTGCTAAAGGACGCGGACACGATAAATGCCTACCAACTAAAGGGTAACTCCTTGGTTATAAAAAAAAACGTGATGGCTGTGAGCTTGCTCATAAATATTCCAGTTTGTTACCAGTGTCCAGATTTGTGGAAAGTCGTTTTAAAGCAATATACAGCATCAGCGAAAACATCCGAGGCATTTCGACTGCATGCCTTTATCAGCCTATATCGCGGTTTACTAAGCGTCCAAAGGAGTGCGTCGCCTAAAGCGGTCGTTAAATAAACGAAGAAGATGTCGGCGAACAACTTTTGTCCACATTTGTGCGCGCGGCTATTTTTCCTTCATAATGCTTTTTCTATGAAAAATACATTTTTTTTAGCTCTTCAAGTACTTCGACACTACCTTTTAAAAACAGTCACTCATGTGCTTGCCTCTTTTTTTTCCTTTGATAGTGAAATATTACTCGATATTGGCGGAGAACTCAGTTTTGCTTAGAAGGAACAGCCTGAGTCAAACTCTAATAACAAAATATAGATAGGTTTCCTTCTATTTCCTACAATATTTATATTCCACTAGTGTAATGTATTCTAAGCCACGAATATCACTTTCTTCAAGTTTTTGCCACGCACAGTGCTATTGCTGAAGAACTTTACGGGATAACAAATATGGTTTGGTCAAAGCGTATCTCGTTAAACTTAAATAAAGGCGCATTTAAAAAAAATGTTTAACATATCAGATACCCAGAGGTTGTTTCGATCCCGTCCTAGGGTTCGTGGGCCAAAATCGGGCATCACACGGAGGGTCGCTGACATGTGCCCCCAGAGTGGCTTTAACGTGGTACCTGGCCTGCGCTATACTGGGGCGTCGCACTAACCTGGCTAAGCAGACAAATGCCTCCAATGTTAAATAAATTTTAAGCACGTCGGCTGGTGCCATCCGGACCCCGAAAGATGTCTCTAAATTCCAACACGCTACTAATTTGAACTCGGCGATCCAGGTTACGGAAAACCCGGCACGTTTAGATGCCTGCTAGCAATATTTCGCCTATCGTTCCTTCCAGGCACCGTAGAATGATTGCTGGCGAATATGAGCAATTGCTTACTATGATAACGCGGGCTTTTACCTGAAGTTTTCTTGTATGTGGTGCGATGGATGTATCAGCCGCGACGTTGAACTACAGCTGAGAAATTCATCTTTAGGCGCTATTTTTGTATGCATCGAGAAGACCGTTTTGTAATCTCTTCCTCTAAATTGTTTTTTGAGTCAATTCGTCGCTTCCCCCTGTAATAAGAATACCTGCATTAGAGGGATTATATTTAAAAGTAAAGGTTCCGCATGCAGACATGAGCGTATAGTAAACCACAGAATGTGTACGGCGACATAACACTCTGTGCTCCCTGGCCCAATTTACTATCTTTCCATAATACACTATTCAGTGAACACGCTTTCATCAAGTTAGAAATTTCGTTTCCCAGCGGAGATGTTAGTGCGAGAGGAATCGCGCTCAAGGACGTTACATGACAGTTATAACGGCAACTACATTATGTTTCCTATCATGCGTCATTATAGCCTATGGAAGAATGCGCATTCTTGCATACACAAAAAGAATAGCTAAATAGTTTATTGTAATTTGTACAAATGCTACAGTCCCCCTTGATATATGTCGCCTTCAAGCATCAACACGGCATCAAAAATGGACAAACACTGATCGCAATATTTTGTCGAATTCGTTTTTTTTTTCAATTGTGACCATAGTGACTAATAAACATTATGATGCAAACTGTGGAGATGGGAAATAATATTAGGTATGTCAAAATATAGAATCAACGAACTGAATCAAGTACGTTATTTGAGAAATAGCGGTCGTCGAATAAGAAATGAAAAGCCCAGTGTTCCTAATTTTTAAGCAAAGTAAACCAATATTTGTTCACAATTCGATTTGAAAGCATAACGCTGATTGTAGCACATAATACATCCATGTATTGTGCCATTTATCACTAGACAATGGGGCACTGTACAAATATCACCATAAAGAAACAACATCTTTGAATCATCTGGTGCACCCTGAGAATGGCAGTAATCGAGCACGGGAAGAGCAGCCATTAGACGCACGTAATAACGTGGTTTATTTGAATTAGATAAGTGTGATACTACAACCCCGCCAAGGAATGCAAGGATGCTAAGTGTGACCAGGTAAGGATTTGCGTTCTGTAAATCAGGAATGTCAATTCGAGAATAAGCAAAGAGCGAAGCGTTCATATTGAGTGGATGGAAATTTTGAATCCGAAGTTTGTTGCTGTGAGCGATCGCTCAGACAGCAGAGGCTCTCCACCGCGACCACTCTTCTTGCGTCGGGATGCGTCCATCAAGAATACAATGAAGGTTGCTATCATTTGTATATGAATAGAAGTGAATAATAAAGGACATCAAATAATGAATCCACAAATGGAATACAAACTGAATAAGCGTATTCGCTTTGTATTACAAGTTTACATTATTCGAACATAACTTTGAGCTTACAGAGGTCATTCTATGAAGCATATCAAATACCGACCTCAGGTATTTAAATTATCATTTCGAGATAATTATCTTGCGTAACGCACATTGCCGACGAGGGAGGGAGTGGTGAACTGTGTAGTTCCTAAACAAAGTTGCACAAGAAAGTAAGTTAGAACAGTTTCTTTATTTATATTTTTGGTGGCGGGGTACAGTTATACGATAACGTTTAAGTATTGTTTGAGTTCTAACTTGAGTAGTACGGTCATAAATCATTTACAATTGGTTTGGTGAAACACTCACAACTGAATACTCTCCATAGCGTATAAAAAATTTTGTGCCACGAATGTATGCATTGCCATTCTCGTGCTAAAATCAGAATTTCCAGGTATTAAAGCTGCGTTGCAAGTATGATATCTTGAGTCATCATCATCAGTCTGGTTACGCCCACTGCAGGGCAAAGGCCTCTCCCATATTCCTCCAACAGCCCCGGTCATGTACTAATTGTGGCCACGCCGTTCCTGCAAACTTCTTAATCTCATCCGCCCACCTAACTTTCTGCCGCCCCCTGCTACGCTTCCCTTCCCTTGGAATCCAGTCCGTAACCCTTAATGACCAACGGTTATCTTCCCTCCTCATTACATGTCCTGCCCATGCCCATTTCTTTTTCTTGATTTCAACTAAGATGTCATTAACTCGCGTTTGTTCCCTCACCCAACCTGCTCTTTTCTTATCCCTTAACGTTACACCTATCATTCGTCTTTCCATAGCTCGTTGCGTCGTTCTCAATTTGAGTAGAACCCTTTTCGTAAGCCTCCAGGTTTCTGCCCCGTAGGTGAGTACCGGTAAGACACAGCTGTTATATACTTTCCTCTTGAGGGATAATGGCAACCTGCTGTTCATGATCTCAGAATGCCTGCCAAACGCAGCCCAGCCCATTCTTATTCTTCTGATTATTTCCGTCTCATGATCCGGATCCGCCGTCACTACCTGCCCTAAGTAGATGTATTCCCTTACGACTTCCGGTGCCTCGCTGCCTATTGTAAATTGCTGTTCTCTTCCGAGACTGTTAAACATTACTTTAGTTTTCTGCAGATTAAGTTTTAGGCCCACTCTTCTGCTTTGCCTCTCCAGGTCAGTGAGCATGCATCACAGTTGGTCCCCTGAGTTACTAAGCAAGGCAATATCATCAGCGAATCGCAAGTTACTAAGGTATTCTCCATTAACTTTTATCCCCATTTATTCCCAATCCAGGTCTCCGAATACCTCCTGTAAACACGCTGTGAATAGCATTGAAGAGATCGTATCTCCCTGCCTGACGCCTTTCTTTATTGGGATTTTGTTGCTTTCTTTATGGAGGACTATGGTGGCTGTGGAGCCGCTATAGATATCTTTCAGTATTTTTACATAGGGCTCGTCTACACCCTGATTCCGTAATGCCTCCATGACTGCTGAGGTTTCGACAGAATCAAATGCTTTCTCGTCTTGAGTATTGCAGGATTAAATTACTGTCTTCATATCGTATCCAGCTTTTCTGGACATGAGGGTTTAGTTCGCGTGAGTGCCACCACGTGGCGTACTAACCTTAAACTTTTCAAACTTCCCGCGGTGACACGTGATGACGTCAACCAAAAAAAATAAAAAAAAATAAAAGCTATCCCTGCGCATTGAACTTCGCCACAATGCTTGTCCCGCCGGCGTTATCAGTGGTCTTGATCAAGCGTATTCGCTCGTCGCCTAGAAATTACTCGTCATCCTAAGAGCGTTTAGTCGCGACGAACAATGGTTGATTCTGGGCTTTTGATGCGGTTCTTTTTTTTTTCTTTTTTCCTTTTCCTTTTCTTTTTCTTTTTTTTCATTCTACGGAGTAAAGAAGCTAGCCTAATCGTCAGAAGTACTTCGGGGCAGCCTTTCTTCAGTCGGCACACATTGTTAACGTCCGAACATCGCACAGCGTCTACTAGAGATGCCATCGTGGACGGATTTTGATTTTCCACTATCGAATTCGTTAAGGTTCACACAATTATTTCACTAGCGACATTGCAATGCGCACTCATGGGCCACCGCCGCAGCTGCAAATCTAGATGTGCTTAAGCATAAATACATATACATGGATAAGTTGGTTTTTCACCTTAACACAAAAGTCACGATACAAGAGTTGAGCAAACTGTCTCTGTGTCGTCGCAGGGTGTGAGACCGGGCTAGTTGGTATTCCATGTTAAAGTGACTAGCACAAGAGTGGACACGGGACACTATAGGCGACAAGGATAAGCGCAAACATCCAACTGGGCGCTTGTCCTTGTAGCGTCTTTAGTGTTCCCTGTCCACTCTTGCACTAGTCACTTCAGTTTGTGTCGTAGTCCGTTAGCATGCTATAGGCGAAGCTGTTCGCAATATTACGTCTCCATTTACCGGCCACCAGGCCAGGTACACCATTGGGTACGACATATACAGTACTTGCGGTTAGTTTCCAAAGTAGTCTCCTATGGCGGTTATCCACGTGCGTGAAGCAAGAACGATATTTAAAATTATTGTGCAGTAATATATGCGGGATTTGTGTGTTCTCCACATTCTCTACCATGTTGCCGTATTATGTAGCCGCAATGTAGACTAGCAGCTATCGAACGCCATAAAGGCTATCCACATACTCAAAGACCTCGCGCACAACTCCTGACGCTTAATTGTATTCAAAAGTTGTGCGACTGCCCAGGACATCCTTAACGATTGTTACATAACACATTGTGAGGTTTTACTTGCCAAATTCAAAGGGAGTATGGTAGCGCGATTCAAAGACGGAACAAGAGAAGACACAAAGGGACACACACAGTGCTGTGTGTGTCCCTTTGTGTCTTCTCTTGTCTTGTCTTTGAATCGCGCTACCATACTCCCTTTGAAGATGCATTACAACAAGCCCACATTGCAACCCTCGTTTACTTGCCAAAACCACGATTTCATTAGGAGGCACGCCGTAGTGGACGATTCGAGAATAATTTAGACCACTTGGGATTTTTTAACGTGTGCCTAACCCTAAGTACGCGGGTTTTCGCATTTCACACCCATTGAAATACCGCTGCCGTGGTTGGCATTTGATCTCGAGACCTCGTGATTAGCAGCCGAACCCAATAAAAGCTAAGCAACTACGGAGGGGAACGAATGTTGGCAGTAGGAGGAAGGTGACAGCCGCAAGGTGAGACAATTTGTTCCAATCCTCATTGCGCGAAAATCGGTAACATCTGTCGAAGAATGACACCGAAGAATGCACTGTATTCAATGAGTGAAAAAATTATGCGAATCCTATGTATGTGCGAATCGATGTAAGCAAAGCTTTCTGCGTTTGTTGTCATTGTCATGCGTAATCTCCACTGAGTAGAGAGGCACTCTCTAATGAAAAGCTGTCAATGTTTGCCTGATTACGCCTGCCATTGTGATGCAAATAAACGGGCGCCTTCAACTCTTTTTCTCAGAAATAAACGCTGAATGAAATGCTGACGTGATCCTAAACAAGATCAACAAGCGCCGTAGTGCTCGATCTTACGACGCCCATATTCGTAAGCTTATATTCGTGATTTTTTTTTTTTGGGGGGGGGGGGAGGGGCGTCGTACTCTTGTACCCTAGAAATGCCCCTCGGACGTCTCCGATGTGCTCGTTTTTATTCTCAAGTAGGCAATGAAAACTCTCATCGCTGCAAGTTCATGATGTATTGGTGGCAGGCCACCATGGCATGTCGCGCAAGTATGACCACGTTGATTCGTTTGGTTTTGCATATACTATTTTGTGCGTCATACTTCGCCACATTCATTTTTCAAACTAAGCCAGAGCTCGAAAAGGGCGGCCAACTCACTACGTCCCTTTCCTCTGTTTACTTCCGCAAAATGTGTGTTTATCGCTGTGGTTACCAAATACGCCCAGCTGTATGCTACGACACAAGCCTTTCTGGCGGCTGAGCAACTGAAGTCGCAGGCTTTATTCAACATGGCGCCGACGTTCAATATGGCTATCCTCAATTACTTTTCGTGGACTTCGCTCACCGCCTTCTCTCCAGTGTCATCTCTTACGCTACTCGCTCCTGCTAGACACAACACAAACACGCAACGACCTTAATGAAGTATCAATTACACGCTAGTTGACACACTGTCGACGTATATTTCCGCTGAGCACCGGGATTGGAGCGTTGTCCTGTCTATGGTGACATTATCCATCTACAGCCTCGCTCAACAACACCACTCGTTACTCATCACGTTTTTTTTTGTCGGCAAGAGTATAGTGTATTTCCTCTGAATGTGCTTTCGGCTTTATGCGTGACCTTGCACGCCCGCTTATTATGTTACGTTGACGGCGACCGTTGTCGTCAGGATGCCGCATCATTCTGAGCTTCGCAGTCACCAGAGAGCACAGAAAGCTGTCTTCACAAACAAACCACCGAGATTCTAGCCCATCTCCCAAATGCTCCATCTTGCATTGGGAAATGGGCACGCTAACCATTACGCTACCACCTGCCTCCACCAATTTCTGTTTATCTATCTGCCTGGACCCGCCGTGGTTGCTCAGTGGCTGTGGTGTTGGGCTGCTGAGCACGAGGTCGCAGGATCGAATCCCGGCCACGGCGGCCGCATTTCAGTGGGGGCGAAATGCGAAAACACCCGTGTACTTAGATTTAGGTGCACGTTAAAGAACCCCAGGTGGTCTAAATTTCCGGAGTCCCTCACTACGGCGTGACTCATAATCAGAAAGTGGTTTTGGCACGTAAAACCCCATAATTTTTTTATCTGCCTGGAGCAATTGCCGGACTTGTTCGCCAAGCTAAACCCGCCTGCTGCTACAATTCACCACCACCATCACCACCACCACCCTCCCACTTCACGTTTTTGCCGCAGACGCAGGCAGAATGGATGCAGAAACGAAAAAAAAAGTAAGGATTGCTTGAGCGGCCAGCTGACACATGACCTTAACTTTGGCAGGTTATTCTCATTGGAGCGCATGTAGGCTTGCGGTTGTGTGCAGATTGTGGGTCGCCTTAGCTTTATTGTAAATTTGCTTTCACCGACTCTTTTCAGCTAGAACTCAAATGCCGGACAAAAATGATACCTACCGCTTGAATATTTTTCTTGTTTTCTTGGTTTCAACCAAAAACGCTGATTTACACAAATAGTGATCTTTTCAAGAAATGGCATAAGGATACTACATTTCGAGGTCATGTCGTTGTGTCAGTACGGGCCGGCACCACGTATCGACGAAAGGGCATCACAGTGCCGATGCACGCGGCAGGTTACTGAATGAAGAAAACAGGAGGCGACTGTTTTTCAGTTCTAGCAACATATTGTAACAGATACGAAAGGCACGCACAAGAAGAGAAGAAAGAGAGGGCGAAGAAAACTAGGAGTTAGAGAGGCCGGGCTGCGCTACGATCACGCTACCATCATCGTCCAATTCTCCTGTAAATAAAACCATTTCTCCGCAGCTTCTCGTAACAGTTGTGGTGAAAGGTGATGCGTAATCGACACCCGAAGACGGAGGCTGAACCACAAGTTCTTCGACGGAGCCATCGCCTTGCTGGACTCCCACCGAATTCACCGGAGCTGAACATGTCCCACGACGCAGAAGAACAACGACCCATTCCAACTGCTGCCCCGACAAGTTCTGTTCTGCAACTGAGAGATGCGCGTCTCTTCGCTGGAAGATCGGACGAAGACGTCGAGGAATGGCTCATCCATTATCACCGGGTGAGTGCCGCCAACAGGTGGAACAGCGCTTCTCAGCTTTCGAACGTCGTGTTCTTTCTAACGGATACTGCGTTGGTGTGGTTCGACAACCACGAGGAAACATTCACAACATGGGGAAGATTTGTTTCGGAAATCAAAGAGCGATTCGGCGACTCCGCGACGAAAAAGAAAAGGGCAGAACAGACGCTACTGCGACGTGCGCAAGTACCAGGCGAAACCTGCACGACCTACATTGAGGTAGTAATAAAGCTGTGTAGGATGGTGGACTCAGGAATGTCCGAGGAAGACAAAGTCGGGCACATCCTAAAAGGAATTGCCAAGGATGTTTACAATTTCCTAATTGCAAAAGACAGCCTGGCTTCCGCCGCTGACATCATTCGGCACTGTCGTACTTTCGAGCAACTAAAGACGAGGCGCATAACGCCGAAGTTTGGCAGGCTAGCCAATGTAACGACAGTTGCAAGCGTGGACAGCAACCAGCCCCTTGATCTTGAATCAACGATCCGACAAATAGCTCGGGAAGAACTCAGCCTGCACGCGCAAGTGACACATCCAGGCACTCATAGCTTCCGCCTACCACCAGATTTTGAGCCGAACGTGGCATCCTTCTCCCCGTATCCTGCGGCAAGGGGCACTGAGGATTATGAACTCGCGCCCCGACAGCAGTCACGTCTCTACGACAGAGGCCCTACTTATGACGCTCGGCCACAACGAGAGCAGCCGCATTTTTACCCCCGAGGCCCTGCGACTTCTGTCAGGCCACGACAAGAACAGCACCAACCCTACTACAACGACGCGACTTATGAAAGATATAACGGATTTCAGCAAGCAGCAGAGACACGTCATCCACATGACCACGAACTTTCTCGCCGCCCGCAGCCGTCTACCATTCGTTTCGAGGAAGACGCTGTGAACCGCGACCCTCCCGTGTGCTACAACTGCGGTTCCACCGGCCATATAGTTCGGTATCGTCGCCAAGCCCGTCAATCACGTAGGACACCATCGATGTTCTCGCCACCCAGAACCCGTACTTCATATGACCTGCGGACGACCGATTTGCTTCCAAGAGATCACTTCTCACACGAGACCAGACGCAGCGATTCGCCAACATCTGAGCGGAGTTTGACGCCACCAAATAGCCGTCCCCGTCACTCTCCGTCCCCGTAGCGCCGTTCTTCCTCACCGCCCCCGGGAAACTAGCATCCGCGGCCAGTGGATGTGTGGTCACCGGACGGTCTTTGCAAGAAATACCTCTGCCTGTTGTGATGTTCAAAAACACAGTGAATGTCTCGATTGACGGAATACCGACCATGGCGTTAGTTGATACTGGGGCGACTGTGTCTGTGATGAGCCTCACTTTCAAAAACCGGCTAGGCCGCAAAGTTTTTTCTTGGAACGACGGTATTACCTTTCGTGGAGTAGGCGGCGAGTGGCTTCATCGCCTTGGTGTTTGTGCTGTGAGTGTTTTGTTGGCTGGGAAAGTGTTTGTGTCGGAATTCCTTGTTCTTTCTCGTTGTTCGCACGACGTTATTTTTGGTATCGATTTTCTTGAACAGTGCGGCGCTTCCGTGGACTGTGGTTATGGTGAAATCTCATTGAACAAGTTATTTATATCAGCACATTCCGAACAAAGCTTGGGTGGTGAAGACGGGGACACAGACACACTGAGTGTTCTTGATGAAGTGATTGTACCATCGTGGTGCCTGACGCCCGTTCGTGTTTCTACAACTACTGTTGATGCTGATTGTGTTGACCTTGTAGTTAGGCCTCTCCGCATAAACTGTGCTAAAAAAATATACTTGTGCCCTGCTCTGTCGTGTGAATGACGAAAGGAGTCGCCACATTGTGGGCGCTGAACTGTTCCGCCACGCCGGTTGTCCTTCCTCGCGGTATGAAAATCGCTCTTTTCGATGAAGCCGCATGTAGTTCAATAGCGGCAGTAACTACGGACGTCTCTACAGCTTGCTTTCCTTGCGATAATCGCCATTCTGAAGACCTAATGCTTCGCATGATCAGCAAGGCTCTCGGTACATCGGAACAGCAAGCACTGGTACAAGTCCTTGCCAGCCATGAGGCCGCATTCGACTTCACGCATGGAGATGCACCCCTTCATTTACCGTCGTCCCGCGCTCGTCACAGAATAGATACCGGCTCAGCACACCCAATCCGTCAGAAACCCTACCGAGTGTCATCGTCCGAGCTCAAAGTTATTGCCGAGCAAGTCAAGGGGATGATGAACAAAGGTGTCGTTCAAGAGTCATCTAGTCCATGGGCAGCCTCAGTAATCGTGGTCCGAAAAAAAGATGGTTCCTGGAGATTCTGCGTGGATTACAGACATCTAAACGCAGTGACGAAGAAGGATGTCTATCCAATACCGCGAATCGATGACGTCATTGATTGCTTACACGCTGCTTCTTACTTCTCAACACTTGATTTGCGATCGGGGTACTGGCAAATACCTATGGACCCTGCCGACAAGGAAAAGATCGCTTTCGTGACTCCAGATGGCCTATCCGAATTTAATGTTGTGCCTTTTGTCCTTTGCAATGCTCCTGCCACCTTTGAAAGATTCATGGACACAGTACTACGTGGTCTAAAGTGGGAGATATGCATGTGTTACCTCGATGATGTTGTAATCTTTGGCCGCACGTTTGAAGAACATAACGAACGCCTCAGCCTCGCTCTCGACTGCATTGAGAAAGCTGGGCTGGTCCTAAACTCAAAAAAGTGTCGGTTCGGCGAACGTCAAACACTGGTCCTGGGACACTTAGTCGACAAGGATGGCGTCAGACCCTATGCTCGTAAGATTGAAGCAGTGAGCTCCTTCAAGCCACCGCAGTCAGCACGAGAACTCCGCTCATTCATTGGCCAATGTTCGTATTTTCGTCGTTTTCTTCCCTGGTTTGCCGACATCGTTTACCCGTTGACAAGTATTTTGCGACAAAACGCATCCTTCAATTGGACACCAGAGTGTGACGCATCATTCTCTCAACTGAAGTTTATACTAACGTCAGCACTCCTCTTGCGTCACTTCGATCCATCTTGCCCGACTGAAGTTCACACTGATGCGAGTGGAATCGGGATAGGAGCGGTGCTTGTACAACGTCACAGTGGCGCAGAACATGTTGTCGCATATGCCAGGCGTTGTCTGAGCAAATATGAACGCAATTATACGGTTACGGAACACGATTGCCTGGCAGCCGTTTTCGCCGTACAAAAGTTTCGATGTTATCTTTACGGTAGACCATTCAAGATTATCAACGACCATCATTCTTTATGCTGGCTGGTCGGTTTGCGTGATCCCTCTGGTCGCCTCGCACGTTAGGCGCTGTGCCTCCAGGAATACGACTTTGTGGTATCGTACAAGAGTGGCCGTCGTCACGCTGACGCAGACTGGCTCTCTTGCGACTACCGACTGCGATGCTGAGAATTTTGACGACTGTCTCGCTGCTGTTACTCCTACGTTCCCTGACGCGGCAGACTTTCAGCGAGAACAACGGGATGATGTTACCCTTGATCCGCTTTTTGTCGCCGCCCGTACTTCTAAACGCAGCGGTCGCTTTACGGTCCGTGATAAATTGCTGTACAAAACTAATTACTCCGGGCATAGAGCGCGTTTTCTGCTTCTTGTCCCCGAGAGTCTCCGCTCCGACGTTCTACGCGTCATGCATGACGATGTGATATCCGGCCATTTCGGCTTCGTACGAACGCTGCACCGCACGCAGGAGCGCTTTTACTGGCCCAAGATGTACGAAACAACCAAGCGCTATGTCGCTAGTTGTGAAACGTGCCAACGTCACAAGCGACCGACCACCGCAGCCCCGGGTCCCCTTCGGCCATTGACACCGCGCAGTACGCCGTTCGAGCAAGTAGGCATTGACCTTTTGGGCCCATTCCCGTCATCTAACAACAGGAACCGCTGGATAATTGTCTGCGTAGACCATCTTACATGGTATGCAGAAACTGCAGCCATACCGTCTTCCACCGCTGCTTGCGTGGCGGCCTTCCTGCTCCGTTCCGTGGTCCTTCGTCATGGCCCACCACGTGTCATCATCAGCGGCCGTGGTCGCCAGTTCACGGCTGATGCCATTGAAGATTTACTTCGTTTGTGTACTTCACAGTTCCGTCATTCCACGCCGTATCATCCACAGACCAATGGCCTCGTTGAAAGGACAAACAGAACGCTGACTAACATGCTTGCTATGTACGTCTCCTCCAATCATAAGAACTGGGACGACGTGCTGCCCTTCATCACTTATGCATACAACACTGCGAAGCACGAAACCACGAACTATAGCCCATTTTATCTCCTGTATGCAAGGTTACCGCGAAGCCCTCTGGACACTTTCTTACCCTTCGTTCTGCACAGTGATGATTCTGTATCGAAAACTTTGTGTCTCGCCGAAGAAGCGCGTCGAATAGCTCGTCTTCATACTCTGGCCTCGCAAAGTCATTCGAAAGAGCGATACAACGACCGTCACGTACAAGTATCGCTGCAAAAAGGTGACTTATTCCTCCTTTGGACACCGCAACGCAAGCGTGGATTGCGCCCAAAGTTCTTGTCACAATATTCAGGCCCATTTGTAGTTGTGGACCGCCTGAGCGAACTCATTTACGTCATAGCTCGCCTCCCGTGCAATGGTTGGCGATCAAGCAGAACTCAGCTGACTCATATTGCTCGCCTGAAGCCTTTCTACCCTGCTTGTACATCCTGACTCGCCCCACGGGCTTCGTCTGCTTGCGGGGAAATGTAACAGATACGAAAGGCACGGACAAGAAGAGAAGAAAGAGAGGACGAAGGAAACGAGGAGTTAGAGAGGCCGGGCTGCGCTACGATCACGCTACCATCATCGTCCAATTCTCCTGTAAATAAAACCATTTCTTCGCAACTCCTCGTAACAATATTGCACACAGAACACAAGGCACCCACCACCATGACATTTTATTTTTGACAACTGCAACACAAAATGCCGGACTGATATACTTCCTAAAGGGGTTTAATTTTATTTTTTCATCGCAGAACCGCAAGCACAGGTTGCGTCGCGCGTATACCGCAGCCACGTACTGTGGCCGCTCTCCTTTTCCTCTAACAATGTGGCCCCCGGCGGCTTCACGCGCTCCCGTAGGTGGCGGATTGGACTGTCACTCCAGAAGTTTAAATACACACCCTCTTTACATACAAACGACGGCATGATTGTTAACATATTGTTGGCTTGGATATGTTTGGCACGAGGCCCAAGACCCTGTCTTCTAACACGTTCTTATGTTTGCGTTCGCGTCTCTGTCTTGAAGGGACTCACACCGTAACATGCTACAATGGTGCTTGAGTTGGGCGTAAGTAAGGCGAAAAACGCGGTTCTAAAATGTCTGTTCACTAACTTGTGCAGTAAACCCATGTTTATAGTATTCGCGCAGTATAGTAGTAGTATAATAAGAGTCACGAGTATGGCATCAGTAACCGCAAGCGCCACGTTATGGTCGTAACTTGTCGGGACAGCGTAGATGTAATCCACAGACCCTGCCACTAAGGAATACGTGGCTAGGCATGGCTGATGAATAATTGCGAAGATTGGTTTTCAGTAAAGGTTTGTTACCAAGAACGGTGGGAGCTTATACTGCCGCAAAGTACGGATGCTGAGCGGTGACTCCAATCATTTACTGGGCACATCACACATCTACACTGGAATTCAACTGGTTTCGCCAACTCTTGCTTATATTCTCTCGCCTCTAAGCTTCGACTTCGCCTGCCACCCAGGCCCCAGCTTTTCCTCTTTGTCCCCCGCTTCTTTCCCAGTCTGCTGAGACGTGCTTCCACTGAGGCTTGCTCCTCCTTTTTCTCAATAAATAAAGGCATTCATCCATGCATGCCTAAGTTACTGCAGAAAATAGCGTGTCTTTATCTCCATAACCACACTGTCTCTCACCTGGACTCTCCCATCGCAAAACAAAGTTGCTGTGTTCCAAATGGCTGGGCATCACATATACAATTTTCTAGGAATGGCCAGTAGCACGGCGGGCAATTTTCGGTGGGTGACGAGACATTATATAGAACACCTTCTCTGCCATATCCACACTCAGTGCTCTGCTTCGTGAGCTACTATTAGCCGCTACGACGATGTACGAAATGAAAGAAACCTAGCTGGGCTGGTCGCGCGCTGCTCTTTTTGGATTCGTGATGTGTCGGTCTAAAATAATAATATTTCTTATCTAAGCCTAAATGACAGCGATATAGGCGAGGTGAGTTACGGTAGCTAGTTGGCTTGGACTAACGACGCTCTTCACGCAGCACTTTCGTCTTAGGCGTGTTTGCGAACGGGAATGAAAGACAGGAGGGTAACACGCCTTCCTGAAATGAAACATTCGGAATAACCCTTTGTTTGGCGGTTGGACATATGTCGAGGGTGCCCAATACGAACAATCTGCGAGTCTGTATCACCTTGCAAAGGGGAACTCAGATGAAACGTTGTCAAACGGATAGGCTTTTAATTATCGTGAGTAGATCTTTATTGAAATTCCTTACCATGAAGTGAAATCCGACTAATAAGCATATAAATTGTCTGTGTTATTAAAACATCCTGTTAGTAAAAGGTTGCTGTGCTTTAAAACCCCCTAAATTAAAACGTAAGTTATGGAAAATAAATGGGTGCGGTAAATGTGTAAACGCATACGCAAGAAAACGCCTAGTCCATTTCCCAGTATTCTCTCAATAAAGATGGAGCACCTCTATACTCTCACGTTGTAGTAATGTCAAGAACAAAACACTTCCAAAAGAGTCAGTCACGAATGTTGCTCATTATAAGATGAGCTTGCGCTGGAAAAGAAAATAACACTCAAAGATACCGATGGCTGCGCGCAAAGTTCTTCCTCTGATTCTGATCTACGGATCAAGGCGTCGGTTCGTCAGATTGGAATGCTCGTACATCGCAGCGCAATCTCGGGTCGGGAAATGTGATGGAGAATGTACGCCAGTATACGCTTCACGCGCGCAATCTGATAAGATAGCGCTCTTTCGCTATTGTATCCGTGCCAACATACTGGATATTAGAAACACATGCAGGCGCATCTTGAGCTGATAACTTTGGAACTGTGGTTAGACGCTAAAAAAGCCCCCCCCCCCTTAAAAGAAAGAATACAGTTGCTTTCAATATTAGCTGAAACATAGTGCTGGTGGTATAAAAAGGGCCCCCAACACTGCACAGCGGCGCCGATTGACATACAGGAAACTCAAGAGCGAACCACTTTACAATTACTGGTATTTATCAAACCAGCATATCGTGGTTTAATGTAGCCCTGTATTCCAGGGGCCAGTTCTACCACGGGTACTGTGTCGGAGCTCATATTTCATGTCAGCATTATTTTCACAAAATCAAAGCATTTTTTCTTTAGATCTTAACATTAGACAGCCAAAATACATGCAGCGACACCCTCACCCTAATATTTCAGTACTTTTCGTTCTAACGTACATATCCGTGCTGATCCATATGTTACAAAGTGCCGAAAATGTACCCAATGCTTTCCTCCAGGAAGCTGTTTTTATTCCTTATGATGCCAGGAATCCGAGTCTGATGCCACCAACGCTCAGAAACCTAATCGGGAGCGCGCACAATGTTCTCGCACACCTTGTGGGATGTACCGTAGCGCTGAGGTGCTTCTTGTATAATGTATGAGAATCGGTTGTAAAGACAGACGTGCAAGGTTGGGTCATGTGCTTAAGCTCATGAAGTTGATTTGTGCCAAGATAACATGTCCAAACTTTCACACTTACTTTATAAGAAGTCTACAGCACCATCAATATGCCGGCTGCTTTTAACTGCACGAAACAAAACTGTTCGAACGATGCAAACAATGTTAACATAATTTTATCATTCAAGTGTTCAGATTGGTAACCTCTAGATGCGGAGTAAGTTGAGAAGTTGTTTGCGTAATTAACAAAGCTACGTTAATTAAATTTTCAGTAATGGTTTTTACGTGGTTAAAGAAAATGAGCAGTTTGGAGCCCGTCCTCGAGATTAAGCAGCCAAGCGAACAAATTTCGACTAAATGTGTTTCTGTAAGAGCAATGCGAACAAAAATTTTCCAAGTAAGCACTCTTGGAAGACTTAACTGACGCAGAAAAAGAACATCTGTAAAGTCAAAGAAAGAACAGCACTTCACGACGGGAGGCACACAGGGGGAACCACACACAAACTGCGCTAACATTAAGCGCTGTTCTTTATGTGATAATGAAGCAACTAGCCCGTCAGTCATTCCTTCAAACCTGTAAAATCAACCTGACCACATCTAGCCTTTTGTGATGCTGTTATCAATAGTATGGCCCTGTGAACATGTTCCCCATGGTCACGTAGTCGCGTTCCATTTTTATTCACGCTGCTTTCTCGAAGGCAAGCATTTTAAAGTTTTAGTGTCAATACGGCAGTGAACGTGTGCCGCCGAAAGCTTGCTTGGTAACAGAAGCGATGCATGACGGAATGATGTTGCAGATTTAGCGTGTCGTCGGCATCAAGACAGTGCACTGCCGCCGAGGGAAGGAAGATAACGAAAGTGAACAGCTTGGTAGCTGCTCAGGCAGCCGTGCCGATGGTGGCGGTGCCATCATGACAAAATCTGCGGCGGCGATATTGACGGCTGAGGCGATTTTTTTCTTTTATTACTTTTTTTTTACAGCGAAGTCGTTACGAGTATGCTTTAACTCGGGTCCAACTCCGACGTGGCCTATTCTCATAAATGTAAAACGCCGAAACGATTTTCTGAGATAACCCCTGGGCCGATTTTAATAAAATTTGCTGGATTCCGGAGAGAAAGGTAAATTCTAGTGACTATTAGAAACGGAATTTCTATTTAGGGCTTGAATTCTGGTAAAAGATTTTCAAAAATTCGAAAGTGCGAAAAATACAGAAGCACGAAGTTTACAAATTAATAACTCCGCATCAAGAACTGATATCGCGGTTATGTAAACAGACTCCTTTAGACAATTCAAAGCGGACAAATCCAATATGCCGATTTATATCTTACGTGAAGTCGTTACGTTGTGAACAAGGGTTGTGGAAAAGCTGTATTTCCACATTACTAAATTTTTTTAGATTCATGCGTAATATATCAATTTTGTCCGCTTTAGACGTGCTGTTAGATGCAATGTACAGAATTGTGATATCAGTTTTGATTGCCGAAAGACAGAGTTGTAAACGTGGTTTCGTTTTCTGAAACTTTGTTATTTTTGCCAATTTTATATAAACAAATGATCACCAAAATAAAAAATTCTAAACCAACAGTCACTAGATTTTAAGTATTTCTTTTAAGTGCAACAAACCTTGTAAAATTTGATGCAGTGGTTGTGGAGAAAACCGAATTCTCCTTTTACATGTATTTATATAGGACCACCAGAGCTAAAGGTTCCTCTTAAGGGCTACTTTCCCCACTATCGCGTCCGCGTATAGAGCAATATACCGAAGATAGCGTAATACCGGCCTGACCCGCAGCAGAGGTGCAGCAAGCGTTCAGCTCTCCCCATACGTGGGCTGATCCCGAATGTAACGCCATGCCAGGCCGACCAGCGGCGGAGGTGAAGCACGCATTAAGCACTCCCCATACGTGGGCCAATCCCGAAGACAGTGCTACGCGGTGCGACATACGGCGGAGGTGCAGTTCGCCATTAAGGAGCCCACATACACGGCTTTGCTAGTCATCTTTCTTCACAGAGTGGGAGGGCACTGATATTTTTTACTTATCAAACATCAGGTCATCGATGGCGAAACCAAGGACACCAAAGCCGTCCTCGGGCTCCACGTAGAAAGCGCCTTCGACAAAGTTACGCACTCTGCCATCCTCGCGCAGGTATCGCATCTAAACCTAGGCGAGAGGTCGTACGAATATTGAAAGGCTTCCTCACCGGCAGATGGCGCACCTCAGGCCCGGCGACCTGAAGACGGACGAGAAGACATTAGGGAGCCAGGGCACTTCCCAAGGCTCCGTCATCTCACCCATGCTATGTAATCTTGTTATGATTCAAGTTGCCAAAAGACTATGCCAGCTTGAAGGACTGAAGCACACGATATACGCGGACGACATTACGCTGTGGGTGGACGGGGGCAGTGATGCCCGCACAAAATCCACGCCACAGACGGCAGTCGAAACGATCGAAGAAAGCTTGGAAGGTACGGGACTGCGTTGCTCCCCAAGTAAGTTGGAGCTCCTGCTTTACCAACCGATCAAACCGCACAGAATCAAGAAGCAAAGGAAACACGAAAAGATCAAGATCCGCACCAGGGATGGTAACACAATACCGACGGTCAGCAAGATCCGAGTCCTGGGCATGACGATCGAAGTGCTCGGCAGGAACGAAGACACCATCACCCGCATCGTGGGTAAGGCGTCCAATGCCAGCAGACTGCTCAAGCGCGTTACCACCAAGAAGGGAGTCATGAAGGAGGAAAACTTCATCAGGCTTATACACTCCTTCGTACTCTGCCAGTGTACGTGGCAGCCTTCCACAAGTGGGTGAAAAGCGAAAAGAACAAGCTAGACATTCTAATCCGGAGGGCTTACAAGACACCCCTCGGTCTACCTGAAACTACCAACACGAAACGACTCCTCCAGCTGGGCATACACAACACGCTCGACGAGATCATCGAAGCGCAAAGAGCCGCTCAGTTGGAAAGATTGTCATCAACAAAGGCCGGCAGAAAGATCCTGTGCAGTCTAGGCATCGGTTATCACGAACAGCAGGATCAAAATGCCCCGTCCCCGACCACGTACGATGAAACGTGCGGGTTGACCCCTTGCCGAAGAACATGCACCCGGAATTCAACGAAGGCAGAAGACGCGCTATAGCCAAGGCACTGACGGACCTGCACGCGGAAGACACCGGTGCCAGATACGTGGATGCAGCCGAATAGGCCGGCCGCAACTGCTTCGCGATCGCGGTGGTCGACTCCGTGCGGGCGACTGCCAGCACATCGAGCAAGCAAGTGGAGGAAGCAGAAGAAATAGCCATCGCCCTGGCCATCGTAGCCCGAGAATGCCACATGACCCTCAGCGACTCCAGACAGGCGGTGAGGAACTACGCCAAAGGAAGAATTGCCCCAACGTCGGCACGCGTCCTGCTCCGACAGGCATACCGCGACAAGAGGACTCGAATCAAGTGGTTCCCGGAGCACGCAGGACAAGCGTCGGAGAAGCATGCCCATCGCAACGAAACGGCACACGCCCGAGCGCGAGGACTAACCGACCGCGCCCAAGGCAATGGCTGCCCGCTGTGTTTGAGCGCCAAAGACCGGATGACCACCTATGACGAACTGACCAAGGCTTTCGGCTGGCCCGTAGACTTCTCCCGCCGCCCTGCAAAGGGCTCGACAGGTCGCAGACCGTGCTGTTCAGGTAACTACAAACGAGAACACTTCCAAGCCCGGCGCTATTGCATAGGATGTACCCAGAATCGCACCCCCATGACAAGTGCAGAGCGTGCTGCAGGGAGAAGGCCACATTCGAGCACATGCTATGGGATTGCTCCAAACATCCAAGCCAAGCTAACTCAGGACATATACCACCGCAGCTTGAGGAAGCAACGTGGAGCGAAGACCAAGAAAAACCACTATAGGCCGTCCAGCAGCTCATCGAGGCGATGGCTAGGCAGGAGCCTGGAGAGCCGGCAACGGCGAGCGGGGATCCTCGCAGAGCACCCGCTGCAAGAGTTGACAGTCGTAGCTGTAGGGAGGACCTTGTGGCGACAGGACTACGCGAGCAGGATTTATTTACATATTAACATATTAAGCAAGATACATTGGCAGTTTAGCGCGACTCCCATATGGAGCCCGCAAGACTATCATACAGCAAACAGCTTACGAGCACACAGCTCACTAGTACATTTCTAGCATGACAACGAGCACTCAGCTCCCGACGACGAGCACGCTCTAGCAGCCGGTAAACGCTGCTTATAAGCTCTCCGCTCGACGTCATAGTTCGACGTCATCGACGTCACCGTTCGATGTCCCCGTGGACCAGCCCTTCTGGCGGAGGGCTCACAAACACGTGCCGAACACACGCACAGGGGAAAAGGTTCCGGAGCCGACGTCAGAGGACTTCGTAGAACTCTGCTTTGTCTCGGGTGGCGCAGGCGAGTACCACATTCCTGAGTTGACCGCGCGCCACGTGGCTGCTGGTCATCCGCAGTTCTCTGAAGTGCGCCCCGTCTGGTGGGATTGGAACACGTGCTGCGGGCTGAAAGCTGGCACGTCGCGTTGCCACCCCGTACGGCCATTCCTAACACCGCCACGATGACGACGTAGGCCACGTCCGAAGCGCGCCTTCGCGCTTTACTGCAGGCTCAATAAACGTTTTCCCAATCTAATCCAATTACTTATCCGCGTTTGTCCTGCATGCGTGTGCGATAGAAACAAGACGCAGGTATGCATAGAAAATCTGAGGTGGCGGCGGCAGGTCGTAGCGCAGAAGTTAGCATGCCCAGCCCCTCCACGTACTTACATCTGCATTGACATGGGTTCGTGGTAGTGATAGCGACCACAGCTCTACTTTTTCTGCGCGCGCTAGCCATTGTGAAACTAAGGATGTAGTTAGCATGCCCAGCCACTTAATGCAAATTGCAGCAGTTACGAGTGGTGGAACCCCGCTGGGGCTGATTGTGAAGAAAGCTTCCTTTCTCTGCCCACTCTCGCGATGGTGAAGCTAAAATGAGGAGGAGGCCTGACGGACGCAACGTTGATGGCCACCATAACAGAATGGATGGACGACCTGCGGAAAGGACGAACCACACCAAGTTTTTAGCACTTGGCCTAGAGTAAAGCGCTACAATGGCTAGTATGGCCTCACGGAGATGATAGACCAAACTGCTTCTCACTGCTAACACTGGACTGATACTAAGAAAATACTCCGTTCGCAGACACCACGCTACACTGAAATTAGCAAAACAATATCAGTTTATAAACTGATAGTGTCAATTATCTGGTGTCCTTATTGTGCGTGTGAATGGCATAATGGTCCTCGAAATGAAATGGTAGTATCTGTTTTTGCAAAATGCAAACAAAATGCGTTGAAGTGATCGGACAGCGATCTACCAGCAGAGAAGACCAACCCGCAAATTAAAAATAATTGCTGGTTTCAGATCTTCCAATGTGCTTTGCACTCAGCTACTATCTGTAATATATTTTTTTTCTTTTTGTGCTCTTACGAAGAGAAAAACTCCACATTACTACAATATCAACAACAGTACACAAAATAGACTGGCTTTGAAGCTGTGACCACGTACCGCACTTTTGTACATTCAGCACATGTAGTATTGGGGCAACGCGTTTGAGAAAAATGATTAGGTTTTCGGTGAAAGCGCTGTGACAGGTGGGAAGAAATCGTTGTCATGCCCGGTCGAAATAATACCATCTGAAATCTTATTTATCTAACATATTTTTTGAGAAATCACTATAACCCTTTATACGTTTGCTTCGTATGAGTTATGTACTAGCTTGCCTCGTCAATCTCAAAAATGTATTGTCTTTGTGGGAGAAGGCTTTCGTGAAAAACGGCCCAACATAACAGTAAAACATCCGGCATGGTTTCTATTCAGATGATTGACGAAATTCTGCACTGAGAACGTGTCGACTAGCGTGAGACTGAAAGTTGAATTATGATCGTTGTAAGCTTGTGTTGCGTCTAGCACGAGCGAGTAGTGTTAGCGATGTCATTGGTGTGAAAATGTTCAGCTCGGTCTGCGATTTCTTTTTGTGGATCTCCACATTGAACGTCGCAGTCGTCACGATGAGAGCACTCCCATGACATCATTAGCTCAGTCGGCTGGGAAGGCTCGAGTGGTAGCTCACCTTGAAGGATATAGGTAACAATTATTGATGTACGTACTTTGCGATGATGAAAAATATGCAGAAACACCACTGGTGTTGTCTAACTATACGTAAACAGGCCCCCAAATTTCAATTGGCCCACCCCAAACATTAAGTAGGCCCACCCCCAAATTTCAAGTTGGCAAACCCTCAAATTTAAATTGGCCCACCCTCAAGTTTAAAGTCGGCCACGCCCGATTTTCTTTTTGCCCAGTCTTAAACTTCAAGTTGGCTCAACCCCGAATTTCAATTGGTCCACCCCTAATTTTCAAGTTGGTCCACAGACGAATTTCCATAAATCGTCCTCCGAATTTCGAGCCGACGCACCCCAAAATTTAGGTTGGCCCACCCCTATATCACCCCCAAATTCAAATTGGCCGACCCCGAGATTGCTCCCACATTTAGGTAGGACCAATCCCATATTACCCCCAAATACAGATTGGCCCGCCTCCACAACACCACCAAATTTAGATTGGCCCACTCCAATACCACCCGAAAATCTAGGTTGGCCCATCCCCATAATAGCCCCAAACTAACGCTGGCCCACCCCTCGATCACCTCAAATTTAGGATGGCCCACCGCAAATCGCCCACCAACTAAGGTTAGTCCACCCATATTTTACCCTCCAATTCAGCTTGGCCCACCCGCGCATCACCCCCACGGTTAGGTTAGCCCGTCCCCATGTCAGCCCCAAATTTAGGTTGGCCCACCCCCATATCATCCCCAAACCCAGGTTCGCCCACCCCCATATCAGCCCCAAACTAAGCTAGCCCACCCCTCTATCACCTCAAATTTAGGATGGCCCACCGCAAATCACTCCCACCTTTAGGTTAGCCCACCCCCGTATCACCTCCGATTCAGCTTCGCCCAGCCCCATATCAGCCCCATGGTTAGGGTGGCCCACCCCCCATATCCCTCCCAAAAATTTAGCTTCTCCCACCCCCGTATCCTCTCCAAATCCAGGATGGCCCACCCCCCATATTCCCCCAAACTTAGGCTTACCCATCCCTATATCACCTCAAATTTAGGTTTAGCCACCCCCATATCAGCCTCACATTCAGCTTGACTCACTACCATTTCACCCCAAATTTAGGCTGGGCCACTCCCATATCACTACCACATTCAACTTGACCAATCCTTGTATCACGGCCAAATTTATGCTGACGCCACTTCCAATTTCAAGTTGGCCGCCCCACCCCTTTTTATAAAGACCTACGTATTCATATGGGAAATGCGTCAAGTTTTTTGGCGTTACAGACACGATTTCGCACGATGTTGCTACCAGATCATTGGGGCACTCACCAAAGAATGCTTCGCATTAAAAGCAACTGCACCGAACGAGCGACGCCATATTTTGATCCTAAATACTGACGGCTAGCCAAGCTAGCTTCTCTGTAGAGCGACCGGGGCAGACACAGCAAGGGACATTTATTCAAATTGTTTTTTTACGGCCACACCTACGGATTCATACCACTTGGCTGTAGGGAACACATTACCAGTAGCTATTAATCCACACGCTGCACATCTTCTCCTATTTGGTGCATGTCTTAATTGGATGAATCTTTAGAAATAATTAACGTTCGGGCAGCGACTCAGCTTAGCAGACACTTTGTTCCGCACGAATGTTGCATAGGAATGGCACTGGCCACCGGGTGGCATTGTGGCCCAGGTGGACCTTATTCGCTCGGAGTATGTGCCATTAAGGACAGGGGAAAGTCGAAGAAAACGCACCTTCCAGAAGGACGCAATAAGAATGGCCGTTTTGTTCTCCCAGGTTCCACGCTACAAAGCACGAAAGTTTTTTTTTTGCATAGCACAAAGCTTTGTGCAAGCTTCTAGTTATGATGTGCAATGAATAAAACATTCATAAATGCGATGACTTAATAAATGAACACGACATTGCTGTGTTTGAGGAAGGAAAAATAGAAAACATAATATTTCAAGAGAACGACTGGAAAACCAGAACCGAAAGCAAATCATGAGTTTTCTGTTTCTTCCATCTGGTGGCAGACTATAAAACTAAGTCCTATGCGGCTGTAAAAAAAAACTGCGCCGCTGAAAAACCAGAACCGAAAGCAAATGTTGGGTTTCGTGTTTCTGCCATCTAGTGAGAGACTACAAAACTACGCCCTATGCGGAAAAAAAAAGTCCGAAGCGAGAATCAAACCGCGGGCACCGGGAAGCGTGACTAAAGGTGCGCGCAATTCTACCGCTCGGCCACGGCTTCCAAGGGTTTGCGCTGTGGTACGAACATCTTTTTATAGACACCACGTAAATTTTTACGACAGTGTTACAAAAAACTCTTTTGGGAACAGTGTTGCGCCATGTGTGGAGAGTCGAGATAGGCATCAATCGAAAGCTGAGTCTCCGGACTACATACGCTGCACTGCGTATTACGATAGACGTCGTAGGTTAATTACAGGCACCGTTCGTGCCTCGAAAATCGAGTACAAATTTTCGTCGTTTCCATAGGCTTCCATTGCTAAACCTTTAACCGCTGTGGGAACAAAATTCTTACGTGCCATAACGTGATCACTGCATTTGGATCGTGTGGATTGTCTTCCAGAACACGTCTGTCGCCTGCGTTTTTGGATAATCGACCTGCAGCTTTTGTTATGCGCGAAAAACCCGCTCGTTCCATTGAAAACGCGCTAGCTTCGTGCCGGGGCTGCTTGGGGCGCTAGTTGGTACGTGTCCAGGAAAGCTGGATATGGACACTCAAAGCGGGCACTTTGTGAGGGCTCACTAAAACGACGAAATCAACCATCGCAAAATTAGGAGCGCATTACACATGTAACAGTACTTGCTAATTTCTCCAAAAAGCTGGGAGACCCTACACTGCGGTGGGAATAATAAATGCAATAAATGCCTGCCATATATCCAAAACGATACTGCAGCAGCATTTCATCCGTTATATGCCAATGCTAGACAATCCCATAAACCACGCATCTCCGCCGTGAAAATCGCAACGAAATGAGAACATTATTGTGCGTTTAGGTTCACTATGGAATATTTACGCTAACTTTTTCAAAGAAAATCCTTCGACTTTCCACCGGTTTAAAGTGCTGGAGCGAAATTTTGGGGGCATAAAAATACCACGGAACGTCTATCAGCTGCAGCCAACCGCCATGCGCGTCCGATTTTTCATGCCCGTGAAGGCGATGCGAAGCATGATTGGGATAATGCTTGATTATGAGCTGTTAATTATTGATGCATGAATCATTCAGTGCATGTACAAGTCCAGTACACGTGTCCAGGATTAAAAACAAGGTGACAGTAGGCATCGAGCTTACTGGCCGCGAATTCATTTACCGCCTCACATGCCATAGATTCCAAGATATGCGATTGAACATTTACGATTTCTTTTTATTCCATTTCAAATCTTACTATGTGCAGCACGAGGACGGCTTACCCTTCCCTGCGCACAACGACGTATGATGCCTTCTTACTCTTAAATGTAACGCTACTCCTTGCTGAACCAAGCATCGCATCCTGTTTTTCTTTTTTTCAACGCTTCGCTATGTACTCTCACAAGCGGCCTCGTCAAGGTTAAGGCGCGGTCATTCATTACACTTCGGCCAACGTACACTGCCAATGCCACGTCCGGTTTTACTCCTTAACAGAGACCTGCGGAATAACAAAATGACTGCAGAGTCTTCGTTTTCTTTTTATTTGCTTTTGCTACATTTTTTGTTGACTTTGACGTTGGGCGTTGCCGTTAAGGAAGGGTTTATTGTTTAAAAGAGCGCGAATTCAGTACTTTCAGCAGTTCGCTCAACAGCAGCTCTAAAGTCACCATGGTAAGTAAGCTTATCTTCCCGATACCTCCATAGCCAAAGGAACCGCGAAGTCATTGTGTCTGAAAAATAAAAACTCTCAATGAAGTTTTTCTTTTCTGAAACATTCTATTATTAAGGCATATGCAGAAGCAAAGCGGCTGATTTATCCCTGGCTAGTCCACATTACTTTGTAACCAATTGTGATGCAAAAACCTTTCAGTATCCTTTAACCTTAAAGTTTTTTTTTTATTTTTGAAGCATTCAGGACGTTGTAAGATGCTCTAGGAAATAGGTGATACAGTTTTAAATTTGTTCAAGCTGGAATGTTGGGTACATGTAGCAACTTCTCTGTTATAACTTGATGATAATCACGAGAAATAACATCAATAAGAAAGAATAGATGATGACAATATTATCTGCGTGATTCAAAGTTTCAGAAATTGATGACAGTGTTCTGTTAAAACAAGACAGCAAAATAACAATGACTATGCAAAGAAGAGCGCTTGTCGTAAGCTTCATTTCAATAAGTCCAAATGCGCAAGCTATATTGCTGTATTTTCACAACGATAAGAACAACCCCACGGTATCAGGTATACCCGGCATACCCGCAACGCTGCAGATCCGTGCCTGCGTCCTCTTGGCTCTTGCCACCAGCGCTTTCGCTGGCTACACCGGCTATGGCTTGGGCTATGCCGGTCTTGGCTATGGTCTCGGCCACGCGTACGGTGGTCTTGGATACGGCTACGGTCTCGGCTACGCCAGCTATGCTCCAGCTGTGCACACCGTCGCCCACGCTGCTCCAGCTGTCACTACCGTTGCCCACGCCCCAGTCGCCACCTACGCTGCTGCTCCAGCCGTGACCAGGGTTGCCGCCTACCGCGCCGCCCCTGCTGTTGCAACTTATGCTGCTGCTCCAGCTGTCGCCACCTACGCTGCTGCTCCAGCCGTGACCAGGGTTGCCGCCTACCACACCGCTCCGGCTGTTGCCACTTATGCCGCTGCTCCAGCTGTCGCCACCTACGCTGCTGCTCCGTCCGTGACCAAGGTTGCTACCACCTACCACGCCCCAGCTGTCGCCACTGTCGCCCATGCTGCCCCAGTTGTTGCCGGTTACCACGCCGCCCCAGTTTACAACTACGGTGTTGGCACCCTTGGCTACGGTGTTGGCCACTACGGTTACGGTCATGGTCTGCTCGGCTACGGCCTGAACTACGGCTACGGCCTTGGCTCTCCCTACCACTACGGTGCCCTTCTCCGCAAGAAGAAGTGTGAGTATACATCATTGTCGTTCTGCCGGTAAAAGCACAGAAGCGTAAAACGTTATAGTAATTTCATTGCGCAATCAATGGCAGCCTCTTTTACAGACAGACACGCTGCATTGGCAGTGATAAAAATAGGGGTATACTTCTTTCTTCTTCCTGAAGTATAGACAATAACGCTTTTTTTTCTTCCAAAGAAATAGCCAGAAAGTGATGCTAAAGAACTTGAATAACGAAGTGATCCCTATCATTGCTGTTCAGTAACATATCCTTTTGTTTTGTTTTTCGCAGGAACCATTCATCTGTAACTTATTTGGAAAGGAAAAGTTGTGGACATCTCCTTCAGCCTTGCGCCGTGTTCAACTATGAACGCAGTAAAAGAATAAAGTTGTTCATCACAGCAATGCAATGTCACACCGCATTATTTCCTTACGTGTTTCTCTATATGAGGTGCAGCAGAAACCAAGTGCTAAGAGCTAGGTATGTAGAATGGCCATACTTTAGTGTGTTGAGTCTTATCGCGCTTGGTCCTTTTCTTGTACAAATGGAACAACCTAAAACGTATCGCAGTTGGCCTTGGCAATCTCAGCTTAATGCGTAATATTTTGATATAACAATGCATCTCTGGCAAGGTGTTTATATATGCTTCTAAGGCTGGAAGCCCAGGCCAGGCTTGCCAAACGTTCCGTCTTTGGCAGTCTGCGAGCAGCTGAAACGTTGAGCATGAAACGTCTCGTTCCCACTCAGTCACTGAACAAAAGCTGTCAAAATTTCTTTCATTTACATTTTTCTTTGTATTCTGAGCAGTAATCTTCTTGTGTCTCTACATCACGGACTTATTTAGCTGACTGGCATCCAAATAGTGTAGCCATTAGGGGGACAGCTAAATGCCGCGGATTTGTTTACACTTGTAACAAATGGATAAGATTTATCCTGTACGCAGTTGGCCGTTGGAAACGTGCTTATCAATGAATTGATGAAAACTGCATTGCAGCGACAAAATTTGCGGTTGAGCTACTCACCTGCTGTTGGGCCTAGTGCACCATTCAATAAACAGGTCTTCATGAAGCGACAAGTTATATGTTTTTTTGGAGGCGGTAAGATAAGCAGGGGGCTGCAGTGTTTAATTGATAGTTAGGCATATATTCAAAGCTCTGATGATCGGGCGGCATCGAGTTCTCATCCGCGACTATTCGGGTGGGAACCTTAAGACTTGCATTCGGTTCTTTCTTTATTTCTCGAGGAAGACAGTTTCCTTTATTACCACTTTCCAATTTATCGTTCCTTCGTTCCCTTTTCAAGCTATATTCTTTCTTTAAGAGGTTCTTATTGCTGAATGGGAGCAGTCAATTGTACATGAATGAGTAAGGCTAAGTGTATACACAAATCATTTTTTTTATTAAACCCAACTCAGCGTAGAGTCTTACGCTTCACTCCAACAACTTCGATGCATATAGACCCAAGAGACACCTCATTTTGCGGTGTTACCGAACAGAGGCTGATGATGGAGCGTACAGAATACCAAGTGAGCTTAGACGCAAGATATAAATTATTGAACTTGGCGATAACAGAAGGGCACGCCTCACGTGTCTAGAATACGTGACCTGCACATTCTCTACCACGCGTTGAAGCGACTCGGTGTTTCGCAACGTTTGCCGCTGGCACCAGAATCATCGCAGGGGCATGTGGCGCTACCTACACTTAGCAGCATGAAGACAGAAAAAAGGGCGAAAGGTGGCTTCCGAGATTACTAGCGCACCTTAGCTCCTGCCGTTTCGTTCCCAGCTCTGGGGCAGGAGACCGAAACGCGGCGTCCGATTTCGCTGTGGCGCAACTTTGCTCCAGCAGATTGAAACAGCTGGAGCAAAAGTACGCCGGAGACGGTATACTCTAGTTAGGCTTAGCTAGGATACACTCTAGCATAGCCAAGGAAGAAGGCAAGGCCGCCACTCTCAGCACCGGGGTGCTCGAAGCCGAGTGGCCATTGCGGTGTCGCTGGTGGTGCAGAGATACTGAGGGAAGCAGCGCGCGCTCACAAAATGCCTCGCATCATGCTTACCAGTTACCACGTTGGAAAACATTCGACGTTTCGGCCATGAGCCGGTCTTTCTCAAGAATTGTTTTGCAAGCGCCCGTCTTAAGTTACCGATTTGCTTTCCGCGCGGAGCCTGTTCGTGCAATTTTGAACTTGGAATGAGTAACTAGGACTAAGCACAAAATTTTTTCTTTCGGGAAGAGCACGTGACCACAGTAAATATGTGGGCAAACACTTGCGTGCAAAAAGACGAGGAAGAAATACTACTGATTAGGAAAACGTTTATATATATATATATATATATATATATATATATATATATATATATATATATATATATATATATAGCGTAGGCGGCTATGGGCTCATTCCAACAGCCGTTTCGGGTGGCGATGGTGTCCGCCGCCCACGCCCGTGTACGGCGTTCGTAGCAGCTATGGCCGGGTGCTGTGAAAAAAGAATCTTTCTCGCCGCAATTCAACCCGTGGCCGCTGCGTGGGAATCAGTCACTCTACCAATGAGCCAGGCGATTTTTTTTTCTTTATTGACCACTGAGCCACGCCAATGCTTGCTAGCATGCAGCGGGAAAATGCCCTATAAACGCGTCCTAGCGCGCGAGGAGAAACACGATGCGACATGTGCGCCGCGTAGCGTCGATACGTGCACATTTTGCCCTGCACTTGAATATTATTACACCAGGTAGAACGTCATGTAGCAGATGCACATGTAGCCGTACAAGGCAGTTAAAAAGATTTGAGGAAGCAAAATAAGTTTAAGGAGCTGTGTACAAGAACGCTAGAAAAATATACATTGTGTAGCTGATTAAATCATGCTGGCTAGGTGATTGTTTTTCACCATACCGTTTCAAATGGAATGCCAATAAATCACCATCATCATCATGATTACCATCGTAATGTGCCATTTTATATGTGCGTCCCGTAGCGTTGATACGTAGAAACTTTGCACTGCAGTTCCGTTATATTGCACGAGGTGTCCCAACATGTAGCAGTTGCATATATCAGTTGCATGCTGTATGCAGCTGAGCCTAGATGTAGCAGGAAAAGTAACTATTTGTCACAATCCTGTTTCGAAGAGGATGCCATCATCGTGAACACCTTCAACAGCAGTTTACCCTGGCGCTGTTCAAAGGATGTGACAGGTGCAGCACATAATTTGGATTTCTATGCTTACTCTTCGGTGCACCTTATGGCGCCTCGTCGCAAGGGACGAACCTGAAGAGGCGTTTCGCACAGCTCCGCGCGCAGCCGCAAGCAGGCAAGATCGGACTCAGCAGGCCGCTGTGCAGAGAGCCGGACAGGTCGCAGTTCGCCGTTGACACTGGGCGGAGAGTTCATATCGTTCTTGTGAAAACGACGAGGAGATACTTGCCGCGAAGACTCGTAGTGCGTAGTGACGAAAATGGAGCTCCTATGTAGCCACTCCTCCAGCTTACGCTGTGACTGTGCAGGGTGTCCCGCGCAGGCCTGTAAAGTTTAACAGCTGCTAAAAGTTACAGGTCTTCGTCTCAGCACTGCTTCAAGTTTTACTCTAGGTAAACAAACTCGCTCAAATCAAGTTGTTGCCAGACGAAGGTTCTCTGCTAGGCCGACAGATGGCGCCACCGCCACAGCGAGCGTCCGCGAGGCGAACGTTCTTCGTTGGGCCGACAGAAGATCAGCGCGCGTCATGTGTTGGGAGAGGAGGAGCAGTGAGGAAACAGGTATATAAGAGAGAGCGCGCCACGTCAGTCGGTCTTTCGCATCATAAGAGCCAATCTGTGCGAAGTCCCGTTGCGCTGGCCGGTGAACGGCTATAACTTCAGCGTGTGTTCGGTGTGTTCGTCAACGTGTTCGAAGTTATCTTGTGTTTCCCTAAGAAACATCAACCGCATATCCTAGCTCAACACAACGATACCGATGATAAATGACAAGATGCGAGTAATAAACATTAGCAATAAATTTAGAGGCTAATCATGCTAAACCAATTATTATTCACTAACACACGGAAAGAACCGACCATCACAAGGGAAACACTGGTGAGCTACAGCTCTCCTGTTTTCACAACCGTAGAACTGGCTTTAACTTTTTCTTTTTGCCGCCTTTCTTCATTTGCCATCTTTAATGCGAAAGTGCGTACACGCGTTATTGTCGAGGTGTACACATGTACGCACACCCCGATGTTCCACGCTACGAGTCCTTACTCCAGGCTTACCGTCAAAAGCAATCCCAAGACAACTAAGCCCTTATTAGTTGTGAACTACGAAAGCATTAAGGTCCAATTCAGCGCCGCAGAGTGGTCCTTTTTGTTTTGGGCTGTGAGTAATGTACCATAGTGGCCCGTGCTGCTCAAGGAAGCAAGGAAACAGCATGCCTCCTCCATGTCGAGTATATAGGCTTGCGGTGTCAACGCCACATGCCTCTGACTTCCTGAGGACAGCGACGAGAGAGAGCGAGGAAGGAGCAGCGGGAGCTAAGGCCGGCAGGCACGCGCAGCAGCGAAGCCCAGTGAAGGTGAGGGAGAGAGATAGAGCCCGTGCGCCTACTTCCGAGAGCGAAGCAGCAGCCCCCGCACGCGCGCATACCCCGAGTGACTGACTCTCCGTCAAGGACCGTCTCACCCGCGGCGTCGCCTAGCCGAATTTGCTCCGTCGAGGCGCAATGGTGTGGCGTCGCGGCGACACCTTCTCCCCTCACGCAAGACCCTTTTGCCCGCTCTGCTACGTCAAGGCGCGCACCGGACGTGGCGTCGCCGCCAGTTGGAATTCAGGCTCCGCTTCCCTGCTACAGACGCCGGCTTTTTCGCGGAGTGGGCCATATCAATGCTGTCGCTTTAAAAGACATAAACAGCGAAAAAAAGAACGACAACGTTTTTTCGAGGACACGGTGCAAAAACACGATTCGGTACTGTGAGGTGCACTATCAGACTTTTGGTAACGCAAGGGCGAGCACTAAGGACTATGTGAAGTGTACGTCAGACAGGTCACTGAAATGAAGACTATCAAATTAGAGTAGTTCGTTTGGTGGAACGGATGTAGGATGAAGCTATACAATTTACTCTATATTAGACATAATATTTAAGTTACGAATGGGAAACAGGCGGGTGAAATTTTTTTCAATTCAGAACTCAAAATTGAATTTTCGTTCCGTTTATTTAGACACAAGAGTGTTTTAAGTCGGGGTCCACGACGAACTTTCCTTAACGGATGTGAAGTTGGTGCGAACGCGTAAAAAATGCTCTTTTGAGAGGGAAGCCGCCCCCATCAACGAGCAGTAATGCGAAATACTGCAGCATGAGACTATAAGGAGCGCCCACAGTGAGCGCTCCGGTAGACTAAGCGCAGCAGAGGCTCCAACCTGGTGTAGCCTCGTGTAGCCGGTGTAGGCCTTGTAGTGAGGTGAAGACGCAGTTTACGTTCGCGTCAGATTAGCCTGTGGCTCGCATTCCATTCCATTGCATTCCATTGGTCTGCCATTCGCATTCCTGAGGCTGGGCGCGTCGCAACTCAACTGGCTGCCCAAGACGCTAAGGAGCGGCTCGGTAGCAGGACGCCGCACGCTGCGGTCCAAGCAGACCTACGACACAGTCGCCGACCCGCAAATTGTGCGCCTTTTGCAGCTACGGACTGTGCGTCCACGAAACAAACATGCAACAGCTTCTGTGAAAAAACGCCTCAATTTCGTGTTCTACAGATTCCTATTAAAAAAGGACCAACCTTATATTCTTTAAATTTGAATGCTTCATACTCCACTGAGCAAATCTACTGTCTATTACGTAGCATATCGAATGCTTTTGTTCAGCATCTGGTACATATTTCATAAGCATAATCATTAGGCGAGGTTACAGGTCGTAGAATGGAAATAGAATATGTCTGTGCTCCCAATGTACTTGTGTGGCATCTTATTTACTGTTTGACTGCACAGTGCGGCTTCAAAGCGACTTTAACACCTGCCTTCGACCTGTGTAATTATTTACGTTTATTACTGATTCAAGAGAGAGAGAGAGCAAATAATAAAGGAAAGGTAGGGAGGTTAACCAGGACTGAGCCCGGTTGGCTACCCTACACTGGGGAAATGGAAAAGGGGACGGAAAGATTAAAAGAAGAATGGAAAGTCTACTGGGGATATCGTTCGGTCACTCAGTTCGGATCACAGACGCTGACTCAATCCAGTAGCTTTCAAATATCGCTGCAGAGCATTTGTGGCATTTTGGAGCTGCGATATGCGAGGCCATGGTCCCAAGATCTTGTTCAAGGTGAACGGTGTTCTATGTAGCTGATTGAGAGCTCTGCGGAGGTCATGTCTTTCGTTTTCAAAACATGGGCAGTAGCACAGTAGATGTTCTATAGTTTCCTCGACACCGCAGGTATTGCAGTCGGCGCTATCTGTCATTCCAATCAAAAACGTATATGCATTAGTAAATGCGACGCCCAAGCGTAAGCAGCACAGTACTGTTTCCTCATTTCGCAGAAGCCCTTGTAACAGCCGCAAGTTGCATACAGGGGTCGAGGGAATGCAATCGTTCTTAGGTGAATTCAGGTGTGTGCCACTTCTGTAATGTCACACGGTGTGCTACCTTGCTTAGGTGTTGGGCTGCGTAGGTTCGCGATAAAGGTACAGAAACAAGGGTTGCGCCTTCGTGTGCTTTCCCTAGCAGCTTTGTTAGCGAGGTCGTTGCCCGAGATACCGCACTGGCCAGGCAGCCACTGAAACACGACGTCGTGTCCTTTCGCTATCATACGATGGTGCATTTCTCGGTATCTCCGACACTAGTTGCTCACAGGACCCGCGACGAAGAGATGACAGAAGACATTGTAAGCCCGCCTTCGAATCGCAGAATATTGCCCACCGATTAGCGGGTTGGTTGTTAATGTAATCAACGGCACCTCGGAGGGCAACAAGCTCCGACCCGGTCGATGTTGTCAAGTGAGAAATCTTGTATCGAATGCTAATTAATCGTGATGGTATAACCACTGCGCCGGTGGAGCTGGTCTGAGTGGAGAGCCTTCCGTATATATGTGGACTCGGTCAAAGTAGAAAGTGTTCAAACAATCCAGAGCTGCTTGCTTCAGGGCCAAGGTAGGGAGGTCGGTCTTCTTTCTTATCCGTGGAACTATAAGACGCACTTGAGGTTGTTTTAAACACCACAAAGCTGAGGTTGAATGTGCTGAGGGTGTCAAGCCTGATGGTAGACAGGCACGATGGATCCTGACCACGTTGGAGAAGGACGCCTGTAGTCGTCGTTCAGGCAAGAGAGCTTGATTGCTTGCGTGAAATATGACGAACATGGGCCCTAAGCGTGTCGGTGCTAACGTAAGTCGGGATCGGATGGTCTCGAGCCATTATAATGGTTCCTCTTGTTGAGGCGCTCCGCGGAAGGCCTAGGCAAACACGTAGTGCCTGTGCTTGCACGCTCTGAAGTTCTCGAAGATTTGCCTTGCATGTTTTAGCAAGCACGGGAGAGCTATAACGTAGCAATCCGATAAAGAGTGCTCGATATAACTGTAGCATGGAGCCCACTGATGATCCCCATGTTTTCCCGGCGATGAACTTGAAGACATGAACAATAGATGTGAGCTTCTTCTACAAGTGGGCAACGTGAGGGCTCCAAGAGAGGTCCCGGTCCACAATGACACCCAAAAACCGATGATTTCTCTTGTAGGAGATAGGCTGGCGATTGATGCATACTGGATAACTAGACATTGGTTTTCGTGTAAACGCGACTAACGCACATTTTTCTGTTGAGATGGTAAGGCCTCGTGGGTGAAGATAGTGATATGCCTGTATTGCTGCTTTCTGTAGCCTTGCGCGAACCTGCAGACGAGTGACCGCTGATGACCACATGCAGATGTCGTCGGCGTAGATTGAGACACTCACTGTTACCGGTAGGGATTCGGCCAGCCCAAGAGGCGCGGTTGAAAAAAATAGGGCATAGAACACCACCTTGGCGAACTCCTCGGCATATGTAGTGGTCGGTAGTCGGACCATCTTCCGTACGTACGAACAAGGACCATTGTGTCAAGTAGTTTCTGATCCATCTATATACTCACCCTCTTAGTTCAATTGTCAAAAGTGCGTCTAGAATGGGATGATGGGAAACGTTGTCGTAAGCGCCTTTCACGTCCAGAATGAGTGCTCCTGATAATCGTTTCCAAGATTTTTGCTGTTCTGCAGATGACACTAGATCGATGACACTGTCAATCGATGAACGGCCTCGTCGAAATCCCGCCATATAATCAGGGTAAATTTTGTGGTGTTCTATGTACCATTCGAGACGCATGAGGATCATGCGTTCCATGAGCTTCCCGACACAGCTGGCAAGTGCTATAGGCCGATACGATGCCAGTTCGAGCGGCGACTTTCCTGCTTTTAGCAGCGGTACGAAGCGGCTGCGTTTCCACTCCTGTGGGACGACACCATCTTGCCATGAACTATTAAAAAGGCTGAGGAGTTGTCTTCGCGCTTCTCTGCCTAGGTGGTGCAAAGCAGTATATGTTATGCCATCGGACCCTGGTGAAGGCGAACACCTACAGAGCGCCACAGCAGCTTCTAACTCTTCCATAGAGAATGCAGCCTCCATACTTGTCTCTCGTGGACCGGGGATGTCGCTTAAAGCCATGTCAGGGGCTAAAACTGTGTCGCCGGCGATTTTCGTGCATAATTCCTCTACAACGTCTATCTCACGGCGGTTTTGATAGAGAACAAGGGCGTTAAAAGAGTGTCGTTACTAGGGTCTTGAGCAAAGGCTCCTTAGGGTACGCCACACACGGGACAATGACTTGCGGGGGTCTAGTGACTCGCAAAAGCATTTCCATCTTTGATCCGCTAGCTTATCCATTCGGCGTCTTATCTTCTTTTGCATGCGCCGAGCTTCTCTGAGGTCAAGAATTGACTTTGTGCGCCTGTACCTCCTTTCAGCACGAAGCCTTTCCAATTAAATGTCATTCTGTGTACAGTTTGACGAATTTGTGGAGCAACGCATGCAATCGTGCATTGCGTCTGCAATTATGCCTTCTAATCTGCGTGCGATATGTTTCTTGCAGGTGTCTTCTACTCGATCTTGAAAGACTGACCAGTCGATTTGGCGAGATAGATCCGGTAATGCGGCGCTTAGTCATAATAGACTCTTGTATTTATTGAAGAAATTTCTGCGAGGAACAACGTACATCAGCTGCCTTGACTTGACTTTGGTGTCACGTTGCCTGACTTCGAGCGTGCAGTGATTCACCGATATTGAAACCCATGGACGCGATCATATCCCGACCTATGTGAGAATCGATTACTGATTCAAAATACTTTGGAATGTCGTGACGTAGCAAATGTATGGAAGGCTATAAAACAGGTAATTATGTCATCGACATCAAAACAAGAAATCAATGAAAATGGATACAACATTTGCTTTAAAGTAAGACTAAACATTGCTCATTTTGATGTTTACTATTACTTTATTCCAACCAGTGGACAGTTAGAGTTACATAATTGTGTCAAGGGAAGAGAAGCGCAGTCAAGGAGACAAAGGAAATGAGGCGGGATTATGAAATCAGGATATTTGCTGGTTCAATTTGGTATCAGCTAGTGCAAGACAAAAGTAAGCGGAGATCTCTGGGGGATGCCTTCGTTCTACAGTCGACATAAAAAATAAGCTCACGATTATGATATTAATGAAAAGTAAGCAGTGCCGCGGTACAAAGGAAAGAGAATGGAAACCCGGTATCACGGCCTGCCAGTACCAAAGCGCACTTATGAACGGAAAGCTTTGTCAGTTCGGCTCCTACTGTATCGCCTACCGCATTATCGGGTAATTGAGCATGCGCCGCTTGTTTTTTGTCCAATCTTGAAAAATCTCCCAAAATTGGCATGTGCCACTCCGACGCAAGGGTCATGTATGCCTCTAACTCTCACATCCTGAATTTTTCGCGTTAAATGAGATATTGCAATTTGAAGTTCCAAGGCCTTGTGAAGTTTTAAAATGAGAACTCAGTCGCACATTATTTGCTACCCCGGTGTCAGATTAGAAAACTGAAACGAGCGTTGTCCATGAAACAATGTCTATATATTTACATGCTTTCACCCAAACAAGTTTTGACTTGGCAGTTCAACCGTCTCGCATCCTATGCATGTCGGCAAAACAGACGGTATATTGCAGACTATTGTATTGGGGACTTAAATTTATGTGCCTCAAATGCAACGTCACGAGTTTCACGGAGTGTTCGCTCTCATTGGAAACGTCCTGCACAAATCGTTGTTTTCTGTGTCAGAGATGGCGACACGCTGGGTTGTCTTTGGCGGATGACGGCCGAAGATGTTAACATAAGAATTTTTATCGCTTAAGCGTCGCGCTTGGACTCATGAACTCAGATTGGGTATTTTAATAGCCACAGTGGGATAAAGCAGGTTCAAGATATGTAGATATATGTTCTGCTTCTCTGAGCACACAGCTCTTATCGCCCTTTTTCTCTTAAGAAGCATAACAAATCGCCGTCCTCCTTGTGATATGTATGTGTGTTATGCATGCGCGATAGTTGCATATATGCATCTCGGCATACTGTGGGAATGGTGCCTAAACATGAAAATTTAATAAGGTTGAAATGATACTTTTGTGGCGCAGAAATGGAAATTGCGCGAGATTGCCATTTGCATTACATGACATTACGCATCGCATTTCGTTGTATGCCAGCTGACTAACCGATCCGCAAGAATACTCAGTCACGTAGAATCGAAAATTTGCTTTCAGTCTGCAAAATATTGTAGCTCCACATGTGTGGCAGGCAATGCATTTCAGTTACCAAAGATTGTACTCAAGAAAAAAATTTCATTTATTCCATTTTGCTATGCTTTCAGAGAATGTCATTCCCGTGCTGTAAAGACTAATGCGAGCCTTCTTGGGAATTGGCCCTTTAGAACGAAAAAACTCATGGCCTTCTTCATGAGCAGAAAATTCTGCTCGATATCGCTGTACCCATCACAACTAAAGCCAGGCGCAGGATGAAAATAAAAAAAAAAACGGATGATGGAGTTTAAATTACGGCGAAAGCATATCCGTGATCCAAGATTGGAAAAAATGGTCTCAAGTTACAAAACATAAAGCGCGCAACTCACAAGTCGCACCAGTAGCGTCGAGCGCCTACCATTGAAGTAGGTCATTGAAACACGGAATATGACACTTCCGCAGCGCTCACCAGATGGCGCGCTAAGCGTGAAAATCAAATACAAAATGAGCCCTTCATCCGGCGCTCCCTTGCGCCGCGCTCCTCCTAAACCGGTGTGTTACGCGCTTTTTCACTAGATGGCACCAGCCCATCCATAAGCTAGGTAGCCTACAAGCCCGCGATTCCCCCTTTCCGAGTTCCGCGCATTTAGGCTCCGTTAGATTTGCTAGCTTGATCGAAGGTGCGATGGATGGTGCAGTACAGACTGCAATGATACAGCTTGTGGATGTAGCAATAGATGTGGCACTTGAGATGTAATACGGTGAAATCTCGCGCTGAAGACGCTCAGAGGCCGTATGAAGAGTACGGACTAGAAGCATTTTTTTATTTGGGCCTAGCTTTTAGTTAGGCCTAGTTTTTATTGCTTGTTTGGTTAAGTTTGGTTGATTGGTTGTCAACACTGCCGTAGAGTGGCTGACTAAGTTCACTGCTACTTCATTCCATCATGCCATTTCCAGCACCTAAACAAGTGGCAATATTTAGAGAATGAATTGGCTCCTTTCTTTATATCAATGCCTCTTTGCAAATAAATGCTTTTCCATAAATTTATTATACGCATGCGATAACGCAGTCACATGATGCAGGCTTAAAACGTCCGAGTTCGGATGTAATTTTTGTGCAGAGGGAAAAAGGAGGTAACGGGACTTAGATGAATTATTACGAGGTCGAAAAACCTAACATACATTCATGTTCTCATCATGTTTCACTTTATGTCTGGCTGGTATGCTGTCCACCATTTTACTAAAAAATAAACTGCGGTGGTGTGAAGGTCGTCTAACATTTTCTGACTACTATTAAAATTGATTTATGTGCTTTCCTCGTGTGTCTTTGCACTGAATAAAACGATTCGTCAAAAAGAAGAACAAATAAAAAAGGAAGGTAGAAGCAGAAATACGGCGAAATGATGGAATTTCCGAGAAAACAGAATTGTAGCTTTGGCCTTAAATCTAAAACTTTGGCCAAGTTAATGGCGCAAGTACAAGTATATTAGCGCATACAGAGCACCATAGCAACAATAAACGAACATTTCGATATAACTGTTCGCACTGAATGTTGGTGTCCTTTTCCTCGAAATGTTATAGCGTGACCGATGGGAATATGAAACAGTTATACTAATGTGAACAGCGCGCATTATATCACGGGAAGTTAGTGCAGAACTTTGCTAACCTTTGTGGTAAGTGTGTTGCGTAAGCTTGGTAGCAGCGTTGTAAATATGTCGGGTTAGTCGCAATGAAGATTGTTAAGTATTTATGTTTTACGACAGAGACAATCACGAAAACAAAAAGAGCAGCCGACGCATTTCGGTCAAAAGGTTAGTGTTGTCCTACCAGAGGTCTCTTCCTAAGATTAACAGTAGATTTTTTTTAATCAATACTGAAAGAAACCTACGTTTGCGTGCAGATCTATCACGATGATTTATTAATAAACTATGCATGCCTCATTAATATCTTAATAAAAATTTAGTATCATCATCACGCATTTTCATTCACAAATATGTAAGGTATTGTCCCAAGAAAATTATCCTCTGCCTTTCTTAGAATAATAAAGGATAGAATTGATTGCCGTATTCTGACTTTGAACTCATTTTCTTGACTGCTGGTGCATCCTGCGTTCAAAGCTGACTCAATCGTTCTCACAGTGGTCTGTTTTTGTAGCATTCGAACATGCCAAAGTGTGTCATCAGCTACTGCCCCGTAAACTGCACAAAAATGGTTTGTGCGAGTTCAAGTTCAAGTACTTCGAAGGCTACCTTTCTAATTGAGTAAATCTGTGCCAATTTTTTATGAATGTTCCGGCCAATTTACATATTTGTCTGGAGCACCTCAAGGCTCCAACTCAGGACCACTTTGGTTTTTGCTGTTTGGTAAGAATAATAATAATAATAATATTTGGGGTTTTACGTGTCAAAACCACTTTCTGATTATGGGGCACGCCGTAGTGGAGGACTCCGGAAATTTTGACCACCTGGGGTTCTTTAACGTGCACCTAAATCTAAGCACACGGGTGTTTTCGCATTTCGCCCCCATCGAAATGCGGCCGCCGTGGCCGGGATTCGATCCCGCGACCTCGTGCTCAGCAGCCCAACACCATAGCCACTGAGCAACCACGGCGGGTTGTTTGGTAAGAATTTTCTCACTTCTGAAACAAAGTAAAAAAAAAAAATGCGATGTTCACTGACGAAATAAAATTTTTTTTTTTTTTTTTTTTTTTTTTTTTTTTTTTTTTTTTTTTCGATGAATAGAGTGTGTAAATAACTGCAAGCAGGACATTTCCTTTATTCAGCAGTGGTGTCCTACTAAGAGATTTGAATTATTGTGAAAAAAATGAGTGTGGTGTCTTTTCCCAGAAAGCGTCTGTGCAGGAGAATATTGCTTATACTTTGCCGCGGAAAAGTAGTCGTCGAGTGTTTGATGTGCGCGACCTTGCGGTTTATGTAGATTCAAGGCTGGATTTTCGCCTTTCCGTATCCGGTGTTGTCAGTCATGCAGTGACGCGTTTAGGCTTAATATCTACACTTACAAAAAAGTTTCAGCATCCCGATTGTTTCGAAACATTGCTCTGAGCACTTGTCAGACTGCGATTAGATTTTGCTTCCACTGTGTGGAATTGTGTTAGTGCTCATCAAAGTAACTTAATAGAAGTCGTGCAGCGTCGACTCACTCGCACATGCGGCGACAGATATATTTGCCGGCGCCGATGCTATGACTACTGAAGCTTGCTAGTGAAATTAAGTGCGCTTTCTTTGGATGAAAGGAGAGTCGCGCGTTACCTAAACGCCTAACTACACGTGCGCGTGGCGGCGCGTGAAGGCGGGCTACCACGCGCCTTGCGTTAGCCGCGCCTCGCAATTAATGGCGGTCTTCACTATTTTCGCCTTGGTAGACGTCGTTTCGTAATTTTGTGAGGCGGCCACAGACCGATATTTTCCTGGAGAAGATATCTGCGCTGGCGCCGCGCTGCTTCGACGCGTGCGATCTATCCTGCGCCATCGGCGCATTCGTGACGCGCGTGGGCGCGAGCTTTCAAGCGCCTGCAAGCGTCCGCGTAGTTTGGCCTTAAAGGTCTTGCGACGAGTGGCACCTGGGCTGATTGATTGTCACATGTTACTAGTATCGTTGCAACTCCGGGTTCCATCTCTGCAAACCAGCAGGTCTTTTTACATGTTTTACCCTAATCGTTCTACACGTTGTCATATGACATGGATGCAGCAGGTGTACAATGGCAGTTCATCTGACACGAAGATCTTCAATTGAGCGTCGATGCTTGACGTAATTGAGTGCATTAAGCACACGTTTCTAAGTTTCGTACGCGAACTCATGCCCTGTATCTTTACTTTAGCATGCAATATTCCGGGAAATTATGGTCTCTTTACGTATTTTATTATGTTCATGCTCTTGTAGGCACTAGTCAGCTGTCACCAAGGCTCTGTAGCTGTTGACAAGCACTGAAATAACCAATAAGCAAGCTGCAGAAACTTCGACACGCAAAGTAATGTCTCGTATAGAAGTAAGGTTCGCGCCAGAGGCAACTTCTCGCGAGCGTAAGAGCCTACTTCGAAGTGAGCTTTCGACCATAACTCTGAAGCTAAGGCATGCGACTGGACAAGGGGCATGTAGAAGCATTTGAGAAGAGCACCTGGCTCTCCAAAGCACAGAAGTGCTATCATGGTACGTCAATTTGACGTATTCAACGAATATTTACCTAACATTACGGCTGACTGCTGTGACAGAAGGCTGCCACATAACAGGCTCCAGGGTAGGCTCTTGCAAACGTTCCCGTACAGTTGCGCAATGAACGCGATTGCGCTGATTTTAGAGTCACCCTGTGGCCTGACTCTGAAACGTCGCCCTGCGGTCTGACATTGCCACTACTTTGGGAGGGAGAGCGCAAGCATTCATGTTACTTTTGACGCCATCTGAGATAGTTTAAGGCGCTATAAGAGGTCACACAGAGCTGATCCTGGGCTGGTAATATATAAAGGATTTTGCAAATTCTTCAAGCACCGTATTTCCCGGTGTTTAAGGCGCAGTTTTTTCTTTTAACAATTGTTGTTGGTGCGTCTTATATATGCATAAAACCATGCGCACTTAACCAAAAGAATATGTGCGTCTTTTTTTACTAGTACAAGAACACATGCACAGCAGCATTCTGAAAGAAATAAAATCTGGCTTAAACTACGGCGTGACTAAGACGATAGATCCCAGCTCCGAGGTTTCACCATACGGGCGGCGCGGCTAGCGAAGCTACCGCAGTAAGGGTCACCATCATGACCTCCATGATATCGCTGCCTCCGTGATTGGCACCTAATGGACTACCGCAATAAAGAAAACACTCCAGAATTATTCATAGTTACACTGTGGCGCCCGGCAGCAGCGAGGTAAGCATCAATATGTTATCACCAGCATCACACGCACGACCGTGCGAGAAGAACCGGCAGTCCAGCAGTAGTCACACAGTGTTTCCGGCTTCCGGTCGCCATTTCGCTTTTGTATTCTTGTGTTTTCATGTGTTCGCCCCGAGTACGCCATTCCGCAGAGGTAACGACAGCAACATGCTTTAAGGTGGTTGCAACTTCGCCTGGAAGTTATTCACAGGCCGCCGACGGTACCCAAGCGACACTGCTAGGCGAAGTCGGTGAGCCTTTTTGACAGTAATTAGGAGGACGGGGACTTCGATGACTTAGGGTGCAGTGGAATATACGTCGGTTTCCTTCGCCTGGGAAGAGGGTTCGCTCAAATTTTATTCTGCTAAATTTTGCAGCTTGTGAGACATTTGTTAACGGAATTTAATCCCTTGAAATCAGGACGTATGCCATTTAGCGATGTGTGTACAAGCTTGCGTAATCACGTTTTATAATGCCCACAGTGCTCAAATAGGCGCATGTCCTACACAGGTGCTTCTTATATACTAATTTATTCTGTGAAAGTCGCCAAAAGTAGGCGGTTTGTATTATAGAAATGTCTGGCATTAGAACATAGGTTACGTTAACGGGGACCTTGTCAATCGGCAACGTACTCAATCTCGGTGATAGGGTGGTGCCCGACTGCTAGATAACTCTATTGTTCGCCATAACGAATGAACATACATAGTGAAGCACGGCTAAAGATTGTTCAAAAACAAGAATATTAGAGATTTTTTGAAATCTTTATTCAAGATTTCAAAACAACGAACGCAGTAAAATGTCGATTCCATAGAAGTAATGGGGGGATGTTCATGCCGATTCTTCCGTGATGAATAATTTCTGAAAGATAAAGATTACAATAATCAATTTCATGCCACAACCCGTTAGGGACGAAACAATGAAAATGAATTGGTTCCGTAAAGCGACCTTTAGCTGTCTATGTATTTTTCAGCCGCAGTAGCTATCGCAATGAAACGAAAATATCTTAAGACATCACAACACGTACTTTTGCAGGTAGATGAAATTGCTTCAGTCTTTATGTAGTATTCCCGACCCAACAAAAAGTTTTCTGTAAGTGTAGCTCCGAAGCAAGAAAATCTGACTTATTTTATGAATGCATTAATTGCAGCTTAGTAAGCAAAAAATCACACCGTGCGGTTTATTGTAACATAGTACTGCCTAGGGAGTACTCTCACTTCTCTGACGCTCTAGCGGCTTTCTTTTATGCTGCAAGGACTTGCTACATCTGTGTCAGTGAACTGCACAGGTGGGTAAAAAGATGAGAGAGCCACCAACTACAAGTCATCTGCTACAAATCTGTGTCATTGAACATTGACAGAATAAAAAAAACTGCACGGGCACCACACTACTGTGAACAGTGAACCCTACTGTACATAGCGGGGCTCCTCACTTCATAAATGGGATGAATCTATTGCGTTTAGGCCATTTGGGCAGTGCAGGCCCATTACCGTTCTGTGGTGGCGGTACTTACACTTCTTCTTGTGGAGAAGGTTGGAGTAGTGGTAGGGAGTACCCAGGCCGTAACCATAGTTCAGGCCATAGCTGCCGAGGCCATAGCCGTAGCCGTAGCTGCCGGCACCGTAGCCGAGGGATCCAACTCCGTAACCGTATACAGGGGCAGCGTGAGAGACACCGTAAGAGGCGACGGCAGGAGCGGCATGAGCCAGGCCGACTCCGTAGGAGGCAACTGCTGGAGCAGCGTGAGCGAGGCCAACGCCATAAGAAGCGACGGCTGGGGCAGCGTGAGCAAGACCAACGCCGTACGAGGCGACGGCTGGGGCGGCGTGAGTTAGGCCAACGCCGTAGGAGGCGACGGCTGGGGCGTGGTGGACCGCGGTGACAGCGGGGGCTGCGTGGGCGAGGCCTACGCCGTACGAAGCAATGGCTGGAGCGTGGTGGACCGCAGTGACAGCTGGGGCAGCGGCGACACCGTAGGAAGCGACGGATGGGGCCACGCCGTAGGACGCGTAGCGAGTGATAGCTGGAGCAGCGTGGACTGCGGTCACCGCTGGAGCAGCGTGATAGGCAGACACGGTACGGGTCACGGCAGGAGCAGCGGCAACAGTGTGGCCGAGCGCGCTGTAGCCGTAGCCAAGGCCACCGTAACCGTAGCCGAGACCGCCGTAGCTGACACCGCCGTAGCCAAGACCGGAGCCAGTGAGCCCGGAGTAGCCGTACCCGTGACCCAGGCCGTAGCGGGTGATAGCCGGAGCGGAGGCGTAAGTGGCGTACGACGGCGCAGCGTGGACTGCGGTCACCGCTGGAGCAGCGTGATAAGCAGACACGGTACGGGTCACGGCAGGAGCAGCGGCAACGGTGTGGCCGAGCGCGCTGTAGCCGTAGCCAAGGCCACCGTAACCGTAGCCGAGACCGCCGTAGCTGACACCGCCGTAGCCAAGACCGGAGCCAGTGAGCCCGGAGTAGCCGTAGCCGTGACCCAGGCCGTAGCCACCGTAGCCGCCCAATCCAGTGGCATATTGTCCATAGCCGTATCCGAGGGCGGCATTCCTGAGCAAGGAGCCCCGGACATAGCCGGCGGCGGCGCTGGAGACCAGGGCCAAGAGCAGGCAGGCATGAAGCTGCGAAATGAGCCCATTATTACCTCAAGAAGCATGTCTTGAAGCAGGTTTTGCAATAGTTTGTGAAGGGCAAAGGCGACATGTCTGGTGCATTGGAAACGAAAAGTTCTTCATTCCCTTGTGACAGGGACAGCAAAGCGATTCACAGTGCTGCCTCACTAAGCGTCTTGGTAGAGAAGCTGATGTCAGGCGCAGAACTTTCAGAAATATGCCATACCGACAAACTATGGGCCCTGTTAAATATATTGCATGCTATCTGCTCACGAAGTATGGAGTTCTTTTTGGCACAAGAGCAATATATGAGTTTTAATAATGCTGTCAAATCTGTATGTATTATTTTCGAGAGTAAATTGCTTATTAAGTGTTCCCTTAGATTTTATCTCTCCTCAGACACACGCATGCTGATTGTCGTCGAACGTCTCATCGGCATTGCTTGCAACATGCAAATGTATTATACGAAAGAACTTATCATAAAGGGAGCAATAAATGCGGCCAGTTGGTTTATTTTTATTTATTTATGAACACGGCGATTTAAAAGCACTACACCAAGAAACAAGACGGAAGCTCAAGTTGACAGAAATACAATTATGCGCTTTCTTTTGTCTATTTTTGCCACTGTTTTGTTTCTTCGTGTAGTGTCTTTAAATCAACGTCTTCTTAAAATAAATCGGAACTTATCGCTATGCTCGAAACTTGCCGGCCACAAAAGTGATGTTTGTTGATCATGTAATGTACAGTTTCCTGCGCTATTGAGTGCAAGAACTATAACTGCCTGAACTTTTCCAGTCGTGTATTTTCTGACCTAAATACCTACCTATTACATCTACATAGGACAAATTGTTCACCTTACACCAAAAAAAGAATGTGAAATGTTATACGTCCTCTATTCTAACTTCAGACGCAGCAAGGAATGCGGCTCCTGCAAGAATTGCGTGTATACGAACATTGCTGTTGGTTGAAACTTTGCCGTAAAGCCTGTAGTTTCTGGGGATGGTCAAATCATTTTTTACTCTATTATCGATTAATCATTCATCATTTTTCCCTTTAAACGACTAATCGCTTTCAAAGCAGGGTTTTATATCAATTAATTCGTTAACCGAAATTTTTGCTGGGCACTTTTAAAAAGGTTGAAACAAAGTTACGTACTACCAGCAATTGGGTACTTGTTTTCGTTATTCAAATTCAACGAAGTCGGATTTAATTGGCTTCTGCTTGCGCCTATACGTGCCGCAGGGCTCAACGAAGGCTGCCAGGGCATTGTACAAGTCTAAAAAGTTTAAAATGCAAACTGAGGTATAGAGAAGTTCTGCGCTTGCTTTATCGGCTTTTGGCATATATACATTGCACTGGGGGGCCTGAAATGAGCACTGCTATATACGCACACAAAAGTACAATCTATTTAAGTCTGACATCCTTGGCTTTGAGCTTGCTGAATACGTTTTTTATTACTATTCGTTTGCGAGCAGGTGTACGAAGATGTATCTGCCAGCTGGTCCGAAGTTCGAAGTACACTACTAGTTTAGTTTTACAAGCTGTAACGGAGCGATACTGCACCATCGCCATTCGTATCCTACCAGAGTTGAATCACTACTATACTACCGACACCGTTACTGTTCCTTCTGTAAGTGACTGAGTTAATTTGTCCCACGCCTATTTGAGAAGGAGGGCTGTGTACAAGTAGTCTATAAAGGGTACGGCGCACAGTTACTCCAGATAGGGTGACGTTCACAATTTTCCTACACTCTTTGTTTTAGTGTTCACTTTACGCGAATGTAACGTTGACGGCTTGGGTGTGCATCGATAGTACACTGGCGTGCAAACGCAAGTCGAAATGAGAGATAGAGAGACAATAAATAGTCTACAGGACACTCTCTTTATGTCAAAGTAAGCGCGCTGAGATAAAAAATTGTTATAGGCGGTTCCTTTCTTGCATGACTTTGTCAACATAGTGCAGCTACCACCGAAGCCATTAAAGGTGTTCGAAATAGAACGGAAGGAGGTTTAAGCCGTCTTCGCACTCAGCAGCGGATCACCGCAGACTTTGAATCGCTGCGGTGCGCGCAGATGAGTCAATTAAGCAAAGTTTAGTGTTCCTGCTATGCAACAGCGAAGCCGCGACAACATACAGTGCCCTCGTACTTCGGGGCTTGTTACACCTTTTCACTACGCATTCCACTTCACGAGTTATTTGATTTTGTCTACATTCGTTGCGTTGGAATACAGAGAACGCTCCCTTCCAACCAACTGTGTAGGCTGAGTTGCTGATGAGTTGGGTAGCTGACAGCAAGATTCTAGCGCTTGACTGTTGGCCGCAAGAGTTTGCATGACAGGCTTGTTAATCAGAAGTTTTCGACGAGCTCAGCAGGAGGAGGAAAGAAAGAGAAAAGGCAGGGACGCTAATTACAAATGCGTTTGGTTGGCTACCCTACTCTTTGCGACGGTAAAGAGGGAATCAAAAGATGAGATAGAGAGAGGAGGGGAGGTGGAAGAAAAACGCGGTGAACTCGCGAACGCATGAGGAGCTCCTGACCAAGTCAAAGGCCTTCACATAGTCCAGTCGCCGAGCTCAGTAAAAGTAAAGGATCCCTTTGAGTAAGTATAATCAAGGATTTAAACACTCTCTGTCATAACTACGTAATTCTGTGAGAAGTGTCGCAGTTTACTACGTGAGCAAAATGTTCACAGTACCTTCCAAGTCACAGGAAGTAAATGGCGACATGCGATAAGGCAGAAGTATTCCTCATACGTATAAGACGTGTGATATTTTTGTCAGATACACTTTCTTTACATTCTGCAATCGGGTTTTTAGTTCTATGCAGCCAGGCCGGTTCCCTTCAAGCATTCGCTTCAACACACTTGCACGCAATAGCACTTCCGTAAAAAAATATTAAATGCCCCTTTCCACGCATTCGTCCTCTTCAGCATTCGAGTTAAAAACACAGCCCGCGTGCTTCAGAAAATTGCATATAAAGCGAATGCATTGTGCTCAGGAACGCGACATAACAATTCTATATGTTGAACTGAATGGCGATATTTTGTTCTAAGTGACATGCATTGCCTGGAGTCGAATTGCGCTTTTATCGCTTTGTTTCTCAAAGGACGAAATGTTTTGTGAGTGAAGTCACGCTCCCACTCAAATGGCACAACTGTTCAGGTTGCCAGGTTGGCCAGGAATCAATCTTGAGTACTAAGGCGCGGTCATCAAAAAAAGAAAAAAAGAAAAATAAAGCTGCGAACCATTGCCTTACCACAAACCCACGTTCTCGTCTTGGCGCGTTATACTGTCCGCGAGCCAATACGCCTCCTTCAAATGCTTTCGCATCTTCACAGCCTAGTGCTTGGAATACGATGAACGGTTTATTCAATGTAATGCGAGGGCTAAATTTAGAACCGAGTCGGCAAATAAAACCTCGTTTTATGACCGCGTAACGCCGATGCCTCGCAGACTGTTTCTCATTTCTCTTTTTTTCTCAGCTATTTCTCTTTTTTTTTTCAGGAACCTTACACTGGCTGGTACGGCGTCTCATCGCTAAAGCCGTGGCCTCGCTTCGCAGGCGATCTCGCTATGTCGAGAACCGGAACGTCGGAGAGTTAATCCAATGTTGTTTGCTGTCGTATCGTCCCTTCAAGGACTCCCGGCGAGTGCACTGAGGGAGATATGCGGGCACGAGGATTCGCTAAACACATAACCTGCCTCACGGCAAGAGAAAACACAGCGCCCACTGTACGATATCCTCGCTACGGTGCGCCAGTTGCTCTACGAGTAAAGGAATGCGTGCAGTGCAGGCATCAATTCCACAGCGTAGGTTTAAGCGCCTAGAACGGTGACAGTTTGATCTTGTTCGCATTCACCAGCCTTATAAGAGCAAAAGCGGAGGGAGTTAAACGCCGATCGCTTTAGTTTATGAGATCTCTAGCGACCACGCAACACGTTTTGCGTCGTTGGTTGCCTCGCAGGCTGCTTTCAGCATCGCCTTCCAAACGCCGTGAAGTTTTTGCCTTGCTGTCAGATGCGTTTGCTCAAGACCTTGCACGCTAGGCATAATGTTCTTTTCCTCTTCTTTTTTTTTTCCACGACATAACGGTTGTAAGTATCGCGCATAGCTTTAATTTCTGTTTGTTCGTCTCCTTCAAAACCAGTTGAGCTATACTTCCAAGTCCCAAATTCGTATTTTGTGAACAGGCAAAATCTAACTCAGCACGCGGCCAGCGTTCGACATCTCACGCCGGTGGCGGAAAGACAAGCGAGTCATCAGTGGTGGGAGCAACACTTACTCCAGTCATGGTTGTAGGGTCCTGCGTTCCGGGTTCGGTGTATGAAGAGTACACTGCTCGACTAACGGTTGCGGCGCCGTCCTCTTATACATAAAGGAGAGTGAGCGTGGCCGGTGCTTCCGCGGAGAGGGTCGCCAAAAGAGCGTGAGAAGAAGCGATCACGTTTGCTCACGTATCAGCCTTTGCTTTATGGTTGCTTCGGTCATTACGACTCGTCTTCATGTTCCTGATCTCGAACTGCGATGAAAATTAAGTCGGCTTGGTGAATGGCGAAAAAAAACAAAGAAGAGAGACTGATTTTATTCCGGCCAAACGACTGCCAAGATGGCTGGCTGGCTGCAGGGATTAGTTCGTTACTGGTTTCAGTCATTATGTAAGCATAAGCGACCGTTTACCGCGGAGACGCACGGTGCCGGGCACGCGCTCGCTCACGCAGTTTTGTCGCGCGATAGCGAAGGCGCATCTCAGTCTATTCAAGCTGCGACGCCAGCCAGAGGAGGCAGCTGTCTATAGGCTGAGACGGAAGGGTCCACTGCGCGTCACTGGAGTGGAGGTACTCAAGTCATCGCGGCTGCAGCACACGTATATGCTTGCTGAATTTTCCTGTCACGCCTGAGACGTCCCCGGGCATCACGCAATCGAATTTCGATGATGTGGCAGAGGTGCACTTTTTGTACTGATATCAACATACGGGATGCCCCAGTTAATGATTGCCAAGCTGTTCAAGGAATGAAAAAATACTGTTCAGCAGGGTGCAAGATACGATTATAAAACCTAAGGTGTTCAGTCGTTAGGTGCCTGACGGCAGAACACAATAACTGTTATAAATGTATTTTGCACCGTCTTTCTTAAATAACCTATTTTGATTGAACACCTTGACCGCTGCGACACAGGATATATTGCTTCCTGTTTTACATCTCTCGCGGCTGAACATCGCACAAGCACTGTGCACGATCAATATCCAAAGGAAATTGTGTCAGCAACTAAATAATTTATTTTGGATATTTTTCTTGCTGCATACGCTTACCGCTTTCTAGATATTAACGTGAAACACTACAAAGCCATAAAAAGCTAGTTTATTTTTACTTTTTACTCCCTGCATCTTCAGCACCAGCAATACTAAAGATCCGTCAGCTCGCAGAGCATTCGCACTGCTGCGATAATTCTTTTAACGTATGACACGCGAAAGTTGAAAACTACCTAACTAACTAGGCCTCTGATTTAGTTTAGGTACTAATACCACTGAGGCATTATATATGTGCAAGTCACTGACATGAGCATCGCTTTTGAACATAAGTATCAGAATATCTCATTTGTTACATCTCTTATGACGTGGTTGTCCATTTTGTTTTATTTGCTAATTTAGTACGTTTTACAACGCTTTTGGCGTGATCATTCTATCTTTTCAGCATCATTTGAGGACCAGCTTAGGCAAGCCTTTCAATTGGCGCCTTCGCCGATGTTAGGGGCGTTCTGTAACAAGTTTATCTTTTAAGAAACATTCTGATCTTAACTGGCCTACATTTACTCTACAGCTTAGCCACAAAAGCCTAGCTGTTCATATTATAAACATACAATGTTCAATGTTCAATGTTCAATGTTTTCATGTTCCTCCTCTTGTTTGGTCCAAGGACCAAACAAGAGGAGGAACATGAAAATTACTGACAAGATAAATTCAAACCAGATACAGAAATGGAGTAGTGGGGGCATAGTTTAGCAGCGGAACACAGAAAATCACAGCTACTCAAGCACATTCATATGCGATGTGATATTTGCTTGCGTCATAATTTATATGATGTAGTTAGGAAGATAAATTTTATTTGTATAAATAAGCTGGACGATAGAATCGTCCAAGCTAGGCGGCGTCCCTAGTCCAAGATGCGGTGGAGTTGAGGCGATAGATTGGTCCTGCTCATCAGGCAATGCAGTTTTCCGGGGATCGAGCTTGTCAGCTGGGGCTCCCACTGCTGAACGGTTGGCCGGTGATGATATGGTTATAAACAGAAATATTGATAATTTTCAAATTCATGGATTATCTTTTCACAAAATGCTTCATGTGGCAACGCGTTGCATTCATTGATGGTCTGAGGAAAAATGGAGTGCATGAAGAAGTTAGCGCGCGAAGTTGGGTAGAAGGGTTTGAGCGTGTGTTTTTCCAGATATTCAAAGTGTCATTTAAGTTTCGGGGCTAATGCTGAATCCACGGAAATAAAGCGAGGGGAGAAATATGAGGCTAGCAATTGCTCTTTGGTGTTGTAAGAAAAGGGATCTTGTTAGTGGCCATATGGTTTAGTCACTCCTCTGGCATGGATTGAAAATGAAACCGTTGTTGCGTTGCCCCATCTCAAGTTGCTGGCCTTATTTTTACATGACATTCAGCAACGTTCTTCTAATCAATAGATTTTACAACTTGCGCGTTTTCCGGCAAATGAAGTTGCGTGTGGGATGCAAACGAAGCTCCCGGAAACCGAGAGCCACCTTAAATCACTTGATGCTGCAAGCTTTCCAGTACAATAGAAAAACATGAAATAGGGACTTGATGACATTGTGACAATAATATGGGGGGAAAACATGCTTCATGTTTTTCATGTTCATATTTCATGAAAAACATGAAATATAGCGAGAAACACATAGTGTCTCTGGCGGTTTATTGTTTATTTCGCTTCATCTATCACTTCTAATTCAACTGCCTCACAGCGAGGAAGGCGTGAACAACAGGCCGTTTGTACCATGATTTTGATCTCCGTGTCTTGATTTTAGCACATAAGAATGAAGTATTATAAAAGCAACCTAATTATTTCTGTCGCGTCGACACCGCACTGAACTTTGTAACGGAATGCATTACACGGTGTTTCTCGTAATTCAAGCATAGGCATGCCCGAAAGGTTGCATACCTTAATAAACATTCAGAAATAGGATTGATTTATTAACTAAGTAAACGTTTTGGCCTCTTAGCACTATTGAGGACCTTCATGTCCACGTCTGGGAGAACATTCGTGACATACAATGGTGTCCAGCTTTCTTAGTTGTTGTTCCAGAACGCTAGAACCCGCCGCGAGGTGGTGCCCTGGAAGATAAGGCGCTCCAGTATACAGAATTTCTTTTCACAGGAGCAATGCACAAATTGAACGAGATTACAAGGCCCCCAAATAGGACAGTAATTATCATGTGCCCCACGCAATAAGGTACCAAACCTGAACAGCCATATAACATTTCTAGCTGAGAACGGCAAGCGTATGAAAATGTAAGGGAAGCAAACGAATCAATAGACGTTTTTTTGTCAAGCTTGTATTGTCAACTCTTATCACGTCATGTTGCGTTTAAGCTTCCTTACGCTAAACATGAGCACAATCTATCGTTTACTAAAAGGCGAAGCGCGTCTTGGTGTTCTGCTTTTGAGAAATTCACACCGAAAGATTTCCCTTTTTCACGAAGCCACGACAACGCGCATTGTATGAACCACAGAATGGCCAAAGTTCCAGACTTGTAGACGTTCTTCGTTAACTGCTTTCCCTAAGCTTTCTCAGCAGCATTCGTATGGCAAGATTCTGCGCTAAATGCTGAAAAACAGTATCTGCTACAAGATCGATGGAAGGCTGAATTTTTTTCCCCTACAGAATGGGTAGATAGGATCTCACTAGGTGACTGGCGCCAATGGGACACAGTAGAAAATGCCGAAGTATTCGGTCATATGTCATTCTGTTATGAATTTGCCGCCAGCAGTCAAGACAATTCGCCCCCAATTCATCGAAACAAGTCCATGTGCAGAGGAAGCAAGCAACTAAAACGCCAGTAAATTATAGCAAATAATGACCTCATTCATTTGAATCAAATACAAGAAACTTGTTTGTATCAGAAGAAACTTTATTCCAACCGTTGGAATTCCATCATTCGCCTGCAAAGCAGGCTATGAAGGGCAAACCATTCAATGTATCTTGTCGTTGGGTATAAAAGTTTAGTTGGCGGTAACACGTAAGATCTGTGCTCTAATCGCTTGGAACACTTAATCTACCCTGATTGTGAAACTACCTGCTAAAACATTATTGATGATAGTGTAGCAGGTACGAAGGACACGAACCAAGTACAAACACCATTTATTTAGAGCGTTTCATAGAGGCTTGGTATGCATCTGTATTATTGTAGAAATTTAAGAAGCGCACTTGAGTATGGCTCCACCACATTTTTCTCCTTCACTCTGGCGAGCGCATTCCTTACCGCCGTGTGTTACATAAGACTATTCGGAGGGTTAGGAAGTTCTCAAAACTTAAACCGTTCCAGTTTTCAGGCGACGCTTCCATTGGCTCATAAGTGGCGTTATCGTGGTCGCGTCAAAAAATAGAAAAGAACTCTGTTGCGCCGATAGCAGAGCAGCTGAGGGAAAGAGCGGTTTGACGAGTTCACAGCTGCGCCTGCACAGGAGCGTCAGTCATACGAAGGATTAGAGCTGCATAGGGGCGCGCTCACGCCACGCGCGCAACAAATCAGAGCCGTTTCGCTGCAGTCGGTGAGGAAAAGGGCAGGAAAGAATCTCGCGCGCTGCACCGCCGTTGTTTCCGTTCACTTCCGTTCAAACGGATGGGATGGCCACGCGCTGTGCTTTCCCCCGAGGAACGGGCAGCGTTCGAAGGGCGGCGGCGAGAACTAGCCCGTCAAAGGTCTCGCCGTCGGAGAGCCTATCTAGCTGTAGGAGCCACCAGAGGTCAGGCAATCCGACAGCAACGAAACGACGATCCCGAGCTGAGGGAGAGGGAGGCGAAAGCAATCCGGCACCGCTACCTGTGCGTTAGTTAAACATGACGAAGGTCAGGTGCAAGCAGGACAAGCTTCGCTTACGCCTATTTTCGGGTAGGGGAAGGGTTGGTCATTTTTTTTTCTTGCTTATACTTTATATATTGTGTTGCACATGTGTGCACGGCATGGGACATGAAGCAGCGTACCTATGTATTAAAATATATACTGCAGAAAGTTCCTAGCAAAATTCTCAAATATTACAAAAGGGGAAGGAAAACACTTGCAGAGGCGCATAAGAAACTCAGTAAGCAAGAAGAGATAAAATGGAGGCAAATGTAAGCGGGCGTGATCTGCAGCCCCTACATTCTGAAGAGATGGCGCGGTAACATTGAGAACATGAATTGCAAACACTGCGGAGCAAAGGCTGACATGATCCACATAATGAGGACATGTCCTAGATACAATAAACGAGATAGGGATAGACAATCCTGGGAAGCTTTAAGGAACAGCTCGAAGAACGAGGATCACAGAGAATTCATCCGATTGGCCCTGCTCACCGGCGAGCTCCAACGAGCATCAACCGGCCGATAAGGGAAGAGCAAGCCGAAGAGACAAGAAGACTCTTGACTCCTCCGGACTCTTCTTGCGGGTGCAAATAAACATTATTTCTCTCTCTGTGTCTCTCGTGGGACTTGTCAGATAGTGCGCACGCATTATTTACAGTCGCTCATCTTGCACTCATGCAACTTATGATTGATTGAGTGGCCGCGCTATGCACATTTCTTCGAGGATGACGCAATGTGCTGCAAATGGTTCAACGACCTGTTGCAAGTGTCTTATTGGTGAACATAATTGGTCGGAATTAATCTGTATTAGCGTTAAGTAGTAAAATATTATTTTATCTTCATTACCTTTATTAATGTTCATTGGCTTTAGGCAATGTAGCGGTAAATGATCATATTCGATTTTACGACACCTTAATTGCACCTAAATAATCCTGATTAGCCTTAATAAATTCATAGTTTATCAATCGAAGGTAGACATATTGCTCTTACGTAAACTTAATTCATGTTTATGAGGCATAATTACCTTAATTGTTCTTGACTACGCTATATTAACCTAAATTGTTTTAAGTAGCCTCATCATTCTTAGATAACGTCAATTAATTGTAATTACGATTAAGCAATTTCATCGTAATAAATCCTAATTAGGCATACATATCCTTTATAAGTCTTATTATTCTTTAGTCTTAATTAATTTCACTGGCATTGTTCATATCAGTCCTATGTTAACATTAATTGCTATTAGTACGTCTATTCATAATCATAAATCCTAGTAGTAGTCACAAGGCATTGTCATATACATCGCCATATGACCCCATGTAAACCCACGCATCGCATCATATCGCGCCTTATAGACAGACAGACGGAGAGATTTGCGAGGGAAGTAGCCCTAGAATACTTACACAATCCAAAGTTAATTTTGCAGTTCAAAGAAATTGATGCGTTCACAATAGGATTGCTGTTTCGACGCAATAGTATCATATCAAATTTGTCCGAGGTCCGCACATAGCGAAACCAATGGTCTTAATGGTGATGAAGCGTAAACTGGATTATGAGAAGATTTTGACGCATGCTCGTATTGAAACGCACTACATGTCGATGTTGTACACTCGATAACAGCGCGGTTTGCCTTTTCCTCTACAGAAGCAGCTTACGAGCAGCCATTATGCCTCTCACTTTTAGCAACTAGTCAAGGCTGACTACTTTCCTGGATTTCGCGTACCATCATATAGATGACATATCAATACTGTAGATGGATAATTCATAGCTTTTTAATACGGAATACTTTCATTCATTGCAATTCAATGTATCAAGGCCAGAGAAAAAGTGTTTACTCAAAGCAGCTTTTGATGATGTTGTTATAAGGCACCTGTCCTGCAGAAGAAAAAGACGTCGAAGAGCAGAGGAGTAAGAGCACGAGCTGTGCCCCGGCCCGCCATCAAATATGATATGGGGAGATGTCAAAAATGGTTAATGTACAACATTTACACAATGGCAGCGAGTGGCACCACAAGAACAATGTTGGTGGGCCTGTGCACAGCTCGTCCTCTTCTTCGTCCGTCCGCAGGACAGGTCGGTCATAACATTAGCCTCCGGTGGTGAAAGCACAGTCGGTCAAGTCCAAATACGACGGCACGGAATAGGCTCACTGCACACACAAGGTTAATCAGTGTCTGGGACATGATAGGGCTTCAGGCGGATGAGGTGCACAACGTCGGTGCGAGGTTGAGCCGATGGGGACGAAGGCAACGGAGTGATTTCTTTTGTGACATCGGTCACTTGGCGTCACATTCTATATGGGCCGGTACACGGGAGCAGCAGCTTTCTGCCTGTCAGCCCGTTTCTGCCCCTCAGCTTTCTGCCGCTTTATAAGAATTCAGATGGGCTGCGTGAATGGTTTCCCATTCTTCACAGAGATGACAGTGTATATGTAGATGCTGACCATGGTTATGCTTGTCAAGATACGAAGAGCTCTAACCATCACGTGCATATTGTGCAGCGGAAGCAGTAGCAAATGTAACAGTTATGACCTGTTGCTGCTCATACGTTGAATTCCAAGGTGCGTTGCGCTGCCGAAGGCAAGTCGTTCAGCATATGGCTGGAGTTATGTTAGTGCGTGTCACACGCTGACATACAATCTAATAGTTGCTCACATGCATGACACACATAAGCCTACACATTGTACGCACATTGCGAGGCCCCTCACTCCCTTTCTTTGTCACTTCGTTCGAGAAGCCCTTTGATGATGTGATACAGACTCGACCTCGGCGCACAAGGCCTCTTTACCACCAAAGCGGGGACGTAAGTGGCAGGCTAGAGAATTCTTTCGCGATTCGATTTCACCATTTTTTCAGAAAAACGAAAAGCTGTCAATATCATTTATTTTTTTACTCGAATAGATAGTGCACCTAATATAGAAGTCATAGGAAGAAAAGAATATATGCACGAGACAGCCACATTCTCAAGATATGCGCGAAACTAGCGCGTTCCTAGAACTATTGACGCACCTGCTACACACCCTGTAAATCTGATTGTTGCCTCTACGAAAAATGTGGTGCACATGGCAATCACCAAGTGAGAACACAGTGCAGCATATATAGCAAAACGGTTTTTTGATTAATTTAGGCACCTTAATTGGTAGGCACATAATTATTTCTCTTCTCTCTACTCACTTTATCGATTTGTTTTTGGCATGGCATTCATGACGACATTGTCTTCATTTTCACGAGTGGTGCGCTCGCGAAAGGTCTCAGTAACATTTGGTAAACGTTACACCTGATCGGAGTGTGTATTGGTGCTATTTATTTATTTGTGGCAGGAATGACATAGAATATTGCATGATTCACGTATCAACTATAATTACAATTCAGTGTCACTCAAGCGTACAACGATCTCTTGGGAAATAAAAATGTTATACAAATATTGTCCCACTGACTTTCAAAAATTCTTCCACGCTTTCTTTACGCATTGTTCAGAAAGCATGTGAAACGAAAGTCAGCACATATAGTATCGCGGTTGCCTGAAATGTTGTTTAACTCTCATAGAAAACGATAAATTCGAAAACAATAACGAAGATCATGTTTGCCAAAGCAAATCGGCGACAAAATACCATCAGTTCATAAAACCGCGAGAGGACGTTTCGGATGCAGACGTTCCCATTGAGACACAAGACTACTTCCACACCACGCGTGCATAGGGCTCCCGCCGTGTCGCAATGATGCCCCAGTGTCCCTGAAACAGTTTTCTTTTTTTCCTTCTCGTTCAACTTCAGTTCGGCGTCGAGGGCGGTTTCATTCTTACCTAGAGGGTACGCTTTCCATTGGAACGAGTTTCATGCAAGCTCGGGACAACGATTGTTTATTCCCAACGCGTCGCCGCGGAGGGAAGATCTTTGCAGGCATACAAAGAAGAAAAACATAATCGCCAAGCGACACATGGGAGGACGCAAGAGGCGGCAACCGAGAAGATCATCCCGGATGTATTTATCAGATGTCGCTTTTTAGGCCGCGATCGCTTTCCCAGACAAAGGAGAGCCTACCGCGCAAATACGGGCGGGTTCGGTGGGGTCGGAACGGGAGGAACGCGCGCGCTAGTTTCTCCGGGTGATTTTTTTATGGTTTCGCATGCGCAAAGTCACAGAAAAAAATATGTGTGAGTCAATGGGCCAGGATATAAGAGAATAAGCGTTCGCTGTCATCGAAGCGGAAAACTTTGGCAACACTTCCTCGTTTGCAACGCACGGGCCGGAACAACAACTGGCTTTAGATAATGGCTTGGTGGAGCAACATGTAGTACACCAGGCGCGTCCGGCAGTGCTCGCTAATTGAGATAAGATGCGTGCGCGCAGACCGTACGGAACAGGCGCGAGCAAGGTATAGATGTTGCTCGGCGGTTTACCGGTGCAGCGTCCTTCGAATCTACGCGTGCCAACAGATCAGAGACTCGTCGCGCCGGCGGGTTTCGAAAAAAACAAAACACAACAAGCTCGTTCGATAACCGCACGTGCGAGACGATGTCCTCAGCGCGCAGCGGGAGACGCGGCTGTGGTGCTGGTCGCTGTGGCTGCAGCGAGCGGAAACTTTGTGACATCTATGGGCGAAGGGTAGGCAAGAAAAATGGAGCACCATTACGTTAACCATTAATCATTACGGCCCACGGCTTGCCGACTTAGAAGGTCGTTGCGGTCCTCCCCAATGAGTAACAATATTTTACGCTTTATAATTTAAGCTGTATTGGTAAACGGACCCGTTTATAGAACTTGCGTTGGTCAATATGGGATGAATGAATCAAATAGGACTGTTCGTTATTGCAAGCGCGGCTTCCAATATTGCGTGAATGATGTGGCATTTTAAGACGCAAAAGCTTTTAAAATGGCTCATAGGGGTGGCTTCCTAAAACTCCATTAATGAAACATGTCATAGCATTATTGGCTAAATATTTCCAACCGTACTACGCACGCCCCTTACTTTTGTATCGTTGTGTAAGGCAACGAAGTCATCACATGATCATGTATGTGTCGCACGCACGGATAGCGGAATTGTCCGGCCACGCATGATGCAATCGGAGATAAATGAATGAATAGGGAGCGAGCACGATTCCAAAATGAGACCGTAAGGCACCTACCAGCTGTAATTAACAAACGTTAGGCAAGCAAGCAATATAATGCGCGAATTTATATTCATACTTTGCTTGATATTTTTCAACGCCATTTTTTTTTTACCCTAGTGCCCCCCACCAGCCTTGCTGCATCATCGACAAGACGTTTCGCGTACCCCACAGCTGCTGCATCCCAGCCTGCCTGATTTCTTTCTGTTTTTCATTAAATGCAACCATCGACTACGAAACCCTCGATAAAACACTGGAAAGGCTCAGGTCGCTCCCAATAATTGACGGTGACACCATTTAAAGAGAGCGTCCTGCCACGGTTGCTCAGTGGCGGTGGCGTTGCGCCGCTGAGCCTAGCGATCGTGGGTCAAGATCTTGGCCGTAGCGGTCGCATTCCCGTGGGTGTGGAATGCAAAAAACTATCGTGTACCGTACGTGTCGGCAAATATTGAAGAACCGCACGTGGTAAGAGTAATCCGTAGTCGCTAACTGGCCTTTGCGTCGTAATCAGATTGTGGTTTTTCGAACCTAAAACCCCGGAATATAGCTTCAAACCGAACGCTTTCGGTTTTGTGTCATTTAAGGTATGTGTGTCATGGACATCACGGAGCAGAAGCTGGTCGCGTGGAGCGCCGTCACGTTTGGGCCACCAGCTCTCTTCGTCTCACTCGATCTTCCGCAGCGCTGCTACTCGCTGCGAGTCTTGTTGCAGTAGCGTATCGGACTGCCGAACGAACTTGAGCAAGTGCCAGAACTTTCCCCGTGGTCGGCAACCACGTGATTACCTTTCACGTCCTGACATCATAAGCCACACACAGCTCCTTGGAAACAAAAGTGAAACTGCTTCACAAAAAAAGATTTTTTTTTCTCCAAATATTTGTGGTGGTCCAAATTAGGACTTGGTTATGGGGTCTTACATGCGAAAACCACGATCTGATTATGACTCACACTGTAGTGGGAGAATCTGGAATAATTTGGACCACCTGCGGCTTTTAAACATGCATCTAATTCTAAGTACAAGGTTAAAAAAAATTATGGGGTTTTACTTGCGAAAACCACTTTCTGATTATGAGGCACGCCGTAGTGGAGGACTCCGGAAATTTCGACCACCTGGGTTTCTTTAACGTGCACCTAAATCTAAGTACAAGGGTGTTTTCGCATTTCGCCCGATCGAAACGTGGCCGCCATGGCTTAGATTTGACTCCGCGATCTTGTGCTTAGCAGCCCAACACCATAGTCACTAAGTAATCACAGCATGTCTCTGGTGCTGTGAGGCTTGTGAAGACATCTTCTAGGATTTTGTGAACGAGGACCTTCATTTACTGCAAAATATGAAAAGTCGGAAATGTGTTGTCCGTACGCCTTTATTTCACTGGTGGTTGAATCGCGCGTTTAAGCCCGCATTCGATATCTGCTTGACTGTTGAGTGGCGATTAGATTTTCAATTCTTGCTCTGACATAACAAGAGTTCCAAATCCCATCTACACTAAATGTACAGTGTATTACCGTTTTTGATATATTTCTAGTGAAAAGGAATGTTACGCAAAGCTCATTGACAATTATACTATCAAGGGGTGTTTGTTGGTAAAGCCTGCCTCTTGGCCGTTTGCTTGAGATTATTTGTACAGAAAATAAGGCAATTAATGTAAGTTACTTCTTTGTTAATGTAGATTCGCGTCATAACAATGGATGTATAAATTACAATGACAGTGTTGTTACGTTTATTATTTAAATCACGCAACCACAAACGGAAGGAACCCAAATTTTGCCGACGCACTGACTAATATTTCGTGTGGTGGTCATTTTTTTTTCACTAATTGCGCAGTGTAAAGCAATGCGACATAAATGGTGACCAAACAGAAATCCTGGCGTAGCGAACCATGATGGCACAAGAAAAAAATGATGATGGTGACAGACACCGAAACGATACACACAATGTCTTGAGGATACATTGCGCGTCAGACGTCAATCGGACTATTTAAAGATAAGTCTTTTCGTAACTGCTCGTATCTCCCGCCAGCCATCAAGTAGTGCTTCAAGACGACCTAAACAAGATATCGAGCTGGTACTAACTGTTGCTCTTCAAACCAGAATTTCGATTTTTCTGCGCATACCACAAGGCGTCACAAATTCGACAGCTTATACACCCTCAATATGATGGGTGATATTCGAAGCTTGAACCACCATCTAGCGACTTGCAGCAAAGTGGCGTCCACCATCTTGGCTGAGGCACCGCAAAACGAATCTGTTCGCTCGACAATATAGCTACCCGAACAGCTGCTGCTTTCACCATTGTTTTCTAGCATCTTCCCCTTCTGTTGGCTGCTATATGGGGAGCAAGGTATTTGGGGTGATGCTGGCAACATGCTCTGCCAGTATTTCTTCCGCCAATAGACATACCAGAGTCAGCAAATAAAATAAAATTAGTATGCCAAACAGTTACCAAAGCCGACAGCACATCACGCTTTCTCGTTTCTGTTTCATTACGGCGGCTTGAATAAAAAAGCTTCCCTCCCCCCTCAAAAATAAGAAAAACGTTTTTTTTTTCTCACCACGTTAGCCTAGGTTGAATAAGCGCTCAAGAGCAACGATTGCTCCAGTAGAAAAAATTGTTTGGGAAGGTTTTTAGGGGCTACCATTGGTGCAAATACTTCTCTCTCTTATTTTTTTTTTGCATGAGAGCATTGCTTATTATATACAACGCACTTAGAAATTTTAGGCGTCAATAAAATTTTTGCGGCTAAAAAGTAATTTATACGTTATAATGCGTATAATTTGTACTGCGGCACACGTTTCCTTCGAAATAATATTCAGACGAAGTAAATATGTAGGACACTTCTGAAAAGCCAGCGCAACCTTCAACAATATTGTATTCTTATTTGTAGTGACAAAAGAAATCACTATGACATGTTCGTTGCACATCTTCACAGCAGCTCATCAACGGCACACAGAGAAGGTCTGCGCGCTCTGTCTTCAAGCTGTCGTTGCCTGACTACGCAGCGCGCTGTTGAATCATATGTCCGTTCGTTTTTCTTATTTAATTACAGGGTGTTTCTTCACTTTCGACTTTGGTATTGAGACCCAGGGTAAGCGTGCATGCCTAACCGTGCGTTCGCAGGGTTGCTCATGGTTGTTCTGTGCTTCAAGCTGGAGAGTCGGCAAAATGTGATTTGCTCAACGTACAAATGACAAAAGCGTAAAAGCAGTTCGAGAATCAGGCAGTGCACGTAACACGAGCGAGAGAGAACCTGAGCCGTGTCCTATTATGCGAAACCTTGCCACTTGCAGCGGTGAACGGCAGAAAATAGCGCACGGAACCAATCAACTCCTGGTCCTCAACTTGCCGATACCGTTTGACCTCCGTTTTCGCGGGAGAATACAACGCGAGAATACAGCAAACGAGCATCCAAGCGAGACTTGCATGCGAGAATCCAAGGTGAATGGCGCAACCACAGTCCCCATAAGTAGCGTGCTTTGAGCTTTATTATTAGTTTAGAAGAACAGCCCTTTCAACGGAACTTCGATATTTTTTTTTTCGGATGAGACGTGTGTTCTTGAGGACGCAACGAATCTATCGGGTTGAAATGGAATACAACGGTGTTTGAGAGGCTTCCGTAAAAGCTTTTAGAGGGAATGAGCAATTTCTTTAGGATCCTTAGCTCAAAACCCAAGCACATGTCGCCAAAAAAAAAATATTGCTCGACAAAAGTTTCGGTTTTCAAAGCAGCACAACTTCTTGGAATGCCGTCCGGGCGGATATCTGCGGCTGCAAGAACCAGCGGGTGCGGTTCTGTTGATTTATGAGGTGGCATTGAAATGCGGTCTTAATTAATCGCTGGGCTGAAGGAGAATCTTGCGTCAGTGCTTCTCCTCGTCGTCGTTCATTTTCCTCCTTTGTCTGTCGGCCGCACTGTGCACCTCGTGGTCGAATACCAACTACCCCGGTCTTACCCCCTCCTTCGGCATACTTCTAGTTCGTCGGGCTCTGCTAATTCCACAACTCTTCCTCCCTCTGCCCTCGTAACCTTGATCCCACTCGACATCTATCGTGCACGTGCCTTGGGATACTGAATTCGTCTCGGGCAGCTGCCTGCAGACGTTGCAACCGTCTTCTGGGGTCCCAGCACTCCCGCAAGGGGGATTCCAAAATGGATTCCAATATCCGGCGCTCCGAGTGGTTCGGAGTTCGAGAAGCACGGTTCCAGCGGGATTTCCTTTACGTTCCAGTTGACCGTCAGCGCTTGTCCTGGTCATTTATTTTGCGTCTTTATCTGCCAGCCGCGCTGTGCACATCAACAGCTCGGCCGACAACCACCATTTTCACAATCAACAGCGAACTCACGTGGACCGTACACAGCCTTAATATTTGCTATTGACAGCGCGAAGTCGCTCGGATTGCAGAAGTAATTTATTTGGCGCTTCATTCCGTGCGCTAGCTCGCTTCATAGTAATTTATTCCTACCAAGTTGGAATATCTCATAGCAGTAAGGAACCCTCGCCAGGCTCTCTCTACAAATACATTAAAGGCTGCTAGTAATCGCGCTGAATCGCTTATATTTTTCAATTACGCCTGACACTCCACTATTAACAGAAATAATCATGAATCAAGTGTGGACGCCTTCTTGTGTTACCAGTGGGCAACATTGCAACGAGTTTTTTTTTTATTTTTTTTTTCGTTCTATTCGTTTCTTATTATCCGACCCGCCAAATGGCCTATAATGGAAGCAACGCGAACACAGTTTTGTACGAGTGAATGCAAAATGGCAACAACAGCCAAAAAATTGTTAAAGATACGGACCACAGGCTTATTTTAGAGCCGGAAGTGCACTGCGACAGAAGTAACACTGCAGATGTTGCGTGATACTTACGTTAGGCAGCCTTTGAGCACAAAACCCACTATTTTCAGCAAAGCAAATCAATAGTAACTGGCTCGAGAAAGATCTCGCAGGGTTATTTTACATCAACAATAAGTGTGTGCGACGTTGCACCATCGAAAACGCCAAGCAGATCCTGTATCTTCTGAAAAAAAAAAAAAGAAACGCGCCCCCTTGATTTCTTACAAGTGGTGCCGTCTTCAAATGAACGTTTGTCCGGAAGTAAGCAGGAGCATAAGAGAAGATTTAAGGGGCTTAAGCCTGCTAAAGGTCGCCGAATCAGTGACTTAGTTAGGTTTGAACTATTAAACCTTTCTTTCTCCTGCCAGGACACACTGACCCCCACTGAGCATTTCCTTATGCAATGCGATTCTGGGGGGTGCGTCCTATCCTGGAAACAGACCTCGCGTACAGCCTGCATTCGGAATTTTTCTCTGATTTGGGGCTTGAAAAGAGCCCTTTATTAGAAAACACGAGGCTAAGCTCTCATGCTATCTATGTAACTCCCACCACTAAAACGGCTCATCCTTAGCACTGACATTTGATCGTGCGGGATTTGTTTCGTTGCAAGTTTGTTTGGCGCTGCTACATTCAGCCGCCATCTGTGCGGTTACTAGTGCGTTAAAGAAGCTTAGTGCAAATAATGCTTATGGCCCGCTAATATCGGGCGTGAGTGTAAAGTCTACCTCTAGCAATGCTGACATGATAAAATCCTACACCGAAGCTTACGCGGAGAGACAGCGTCACTTGTTTGTAATTTTTCGTTTAATGCTTCGGGAAATTGGTTTATCAAGACCCCAGCTAGGTTTCCTCGAATAAGGAGGCCCGGCAAGTGCTAACGGGGAAAATGTAGTAAAAAATTATATATATATATATATATATATATATATATATATATATATATATATATATATATATATATATATATATATATATATATATATATATATATTGCAATGACAAAACCACTAATGAATATTGAGTGATTTCTACGCTCTCATTTTGTCTTATGAGTAATAGAAAGTTTTCTTTGCACCATGCAGTCAGCTCTACGGCAGCAGAAACAAATCTATGGCCACGATTTAGATATGTGCAGCTAGCGATATATGTATCGTCGCCTTAAGTGCGCTTGGAGAGTGGTTCTTCTTTTGATAGCAGGTTTCCAGTAACCTGAAATTATTTTTCCGGGTCGTCTGTTCATGGGCATATTGATAAACCATACAGCGCGTAATTATCCAAGCCAGCACAATATTCACCTTAGCTTTTATCCTAAGCATTCTAGCGAACATACAGGTCCATTCGAAAAATAGTAAAAGTTTCAGTGAATATGAATTTTATGTCACGTCATATGTTTCGTTTTCCCCAGCAATGAGAAGATTCTGGTTCCCAAAGATTTTTTCAGGAACGCCCACGTTCGTCTCAGTCGTTTCATTATATATTCACCGCTCAGGGTGCCTAACTTGGCAGTGCGAGCTTTTTCTCTTGAGATCCGGCTCGCGCGAATAAAAGCCGTATAACCATTAGAAGCGCCCGCGGGTAAGCTTTTATTACTTAGCCAGGCTTATCAGTCTATAGCGTGCAGTGGTCCATAAAGTACCTCATCATATGAATGATTTTGTTTAAATGATGGCTCAGTTCTTTTTTTTTTCGCAGAGCAGAAGCAAGGTCCTCGTGGAGGACGCCTCTTAAAATTCCTGTCGCATTTTGCAACATGACATGGTGAATAAATTAGAATGATTTACAAAATTGTTAAGCAAAGAGCGATAGAAACAGCCTCATTGTGCGCCAAGCATCTGCCATTCCTCTATACCAGGAAGCAAGCATAATTAACCCGGATGAGTGTGCTTTTCTAAGCGAACCATTGTTCCGTGCAAATTACCTTTTTGTTCTTTTGCGTCTCCCTCCGCACAAGTCGTCGACAGGTCGGACCATCGAGTCGGCCTGTAACCTCCTTGACACGGCATTACGCGCTGAGCGTACGCTGCGAAACTGATAAAAGCGATAAGGCGCCCATACGTGAAAGCGAAGGCTAACTACATACGGACTGCTCAAAGAAATAATATATTGCAGATTCACCATTCACTGGTTCTTTCTTTTTTCTTACTTCCAGTCCGTTCTTCCCTCAGCGTGCAAATCTAGAGCGAGGTGAGAGTGAACCGCATTATCTGAAGTGATTAGATGCGTCGTTCGAGTTTGGTATTAGTATTCAGTGTTGCCCTTATGCTTGCGGGCTTCCATGGCATTTAAGACCGTCCCTGTGTGTGACAGGTATCTATTTGTCACCCAGCCAGAAAGCGACTAATGGTCGGAGTATAAAAGTAAGCCGCGGCCGCAACGGAAAGCTCTCACCTACTTAGAAGTCGAGGCGCTCAGACAGGTACCAGCGATGTGGTGTGACGGGCTCAACCACATTGAATGTACGACCATATTCCTATATAAGAACCGCTACGTTTAGCGAGAGTTTTAGTAAGGCGCAGAATTTGGTCGAAGATATGTCAGAAGTACCGTTAAGTTGAAGGTAAAGAAAAATGTATACCCTGTTCTCAGTTTAGAAGAAACCATATTTGTTAAATGTCTTCTCTGGTCGACGTCGTTTTACTATACAGATATGCCTTTTTTGCGATATTTATTGTAGGACCAAAGGTGGACATTATTCACAAGAGCGATTGTAGTGGCGTTAGAAAAAAAAATTAGTAGTTAATTTTATAATTACTCGCTTTGGAGCGCATGTCCCAATCGCGCAATTTAGCTAGTCTTCATGAAACTGCAATTATGTAGCCGATATTGGGCACTTAGCACCACTTTTCAGAAATACGCCTTCGTAATGCATGGCAAAGTGAACTGGTGTTCAGTTAAAGCTTGACAGCGCTACATTTTTGAAGAGCTGATGAGTGTTAGCTGGAACATCAGTGCGCTTCGACACGAGGTTTGGCGAATGTATTTCTGTTAAGCAATGTGAAGTACTTGATTGCTGTTGAATTCACCGATTGTTATTACCACTCAGCATTAAATTGGCCTGCACGGCTGTCACGGGGGCTAACGTAACGGGTGTGCCTTCATGGCTAAACGCTGCAATTTTCATATAATGGGCGTGTGCTTTAAAGTGAGTTGTTGCAATGTTAATTAACGTACTTCCGTTGTTTTCTAGCGCCACCCCACAATTTCTGTTGCAAATATTGCCACCTCTTTAGGTAAGTAGGTTGGTGTGATTTACTCGGGATGTTTACTAAATCTGTGCCTATTAAACTAGATTACGCGGCCTACATGCCCTTTAAAATTTCTTACAGTGACTGACTAAGAAGACAGTAGTTAACAGATTAAATAGGCAGTGCGACTACACGCGCGCCGCGTATGGAAGAAGAAACAGATATGGTAACAATTTTACTTAGAGATCAAGTTATTTCAATGGGACCAAAATTAATTAGGAACTCTCGCTATGAGCAGGCACGCCGCAAGCGCGTCAGTTTACGGGTCTCTCTTATATTTCGGTGCGTTATGTCAAGCTATATAAGCTGATTATGCTTGCGCGGCCAAGATGCTAACATTTCAATCCTCGTGAAGGGTAAGAATGCGGGGCCCGATGGCATCGAAGGTGCGCGCCCGTCAGCCACCCTGTCAGAATATTGTTGAAATCTGAGACTGCAGTAGAGAAGGATACAATTTTCCGAGGTAATGTACCATTGCATTTCACTGACTTATTTTCGATCCTTATCGCGTTTTCGTCGCGGGACCCTAAAAATCGGAAACTGATGCTGACTACGCTACAATCAAAAAGTGATAATAGAGTACAAACTTCTGGCTTAAGGGTTGCGGTTTCCGCAGGCTTGCGAAATATGCTCGAGCTTCAGAGCTCGACGTAGCACGTGGACAAAAAACAAAAAGTAATTATGGGGTTTTACGCGCTAAAATCCCTATCTGATTATGAGGCACGCCGCCCCGGAATTTCGGGCCACCTGGGTTACTTCTGGTGCACCTAAGCCTAAATGTGCGATTGTTCATTCATCACTTTGACATCGTCACAGGAAGCCAACATGCGCGAGGAAGAACGCGTTAGAGTGGTTGTAGAGCCCACTTTTAGTAAAAGTCCCTCCTACGGCGTCATTTGAACTGGCTTCCGTCTACGTACGTGGGCCTTACCACCTAGAGATGTACCCTTGTTTATGCTATAGTAAACGGCGGTTTTCCGTCACTCCAGAATAAAACGGTTTTATGAAGGCTCCTCTTTTGAGCGTGTATTTCACATTGTACGTCCCTTTACTGTCGAAAATGGGCGCTATAAGTAAATCCTATATATGTCTAATACTGATTACTCAGGGAACAGTTTCATTCTGACATTTGTGTTGATCTGCGTAAAACGTGATCGCTATACCAAATGTGCGAAGTCGAATATTTCATAAAAATTGTGAACAAGAAAGGCGAGCTTAATAAGCCAAAGCAGACATGCCACCAGGAATCATAAGAAAACCGAACTTTAGACAACGTGAGCTTTAGCAAAGAAGTTTGCGAATCTTCAGATCGGGACTGTTAGCACAAGAAGTTAAATGGCGCGCAAAGAACGTTTGTCTAATGCCCGCATTACGCGGATGTTGCTCAACCTGTATGTCACGAAGGAGCAAGTGCAAAGCAATGAAAGAATGGTTCGCAAGGGCCCCTCGGACGTAAAATTCCAAATGACCAAAAAAGAGAGAGTCGCATGCATAGCGGGTGCCTACTGTCCATGTGTGCAGCTAACTCGAGCTTCACCCTCAGCGGTCACCAGCTAAAGAAATTGCGGTGAAACCCATTTCACGAAGCATGTCGACGTTAATGCGGTTAGCAATGAGGCCATCACGCGACGCACCATGTTGCCACCGCGGAGACGCGTCACGCGTGTATGCCGTCGGGCTCCTCTCTCGCCCTTTCCTCTCGACATGCTGGGTGACACAGCGGTGGCACCGCTAACTACGAGGTTGGCGCTTGTGTGAATATCCATTCGGAGACCTTTCTCAGGACTTTAGGACGCGGGTACACTACCGCCGAAGCAGCCGAGAAATCTTCAATGATTTTTGCTTTGCCAATATAAGGCACAGGGTTAAAGACCGATCGTAGGACCGACTTGGGTCACATGGTGCGCGCCGCTATTCAGTGTACATGCTCGTCTGTGTATATGCCTCTTCTTGATGACACTTTATCCCGCAAAATTGTTCCGGTGCTGGGCAGAATCAAACTGGCGACAGACATATTGAGTCTTGTCTGAGTTCGAGTATATATATATACATATATATATATATATATACACGCACCGGCACCACACGTGATTTTCGTAGTGTCGCGGCTGGAAGGCGCAGCGTGTTCAGGCGGAAGCAAGAGAGAGAGAAACCCGACTGCAGACAGCCCCTATGCATAACGTGTTTCGTTGGTGGAGATACAATCTGCCACCGAATTGCATCAATACTAATCTCATAATTTTCGACATTCATCGTGAGATAGATTATGCTGCATGTTTTTGGGTAGGTTATGTAAGCCGCCGGAAAGTGTACGCCGTGTAAGATAATTTACTTGGTATTTATCCGTGCTGCTCGGCACTTACTGGTAAGATGGCTATCGCTGTTGCCTATGAAATTCTACAACACGGTGTCCTGTGAGCTTGGTGTCCCAAACTCACAGCTAAACTGAAACAATAAAACGCCAGCCGAGAGAACAATATGAAAAGAAAAGTAGAAATACCCAAAGCCTCTGCTCTCACCGAGTGCATGCAATGGGCAGTCAGCGCATGACCTATGACATGCGCGGGTAGTGAATAAATGGTTCAGTTCAAACTGGGAGCGCATAAAAACTTATCGAAGCATGAAACTTATCATGATGTAGCTGAGTCATACAAATTACACTGGACAAACATCATTATAAAAAAGGAACTGCTCAGGTCATTGTCCACACAATTATCGCGCCAGCAAGTTCACGTCATTTGTTCTCGTCTTTAGTTACTGCTTGCTTGCTCGGTTTTATTTTTGTTGTCGTCTCCCGAATTCACTACATGGGCTGTGAATTAAGAGGAAGCTTTAGCTCGAGTTTTCCTATCTAAATACATGTAAAATGGAATTGGTTTTTCTCGGCAACCACTGCACCAAATTTGACGAGGTTTATTGCATTTAAAGGAAAAACTTTAAATCTAGTGGCTGTTGGTTTCGAATTTGTTAGTTAGGTCGTTTAGGTTTTAATAAAAATTCGAAAAAATACAGAAACCGAACTATAAAGTTTACAACTCTGTAACTCAACAACGAGAAATGATAATACAATTCTGTGAATTGTATTATCACGGACAAAATTGTTATGTTATACATGAATATAAAAAATGTAGTAATAGGGCAATACAACTTTTGCAGAACTCTTGTAACCAACGTAGTAAATTCACGTAAGAGGTAAAATGACATATCGAATTTGTCCGCTGTGAATGATCTAATGGATGCCGTTCACAGAACCGCGATATCAGTTCTTTATGCATAACTATGAATTTGTAAACTTCAGGCTTCTATTTTCTTCAAACGGTCAAATATTTGAAGAATTTAAAAAAAGAAATTCAATCTCTAAATCAAAATTCTGCTTTCCAGAGTCACTGGAATTTGACTTTCTTTTTCGAATGCAACAAATTTCATTAAAATCGGTCCAGGGGTTATCTCATAAAAACGTTTTTACCTTTTACATGAATTTGAATAGGCCGCGTAGAAGTTGGGCCCGAGCTAAAGCTTCCTCTTAAGGAAATAGCGATTGATATAGTGAAAATTGGATGATAATTCAGTTAGCGATAAGGCGTTTGCTTATGTAGAACCTAGGTGATTTTCATAATGAAACGTTCCGTATGGCATTCCAATAATTTCGTATGTTCCCGCATAATACTAACGGAATCTACATCTATTCCGCTTATATTCTGCAGAATTTGAATAACAATAGGTTGCAAATAAATATTTCGTTGGCTCCACTGACTGCTTGAAGAAAACTGGCTGCTTGTCTGCGAAATAAGCGGCCTAGAGTCGTTTTATGTCTTCATAACTACGCAGACACCAGTGAATTACTACCGTGTTACATCAGCAACTCGTTTGACATCCGTCACGTGTTCTTAACAGTTGGCTAAAAGATGAAATTATAGGACAGGCATGTATTCTGTTTCCTTGCCGTGACAATGTAGCTTGACCTCTGTTTGAGATGTTAGATCTTGATATATTGTCTACACACCCAAATATTTCGAATGGTTTGGTTCTTTCTTACGTTTTTCACGTTTATTCGTAATTATTTATTTATCTATTTATTTATTCATTTATTAATTTATTCGTTTGTCCATACTCTGAGCCCTTTCCAGGCTGTGGCAGGCTGAGGATGCAAACTAGAAAATATGGCATGCACACAAATAATTCCTGTTTTCAAACATATTGTTGAGAACACACTTACATTCAAAACTCAGTGAAACAACACTTGCAAATTTCATTCAAAAAATTCAACAGAATCAGCAGTCGCGAACACTTCTAAGTTAAGTTTATTCCAACCGCCAATTGTTTTTACCAATAGAAAATGTTTAAAGACATCAACTCGAGATGAATGAGGCATTGAGGCATATTATGATTGATTGTGGGGGAAACTGTGCCGGGAGGTTGCGCCAATACGGTCCCTATTTCATGCTCATCCCGTATTATGTCACTGTATGCACGCTTCCGGTAAACTGTATACCAGCCCCGATTTGTTAACGCTACACCTGACCTCGTTACCCCATGTTCATTTCACGCGAGCTGCCTTGTTTCTGTTTATATATTATTTACTAGAAACAGGAACCACAGTTATGTCGTGCACCACCTCTTGCCTCAGTACGTCTATTTCAGCGTAACAGATCATAAGAAACGCTACAGCTTTGAAGAGGCAAACACTGTACCAGAATTTTCAAAAACCAGTAAAACCAGAAAGACGCGACATCATGCATTTTGGTGTTCCCACTAGGAGGTTTTACTCTTTTTTTTCTTCTTGGTTTTTGTGTCTGTGCAGGGTTGGAGACCTTCGAGGGCTTCTTTGCGGCAACGCAATACAATCAAGCATTCGGCTGAAAAAAAAAAAAAACTCAGTCTTGGGCCAGTTGGTTGACACTTCGAAAAATAATATTAGCGTGAATGGTGGCCAGAGCATTAATTGCCTCTGCAATAATTTCGCGATAAAATGAGTTCTCCAATTATCAGTGGTCGCCGTGGCGCGCCAATGCGAATGCCCCTTACGAGCCCTCCGTAATCACGTTTAAAAGAATAGCTGGCTCTTACTGAGCGAAATATCTTGATATACTGAAAGGCTTTGACGCATCTCGGTCAAAAGGCGAGTCCTTCAAGTTATACTACTGGCAACTCCTGAATCGGTTACTCGTGCTCGCAACACAGTCCAAATAAACAAGGATGGCTAGGACATTCGTTCACGGCGTGTCTTTCGCTCGGTGGTGCGTCCAAGTTTCTCGTACGTGGCCGTAGAGTCGATTTATTTCGTCGAAGCCGAAAGGATTCTTGCTTCCAATTACCTTACATTTTTCGGTCTCAAAAAGTTCAGCGACGAAACCACCGAAATAGTTGCGCTGTACGTGCGAACGCCCGGCGTGCCTAGCGATCCACATCGATCAGTCTTTTTTAACGACACAGATTCTTTGAATCTAGCCAGACGCGTACAAAGGGAAGTGTGTGTGCGTCGCAGGCCTCCGCAAGGTGCAGACGCTTGTTCGCGGCGTTTCTTCACGCTTCAGGCGCGATACTTGGTTGTTGACGACCTTCGTAGTGAACTGACTCCACACTGTTACTTGTGTGGTGGCATATCACATCGCGTCATACCACAATATGCAGGCAGTAATGTGCGTCGTAGTTTCAGTAGGCAAATACCGATATTGGGCACTTATACAACGAGACCAAAAACTGTTTAAGCTACCTGGTCCACGTGCCTTCTGATGAATACAAATGAGAGTTTCGTTCGTTATTCAGAGTGCCCCTTTTTCTTTATTGTCTGCCGATCCGTGTTGTATGGTAGTCTGCATCCGATAACTGGCACTTTTTTACGCTCGTAGTACGCACTCTTTGAGGTCGGCTACAGACTTAAGGATGTAGCAATCACCCGCTGGCCGTAGGAATTCTCAAACTCCGGCGAAACGTGAGAAGTAAACAACGACCAATGGGACCAAGTTGCATTTCTTCCAATATGTTGCCGAAATTTAGCGAGGGTTTTCTTTTGAGCAATGTCACTTTCGTTCCTGTAAATGCATGACTTGAAGACGAATCTAACCAGTCGTAATGAAATTTAGCTGCGTGCACAGTGTAGGAAAGCAAACTATGGCGGGGCTGTGGCCAAGCTGTATGCTCTAAGTCTTGAACGCACTTTGCAGTTGCGTCTAAATTTTGGGTGAGTAAATAAACTGACGACTCACCGTGCTGAAGGAAAAAACAGCATGCTCTACTTCCGCCGCTAAACTAAAGCACTGTATGAAAACGATACGTACACTCGCGGCATAACACTTGTCATGGTCAACTTCAGACCTTCCGAGATAGCGTTCGTGCTATCGGTGCTTGTGGACAAAATTACATTAGGGAGAATATTTGTGACACTTACGCTGGGGTAGAAAAAGAAAATAACCAAACCAACTGAAGCTCAAGCGTATATCTAAAATTTATTACAGCACCTGCCTAAGCAAAGTACACCCCGCGATGTCAAATACCAGCAACATACTTAACATATATAAAAGGAAAGCAATGGTCGACTAGCCGGGTATGAAGAAAGTCATTCAGAGTGAATTGTTTCGAAGAAATCACGAAAGCGTCTGTCACCTTTTTTGGTAACGGACGCTTTCTTTGGACGCCTTTTTTTTCGGTGTAGGGGGAGGGGGGGGTGCTTGTGCTCATAGGCATCACCATGTCTTGTCAACGACGAGGCAACGTTGCAGCGCAAGCATGAACGCAGATCAGATGTTTATCGGCGTGCCCGCTAGGAGGAGAGCATTTAGTCGAAGTCGCGAATAGCTGATCTGATCGAAGCACTTGGAACATAGCCCAAGGTACGCAAAAGCGCACGAGGTATTTACAGTTCTACGCCTCAACAACGGCACAGTGAAATAGCCTAACAAATCTAAGTGCTGGCATGGAGACACCGCCAGAGCTGAGGAGCGGCCAAAGATGTTCGACCAGTGATATCGATGTTTCTCTATTGCCTTTCAAGTTCAACAAGGCTTCCTCATATATAATGTCAGTCGCAAGTGTAAAGTTTGGGTTTCGGTGAGAACTGGAACGATCAGGCGTGTATCTGAAAGAAGGCATGTTGAGCTAGTTCATCACAGCAGTTGCGCGGCCGCTCGATGTAAACGTGTGCTCCATACTAAGGCGCATCGCCTGTTTTTACTTCTGAGTGGCATTGGCCACGCTTGGCAATTATAAAAGCACCATCATTCGGAAGAAGCTCAGCGACACAACTTGTGCACTCGAAAACTAATTTTATACCGCGATTTTGGAGAAAGGAAGAAAGCTGTTGTCGGAGTTAGATGGGCCTATTTACTTTTTTTTACTTTTTTTTAAGGGGTGGCCACCTTCGCGATCAGCAAAACCCGCCTATTGCGGATGATTCAAGCTTGTTTTCAGGCATGTAAGGTTTACGAAAAGGGCTTAGACTGACACTGCTATCATACCCTGCGCTCACTTTCCAGTGAAAACCTAAAGAAAATGATAAAAAGTGGACAAATTCCTAACATCTGTCCTACTATTCATCCACCGGATATATATGCCGAGATGGCATTGTTCTTGAAAAAATATGAAAATGGAGCAGATTTCCCCTTCGTAAGCATACATACATAGGAGTTTGCTTATGACATCTCGCAAATGTATTCGGGAAACTTAATCCATGAATACGCATAGCCATGTTCACCTGATAACGTAAAACATGTATAAGAATTTATCCGCGCCTACTTCGGAGCGCGCTGCTGAAACGTGCTTGCTTAGGTGATGCACATTTTCTAAACTTGGTCGGACACGTCAAGGCTACCTTCCGTCGGGTTTTACAACAGCAGCAAGACCGCTGTTACCCCTGTGGTTTCTACGACAACCACAAGTACGCCTCACGATTCCGGGAATAACGAAGAAGACCCGTCATTCAACGGTGGTTCTAGGTCACTTTACACTGTCAGTACTGAAAGACGCATATGAACGAAGGACGCACATTTACACCGATGGATCTGTCTCAGCCACCAGTTCTACAAGCGCTGTTATCATCCGGACCTTATAACTTACAATTACTTTCGAAGTGTCCCATATAACGACCTCTATGGCAACAGAACTTGCCGTTCTACGTGCCGCTATTGATTACAGCGCACAAGCCAAACCTCGAAAGTGGATTTTTTTATGACTCCAACGCAATGTCTGCAATGTGCCTTACGACGAAAGACCCATGACCAACTGCTGTTTGAGACCAGAGAAGTTCTCCATCAAGCCCGCATAAACGGACGTCATCTTCCAATTGCTTCTAGGGCACTGTGGCATCGTCGGAAATGACCTTGCTGACGATGCCGCCCGGTCAGCCCATAAAGAAACGCTGACACTTCCTGTACCCTTATCAAGGATAGATACTGCGAGAGGTCTTCATTTACTTGCTCAAACCAACGCTGAAACTTTGTGGTACACCCCGATTTTCTCCAACAGCCGTATTCACCCGTTGGATCCTACATTGAAGCTGCAGACTTAATCGAATTCCTACCGTGATGCAACTTCACTGTGCCGCCCCTGGTTAGGGGTGGCTTATACGAAAGCCTACTCATTCCTTGTTGGAATGTCCGACGGACTGAATTGTGACTCGCGCAACTGTGAAGAGACGATTGAGCACATGTTGTGTTTTTGTGATCTCTATGACAACAGACGCGACGTTCTTCAGAGCGTGTTAAACCGATGGGATAGCAGACCATTTTCAGAGACTAAGATTCTCGGACATTGGCCCCATGCGTAGCAGGCTTACAAGGCGATGCGGGCACTGATACATTTCATGAAAGCGACTGGCCTCAGTGACCACTTATAGGCGTGAAGTTATGGACATTAACATGTACTCACACCGATAGTGCCTTCTTCCCTCCCTCTCTTTTATTTCCTTCCCTTAAACCCCTTCCCCTGTGTAGGGTAGCAAAGCAGACGACGCGTCTAGTTGACCTCCCTACCTTTCCTTCCTTCCTTTCCTCCTCCTCCTTCTTAGGTGATGCAAAAATTGCCGCACAAAAGTAAGACAGAAAACTGATGAGAACGTTCTGCAGTATTCACACAAAGAACAAGGAGAAATAACGCAGCGACAGCAGTTGTAAAGTTCACGTGCAGGTTTTGATCACGTCAAAAATGGTAGTATTTTGGGTCCATTTCTTCTGCATTTGCGCTTATGTTCGTTTTCATGTGCTTCTTTTCGTGTCGCCGTATATCTCGAGCATGTGTTCGCAACTGCTGGCTTGCTAGTGCGGTGGTAAGAAGGACGTCAATCGCTTCCCCGCACAAAGTGTACAAAATATGGCTTAGGAATAGAAGACGCATTTGTTGTAGCTTAAGACAGGCATCGTATAAGCCCTGTCCAAGCCCATAGAAAGGCCGCTTTCAAGGTCACCTGTTATACGCGCGGCTCAGAACCACAATGTTCTGGTTCAAATCGTGTGATGATTCAAATCCGTTTTTAGGATTTGCCCATGAGCGAAAGTTTCGGCATATATTTCGATATATCTACATGCTAGCGCACCTTCTCACACCCGGCGGCTCGGCCTCCGGCGGCGCAAAACACGGGGCGTAGCAATTCCAACTCGTTAACGACTGATTCTGAAAGGACTTCTCCGATGCAAAGAGCCGGTGGACGTGACAGTGAGCGGAGTGATGTATCGCCCTGAGCGCGGACTTGTGGTTTGCCGGAAAGAGATGGGATCTGTTTTTTTTTCTGTTTTGTTTAACACACATATTAGGTGCCGTTCAATTGCGTCAAAAAACGTCCCGTATACCTAGCCGCGATGATGGCCGCATGCGTACGGGAGATTCCGAAACCACCATGTTGGAACCATTGAGAATTACGATGTTGTGCTACCAATCGCGATCAGCAAAACCTGTGTGTAGCGGATAATTCGAGCATGTTTTCAGGCTTGTAAGATTCTGTGAGTTGGGATACTCCTCCAGAAGGTGACCTCACAGCAGCCTACAGGGTTATCTGAATGACCTACGTGGTGAGAAGTTCCATTCCTCGGGGTCTTTTTTTTATTGAATTCTGAAGGTGGTAAGCTCGAATTCATCTCCTCCAGTACACTTCATTTACAGGCTTCGAGTAGCGCCTGACACCTGCAAAAAATGCCGAGAGCCAGTGGGGCTATACTAATCCAATTAGGAAGACCCACTAAGCCTCAACAAAAGACACTCCTTCACCAGAACCGGAATTGGCCTCCCTGGTTCGGTATTCGGCAACTCCCTCCCAAATGACTCATTCGATCAACCAATGTCCCTCAGTCTACAGAAGCTGCGGACCGCCTGACGAAGGCGCAGGTCAGGCCTGTAACCCAGCAGAGGGTGCTACGAATCTCTGGACCCGGACAGGCCGCCTGTGTAAACTGACCCTGACGACATCTAACAGCTGAAGTCTCTCGAGTGGCTTAGCAGGAGTCTTTAAGGAACTATTAAGCATTGTTTGAGATATTATTGGCCTTAGTCAGGTTAGAAGAAATGGTGAGGCTTATACGTTGCTGACTAATGACCACATCCTCTGCTGTAGAGCGCTTCGAATTAAGAAGCAATACGGGGTAGGATTCATAATTCATAAGGACATAGCGGTCAACATTTACGAATTCTACAGCATTAATTGGAGGGTAGCAGTAGCAGTAGTAAAAATTTACAAGATGCATAGATTAAAGGAGGTGCAAACCTACGCTCCAATATCCAGTCATGATGATGATGAAGTAGACCAGTTTTATGAATACGTGCAATTAGCCATGAGAAAAGTGTACTAATGGACGAATTCAATGCAAAAGTATCGAAAACGCGGGCTGGTGAACAAGCAATCGGCCACTACGGTGTCGATTCTAGGAACACTAGAGGAGAGATGTTGCTAAAATTCGTGGAAAGGAATAAGCTGCGAATAATGAATACCTTCTACAGGAAGCGTAGCAACAAAAAGTGGACTTGGAGAAGCCCTCATGGCGAAACAAGAAATGAAATTGATTTCATACTTTCTGCCAATACCAGCATAGTGCAGGATGTAGAAGTGTAAGGTAGGGTAAAGTGCAATGGTGATATGTTGTTGAGGTCTAGGATTCACCTTACTTGGAAAATAGAAAGTGTAAAATTGGTCAATAAGAAACATGCCAACTTAGACGAAGTAGGGTAAAAGCAGGCCAAATCATGACCTTGGCTTGTAGCGCGAAGTGAACTCGGACACAGAAAAGGAGCAAACAGGACGAGCGCTCGTCCTGTCTGCTCCTTTTCCGTGTCCGAGTTCACTTCGCGCTACAAGCCAATATTATGTTACCGTACCAACTCGCCCAACTGTCTATCCTTTTGCAGGCCAAATCAGGCTGGTACTTGCAGACAAATATGCAGCCTTAGAACAGAGACATGAATATCACATACAGGTAATGAATGAAACCTTAACTAGGCAGGGGCTTCAGAAGTGGGATGTTGAAGGGTGTTGAAGTGGGATGTAACGCATCAAGCCAAACATTAGGTAACCTATCCCAATGAACGAAGGATCTAATAAAAAAACAAAAAAAATGAAAGTGTCCCACTCAAGCGATGAGATAGAAACTGCTAAAACTGATCCACAAGGAGAAAGTAACGAATATTGGAAATTATAACATAAGAATGAGTGAGGGAGCAGTAAAGAATGGACGCAGCATGAAATCAGTGATAACTTGTCCTAGGACAAGCCAACATATAGGCATTGCAAGATAAGCTGGATATTATCATTAGCAATTTCGAAGATATAGTAAAAGCAGCGAAATGCTTCTATACGGACCTCTACAGTACTCTGAGTAGCCACGATATCTCCATTCTTAGTAGCACTGAACATGTTACAGGGCTCCTTCTATAACTAGCGATGAAGTGAGAAGGGCGTTGCAAGGCATGAAACGGAGAAAAGTGGCAGGAGAATATGGAATAACAGTCCGTTTAATCAAAGATGGAGGAGACAGAATGCTCGAAAAACTGGTGGGCCTCTGTACGAACTCTCTGTCGACTTAAAAGCTTCCAGAGACCTGGAAGAATTGCAAAATTATACTAATCCACAAAAAGGGGGATGTTAAAGAATTGAACAATTATAGGCCTATTAGCTTACTTACAGTATCGTATAAAATATTCACCAAGGTAATTTCCAATAAAATAAAGGCAACTCTAGAATTCAGACAACCAAGAGAACAGGTCGGCTTCAGGAAAGGATACGTATACAATGGTTCCCATCCAATTCATCAGTCACGTAATCAAGAATTCCACAGAGTAGAACCAGCCTCCTGATACAGCTTTTATAGATTACGAAAAAGCATTTCATTCAGTCCAGATAACAGCAGTCATTGAGGCATTACGTAATCGAGGAGAACAATAGGCTTACCTAAATATCTTGGTAAATATCGACAGAGATTCCACAGCTACCTGAATTCTGCACAAGAAAAGTACAAAGATACCTACAAAGAAAGGGGCCAGACAGGGAGACATAGTCTGTCCCATGCTGTTTCCTGCATGCTTGGAAGAAGCAGTCAAGCCATTAAACTGCGAAGGCTTAGGAGCAAAGATCAACGACGAATATATTACCAACCTTCAATTTGCAGATGAAAGTGTCCTGCTCAGCAACACTGGGGAAGAGTTGCACCAAACTATTAAAAAAATTAAAAATTAAATTATGGGGTTTCGCTTGCCAAAACTACAACTTGAATTATGAGGCACGCGGTAGTAGGGGGCTACGGTAATTTGGACCACCCGGGGTTGTTTAACGCGCACCTAAATCTAAGTACACGGGCGTTTTCCCATCTCGCCCCCGTCGAAATGCGTCCGCGGTGGCCGGGATTCGATCCCGCGACCGCGTGCTTATCAGCCCAACACCATAGCCACTCATCAACCACGGCGGGTCAACAAATGATTGTGGACCTTAGCAGAGAGAATGTAAGAATAAGGTTGAAGATGAATATGCAGAAGACTAAAATAATTATATCCGGGCAAAGGAACCAGAGTTCAGGATCTCCAGTCAGCCTCCAGAGTCTGTGAAGAAGTACGTTTACCTAGGTCAATTACTGATCATGATTAATAACCTATAATGAGAAAGAAATATACAGAAGAATAAAATGGGCTGGAGCGCATACGGCCGACATTGTCCGATCCTGACTGGAAGCTTACCATTATAATTAAAAGAAATATGTACTATCAGCGCATTCCACCGGTGCTGACATATGGGACAGAAACTTGGAGACTGACAAAGAAGCTCGAGAACAAGGAAGAATGTTAGGCTTAACCTTAAGAGACATGAATCTCTCGCTTAGTGTTCCTTTCAACCCTGATGTGGTTTTCATTATCGTGCAGTTCTCCCACGTTCCCATCCTTCTTCAATTCTTTTTCACCGGAGAAATGCTTAGCGAGGCACGAGATCCGCTCAAATATATTTGGAGAGGCCCGAGAGCCCTATGCGAGACCCGCTCAGCTGTTCTTTCCTGTGCGATTCGGAAGCTTCATTGTCCCCATTTTCACCGCGGCGCGCAGCAGAAGAATAGCTAATGTGACCGCGGAAAAGCGCTAAAATGCAAATAAGAACGCTCGAAGTAGCTCCCCGACGGACATCGGAGACGCCCGATTCGCGATTAGCATCTCTCCTCGCGTGCACGCCTGCCCGGTGGTGCCGCGAGCAGTCTCGACGGAGGCGACGGTGGGCGACCTGACATTGTGAAGGTCGCGCCGTTAGGAGCAGCGGCGAACCACACGCAAGAGCAAGATACGATGCGTTCCTGTTCTGAAAAGCGAGAGCGCCGGCGAAACGCACGCGGATTATAAAACTGCCAGTGCGATCCAGAGAAAGGCGGAGGAGAAGAAGGCGTTGAGGGGGAAGGGGAGGGGAGAAGGCAGGTAGGCTTGAGCGGGGAAAGAGCGTTCTCCGAAAACTGGAATATTTATCAAGCCAGCCGAAGCCTGCGTGTGACCGCGGTCGCTGAGTGGTGCCCGACCAACTGAGCAGAGTGGCGAGAGGGAACGCGGCGTAAACTATGAAGGAGAAAGGGGTCCGAGCGCGGCCTTGTGTGCTTCTTTGGCTGTTTCCCTTTCTTTTTTTGTACGGAGGAGAGCATTCCTACTGCGCCTGCAACAGCCCCACTGCCACCGAGCGTGCCGATGCTCGCACGCCCAACAGCCGGATGGGTCGTACTACGCGGAGACGGCACTGAGCTCTTAAGCGTCGATGGCAGCGGGAATGTCGGTGGCGAGCAGGGACTGCGGACTTGGCGGTCGGGACGTGAGCGTCATGACCAATATCGATAGACCGCGCCGCGCTCAGTAGCGTCCGTGCCACACACAGCACCTGGTGACGTTGCACTGTCTTCTAAGAAGCTCGCTGCTGTCTATAGGGTGCTTTTTTTACCAATACTACTACAGTTTCTTTGTCCATTCTTCTTCTCTTGCCAAATATATTTTCTGGTAATCTGTTTATGTAGGTATCGTTTTCTTTTTTACTTTTTTTTTGCTTTTCAGCAGCGATTCCTGTATGCTAAGCATAACATGTAGTACGTTGCAAATAAAAAAAATGGGGACATCAACGGCTGTTTTGTCGCTGAATTCGGGTACTGCCTCAGGGTTACCCAGGCTCTCGTGGCTGTTGTGCTAGAGCTCCCAACAAAGGTTCGCTTTGCCGGCATGCGGCTGAAGCTGGGCGCCGAATGAATTCGCCGGGCCCGACGGCGGGTCGTGTTCGGGTTACATCCGGTGGCGCCGCCGGAGCGGCGCCGTTGAACCACTTCACCGGGATCGCCTGATGCAGGTGCCTCTCGTCCATTCGTCGAAATTCGCACAGCAACCCGCGGTGGGTCCTGATTGGAGGTTCGAGCCGATGGCAACTGCATCGACTCCTGTGGTTATAAAATCCCGAACCACGGGACGACGACGACGACGACAGCAAGCAGAGGCGTGCTCCCGTTTTTCACCGCACGCTTTAGTGCGAGTCCATTATGCCCCGGCATCTGAGCCGTTCATGTAACGCCCTTGTACATACTGCATATAAATGTTTCGTTTAATAACCGTCGCCTTGGATCCTCCTTCGCAACAGTGGCGGCAGCGTTGAGACGTCTCCGTCACAACATGGCATAAGACGTTCTCGAGGAAAGCTACTGTTCGATGCACTCAGTGTCATCCTCGTTCACTACAGGATTCAGCGCTGCAGCTTCGAAAATAGTTTGGCAACACCACCACTCAGACTGTGTGGAGCGACGAAAGCTTTCCCAAGATTCACGAGTGCGAATGTTTTAAGACTCGTCAGTGATTACCACGCTTGCCGTTTTGTTTCAAGCGGGTAAGCGCAAATTGGTCCATCAGTGCGTTTTTTCGCCATTCTTAGGTAGTATTCCAACACCTAATGTGTCATAACTGTAAATTAATCCCTTGGTTATAAGCACGTGCGGGTGCTAAGATAGCCTTGAGACAGCTCTATATATATGTAGGTATTTTGTCGTGTTTTTGTGTCTTATAACAGAGGTGCGCTCACTGATACTACGTAGTGGTTCAACATTCCATGACATATTGCCCGTTTCGTTGTTGATTCGAGTGACTCCGGCACGAGCAATGTGGTGTTGCTGGTATGGGAAGACTTAATCTGAAGAACGTCGCCCGATGACGACGAGGGATAATGACGGCAGCCGTCATGGATTCATCGTCGTTTATGCAAACCTAACAGAAAAGATGGACGGACTGTGCAAAACGGATAGTTCCAGCTTTTGACTACTGTCACTGTTGAATATTTTTATGCTGCATTTTTGTTCCATATTTCTTTTATCGCGTGGCGCAGACTGGTATCACAATGTGAGCGTAGTATCCCACGATTATTATTAATCTTACGTTAGCGCGTCTAAACACATTGTATAAGCGACACATTGTGTAAGACGTTGACAAGCTTAGATGTAAGTTTACACGTCACTTGTCTGAAACACTCTATCACGTTCATGAAACAAGGTGCTCTAACGTTCAAACATACTTTGCATTAGGCCCAGATATAAAATCGAAATTTGAATTAGCAGTGCGCAATGAGAGCCCAGATTTTTTTGTAATCATATATTTGTCCCTCAACTCTCGCTTTAATGATCAAATGATAATGTTTGAAAGACCGTGTCACAACCCCTTTAATACTCAGCACAGCTGGTTTTTCACTCAAGCTGCTGTCGAGCTGGCAGAGGCATCTCATTGACTCTGCCCTTTACTACCAGATTGCTGTGATTAACTTACACGTTAGGATTTCCACATTGCGTCCTACATACATTGAGGGCATTTCTTATGTCCTGGAAAATTTCTCCGCTGAAAACTTTCCTCACCTTTAACCTCACGTGCGCAACGTGTACCTGTGTCCCTAATCTCAGGAAAAGAGGTTGGTCCGTGCAGTCCTGGAGCTTCTCTGTTGCGATAAGGCAGCGCTTGGTCTTCGCATTTTGGTGTTGCTTATTCAATGGATCAGGCGTGACTGGGTCATGATGTTGCGTGTAGGCATGCAGAGCAATTGCTAAATGGAAATCTAGCGATAACTAGAAGTACCGTGACATTCGTAGCAGTTACAGAGCTGGCAGAATCGACGAGGAAGCAATGTGGACACTACACATGCCAGAAACAACCGTCTGAGTCACACAAGGGTTTCCGCTCTACAGATGCGTTTGGCATAGGCCGGCGTCGTCGTTATCTTACTAGCCATCACGATTGGGCGGGGCCGACCCTAGAAAACAGCTCTTCCTTGCATGGGGCTTTGTCAATGGGGCCACAGGTTGCCAATACGTTCTGTACACACGGAGCAGAGAAGCCTAAATGAATGGCTCAGGTTAGTCGGCTGACTGCTAACTGGCAGCTGCAAGCACTCGCAAAGCCTCGCATGTTAAATGATAATGACATCAGCAGGAAGCGAACTGCACACTCTCTATACATAAAACAGCAACTGTACCTTGGGCATGGGCATGTGCGTATTCCTGATGTCATCTCCGTATGTGATCGTATCAGTCTGTATTTTGTCTGCGCTGTCGGGTGCCACTACGCGCTCGCGTGTCTGTGTGCACAAGCATACACGCGTCCATTCTGGGAAACACATAATGTGCGGCTTTGCCAGAAGTAGTGGCGGGAGGTAAGCACATGTGTATGAGTGCTTTTCCTTAAACTCAGAAGTATCACTGTACACCCCGTTAAGTTCAGTTTAAAATACCTTTCTGCTCTGTGACCTTGTTAATTAAAATACATGCAGCTATGCGCTGCGATACGATCACAGTAGTGAATAGTGTTTTGTGGACGGCGGCTCGCTTCTTTGTGTGTAACAGTTAGAGCTATTATGTGGCTAATGAAGCACGACATACGCAAGCTATTTATTGTCTCAATAGTTTCGTACCTCTTCCATATGACTTTTTACGTCTTTGTATTGCGCTCTCACATATACTAATAATATTCGGCATTGTTATTTGGCACAAACTTTTTATTCAACGCTGCTGAATACGGCCATACACAAATTCACGCGCCATGTTTGCCACCTAAGCCAGCCACCACGGAATGAAAAGCGCAATTTCATGTTTCGTATGCAAAGCGCGGAAACAACGATCGCAATGCTGTAAAATTGTTCTTTGGGAAATATTTGGCACTTCATCTTTGCTGAAAGTAACAGTGAAATTTCTAGGCATCATAATTTGCTTTGATCCACTTAATAATCAAATACACCGGGCCATATAAGAAGTCAGTGATTTACAATATAATTAAGCTTTTCCTGTATCACCGCATCCTCCGAGAAAGCATTTCCCAATCTAAAAATATTTTTATGTATATTTTTTATATTTTTTATGTAAATGTAAACCGCACATAATTAGTAATCCTGATACCACTCTTATACAGCCTTTTTTATTGGCAGAATTACAAAAAAACGGAATGCCCAGTAATGCCCATAAATGCCCGGCACATTATGTTTTGGTCACAGAAGGAAATGAACTGTAAAAACAATGCAACGACGGTACAGGGGCCGAATTCACAAAGCATTTTATTTGCAAGTGCCCAGTGAACTTGCAGCCTCCGAACATTTTTCGAGTATCGCTCTGTTCTATGTGTTGACAGTCATAAAGGCCAAGTGTTATCAAATCTGACTCTTTACCAGTACAACGTCGTGCGCCTGCGAATGATAACGAGAAAAGGTGAATGCGGCTGAAGTATCAGCGGAAATCTTTCAAGGGCTCCTGCAGGCACCACAGATTTTGTTCAAGCAGGTTGAACGGCTACAGACGTAAGGTGCTGCTTGAGTTGGCCTATAACCACCTTTTCTGTCTCCCTTCATAGACAGAAATGGCGCGCAGGCTTCAAAGCCATTTATTTGGTTATCTGTTATTGTGCGAATGAGCGAAAGGCCCGCGAAGCCGTTTTTTGGCTCACCTAACGCCTACGGGAAAAGCGCACCCACGAAGCCAGCAAGCGGGACGCAATCGTCTATAGTGCCGTCGCAGCTTGGAAATGAGAATGCAGGCTGCCGTCCAGAAGCGGTGTCACGAACAACACCCTGGAAGGTAGCCCACCGCTAATTCTCCGTCCTCTGTGGCCGTACCAAGGACGCAGATATCGCGCGACAGCAGACAGACGTGACCCGAACTCATATGAGTAGACGGCTTGCCGCGGCAACGCCCTTGGGCAGGAGCCATTTAAAGAGCGCACTCAATGCGAGAGCCATCGACGAGACGGCGTGCGAAACAGAAACTAAGCCAAAAGAGAAACTTCGCATAAGTTTGTCCGTTTCGGAACGCTTTGTGGTGGTCGTACACCGTCATCACCGAATTTGTATAACAGCCTTGAAAGGTCAGGTATAATATAGTGTTCCGTATCATCCTGTTTTGTATAAAAGACTTGTGGTTAGGCTGTAGGAAAGTAATGTCTGAGCTACCCCTTTCTAACAGAATAAAAAAGAGTCGCATACTCCCACAAGCGCCTCAGAATGCAACACCCGTGTATGTAAGATTATAAAGCAATTTGGGTAAGGTCTTCAGCTACGAAGTACCAAGAGCACCAGACTGTAAAGAACTTCACAGGTCTATGCCAAGGCAAAATATGCTGGTGACGTTGTATATGCGTTGATGAGTTGCATTAATTTTTATATCGTGATACAGGAACAACACAGATCACAAACGTGCGCTCATGCTGTTATATACGCTCAAAGATACGCTCATGCAGTGGGCGACGAAAATTAAGGGCCTGCATTAAGAAAAAGGTCTTATGCTAGAATTTGTTCCTGAGAGCAAACATCCCCCAATCCTGATGCTGGACGTATGATTAGCAAAAGCGTCCCGGCCAATGGCGAAACGAACTCATGAAAGAAAAGCGTTGCAACTTCAGCCCACGGCTCAAGATCAGTTTGTGAGATGTTACAAAGACATGTTATTGGCCTAGCAAATAACTTTTTAGTTTGAAAGATTCGACACAAACAAACAATAACCGGTGTCAACACAAAACATGAGCACAAACAAAACAGACGCCTGTTTATTTTCGTATGACAGTGAAGAAATGCCTATACGCCTTAGAGCGCAAGCATAACATTGTTTTGGTCTAGTGGCACACGATGAAAAATTATTATACATGTTCTTAAGGTCTATAAGCAAATTTACTACTGCATCAATGGCACGTTAGTTCTACAGTCGAGTTTCTGCAATTGAAGCTCAGTCTGTGAGAGGCTTGCAAAAAACATCAACAAAAAAGTAAGCCAGAGTGACCACTTAAAAACTTCTGTTCCACGTGTCGTGGGTGGGCCGTATGGAACACCCTTAGTGAAGGGTACAAGCTGCATTGAACAAACAGATAGTAGAAATGGGATTATTCGTTCTTTTTTTTCTATTTCATTATCACATGCATGAGGTTCTTTCCTGTACATGTGACAACAGTGTCGCTTATGATGAATTTTATATTACGGTAGTTTCGATGCCTACCAGTAACAGCATTCTCAGAGGCTATCTTGTTTCAACCGAGTGAAAGAAAAGCCGGAATTCCTGCTGCCACACGAACCGTGGCCTCGTAGTTAAGTGCCGGCCATGGATTCTAGAGGATATGTGTTAAAAATCAAGCTGCAGCTTATTACTCAACGGTTATCGAAAAGTGTACAGGGGGTGCCCCGACATTCGACTTTTTTTTTTAGCACTGAAGTGTCCTCGGGAAGCAGCTCGCGCCATGAACATTTCGTCCGACTCTGGGGGTACCACGAAACACTAAAGAAAGGAGTCTGGGTTCCTACCATTGCAGAAATTTCCCATGTGTAGTCCCGATGCGCCTGGTGGGGATGCCCTCTGGTTGGGTAGAAACAGCCCTTTGCTAGCGCTGTGATTCCACAGCAGTTTGAGCAGCTGGTCGGGTGTGCACTTGTACCTTTTTACCGTTAGGCATCCGGTGACAACTCTAGTCTGCCTCTGACATCTGCGGCTGATGCTCTCCCACAAGACCGTTCGTGGTTGGACAAGGAACAACGCCCACAAGTAGCCGAGCACCAGTCCGGCGGGCATTTGTACGCATTTTATAAACCGATGGGTTGAGGTGGCATTGGTCAGCTACGTAGTTGGCACGAGTCTTGCCGCAAGATTTTAGCCATCGCGTTTATAGAAAATCATGGGGCGGCAAGGACGATATATAGAAAAATTAATATATAGAACTTGCTTCAGTAGCTTGCACACAAAATACACAATATTTTCTCGAAGCGCGGGCAGGCACACATACTTTTTTCATTGCGGTGAGCAGCAAACTGAAGAAGAAAGCCTCGCTACTCTTACCGCGACTGGTTATAGAGAGGTTAGGAAATGTCATCCTAAGCTCCCCATAGCTTTTGATTTGTAAGAGTTGCTTGCAATTGCCCGCCGCCCCCATCCACATTCCCCAATATCATTATAAACACTTCACGATTCCTTCCATCCTTCACGCAGCAACAGTTTTGTCAACTGTTGTTTTGTCAACAGTGGTTCAGTTGCGAGCTGCTCCCTTGGGAACATGTTACGTTAACTAATATTTGAATACATGGAGCGGATAAAGAACTGATCATTTGAAAATAATTTCTCACAAAATCTGTTTTGTTACTTGCGGCACTCGCAGAACCACGTGGTAATGATTTAAATTATGACGTTGCCATAACTAGGAGAGCAAATAAATATACTTACATTACAAGTGCATCAGCGCTCGGCATGTTTGCAGCAATCAGACACTTGAGAAAGCTGTACGAAAGTATTCTGCTTCTGGAAACGTTACGTAATTTCATAGCACTACGCTTAGTCATCCACATACAAGCATTTTGGCATGGTTGCCTAGATCTCCCCGCGATGTTGTTTCTGCACATCGCTTGGGGACGAGATTTCGGAAGCCCCAGATTTGGCATGCGGTAGTCGTTATCGCCACCTGGAGCGCGCCTAATGAAAGCTTACCTGGCATCCGAACGAATGTGTTAGCTGCTGGCACCGAAGGCGTTTGCGACGAGCAAAGGCTAATGATCGAACTCCCGTCACCGACTACGCTGTCGCTGTGCCATTCATGCGCGACACCCAAGGGAGTTATAAAGATTCGGCAGCTAAGAGTCCGATAGTCGAATGGATAACAACGACGCTGCCATATAAGGATATGAAATCGAGCCTAAGAAATTCATCGGTTGAGATCCCGATTTAACGAATTTGTTACCACTAGGCTAGTGCAGCCTCGATAACGGAAATCAAACAGGAATTCGGAAGTTAGTGAAAGAAAATGCTGCGCGCACGTGTGGCCTAAAACTGACCGAAAGATTGAAAAGAAAGATATACTTTAGCGGCGCATGGCCTGCACCGGTACTGCACGACACAATCGAGATCATAGTCATATCTAATTTATTGAGCTTAAAGCTTTCTGCCGCGCCTGCGTAAAACGATTTTGAGCAAATGTGGCCGTTGAGGAAGGTATGTTTTTCGAACATTACATTGCATGCTCGGTTATCTCAAAACTTAAGATTTCGCTGCCGCCATTCCTCATCGGTGTTGAAAATGCGTACTGGTTCAGGTGCAAGTCTATTGTCTAGGACAGCTACTTCTATAGGTTGTTTACCATGAATAAAGATCGAGCACTGAACTCTAGAACGTTATCTTGTAATTTACCCCATCCCTGTAAGAGGAGCACCAGCGCCTCGAAATTCCTCCTCCTCGAGGGACGAGCCACACTTATTGGGTAGCAATGATGTTTATTGTGCTAAACGATCTTTTTGTTCGTGGCACGCAAATAATAGGCCCGATTCAGTTTCCCACAACTAAACATATCTAAACAAAATATACAAAATTCATTCAGACTCAATCACAAGATATATTTCTTGCTGAGGGCCCAATATGATTCAATCTCGCCAAAATTTTACTGAGCCAGACTCACTCGGACTCCGACACACCAATATTCTACCCTGACAGGCTTAGTGTATTACTTACCGAAATTTTGTTCAACCCCGCTTCCTCTGACTGCAAGTCACCGGAATTCCATTCCGGCTCACACAGACTCAGGGGTCAGTTTGAGGCTGACTGAGTCGACCTGTAAGTGAGTAGGTAAACCTATGTAACTGAGCCTAACCTTTCTTCAAGACGTTATATCGCTTCGAATCCAAGCGTTTAATTTTTAGCTCGCACTTTGACAGACTCTGCCACTGTGTATTTGATAGCTGCACTAGCGAAAATATTACACGAAAAACATTCCAAAAGTAGCTATCCCCTCCGAATGGCTTAAAAAATAGCCATGAAAATAAACATGTACAGGCTACTACATATGCGATTAAGGTCTATCACTCATTCCAGTCACTGCAATGTCCTTTTTTATGGTTGATGAGGATCGGCGCTACATACTAATTGTGCGCCAGTGACAAACACAGGCAACGCAGATAATCGCCTGCTATTGCTACAGGGCTTTGCGTCCGCGTATCCGCGTATTTTATTACAGACACTAATGTTCTTGTTCCGTTACTCGATAAACTTATGAAAGATGCGTATAGACGCAGTAATATCTGAAAGAATTGAACTGGTTAAGAGAGAGAGTAAGAGAGAGAGAGAGGAAAGGGGAAAGGCAGGGAGGTTAACCAGAGGTGAAGATCCGGTATACTACCCTACGCTGGGGAAAAAGGGTAGGGGGAGGTAAAGTGATAACAAAGTAGAGATAAAGAAAGAAAGGAGCACAGACATACAATCACAGTTGGTCAAAACTTTCCAAGGCCTAATACAGTTGCGTTCGGTTGGCAAAGGGTCATTTCTAATAATGCTTGATGCTTTAAATAAATATACTGCGCACAAGGCCAGGCTCTCTTGTGCACTTTTGTATTTTGTTTCATCATACCTAAGTACGCGAACGTAATATTCAGAGGAAATAGTATCCATACACCGCTCAACCTTTAAATTTCTTATCTAAATCACTGCAAGCAGTAGTTACGATTTGCAGGCTTCTACAGATACATTTCGATTATCGAACTTGCCCTTGACAAAAACTCTCCTGTAATACCGAAAAATATTGATGTATGAGAAGTGCTAAATTCAACCTTTCTGGTTCTGCCACATTTAACATTTCGTATCAACTGAATGAGACAAAAAAAGCAAAGAAAAAAGCGCGAAATCCCTCGAGAACGCTAAGAGGCTCCAAAAAAATACGAAGAAGCATTGAGGTTGCACGTAGCAACACATGTCCGCTGTCAGCAGAGCCATCCATTTCCAAGCAGGGCATGTCAGCTATGGCTGGTTAGCAGGGCCACCCCAGGGTTGCCTTTACTGAATAGCATCTCATTATTTGCCAACCCATTAGTTTGGTTGTGCGTTACTTTTGAAGTAAACCAAACGAAAGTCACCGCCCCCCGAACAGTACACCATCTATCTGTGGACAGTCGTTGTATTGCACGAGCCTGACAAAAAACAGCCGGGCTTTCACGTTGAAACCGACGCGCATTCTTAAATACCTTGCCTAAAATTTATCTCGTTCCAGCATCTATCTATCTATCTATCTATCTATCTATCTATCTCTCTATCTATCTATCTATCTATCTATCTATCTATCTATCTATCTATCTATCTATCTATCTATCTATCTATCTATCTATCTATCTATCTATCTATCTATCTATCTATCTATCTATCTATCTATCTATCTATCTATCTATCTACTGGAAGAAAGCTAGATACCACGAAAATAATTTGAACAGAAGTGCACGATAATGACGAAAGGTACAAAAAGTTTACCATCCGACACTCTGTGGGAATCGGTTTAGGAGAAGCTTTCATTGGTTGGAGAACACCGTTTACTGGTTAGCGATGCTTTAGCGATGCCATGTCTTGAAGGGCATCGAACATGAGACCTTTTTAATGCTCCTGTCGAAAAAACCACTAACTGTTGTACAAGTCGCTGACCTTTGTTAGAATTATGATAAACTCCGCTGACAACGTCTCCTTATCCGGCGTTCTTCCACCCAGGATGCTTCGATTTTAAGCTTAACTTCAGTTCCAGACTTCGGCCCCCTGCTCTGGGAGATCAGAGTTCCTTCGAGCTGAAGTCGCTCGGAAGCTGTCTCTACTCACTGTCGTTACAAGCTCTACACCATCCTCGACTCGAGCCTTGCGACAAGTAATACAAGAGCATATATCTGAGGCTATTCTGTTCTCGCGTACACTGCCGTCACTGCTTGGACCTATCTCCGACGATGAAGTGGTATCGCGGACCCTGCCGCCGACGTTCTCGCCACCTCTGCCACTCCCTGTACCATCCCGTCGACTTTTTCCCGTGTCTCCCGCCAGGTTACCAGCCAGAACCGAACCATAGCGCACGCCCGACACTCGCACAATATGTTTCTATTATGTCATCCCTGGTCATATGGCACGCTTCTATAGACGTTGCTACTGTCTTCCCCGAGCTTACCAACCTGGCCACTACTACTCAGTAGTTCTCGTCACATCCCGAATCGCATCCGACTTCTCCACGCACCGCCGATTCGCATTCCACCGCCTCTGGCCATGATCGCCACGCGCCATCTCCATGACACCGTTCGCTTTCCACAATGTGTCCTTGTCCGGCTCATACCAAACAGAAAAACTGGTCGCCGCAGTGCCCGAGGCAAGAACTCAGTCTGTGTCGAACAGCACAATGCCTCGTTATTCCCCGACGAACGTGATCGAAGTAAGCGTAGATGAAACTGTCGTAGATGAAACACTTGCACTAGTCGACACAGGAGCCGCCGTTTCGATTTTTACGGAGAAACTTTGCCGCTAGTTTAAAAAAGCAATGACACCCTCGTCTGTGCTGTCGCTCCATAAAGGAAGCGCAAAGCACATTACTCTTGTTGCTACATGCACTACCCGTATCACTATTCAAGGACTCACTTACACAGTAGAATTTTTTGCTCTGTCTGCATGTTCATTTGACATCATCAAGGCTGTTATTGACCGTTCTCGCACCAAAGTCCAATTTTTGCGATTTCTGGATGCAGAATCAAATGATCCCGGTGATTTCGTCGAAAAGAGCTCGTTGCTGACGGCACTACCATACCTCTGCACTCTTCTGTCATTACGCCAGCCGACTCTAATTGTGTTACAATCACGCAGATGCTACGAATGACGAGAAAAGATTGAAGACGATAGAACCCCCACGACGATGTGAAAACGACCGTATGACGATGACGCAAGGATGACGATAGAATGGCGATGGTGGCATCCATATAGTGGACTGACTACGACAGTATGACGATGATGGAACAACCACGATGGTATGCCGACGAAGGAATGAGGGCAATGATGGGACGATGACGGTACAACATTCTCGTCATCAGGACAACTTCCTCACGACAACGTGATACAGTTGCTGCAATGATGCCAATGGTATAACAAAGATGGCGGGACTGCAACGACCATGACAAAAAAATTACGGAGCAGGAGTGAGGCCGACTTGTTCACGACAATAGGATAGTGATTACAAAATTGTTATAATGGATTGACAACGATATGGCGATGCTGGGGTGGCAATGGCGGTGTGATCAAGGCATCGTTTCGACGACGGCGTGATGACAACGGATTTCTCTACGACAAAATGACTACGATGTAACGGCCACACCGCCATGCAACGACGGAATGACGGCGACGGTGTGACGACAACAGCGTGACGACCATTGAATGACGACACTGGAGGGACGACGATATTGTTGGAATGGTGCCAATAGTACGACGAGAATGGCACGACAACGAAGGCGTGACTAAACTGGCATGACAATGCTGGAATCACTACGACCTATGACGACGACGGAGTGTCGATAGTATGATGGGATAAAGGCTATGGGACGATCAAGATGGATTGACAACATAATGGCAGCGACGCCTGGCTGAAAGGTCATGAATACAATTGGATTAAGAAAGTGGAATCACTAAAACAAAGTGCTGGTCTGAAAATACCAGTTAGCCGTGACAGCGACTGCGTGGCGACGACGAAATGACGACGATGGCATGAAGACCACGGGTTGATCCCAAATAAATGACGATGACTGCATGACAACGAATACGCATTAGTGTTGGAGCTAACGTCAGCGCTTACGTGCATTACCGGGCGCCCTGGGCTGCCTCAATGTGCACTAGATTCAGTGTATGTCTGGTACCGACAAGTCACCCACAAATGTAGCCAGTAGCCAGCAGGTATCATGATGGTACAGCGACGACGGCGTGGTAACACTACTTGAAGTTTCACCCATGCACTCGGCAAGAGCTATTTGGCGGGAAAGCAGCTAACAGCATCAGCAGGAAAGTTGATGGAAGAGGCTAATAGTGATTCCCTTCAAAAACCTATTTACGATTATCGCCTTTCCAACAAAGGTACCGCATAAATAAATACTCTAAGGAGTCTCCTTTTTGCTATTATTGGTAGTGCCACTACCTTGGCTTCGGTCATTGTTCGTAAATGATTTATGCTCCAGTGACAGGCAATGGGGTCACGCGTGACAGCCAGGTCTGCCGCTGCTTTCTGTCACCGCGAAAACAAAGCTGATGCAGGGCGAAAGTACGGCGGCTGGAATACTATAATATACGAATAGAAAGGCTAATGTTTGAACAGTTCATAAAAGCCCGATATCCGGGCTTTCTGTACATATTTCTCGCACACTGTGAAAGCACATGATTTCTGAGAAACCTGTCGAACGGATGACTGTTTATCCAGATAAAAGGTGCGATAGTCACTTGTGTAGTTGATATTGTGCCCTAAATAGCAAGTTGCAGAAGGAAATAAAAAAAGAAAAAAGGCAGCCTTAAAAGGCGGCAAAGCGGCTTCGGCGCGTGTACACATCCGTCATGTTTAATCCATACTGTATGTATTTTGAGTCCTGAACCTCACCAACTTTATATCTGGCTCCACTTTCCTCATTTACAGATGACCTTATATATATATTGCGCTTGTTATGCGATCTGGCATGTTTTTGCCTTCATTTAGTGAGGTGGTGAGCAACAACGAAACGTTTCGGGATGCCATTCTTAAACAACTAGAAGCTGTGTACCAAGGAATTGAATTTATTCTCCACTACATGCGATACTTTCAAACCTTAATTGGGTTCTTAGTGCACCTGCCGCAAAGCTTGCGTAAATATCATTTGGCGTTTCATTCATCCCTGTTGAAGTTCAACAGAGATGCTAGAACGCATATATTAAAGAAAAGTTTTAAGCCCATGTGACTGGAGGGCGAAATAAATGCCTTTTTTTGTGTGTCAGCAAAGGAAGAGTATGTCGGCTTGGTTTTTTTTTTAGTCTTGCCGATTTGATGTCTCGTTGTGCTTTTGTTAGTATAAGCTGTGCCGAGCGGACGATGAAGCAGGCAGCAGCCCGTATGGAGGCGTCCTAGCCGATAGAAGGCCCTATGCATATAAGTGACAAAAAGGACCAGCAATTTATCATGTTTAATTCATTTATTTATTCATACTTCGTCACATACGATGGTAGTTGAAATGATTACAGAGGTGGCTAAATGCAGTGAAGCTTAATAGAAATAAATTACATACCTTAGCCAAGAAATCAGGAATGTTGCTTGGAGAAACGTAACTAGCGACATAACACTTAAAAATAAAGTTGCTAAAATAATTTTGCGGTCGAATTCCTCGGATTCCATGAACTTTGAGAGAAAACGCTGTTCCAACTGCACTGAAACGGCAAGCACCTTAAAGATCTCGGCAAAAGCTTCAAATGTGCCTTTGTCACATGCACAAACAAAGCCATCAATCTGTCGTTGAACCTTGTGCGTGTTGATAAAGAGGGTAGTGAAAAGAAATGGGCGTCTGAGAAGGGACAAAAGCAAGATTTTCAATCTAGTAACTGCCGCCATCCGCGACCTTCTACCTGAACGGGGAGAATCATATGACTCAAACGGCGCAAGCAAAACAACGAAAACACGACCAAACTCTTTAACTTTGCGTACCCTTGTTTCCTGAAATAGCTAACACTCTTGCTGTGGGCTCTCCCAAGAATTGTCATCGAGCTACAGAAAAAATAAATGTTGCCTAGCCGAGCCTTGTTTTTAATGCGACCGTCCCCATTGACATGTCGTAAAACTGCGAACCGGAAAGGGGTGGCGCTTCGCAACCACCACTATGCATCCAAACTAATCTCTTTTGCCTTTTACTAGCGAAACCAAGAAAAAAAGATGGTTGCGTACTGAGGAGAAGCTTATACAGTCGCACGTGCGTGGCCGAGCTGAAAGGCGAGTGATTCGATCCGGAAGCGGCTTAAAACGCTCCCACACGCCCACCTGAAGGCGTTGTAAGACACCGCTTCCCAGGAGCCGGAATCAATTGTCGTGCATTTCAATGAACGCCGTGGCAGACACCGGGGTCTCCGACGAATTGGCATATGAGCCAAGAAGGGGACAATAACGCAAGTGGCAATATATCTGGCTTCAGGGTTTCTTTTTTTTTCTTTCGCGTTGACTTGCTCTTTCTCTCTTAAGGACGTAAAACGTACGTTTCCCATCCAGACAGATCTTATCGCAGAGCGAGCTGGTACGACTTTCGCCGCAGTCTCCAACCCGGATACCGTTTGAAAGCACCTGAAGCTGCGAATCCGCAGAAAGGACCGGAGATGGTGCGAGCGTGTTGAGCGAATACGGAATAAAAGATAAGAACCATCGGCGCATTACAATTAGCTATTGTGCACTTGACAAGGCCGGCCCGCGGGCTCCGTGGATTAGAAGTATTAACCAAAACTGTCTCCGGCATACTTTCAAAACGGCGGCAATACTGGCTCAAGGCACCTCACTTAAGCAAAAGCTAAATTTACGCGCGAGGATTCACAGCTTGATGCTCATGGAAGGCGAATTTTAAGCGAAAATGCGTTTTACGCGAAGGAAGAGCCAGCTTAGTTCAATTAAAGTTTTTTTAAGAGTCTCTGCTGTTCTTTAGTTAGCCTAAGCGACCTTGATCGGAATTTTCTCACTCCCGTTATCATTATCCGCCTAGATTCTTCACCCACCGTGGTTGCTGAGTGGCTATGGTGTGGGGCTGCTGAGGTCGCGGGATCGAATCCTGGCCCCGGCGGCCGTATTTTGATGGGGGCGAAAACACCCGTGTACTTAGATTTAGGCGCATCTTAAGGAACCTCAGGTGGTCGAATTTTCCGGAGTCCTCCACTACGGCGTGCCACATAATCACAAAGTGGTTTTGGCACGTAAAACCCCGTAATTTTTTTTCCCTAGATGCTTCGTGATGCTATTTGCTCGGCATTAAGTTATCAAGATAGCACGGTCTCTGGTTTTGGTCACGGGAAGTGCACGGTCGTCCTGGTTCTGTTAACAGAGATACATTTTATGGGATGCTTATTTACGCATATTTTTTTTTCTCTTGATCTGTTCCTGCGGGAAGCGAAGTAAGAAATAGGCAGGGTACAGAACACCGCACCTGTCACGTATTCCAGCCTTAGTAAAGTCAGTTTCGCCCATAGGTGGGAGCTTGCTACTTCCACTCACTCATTCCCCTATGTATGACGGCAAATAATTGGCGGTCGGTGCAGGTGTGTGTGGATGCGAGTTCAAATGGTACCTGTAAGAATAGTCGGCGAGTGACCTTTGCCTGTTGGTGTACATAACGCAATCAGTGAGTGTAATCGATTCCTTCCTTATTTTTGCGGTGTCTGTTCGCCGCAAACATAGCTATGTTGCACATAAAACTGGCAGAGATATCACTTATTAGCTAACACTAGCGAAAGCTAGCAATAACTGTGAACAGGCATTTGAAGTGAACACGATATGTGTGCCCTGCCAGTCATATGACTGGCCTGTGAAACTGCGACATATTGACCAACTCACAGCCTTCGTTTCTCTACATCCAAGCATCAATTTTATGCCGACAAATATTCAGACGTACTTTGCAAGTGCGTGGTTCTTTCGCCAGCCTCACAACGCTCTAGCCGCCGCCCTTAGAAAGTTTTTAGGAACGAGTATGCGTGGTTGAGGCCTGTGAGATCCCATGGCAAGAATTATTCTATCTCGTTGCTTAAACAGTTGAAGCCCCCATTTCTTCAATCGACAAATGCACAGTGCTTGATTGGCACGACTAACCGGCGTGCATAAAGAGGCTGTGTAAGGGACGCACGACTTACGTCAGTGCCGCTAAACAACGTCAAGCCCGGTGAAAGATTGAGTCAGCCGCCGCCCGCGATTAGATTATTCCTGCGAATCAAATGTCAGCCATGTCAGCCATAAATATTCCAAGCTTTCTTTCGCGTTCGGTTCCTCGTAATTCCTGCAGAGAGAAGGTCCGTGTTTGTAGAAAATTGTGTCTAAGGGCGGAGTGCGGCCGTTTAGTAAAAAGTGAATCAGAGCAAAACGTACTTAAAGCAGAGAGCCTATATATTTCTGATTTAGAAGTCTGAAACCTTTCCAGAGCTTCAAGGGAAAAGGGAAAGGCTGCAGAAAAAAAAATCAACTCCCATTCCGCCCTGTGAAAGTCGATTTACTGCGAAGCTGCTGCTGACGTTAGACTAGCAATACAGACGTCAGACTAGTGTACCTGTCAAACAACCACCACAACAATGCCACCCCAAGTTACGTACTTCAGGCGCGTACGCACGTATGCGGAAGTGAAGCATGCGTCCTCGTTCTTCTAAAACCTCTGCCAAGCGCGACTGCTTTAGAGAACTAGACGAATGTGTAAAATTAAATTATGTCAGGAAAATCCCACACGAACTACCGCTATGATAGCTTTGCACTACAATACTATACGAGAAAACATTATTATGTTACGCGGAAACTGAAAGACAAAGCCTTTTTCCAGCCGCCATTTGAGGTCTGGCTTAGTGGGCGTGGCCGCTAGGTGGTGGTACTGTTTCTGGACAGCCTTTGTGATAATGACGATTGTGGTCGCAGCAAACGCTCCAATGCACGCTGTGCGACAGATGCAGCGGGAAGAGTGCGCCCACTGTCGTTACGCGCGCACTCACGTAGGCGTGAGGGCAGTATACTTTCTCATTCTAAGACCCTCCGCCTAGCGCAGATGCGTTGATGAACTATTTGAATTTCTCAAAGTAAAATGTGGCAGCAAATTCGTAAATTAAGACTTACACACAACCTACAGACATGGCAGTGTCGGAATGTAATTCAATTATACGAGAAAAGACAATTCTGTTGCCCTGAAACTCAAACACACAGCGCTTCTCCACCTGCCGTTTGAACCTAGCGGCAGCAGCCACTAGGCTGTTCTTAGCGCTTGAGTGTTTATTTACATACATTTTCATTGTGACAGCAGTTACAGGGACATTCCAAGCAAAATTTTGCTGTCGTTGTGACGTTTCGTATGTATGTGTGTATGTATGTATGTATGTATGTATGTATGTATGTATGTATGTATGTATGTATGTATGTATGTATGTATGTATGTATGCATGCATGCATGTATGTATGTATGTATGTATGTATGTATGTATGTATGTATGTATGTATGTATGTATGTATGTATGTATGTATGTATGTATGTATGTTAAAAACCAATAATAAGGCTGTCCGAGGGCAGGAACTGAATAAAGAACATGTAGCACAACCCGCCGTGGTTGCTCAGTGGCTATGGTGTTAGGCTGCTGAGCACGAGGTCGCGGGATCGAATCCTGGCCACGACGGCCGCATTTCGATGGGGGCGAAATGCGAAAACCCCCGTGTACTTAGATTTAGGTGCACGTTAAAGAACCCCAGGTGGTCAAAATTTCCGGAGTCCCCCACTACGGCGTGCCTCATAATCAGAAAGTGGTTTTGGCACGTAAAACCCCATATATTATTATTAACATGTAGCACAGACGCGTGATATTCGAACAATTAGGCCACGCAGGCTCGTCTCAGTGGATGGGATAGACCACGATTAAATATTTCCCACGTGCTAAGGACGTTTTGAAGCTGTCAATTTCGTACCTTCTACGCAGCAGGAGTTGCCTTGAGTGCTGAATCACGCCAATATGTCACCCCTGCGTATAGCTTGAAATCGTTCGAGGAGTTGTCGTTGTAGTTGTTTCCCATCCCACTTGTGGCTCATATCCACTGTGGGCATTGGCCATGAAATGGGTTGCTTATATTAAGTTATAGCCACGAAGAAACTTTCATGACTGCTTTAAAGAGAGTCGTGTTGAAAGGCGAAATCAAGTATCAAATTGAAAACAATTATATTAGGAAGAATTAGTAATCAATAAATGGGAAGAGCTCAGCAAATAAAAAAACTTAAAGATGGAAATTTAAGAGGTACTTCGGCCAAGAAATTCCTGAATTGTGAAGCAAACATCCATTGTGACTGAATACCATTGTAGTTGCCCCCCCCAAAAAAGTTCTAGGACAACGTTAAACCGTGTGGTAGTTATCAATGTTTCGCCCTCGGTCGACACTAGCAATGACTTATCATGTAATTTTCAATTCAGCAAGCTAGTTGGATGCGGGAGTCTTTACTGTGATGTCAGCTTTTATTTGTTTACCATAGTGTTTCTGTTTTCCCCTAATGCAATATAAATATTTCATATCTCTAAGAAAAACATACCTGAATTAACACCATGCAGTACATTTCTTCTTCCAGGAATCAACGTAAGAGGATACGCTTCTGCTTCTGAAATAAATATAAGTGTAAAACTACTTTCAACAAGCAACGTGAGACGCAGTAGAATGAGTAGAATGAGCTTGCATGTATCTTCAGGCGAGTAACGTAGTTTTCCTATGACGTTTTGTTGTAGCTGAGTTACTGCAGCATGCACAGTTCTGCTAGTGGCAACATAAATGACTGCGTCGTTGTGTGGTACGTACTTTAGATAAATAAAACGAAAATTATAATCTGCGATAGCTTTCAGCTTCAGTTAGTAAAAAATTATTATGAGCTATTCTTTTGAATATTTTTTAAGAGTTCATTAACACAAATTTTATGTAATTGCAGCAAACATGTTTAGGTGGCCGAAACGCCAGAATTGTATAACTACGGCTCGAGATATTCAAGCAGGAGAAGTGAACTTCCATTTCTCCCAAAGTCTTCGCATGCTGTTATCAGTAACCACAGCTTCATGAAACCGGTTTCTAAGAAGGAATTACGGAATAATTTTCTTTTACATCAGCCGAAATCAGATGCGGAAGGAAAATATTCAGATCAAATTCGCTACAGTTTGTTGTCTGCATGAAATGTAAAACAAATTGCCGCGAGGTCACTGTCATAGAAAAGAAAATCCGGGCTATGAGCCTCTTAAATAATGCGACTTGAACAAGTACTCACCAAATGAAAATTATGCTTGCAAATGCTGTGATCAACTTACGTTTATGTAGGACGCAGATCACGCGATTTTGTAAAAGCTCATATAGCTGTATTGCGATATTGGGCCTTTGTTGAATGAGCTACAAGTTGTCTTTCCGATTGATCTTGACCGCCCAGTGCCAATAAAGAACCGTAGTTCAGAACACGCAAAGAAGACCTTCGCTAAACACGTCGCCACTTAAGAGGAAACGAACAGCACCAGAAAATAGTGGGATCTTTGTACACATCGCAACCACCCATGTCACGCACAGGCCTCAAATACAGCGGGTGACCTTGTGCCGGATTTTACTTGCACCAAACATCTGCAGAACAGGTTAGTAAGAATCGCCCGTTACAATACCGCTATGTGACTTTACGCTGTATAAATGACACGTGGACTGTTAAATCTGCCATCTGTTTTTTTGTTGTTGTTGTATTTTCATCTATGAGCATCCTTTCAGAACATGAGCTATACATTATGATGCAGTGCACGCAGAGAGATTTGTTTACGTTAGTCCTTGCACCATCAGATTTTCAATCGAATCACAAAAGTGCGCTTACTCTTCGTTGGCTTGACTATCAAGCTACGTTGTCGCGGTACCCGGATGCTTGGTGATGAGAAGTTCACTTGACCTCTTAAGAAATTCCCGTATGACCACAAAAGTGACATCATTTAAGTGATATTTAGCACGGAGTGCCTCTGTGGGTCGTAATGAGGTGAAGTTCTACCGCGACATCAAAACAACGTTCCTGTTTTCAGTCATTTCAGTTTCTGGCGTCATTGGGCAGTCCTTATTTCGATATGTTATTGTCACATAGAAATTGCACTGCCTCAGATAGAAACGGTTTGTAACATTTAGTAAGCGTTCTGATTTTGCATTCAAATAGACATACCCATCGCCGAAACATTAAGATTGCCTGTATGTATTTTCCGCGATTGAAGTCGCAAAAGTAAAGGCGTTTTTCAAGATGAGGCTCCTTATGCAGCACATGAGGCATCATTCTGCTGTGCCGGAATTCACGAACGAACACAAGACCTTCAAACACCTGAAGGTTAATTCGACAGCGATATCTATATATATATATATATATATATATATATATATATATATATATATATATATATTGCCACATCCTATAAGGTCGCCGCGGGTATGTGCCAGGCAATGAGTACGACGCTGAAGTAGCGCGCGAGTGGAAAAACAGAGACGACAACGACGTCGCGTTGACTGCTCTGATAAAGTACTTTTACACGTCCTCGACACCGGCTTTCCCGTCTCCTACTGGGCTGTGAAACTGGTGGACGTGCGGGGTAGGATTGCCTCATGCTCGGCACCTCATCGCGGAGCAATACGTCGAACGCGGCATCACCTGCGTTCGTCGAAACTCCTATTCACCGGTACAGTCGCCGCCTACTAGGCCTGACGCCCGAGTTCAACCCTTTGCAGGACCCTGCAGGGACGCGTCTACCTACTTCCGCCATGGCTACTGCAACTCCATCGCAGCTGACGCTACAGAATCCTTAGATACCAGAAAGTTTCCATGGGGACGCTTTTGAAGATGTCCAAGATTGGCTGGAGCAATTTGAGCGTGTCGCCAGTTATAATGACTGGGGCTCCCACCAAAAGCTGACTAATGTCTATTTTGCGATTCAAGACAGGGCGCGGACGTGGTTTGTGAACCGGGAGAGAAGTTTCACCACATGGGATGCCTTCCGCACCCAGCTGCTAGACACATTCACTAGTAGCGACAGAAGAGACAACGCGCAGCGCTTGCTCGAATCACGCATTCAAAAACCAAACGAGAGCGTTGCCGTGTTCGCAGAAGACATGACCCGCCTTTTCCGCAGAGCAGACCCTTAGATGGCCGAAGAAAAGAAGTTACGCTATCTCTTGCGCGGAGTGAAGGAGGAACTGTTTCCTGGACTCGTGAGGAACCCACCGACGACAGTGGCCGAATTCACCAAGGAGCCTACCGCTATAGAACTGGCACTAAAGCAACGGTACCGCCAATGTGATCGCACGAACTCACCGGTGAATGCTTCAATTCTACCTGAGAGCTGCGGCAGGTCTCTGCGTGAGGTCATCCGAGAGATTGTGCGAGAGCAGATCCGGCAGCTCGGGATTTCCTCTCCTCCTTTGGCACCAGCGGTGGCTTCTGTCGCTGATATCGTTCCAGAGGAAGTTCGACAGGCCTTTTCGTAGCCCGACCGGCAGGCGGTGCCGCGACGACTAACCTACACGGAAGCTCTCTGTCGTCCGCCTCCCGCGACGTCGATGTTGCTGTCACCGTCAACCACTACGACGCAGCCATCACCGCCACCCCCGACGACATATTTTCGACAGTTACAGCCGCCGCCAGCTATGCTGTATCGCCGCCAGCCGATCGCTGCGCCTCCGTCTTACGGCGAATCCCCTGCCGGCTACCCGCTTCGAAAGACCGACTTGTGGCGCACCGCTGACCGCCGGCCGCTATGCTTTCACTGCGGCGAAGCAGGCCACGTTTATCGCGCGTGCCACTACCGTGCCGCCGGATATCGAAGGTTTCCCAACTGCAATTACCCTGTGTTTGATGCTGCACGTACCTGCGACAAAAATTCTACAAACTTTTGGCCGCAAGGTTCAGCGACGCCTCCATCGCGTTCCCCTTCTCCGGCTTGTTATACCCCAGCGACCCGTCGCGATTTTTCTGTCGCCTCTAGGGGCAGGTCTCCTAGCCCGCGCCGGCGAAACTAGAGGCAGCGACTACCGGGGGTGAGGTTACAAAATGTCTAGCTTTCCAAGAGCCCCATCACCGACGACCGACAACCCTAAATCTCCGGCGACGACAACCACACCTCCCGTAACCGATCCCGTCAGCGCCGATCTTGTCGTTTGCATTGACCGCCACCAATTGGCCGCTCTCGTCGATACTGGTTCCCATTTTTCGATAGTAAGTAAAAAGCTGGCCGACAGGCTGAGAAAACTGAAAACGCCGTGGACCGGGCCCAACATCAGAACTGCCGGCGGCCAGTTGATGACGCCGATCGGACAAAGCACAGCCAGAATAATAATCGCCGGTGCAACCTTCGTCGCCACCCTCGTCAATCTCTTTGAGTGCTGCAAGGAACTTATATTAGGGATGAATTTCTTGAGAGAGTACGCTGCAGTGAATAATGTCCGTGACCTCGTCGTCACATTTACTACGAGCTCAGATGACGTCGACCCCGCGGAACACCAGCGACCCCGCTTACGTATCGCCGACGACGACGTCACGCTTCCGGCGCGAAGCTGTTCCCTCGTACCTGTTATCTGCGGCAACTTGAACACCGGGACTGGCGTCGCTGAACACATCGACGGACTGGTACTGAGTCAAGGCGTTTCCATCGCCAGGGCCGTAATTAACGTACACGACGGACGTGCTGAACTCCTGCTGGCGAATTTTACCAGGGAGCGTCGACACATTGTTAAAGGTACGGCTGTTGCTTCGACGAATTTACCTCAATACAAGACTGCCTCTCAGTGGAGCAAGCGACGTCCACCGTGGCCATGCCTGCCCCTGTGGTTGATATCAGTCCCACCTTGTCACCCGTCCAACGCAACAGCCTTATTGAGCTCATCGATGAGTTTCAGAGCTGCTCTTGATCCACGTCACGAGTCAGGCAGACGCCGCTCACTAAGCACCGTATTGTCACCGAAGCCGACGCCAGAGCAGAATCCTTATGGTGTAGCACCGAAAGAGCACAAGGCGATACAAACGCAAGTGAAGACGATGCTTGAGGACGGGGTTATTCGGCCATCTAAGAGTCCTTGGGCATCGCATGTCGTGTTGGTGAAAAATAAGGACGGTAGCCTGCGATTCTGCGTCGACTATCGAAAACTCAACCAGATCACAAAGAAAGACGTTTATCCGCTGCCGCGTATGGACGATTCACTGGACAGGCTACGAAACGCTCGTTACTTTTCGTCGATGGACTTGAAAAGCGGCTACTGGCAAATAGAAGTTGATGAAAGAGACCGTGAGAAGACCGCTTTTGTCACGCCCGACGGACTTTAAGAATTTCAGGTGCTCCCCTTCGGTTTGTAATCTGCGCCAGCAACGTTTCAGCGACTAATGGACACGGTATATACTCTCAGGCCTCAAATGGCAAACCTGTCTGGTGCACCTCGACGATGTGATTGTTTTCTCCGTCACGTTCAAGGAACACTTAAGGAGACTAAAGACGGTCTTTGAAGCAATACGCTCAGCTGGTCTAACTTTAAAACCTGAAAAGTGCCACTTTGGCTTTGAAGAGCTTCAATTTCTCGGCCACGTTGTCAGTCATGAAGGTGTCCGACCTGACCCTGATAAAATCTCTGCCGTTGCTAATTTCCCAACGCCATCAGATAAAAAGGCCGTGCGACGTTTTCTGGGCCATTGCGCCTACTACCGACGCTTTATTGCGGAATTTTCGCGCATCGCATGGCCATTAACACATCTAACCAGAGAAGATGTCCCCTTCGTGTGGGGTGAAGACCAGCAACGGGCATTTCACGACCTACGGCAACGACAGCAGACGCCTCCCGTGCTCGCACACTTTGATGACGACGCTCCAACGATTCTTTATACCGACACTAGTAATGTAAACCTCGGCGCAGTGCTTGTACAGCGGCAGGAAAGCACCGAAAGGGTGATTGCTTACGCCAGCAGGACGCTATCAAGGACGGAGGCAAACAACTCCACTACAGAAAAAGAATGTCTCGCACTGGTCTGGGCCGTCCTGAAATTTCGGCCATATTTGTATGGTCGGTGTTTCAGCGTTGTCAGTGACCATCATGCGCTTTGCTGGCTTACTAGTTTAAAAGATACAGCTGGTCGGCTTGCGCGCTGGAGTCTTCCAATAGTTCGACTTCACTGTTGTATATAAATCGGGGAAACGACACACCGACGCCGAATGCCTTTCTCGGTCTCCTGTTGAGACTGCAGTGCACGACGATGATGACACGACTTTTCTAGGCGTGCTAGATACTGTCGCCATTTCACGCCACCAACGCAAGGACGCAGAACTGGTTCCTCTTTTCAATTACTTAGAAGGAAAGACAAGCAGCGTGCCGAGGTTATTCGCGAGAGGGCTACCTTCGTTTTGCTTGCGCCACGACATTCTCTATAAAAAGAACTTTTCACCTAATGGAAGCAGCTACCTACTCGTCATTCCCGCATCTCTTCACGACGAAGTCCCACATGCCTGTCACAACGAGCCGACCGCTGGTCACTTGGGCTACACCCGCACATTGGCAAGAATTAGGCTAAAGTACTATTGGCCGAGACTTGCGTCCATCGTGAAACGTTCCATACAGACATGCCTGGATTGTCAGCACCGCAAAGCCCTACCCGGCAAGCCAGCTGGACTGCTGCACCCTGTTCAGATACCGCAAGCACCGTTCGAACAAATTGGCATGGACCTTTTAGGTACGTTTCCACTATCTACTGCCCGAAATAGATGGATAATCTTCGTCACAGATTATCTTACTCGATACGCCGAAACAGGTGCTATCCAACGTGGAACAGCAGTCGAAGCAGCGCGATTTTTTATCGAAGCCGTTGTCCTAAGGCATGACCCTCCCGCAGTGGTCATAACAGACAGAGGATCGGCATTCACGGCTACGCTTCTCGACACCGTTTTGCGACTAAGTGGTACCACTCACCGAAAGGCGACGGCTTATCATCCCCAAACCAATGGGCTGACAGAACGCTTGAATAATACTCTGGCAGACATGATGAGTATGTACATCGACGTTGACTACGAGAACTGGGACGAGATTTTACCATATGTTACATTTGCGTATAACACGGCGCGCCAAGAGAAAACACGCGTGACGCCTTTCAACCTCGTTTACGGCCGGAAAGTGACAACCATGTTGGACGCAATGCTTCCGCACGAGTGCAGTGACGACGAGACTGGTGCCGAGGAATTTACGCAACGCGCAGAGGAAGCCAGGCAGCTTGCGCGTTTCCGAATCCAAGAACAACAGGAATACGATGCCCGACACTACAATCTTCGGCACAGACCCGTCACATACAACGTCGGTGACCAGGTGTGGGTCTGGACTCCGATTCGTCGTCGGGGGCTGTTTGAGAAACTCCTGCGAAGATACTTCGGCCCGTATACAGTTCTGCGCCGCATCAGTGATGTGAATTATGAAGTTGCCCCCGACAGCCATAACTGCTCCAAACGCCGGCGGCATCTGCGCGAGGTTGCGCATGTGCTTCGTATGAAGCCATACATTTCCTCATGACCTCAACTTTGCACCGTCGGTGCACAGACTTTGGCGGTGGGTGCATCGGGAAGATGCCTTTCTTTCTTCAAAGGGGGGGGGGGCAATGCCACATCCTATATGGTCGCCGCGGGTATGTCCCAGGCGATGAGAACGACGCTTAAGTAGCGCGCGATTGGAAAAACAGAGACGACAACGACGTCGCGTTGACTGCTCTGATAAAGTGCTTTTACACGTCCTCCACACCGGCCTCCCCGTCCCCGTCTCCTACTGGGCTGTGAGAATATATATATATATATATATATATATATATATATATATATATACAAGTCAAGATGCAAATAATGCCAAGCTATCGAGTCAGGTTAAAAGTGGGGCTTCTTTTTAACGAGCCACGCAGACGCACATTCATGTTTAAACAACGGGCCTAAGCTGATCGCAATGTTCCTTCGTCTGAAAGCAGAATTATTTAGCTCAGTAGATTTCCATGCGTGCCTCAATCTTTCTCGGTACTTCTGAGTGCGAACGACACTATAGACATTTAATAAGCAATTCCGCTGAGATGAAGGTGGCTGCGCTGAACTACCAACGACGTTCAACGCTCGTTACGTCCAAGCGCATGTGTTTCTGTGGACTAAGTTCTAAGGAAAGATGACATTAATATTGTTATCCAACGCACTTCATTACATTTGTCTTACAGGCTATAGTAAAACTACCGCTGATTCAGGGTAAAAGTTATGTGCAAATGCTCGCAAAATGTTGCAGTGTTCTTGTACAGGCGGAAGAAAACAATCTCACCGGCCAATACATAGGAAACGCACTCACCCCCAGGAGTATCATAAACCATCGTTAACCTTGAAAAAAAGAGAGAAACTGGAGCTTAGGGCGTGAGCATTTTTCCTTCTCTGTCCACGTACCTGAGTTGCCTAATAAGTGCAACTTCTTCACCTCGCCTCCTCGCATCGATCACAGTGCACGGAAACATTTGCAACCGGATACTAGTCCGTGAGTTATACGGGGCCGTGAGATGCATTTGTCGGTTTCATGCACATCAGTGCTCTCGAAAGACATGTATCAAAGGCAGCTCTCCCCTTTTGCAGTGCGTATCTCTTTCTTTCACTCTTACCAGAGGTATAAAATGCGAGCAGGTAAGCGATGCTGCTTCAGCAGGTACTGATTCTACCGACTCATCTTACAACAAATGAAATGGTAGGAGAAAAAAGATATTCAGTGCGAACCACATGATGCATATTCATATTTATTAACCACTTCTCGCTAAGGGAGGCGACATTTTGAGTTTGCAACTCCAAAAGATAGAGTCTAATGCGTTCTTGGCTATACTGAATGCGTTTTGAGTTGACATGGGCTGGTACCATGGAGTTCGAAGAGAAACCATTTGATACTCCATATAGGCGGCTCAAAATAGACAATACAACATTGCCTTTTTCAGAGTAGCTTTTTTGTATTTGTCCTAATGCTGAACTGATTCCCAGCGTTGAAGAAGCCATTTTTGATACTGCTGTCCTTGCATTCCTTTTTAGTTTAAATTAAAAGCACCGATTATGACATTTTCACCAGTTAAATTTAAATCATTGAGAACCCTGTAATATTAGCTCATAATTATTATTGGGATACGCACAACTCCCTATAGTCAACGAGAAGATATTAGGTCAAATTTTTATTGCTGAGGTTCTGGTTAATCAACCACATAATATTCTGCGCTAGACAATTTTTATTCTCGTAGGCGTGTGAGTTTTCTTCAGGCTGCGTGTGAAACAAGAAGGAAGAAATCGGAAAAGTATAAAGTGCTAACGTTTAATTTGATTGGCGCATACTTGAATGAAATTTCTGATCTGATTACTATGTACTAAAATACCTTACCGCATACTATCAATCGCTGATGCCTAATCGCCCCCCCCCCCCAAAAAAAACTAGATACTCGTAAGGAAACCTTCTGGCGCAATGTGGATTATATAACCTAGTTAGATATCGTTGCACATTCGCAAATTTTATTGGCTGGTCACACGCTGCCGTGTTACTCTTTTACGTTTTCTTTACTGAAGTCTACTACTCTTCGCAGATCTACGCTTGTGTCATCCTTGGTTTGGCCAGCAGTGCCTTCGCCGTTTATGCCCCCGTAAGCTATGGCGCAGGATATAGTGGCTACGCTCTGAACCACGGTATTGGCTACTCTGGCCTCACCGGTTTTGGCATCAGCCGTGGCCTCGGTTATGCTCCAGGTGCTAGCTACGCCGTCGCTGCTCCAGCTGTGAGTGGTACTGTTTCTGCTAGATACCATGCAGCTCCAGCTCAGACAACCGTGCACACCGCACCAACAGTCACCACGTACGCTGCTACTCCAGCGGTCACCACTTACGCTGCTGCGCCAGCAGTTGCTAAAGTAGCCACTACCTACCATGCAGCGCCAGCTGTAACTGCGTACGCAGCTGCTCCAGCTGTTTCCCGTCTCACGACGTACCACAGCGCACCGATGTCGGCTGCGGCTCCAGCTTTCTCCAATCTTGCCACCAATTATGCCGCCGTCCCGGCAATAACTGGCGTTTACCAGAGTGCTCCAGCTATCACCAGAGTTTATCAGCCCAGGGTTGTTCTTGCCGCCGCCCCCGCTATTACCACATACGCTGCTCCAACTGTCTCAAAGGTTTCCAACGCCTATGTGACCGCCCCAGCCATATCTAGGGTTTACCAAAGTGCTCCAGCTGTAACACGGATTTACCAGTCTTCCCCAGTTGTGGCAGCCAATGCAGGTGTTGCTAAGGTATCCACCACCTACGCTGCCACCCCAGTCGACACCCGTATCTACCACTCCTCTCCAGTTGTAGCAGCTGCGCCAGCCATCACATCGTACACTGCCCCGGCCTTTCCCAAGATTCCGAAATCCTACGCAGGTGGCCCAGCACTCACTAAAGTCTACCAGAGCGCCGTGAGGAAGCTCCATCAGCCGGCTCCAGCCGTTGCCAGAGTTGCTACTAGTACCTACGGCGCCACACCATCCTTTACCCGTGTGTATCAGTCAACTCCATTTGTCGCCGCCGCACCTGGTGTAAGCACTTACAGGGCTCCAGCCGTCGCCAAGGTGGCATCGACATATGCATCTGCTCCAGCTATCACTAGGGTGTACCAGACATCACCAGCTTTGACAAAATTTTATCACTCTGCCCCAGTTGTTGCCAAAGTGGCCGCCACCTACTCTACTGCCCCTGCAGTGACCCGTGCTCATCAATCCACTTCAGTTGTGGCAACCAGACCAGCCGTCACCACATACACTGCTCCGGCCACCGCCAAGGTTGCGGCCACGTACGCTGTGGCCCCAGCTGTCACTAGAGTTTACCAGAGTGCCCCAGGTGTAAGCCGGGTCTACCAGACTACTCCAATTCTTGTTGCAGCACCCGCTGTTGCCAAGATTGCCACCACGTATGCTTCTGCCCCTGGTATTACGAGAGTCTACCAGAATGCCCCAGCCCTGAAACGAATCTACCAGTCTGCTCCTGTTGTAGCTGCTGCTCCAACCTTTGCCAAGGTTTCTACCACATATACAGCTAGCCCAGCCATCACGCGTGTATTCCAGCCCAACCCAGTTGTATCAGCATCACCAGCTGTCACAACATACACTGCTCCAGCCATATCCAAGGTGGCTACCACCTATGCCTCTGCCCCAGCTATCACTAAAGTATACGAGACATCGCGAGGTTTGACTAAACTGTACCACTCGGCTCCAGTCGTTGCTACTGCCCCGGCTGTTTCCAACGTAGCCACCACGTATTCAACTGCCCCAGCAGTTACCCCTCTTTACCAGTCCATTCCAACTGGGGGGGCTGCACCAGCTCTCACCACATACAGTGTTCCAGCAGTCGCAAAGGTGGCCGCCGCTTATGCGTCTGCACCAGTTATTACTAGAGTGTACCACAGTTCACCGGCTCTCACCAGGGTACACCAGCCGGCTCGAGTTGTGGCGTCCGCCCCTCCGGTGACTAAGGTGTACCAATCTAATCCAGTGGCTTCCTCAACCCCTACTTTTGCCACTTTTGGTGTGCCAGCTGTCTCTAAATTCTCCACTACTCCCTACCATACTGCACCAGCCACTGACGCCGCTCCGGCTGTCCCTACGACCACCTACCACTCTACCCGAGCTGTATCAACTGTGGCTGCGGCCCCAGTTACCTCCGTTGTACCTGCAGCGGCTGTCACTACAACCTACCACGCGACTCCAAGTGTAGCCACGGTCGCCGCTGCCCCCGTTGCCCAAGTGGCGACAGCTCCTGGTATCATTGCAACCTACCAGGCTGCTCAGCCTGTAGCCACTGTCAGTGCTGGCCAAGTTACCTCAGTGGCCAATGCTCCGGCTGTCACTACAACCACATACCACACTTCTCCACGTGTTGCCACAGTGGCTGCTGCTCCAGGTCTTTCTACAACCACCTACCACGCTACACCTGCCGCAGTCGCTGCAGCTGGTGCACCAGCCTTCGGCAGTTATGGGGGTTCCCCGGAGGTTTCCACCACCGCCAATCACCACACCCCAGCCGTGGCCAATGTCCCCCTGAGCTCTGCCTACGGATATGGCGTTGGTACTCTTGGCTACGGGGTTGGCCACTATCACTTCGGCCATGGTCTTGGTGCCTATGGTCTGAACTACGGCTACGGCCTTGGAACGCCTATTGAGCACACTGTTGTACTCCGCAACAAGAAGTGTAAGTACCATTGACTTCATAGGATGCTCAAAACCAATAGAAAGCGCATTTTACCCCCTTCTTGTGCTGATGTGTTTTTAAGTACATCGGGTGACTAAATTTTGAGTGCGAACTTCTTGGCCACTCGCTAAGGCAGAAGAAAAGAAAGGACACGGCTCTATTCGGGAGGTTATAGATAATATAAACCCGACATGTCCTATGTCGTCAAGCGTGATCAAACGGCATAAAAAACAAACAAGAACAAAAATGACTTGTTATCGATGTTAGCTCGCCCAAACACTTGTACGTGTTAGGTCGTGTCTAGAAACGATATTTCAGCGTCATCAAGCTCTATAGAAGAATGACTGACAGGCACTGCTCCCCTTTTCTTTATTTCGTGAGCCTCTACAACTTCCCTTGTAGTTCGACATTTCTGCCTATAAAGTACTGTAGTATTACCAAACATGGGTGTACACTTACCTTGGGAGTTAGAGTCTTTTACGGCATTTCGTAAAAAGGAGCTTAGCAGGGGGCGGCTGAAAGTTTCGTGGGCGGAATAGATTAAGAAATTTGCAAGGACAACATGGCCACAATTAGCACATGACGGGGATAGTTGGAGAAGTATGGGAGAGGCCTTTGCCCTGCAGTTTGCGTAGCCCGACTGATTATTATTATTATTATTATTATTATTATTATTATTATTATTATTATTATTATTATTATTATTATTACGTGCATTGCAAGATGTGTGTGCAATTTCTTTTGCGTAATTCAAATGCTCTTTCAGCCTAGTGTTTAGACATCGACGAGAACAGCCCAGAACATACCACTGAAGTCGGGCATGAAACGAAATTGTTTACATGGTCAACACGGCAACCAGACCTATTGTTTACATTTGTAGTGCGGCTGCTCGATCTGTCAGTACGGCTGTGCACGGCTGAACAAGTGGGAGCGAGCTTATTCTTCGCAGAGAAAACAACATTCACACAATAGCGCGACCCTAGTTTTCTCAACCTCTGCGACAAGCAGTAAACATAGGGGATGACGGCCATCTTTTCTTTCTCAGTTCCCTTAGCTTCGTGAGTACCCTTTCTCACTCCCTGCTTCTTTAGTACATCGAGCAATTTTTTCATCGACGCAGATATGACGGCCCGTAGGAACCCCCCACCATTAACAACTCGCCCAATTTTCCCTTTTGAACTAAGTAGGGGTTCGTACCTATTGACTGGACTCTTCAAATGATCATTATCGTTCATTCCTAGAAATTGTGATGTGCAGTATTTGCGCTGTAAACTTGAGAGTGCAATTACGGGTCAATATATACATGTTCGTAAGCCCTTATTCTGTAGAAATAAACTTACGTGTTTTTCTTTGCTCTAGCGCACCAACAGCATAAACCGGGGTCCGCTTAACGCAGTGAATTTCAGTGTAGCCAAAGTATTTGACACTGTCTGCCACCAGATGCTGTTGTCAAAATTTAATGCACACAGGTTATCTCTGCATTATGTATGATATATTTTCTAGGTACCTGTCAAAATGGCCAGAAGCGGGTGAAGTTTCTCCATTAACTATTTCATACTTTTTTGTCTTCTTCTAGGGGACCCAGCATTTTCAATCGTGGGCTACTACTGCTCTGAGCTCTTATGAACAATTTCCAGATGTGTGCAGAGCACTCTGAGCTAGTTATGAACTGATATGTTAGGATTTGGGTCTTGTGACTGCGTGAAGAACGGCTTCATTGTGACATGTTATTTCTACGCAAAGTTGTGCGAGGTGACCGTGACTCTGCCGTACTGTTCACGTCATTGCGCTTTTGCAAACAGTCTGGCAAAGCTACTAAGTGCCTACGCATATTTTATCCGGACATACTTTTACCGTGCCACTGTCACGATGGCAAGAAACACGGGATTCTATTTTACATAACAGAGATGTCTTCTCCGATCTGACATAAAAATTTGCAAGAATTTTTGTGTTACGTTGCCGTTATATTATTCACGAACGGCTTTGTCATCACATTGTATGCTTCCCCACTGTACTATTACTCATTTGAAAAATGTTTTTTTCTTGCATTATTCTCTTATCATTGTGCAAAAATAGTAGTGTAGTTGAAGTAGTGAGTTGTCACCAAATCCATAACGCTCTTAACAGCCATTACAAGCAAATAAATAGATCAATATTTATTCAAATCAAAGTATCTCTAAAGGCAACATTTGCTAGCCTCGCTTTGTGACTTCAGACATTACCTTATCTTTAATGGTAAAGCCCCGGTACAAAAACTTATAATGAATATGTAGACAGAGTTGGACGTCTCAATCTTGCAGGAAATGTATTGTTATTTGAGAAGAGCAAAAGTACAAAGTACAAGATACAGATTTGTATAGTTACAGCGGGATTGTACTTTTTGAAAACTTACACACTGTTTATTAATTTATGTATGTTTTTCAGGAATGCCCAGCTGATTCAAGCAATTAAGAAACAAGACCACTTTTCTCAAGGAGATGGGACACAAAGCTTTAGGCGCTTATCATAAATATTTATGGGTGAAATTTTTTGTACATAATAAAATACTTGCTTATTGTACCAAACCAGTGTTATTCGTGTCACTGAACTATGATTACCTGGAATAGTCAGGACGTCCGCAAAGAATCGAAGGGTATCCGTCAATCAATGAACCTTTATTAACCTCAGAACAATATTTTCCAGAATATATATGCAACACAAACTCCATGATTTCAAAATGAGACAGTTAAAATTTCCGCCGCACATCCAGAAAAAAAAACAGTTCATGCATCGGCAAAGAAAATGTACGTCCTTCTTGCCATTTCAACAAAATAAAAGGCAATACTACATTTTATATCCATACATATGTAACCTAGCCGAAGAAGAAGAAGCGGGAAAGGCGCTTGTGAAGACGAGGTGGGGATGAGGTGAAATAAACAGTGACGGCCGCCTCGTCGGTATAGTTACCTGTTCTCTTACAAATTTGGCGCAGTCGCATATGGAACCTTGTGCTACTCGCCTGAGCCGCACCGATTTTCCATGGACAATGTGCCCTGACGTTACAGTTTCCCGTGATAAGCCGCTGAACGTTGTACAGTGCGTCAACGGTGACGAGCGGTCCTGTTCGGGTGAGCACTTGTCATATTGAACTCTTACTACTGGAACTTGACTCCCTGCAGTCAAATGATGACTAGGGCTTTGAAGATTACTATGAGTGATCCCCAGCATGACGCAGACGTCGTACGTTCTTGCGAGCTTAGCGGTTCCAACGCAGCAAATTCCGTCTTCACGAAAACTGAAGTAACCTCTCGTAACTACGAGTTGGAGGACCACAGTGCGAGTGGGCTGATGTACGATATAATCAAGTTACAAGAAACGATTAGCCAACGTCTGCAGCAACTGTTTGATTTTTTTATTGCAAGCAAGCTTTCGGCAAATGAGGAAGACACCCATGCAGCTTGTCAGACCGGAAGTCTGCGGCTGGTCGCAAAAAGGAAGTACCCAGGAATGGCGTGATTTTTATGAATAAGCCTGTGACAGGAATTGCTGGCGAGAAGATAACGACAAAGTTATGGCCATAGGTCTGTACTTGGGAGGTACTGAAACGATTTGGCACGAGCTTCGAGCTTCTGAAGAAACTAAACTCCCATGGAACGAGTGGAAACAGGTTTTTATTTTCATCCGGGGAGAACAAGCTTCAAAGCTGGTATAAAGCTATGCCTTGCAAGTAAAACTCGGGGCCGGTTCTTGACTATTTCTTTGAGAAATGGACACTGCTGCATTTAGCTGACTCTTGTAGGAGTTGAGGACTTCGAGAAGAAACACTTGAGAGGTTTACTTACATTATTTACAGTGAGAGTCAATTAACAGTCGTAGAGTCATTACGGGCCAGCAGCAACTCGGACGCTGCGGCCCGTGGCAAGAAGCTCGAAAGAGATGAATCAAGGAATGCTCTGGTCTGCGTCTTTTAAGCCTTTCGGTGTCTTGAAGACACGTCACGTTCGGCCAATGGAAGAGCCCGCTCAGGTGACGCCATTTTCGGCCAATCGGCGAGCCCGCTCGGGTGTCGTCATTTTCGGCCTATGATAGGCACCCGTGCGATGGAGTCACACCCGGCGAAGTGAGTCGCTGCTTGGTGTTTGTCCGAGGGCTTTCTTCTCCCTGCGGTCTTGCCTTGCTGAATTGCAATGAGCCCTCACAAAACATGGATGGGGGCGACGCCGCCAGGTTTTCACGGGCAATTACAGCCGTCTTGCTTCGGGACCCACTTTACCCGCCACAGTGCCAGGCTCTCGCTTCACTTTCTGGAAGAGCCAAGCAGTGAATAGCTCCACCGGCTGCACATGAAGTGGGGTCCGCCAACTTGTTTGCACGTGCCGTGCCTCAGGAATGTGGCATCGGTGTTTCTGCGCTCCTTAATTAGCTGTGGTGCGATTCGATGTGGTCTGGGGAACTCGAAGTAGGCTCAGGAAATGGTCCCGTATCTAACACTCTATTCTCTCCCAGGTTTTATTGGTCGCGCTCCATATGCTGGGAGTTCCGAAAGACATGCAGGGTCGCGTTCAGGTTAGACAATGAAACAACACCGAATAGTTACCTACAGAATATAAAATAGCAATGCAATACAATATTACAAAATATGCAAAATGCAAAATAGCAAAATTACATTGTTGAGCGACATGTGAGCAGTTTTAGTACTGTGAAATCCCAAGATGAACAGGCCTCACCGAATAAACAAGTAGTATATGATGTACTGGCCTCACCGCATAATGAAATCGCATACCATGAGGAGAGCAGGAATGCAGCTACACACACCTCTGATTACAATTCACCGGGAACATAACAAAATATTTCTTGTAGAGGGCACCAACTTGGTATATGTTCAGGTGCATCTAAATGGAAAAGAAGTCAGTGCGCGGGGTGACATTGAGGCTTTGATCACTGTCGTGAACAAGAAACATATTCCGGACTTTAACCCAGTGAAATATTTTGCAGTCAGTGTGTATGGATACGACGGTAAAAAGGAAGTGCACAATGAGTGGGCGGAGATAATCGTCACGTGTTAGAGCAACAGTATCAAAACCTGAGCGTTGGTCCTCGAGGGGGTACAATATCATGTGATTTTGTGACGCCCAGTAATGCTTTTAGCTCCATCTAAATGTTTATTGGGATGGCCAAGTTATTACTCAAGAGGACTGTCACTTATTATCTTTCTCCCTATTTAGTGAAAGCCTTCGGAAGCCGGCTACACTGGATGACGTCACCGGGATGTACGCGGAACTCCTCTGTGTAGGATGTTTTTCTAAGGCTAGATATAAGCTTAAAGTGCCGTTCTTCCTTCGACACCGAACAGTTGTGAAACGCAAGCCTTACAACATGTCGCGAGCTAGAAGATATGGCTCAGGGAAGAACTGCAGAAGATGCTCGACATTGATGTTATTCGACCGTCGACGGCTATCTTTCCAACCCATCACTATAACACCGAAAGAAGACGGAACGTATACACTTTGCACCGAATACAATTATTAACAAACTGACTTGTTCCCTTTCCCAATGCCACACATCGACGAAATTATCAATGAGAACAGGGGTTGCAGCGCCTTCTATCGCTTGGATCTTCGCAAGGGCTTTCGGCAAGTGCCTTAAGCAGAGGAGCCAAAATGTTTTCAGCATTTGTGACTCTTTTCGACATATATGAATGTAACAGACTGCCTTTTGGTTGGAAGGATTCGGCAGCTTGGTTTCCAAAGATGATGAATATAGGTTTGAAGCCACCTATTGCACGCTTTTGCAACGTCTACATTTATTACATTATAACGTACTCGAGGTCTGAAAAAGAGCACTCTGAGCACTTGGACGCTATTCAGCAATCGCTTAGTGATGCAGATCTGAAAATAAACGAAAGAAAAAGTGAATTCTTTAAGCCTCGTATAGTTTTTCTTGGAAGGGTGTTTGACGGTGTCACCAAGAGCGCTAAACAAGAGTCGGTGCAACGAATCTCCAAGCTTACGAAGCCAGATGATCGGCATTCACTAAGATTTTTTCTTGGACTTGCTAGCCACTTCAGAGTATTTATCAAAGATTTTGCTAAAATGGCGAAATGGTTGACTGATCTGACCAAAATTGTGTCCGCTTTCTCTGGAATAAAGTATATGTGGCAGCCTACCAGGAACACGTACATCGTATATCGTCTGGCCCAGTGCTTACCATACCTGACTTCAGCCTGCGCTTTGAGATGAATACTGACGCACCTAACTGCGGTCCTGGGGCAGTATTATACCAAAGAGACAAACAATCCTCCCCAATTCAGCAGCTACGAGTGCTAGGTTACAATTCTTGCACCTTCAGCCCCCGTCCGGTTAATTATACTACGACCGAGAAAGAGGCTCTGGCTGTTTTAAGGGCAGTGCGTTATTTTCGGTCATATATCGATGGCAGAAAGTTTAAATTATATACAGATCATCAAACCTTGACTTACCTCCTCAACATGACGGAACCAAAAGGGAAGCTTGCTCGTTGCATATATGAGTTACAACATTATGACTTCGAAATCTTCCATCGTTCAGGTAGCCATCTGACAGACGCCGATGCACTGTTTCGATTGGCAGTTGAGCTCCCACATGAGATTATTAATATGACCAAGCTGTGGGAAGGATGTGACGACCTTTATTTTGAAAAGGAAAAATTAATGGTTCCCGGAACTCTTGCTTCAAAAATACTCCACCTGTACCCCAACACTCCAGGATCCGGCGGCCACGATGGTTTTTGGCGCACATACAACAAGATTTTTCAAACGTTTAAATGGAAACACATGAAAAGAGATATTGAAAACTATGTAAGGTCATGCTATCTGCACCCGATAAACAAAGCCAAGTACCGGCCGCAATCAGGCGAGCTTTTGTTGCCTGCACCCTCGGACAAACCTTTTGAAGTCTTACATGTATACTTCGCAAAGCTGAAAAAGAAACATCCAGGCGTACGCAAAACTCAGTCATTTCTGGTCACAATAGATCAATGTAATAGAATGGTGGCTGCACAGCCCAGCCAGGAAGACTGCAAACAGTGTCGTAGCCCTCCTTCACAGAGGCATAGTCTCCAATTTTGAGGTTGTGATATCGGACAATAGGCCTGCATTCCTTAGCAGGAAGATTCAAGAGTGGGCAGAAAACCGTGGCATCACACTGCGGCGTTGTGGGCCCTATTACCCTCAGGGAAATCGAATGGCGGAGAACGTGACACGGGATTTGAAACAATTCATGTCGATGTATCCAAATTTTAACGGCGGCTGGAAATGGTTCCTAGAAGCGGCTGTGGCTCATCATAACGGGACTCATACAAGCAGCCTTGGCTGCAGTCCGTATTTTGCTGCCTTTGGTGAGGTTCCAAAGCTAAGCGCAGACAAAGAGCTTGGAACTGCAGACATGATAATGATAACTCAGCGTCGCGAAACATCTGAGAAGCGATACAGATATAGAAACGTCATGAAGTTTCACTTCGACAAGCGGCGCCAAGGCCATACACAATATGTTGCACTACAAGATCTTGAACTCGTTGGAAAAGGACTACCAGCCAGTGAAGCAAAAATTCTTGGACCATTTGAAGTAGTAAAGTTATCGGTGCAACAAGGTTTACTAAAGACTGTGGAGTACATAAATAATGGACAGCTGGAGTTTGCGGTCATAAGCAACGTTCTTCGTTATCGCCCCAGGAGGAGTGACGCAGAAAAGGGGAGAAGTGTGATCGACCTGAAGAAAAAGCGAGAAAGGTGCTTCCGAAGACGAAGAAGATAGGGGCTTGGATGAGCTGAAATAGACAGTGATGGCCGGCTCGTCGGTCTAGTTACCTGTTCTGTTACAACATATACTTCAAGTTTCTGTTATGGCCATCGGAAAACAAAGTTAAACAATTTTTTTTGTCAGGTATTCTATAAAAGTCAAGCTGCAAGCATTACAAAGCGAGATGAGACAGCCTATTATATTCAGCATATTCATCAGCCTGCAAATTCATTTAGAGGCTAGCTTCAATTCTTAGGATAGTTTCTAACCACATCTGTTTTTTTATTAACATTAGCAAACACTTATTGCCTACTCCTTATGCCTATAAGTTTCTATTTCATTGGTTACAAAGCTCATTTACCTTATCTGATTTCTTGTTTTCTTATTTTAACTGGAGAACTCAAACTGAGCACAGCCGCGTGATAAGCACACGAATTGAGAGAGAGAACCCTGGTAGTATTTTGAGACCTGGATCAATCCCAAGCCATTTTAAAATAGAGCTGTTGTTGCCACGCTGCAAGCTCCCCTCCGTCTATAGATATTCTTGTACGCTGCGCTATTTCCCAGGAACGGCTCTAAACTTCTGCAAACAAGTTCCGCAAAGCTAACATTTTCATTCCTAAAAGCTTCAGTGTGGTACACGAAGTAGTTCCGCAGTGTTTCAGACGAACACATGTCCCCTCGGCCATTGTTCGTACTAGAGTGCTGATGACATAAGCTCTGCCGCCTCCCTTCTTCAAGGAACTTTGTGAATGCTGACCTACTATTCCACCGAGAATGCTGTTCCCCTTCCTCTGACTACACAGAGGAACATGTTTTGTCAACAGCACTCGACACCTGTTTCTCTTGCACTGGCAAGTTTAAAAGAGTATGCTCTTGCGATGGCTTCTCAAAAGTAAAAGTACTTTAATATGCTTCTCTTTAAACTCCAAAGCTCATTTGTGTGACTATGTCTACTCTATCACCTTTCGTTGTTACCACTAAATAATGTTTATTTCTGTTTCGTTCTTGAAACATCACCCTAATCATCCGCATATTCCATACAATTTGCAGCACCCAACACCTTTTTGTTACTTGCAACGCAGAGCACTGTTTGCAATGCTTCACTTTTGGCGCTTGTGCTTGCGTTTTCGAGCGGTAATAGCCGGATTAACAGCTTAGTTGTTAAACACCAGGGAGCTACGCTATTTCTAAGACAGACTGGTCATGGTAGCATGTGATGGCGATGGTTGCCTGACTGTTTCCTATACTGCAGAGTCTCAACAGCCAACGTGGGAAGGATGTGAGGCAGGCCTGCCCAGCTCAATCCTCGAGGACCAGCGAGCCCTCGTGGAAACAGCTAGGGCGGCGGCCTTAGCCAACGGAATTCGGGAATAGGAATCTGACCACCCTTCTCCTAACTCCCCTCCCCTTTTCCTTAAAAGGAAACATGTTCATCATCATTATCTAAGGTCCGCAGAGAATCTTACAATTTTGCGGCGCTCTAAAAAGCACTACTCTCGGAAAAGAGAGCTCCATATGTGACCGAACGCATTCTCTAGGTAGCATCATTCTACATGTATGTACAATCACCGAATCTTTGAACAAAATGACGAACTGGGCGAATTGGTGTTAATTCATCGTTAGCAAAGCGCGAAGAGACAAAGCTAACAAAAGAACAGAGCCAAGCACTTACTTGCAATCGAAATGGTTTGATTTGAGGGTGATATATATATACCCAATAAATGAGAATAAAGGAAACCCAGGGGCTTGATTGTGATTGGTCATTTAAGAAGCGAACAGATGTAGGCGTGACGCCTGCAGCAGAAGGGATGTTCCACATCTGTTGCGAAGGCCGTTAGTGTTGCCGCTGGCTGTTGGGGCTTGATATGGCGTTAGGGCAGGGAATTAACCAAGCCCATCTACGAGTACGTCGAGTAGTAAAAATGTAAAAAATTGGTTTATTTTACATTAGTTACACGGCTTCAGTTACGGAAGCCCACTCCATGCAGGAGCAAGTTAAAGGTTCGAGTTCACATTAGGACATATCGGCCTCTCTGCACGAGATGCCTCCGCTTTTAATACCGTCCTCTTTCCTAGGCGAATCGTCTAGAGTATCTGACGGCTGTACCGCGGCCAGTCACAATCGTCGAATCGGTCGCAATACCCCACATAAGATATCGCAATGTTTCGCAGCACTCTACCTCCGATGTTATGGAATAGGGGACAGGATAGCAACCTGGGAATCCAAGGTTGTAGGCGTTTCCACGATAGCATTCTACGTTTGCCCTCTTCCGTCATTAGTTCAGGCTGTCAGGTAGTGGTAAGGGCCTTTTGTGGACCCGCCCACGTTCGCTGTCAATGCTGCTTTGGCTGCTGGATAGGCACTGTTGGATAGGGGGTTACCTCGTGGCAAACGTCTAATAATGCCATTGGCCGTGCTGAAACATAACATGGCTAACACTACCAGGGTTAGTTCTACCAGATAAACATGAAAACACCCCAAAAGTGGATGCGATACAGCGCCTAGGTAGCTGAGTTGGTAGCAGCTTCGCACGCGTAATGCGAAGGCGTGGGTTCGTATCCCACCAGCGGTCAGTTGTATTTTATTGCGAAAGCAATACTGCTCGAGGTTTCCGCTCTTAGCCGTCGTCCAGGAGAATCCACCATTGACCTTTAGCGTGACCTATGTGTGACGTCATGCCAGCTGTGGAAAAGCGGCCCCCCAACTCGGCTCGTTGCAGTCGTCCCAGCGAATCCTCCACGGTATGTCGCATGATGTGTATAAGGTGAAGCTGCAACGATGTGCTGCAGCTAAGAAGCGGCGGCGTGCGGAAGAAACGGATGAATAGCGGGAACAACTTTTAGGTAAACGGCGTGCATATTATGCAGCCAGGCGAATACGTTCAACATCTCTTGATCTGGGTGCATCTACAAGTAGCATGCATGCTCTCAATGCTGACGCGACTTTGGCGACACCTGATCGTTCCACAGCAAGCCTTATGGATGCTTTAAATGGTGACGAGACTGCATCTACACGTTCGATGAGCAGTATGGAACTCTACAACCTGAACAGAAGATTGCTTTTGCAATCCACTAGGCTTAGCCAAGCTAAACCTCTGCCAATTTTTTTATTCACTTTTTTCTCTAGTTATCATTTTGTTATTTAATGAAGAACTGCAGATAATTTGCGATACGCTGTCCTCGATGTCACCCGCCGTGGTTGCTCAGTGGCTATGGTGTTGGGCTGCTGAGCACGAGGTCGCGGAATCGAATCCCGGCCACGGCGGCCGCATTTCGAAGGGGGCGAAATGCGAAAACACCCGTGTACCTAGATTTAGGTGCACGGTAAAGAACCCCAGGTGGTCGAAATTTCCGGAGTCCTCCACTAAGGCGTGCCTCATAATGAAGAAGTGGTTTTGGCACGTAAAAGACCATAATTTAATTTTGTCCTTGATGTCATTGTTTGTTGGCTGCTTATAACATGACACACACAAACCTATATTATATATATATGGCGTGACAATCTAAGCTTGTGGTTCATGGACCTCTCGCGTTCAAAAGCATTCGGTTTTATACCACATTACTGTATGTTAGCGCATTTCTTAGACTGTACTTTGTGTATATGTATTCATAATATGTGTTCTCATTATTATAGAATCTTTGAGTGTACTCTCCTCCCTTACACAATGCCTTTAGGGGCATGTAGCATGTAAGGTGTCCTTAAAGAAACAAACAAATAAATAATTGAATATATATATATATATATATATATATATATATATATATATATATATATATATATATATATATATATATATATATATATATAGAGAGAGAGAGAGAGAGAGAGAGAGAGAGAGAGAGAGAGAGAAAATAGGAGGAAGAACGAACTGGGCTCGCGCTGTGAATCCAACCGGTCAGCGCTGCAACCGCTGTTGTAAATATAACCTGTAAACAGTTGCTCGTCTTAGTGATTCGTCTTTCGCGTAACGTTGTGGGGGAGGTGGAATAATCCCCATCCTCGCCACGGAGCTCCGAAGAGGCCGCACCATCCTATTCTCAGCCATGGCTTCCGATGGAACCACCTCATCGCCACCTACGCCTGCGGCGCCAACCAGAACGTACGTTACGGCTCATAGTCTCCATGATCATGGAACATTCTCCGCCTAAAATGACGTTGACATCGACGACTGGCTCAGCATGTACGAGCGTTTTATCCAAACCCACCACTGGGACTCTACCATCATGCTTGCCAATCTGATCTTTTATCTGGATGGGACACCGCGTGTCTGGTTTCGCACCCATGATGTCGACCTCTCGAACTGGGACATTTTCAAAGAGCGGCTTCACGACCTATTTGGCAACCCGTCAGGTCGCCAACAGGCTGCGCGAGAAGAGTTTGCCACCCGTGGCCAGTCGTCGACCGAATCGTATGTCTCCTACATACAGGAAGTGCTCGCGCTTTGCCGGAAAGTCCACGAGCCCATGACCGAGGTTGACAAGGTGGGCCATATCCTATAAGGCATCGCGGAAGACGCCTTCAGTTTGCTCGTCTATGACGACGCTTCTACCATCTATGCCATCGTCAAAGACTGCCACCGCTTCGAGGTAGCCAAAAGCGTCCACGTCGTCCCTCGGTTTTCCCGGCTCCCAAACCCCCTGCCACGTCATCTTGCTCCGCTCTTACTTCCACACGACCATTTGAAGAGAACGTCACACGCATCGTTCGCCGTGAGATTGAAGCGGCGCATCCGGCCCCCCTTCATCCATGACCCCCTGACGGTAGCTTTGACCAAGCGGCGCCCACTATTTCCATTATTCAAGCAGTTGTGCGGCAAGAAATTGGAAAGCTTGGCATCCCTACTACCTGCTCAGTCTCCCGACCTGATTCGACATCCATTCCCTTGTCCACACTCTGTAATGACCAGTATTTTGCTCCCAGACCACGCAATCCTGCTGATTGGTGAACCCCGGATGACAAACCGATCTGCTTCCGCTGCCACTGCGTTGGTCATGTATCCTGCCAGTGCCACACCATCTGGATAGCGCCGTACTACAGCTCATTCCCTGCTCCTCGCCCATACGCCGACGCTCACCGTTATTCCCCTCGCCGTCTGTACCCTACTTCTGATGCCCTTGACAGCCGCTCCAGCGTGCGATCGCCGTCGCCTCAACACCGTCGCTCCCCGTCACCCCAACCTCGCCGCTTGAACTCGCCAAACCAACGGACGGAAAACCAGGTCATGCAGCTCTTGGAGGTAGTGCTGCATTACGTTCGTCCTGTCCAGATCCTCCGTTGACGCTCCTCACCGACACCAACCTAATTGAAGTAGATGTAGATGGCATTCCGTTGACGTGAAAAATTGATACTGGAGCCCTAGTATCCATAATGACGGCTAACCTATGTCGTCGCCTCAAAAAAGTTTCACGCCTGCCATCACTCGAGCCGTACGTGTCTCCAATGGTGCCACTGTTACCGTCAGAGGTATGCCCACTGCTCGCATAGGAATTGCTCGCCGTCAAGTTCCAGTCCTTTTCACCGTGCTGACCAGTTGCCCTGATGACCTAGTCTTCGGGCTCGACTTTCTGATGACGTATTCTGCCCTCATCGACTGTTCCACCGGTACGCTGTGCCTCGAGCTTCGCCCCGAACAACCGAACACCCTCTTCACTACAGCGTTTGTTCGCTTACCTCCAAAAGCCCTAGCCTACGTCGAATTGGCCTCAACGGCAACCGTGTTTGTTGGCGACTATGTCGTCGCGCCTATTTGTGATGTCCTCCTGGCGCGCGACGTTTCTGTGCCGCACTCCGTCGTGACCCTTGCCGCTAATCTGATGTGTCTCCCCGTCATCAACTTTGGCTTGACGAAGCAAGTGTTCCCTGAAGGCATAGCGGTAGCCACACTCCGGTCAGTGACAGACGACCACGTCACTGCTTTCACAGCCAGCGTGCCTCCAGATCCTCCTGATTACTCGCAGGATGCCCTGAACCTCGACGGCTCATTACGCCCCATGGTCGCTCCGGACCTCGCACCTGACCCTATATAGCCTTTTGCTTTCCTACCGCGACATATATGGCACTGACAATCAACCACTTAGTCAGACGTCTCTTGTTAAGCATCGGATAAACACTGGTGATGTTGTTTCTTTTCACGGCCAACCGTATCGCGTGTCCGCTGCAGAGGGGCAAGTTATTCAGCAGGAAGTTAACAAGATGCTCGCCAGAGGCATTGTTGAGCCCTCGTCGAGTCCTTGGGAGTCGCCAGTCATGCTCGTCATAAAGAAAGATGGCACGTGGCGTTTCTGCGTTGATTACCGCCACCTAAAACGAATTAGTAAAAAGGACGTTTACCTTTTACCTCGAATCGACGACGCTCTTGATTGTCTTCACGGTGCCAAATACTTTTCGTTCATCGACCTTCCATCTGGTTATTGGCAGATTTGCGTCGAGGAGCAAGACCAAGAAAAGTCCGTTTGCGTCACTCCAGATGGCTTCTACCAATTCAAGGTTATGCCCTTCGGTTAATGCGATGCCTCCGCCATGTTCGAACGGATGATCGACTCTGTTTCAAGGGTTCAAATGCGCAATTTGCCTTTGTTACCTAAACGCAGATGACCTCTCTCGCTACCCATTCGAAGGCGCGACCTCTACATCTGATACTCAAACCGACGCCTGTGTTCTTTCTGTTTGCCACTGCTCCATGTGACCGACGAGCAGCGCCGTGATCCGTCCTTGCGTGTCATCATTGACAGCCTGGAATCGCCACTTGCCGACAGTTCCCTTCGCTTATTCATACTTCGAGGTGGCGTACTCTACCGCCACAACGTTCACCCGGACGGCCCTGCATTACTCCTTGTGATCCCTAAACCCCTTCGCCCAGCTGTTCTCCACGAACTTCACGACCTCCCCATTGCCGGTCACCTGTGTGTGTCACGTACCTACGACCGGATCGGCCGACGCTACTTTTGGCCAGGGCTTGCTCGCTCCATTCGAAGATACCTAGCTGCGTGTGAGAAATACCAGCGACGCAAGGCACCATGGACGCTACCTACTGGGTACCGTCAACCACTCGACATTCCCGCGTAGCCATTCTTTCGGGTTGGTTTGGACTTACTTGGTCTATTTCCTCTCTCTACCTCTGGGAACAGGTAGATCGCTGTGGCCAGGGACTACGCCACGCGCTACGCCTACGCCACGCGCTACGCCATCACCAGAGCGCTTCTTGCAAGCTGCGCCACAGATGTCGCGGATTTTCGTCTACACGATGTGATTTTATTACATGAAGCTCCACGACAACTTCTCACAGACCGTGGCCGGAGATTTCTATCGAAAGTTATCGCGGACATCCTGCACACCTGTGCCACGAAGCACAAGCTAGCCACGTGATACCATCCGCAAACAAATGGCCTCACAGAGCGTCTCAATCGCACTCCCACAGACATGCTCACGAAATATGTCTTTTCAGACCACACTGACTGCGACCTCGCTCTACCAGTTCTCACATTTGCTTATAATTGCTCGCGCCACAACACAGCCGGTTATTCCCATTTTTCCTTCTGTTCTGCCGAGGACCAGCACTGCCCCTCGAAACAACCCTCCCTGTTCACGTGGCACCGACCAGTGAATATGCACTTGACGCCATCGGCCGCTGTGCCCAAGCAAGGAAAACTGCCCGCGACCGACTTCTGAAATTCCAAGAGAGTCAAAGGCGTTTGTACGACTGGCGGCACCGAGACGGGCAATTCCCACCTTATTATTTGGTGCTTCTATGGTCTGCGTCACGTCAGGCCGGCTTGTCAGAAAAACTGCATTCTCGTCACACAGGCCCATTCCGAGTGCTTCGTGCCGTGACTCCCGTCACCTGCGAGATCTCCCCTGACGCCCTATCTACTTCCCAGTCCAGTGATATCGTGCATGTTATAGTATTGTTACGGAAAGATGAAAGAAAAGAGCAGAAGTAGAAGATCGCGAGACGCCGGCCCCTTCGGTTTATTGGTGGTATGCCATCTTAACTATTCTGACTCATCTTGTATATATATTGTAAATACAGTCTTTCTACACTCCCAACATCCCCGTAACATATTGGTGGGAGGTGCGGGGTACCGCGGCTGGAAACGGAGCTCCGCAGTGGACATCGCATCACCATCCGCAGACGTTGAGCACGCGGGAGCAGCGTCGTCGCCGCTTCCAACGTCACTGTTGCCAGCTGTGTCGTTGTCACCTTCGGTTGTGGTTGTGCAACCCAAGGATCCTGGAACTTTCTGCGATACCGATGGCGCCGACGTTGAAGAGTGGGTGGTTACGTAAAGATGCGTGAGTTGAATCAACAGATGGGACCCTATGCTTATGCTAGCTAACCTGTTCTTCTACCTAAGAGGCACGGCAAAGTTGTGGCTCGAAAACTATGCAGAGGAGTTGACCAGCTGGGACCAATGGAAAGAGAAGTTAACAGAGTTATTTGGCACACCAGCCGGCCATAAAATTGCTGCAAAGCAGCAACTGGCTTCCCCTACCCAATTCCCCACGGAGTCCCATGTCTCGTACATTCAGGACATGCCTGCACTTTATCGTAAAGCTGATCACGGCATGACATAAGATACGAAGGTCGGGCACGTGATGACGCCTTTGATCTGCTCATATGCAAAAGCTACTCTACAGTTCATGCAAGTATTAAAGAGTGCCGACAACTCGAGCAGGCCAGAAGGCAACGTGTCTTGAAAACATTTGCCACACTTTCCAATACTGCCGCAGCGTCGAGGTGTGAATATCAGCCCTCACAGAAGCATGTGTCGCCATCAGAGGACGTGGTGCGAATCGTCCTACGTGAACTGGACGCGATGGCGCCCGCAGCTTGCTGTTCACGTATCCCTGATGCCGCCCCTTTTTCAGTTCCCATCGTACAAGCCATCGTTCGCCAGGAACTTGAAAACATTGGACTACATTCTGTCTGTGCTGTCCCCAACCCCAGAGCCAACGAACGCCCTTCTACAATTCTCGCTCCACCCCGACGCTTCTCTCCGCGTTATCGTAGCCCTACTGCGTGAAGAACTGCGGTATATAATCCGATATGTTTCACCTGTCGCTGTATTGGTCATGTCGCCCGATACCGTCACAACTCGTGGCCCTTAACACCTCGCTCGCCGACCTACTTGAGCCGTTTTAATGAAACTGCCAGCAATGCTTCGCACACCACCGAGTCCACCAGCGCCGACAACTCTGCTAGGAACACGGGGTACAGTAGATCACCATCGCCGCGCGGACACCAGTCTCGTTCACCGCAAACACGTCGCCCATCTTCCCGTTCGCCGCAGCCCCGTCGTCTTTCGTACCATGTGGCTTTTGGCCGCACCCTTTCGGAAAACTAAGAAATGCAGCCCTCTGAGGTGGTGCTGCATTGCCTACTACTGCAGCAAATCCTCGGCCTGTGCCCGCGAAGAGAAGTGTAATTGATGTTAAAATAGACGGCGTACCTGTCCAAGCACTCGTCGACACTGGAGCCCACGTATCAGTGATGAGTGCTAGTCTACGTAGACGTTTAAAGAAGGTCCTTACCCCAGCAGCAGCTCGAGTGCTTCGTGTCGCCGACGGCGGCGTGCTGGTTGTTCATGGAATGTGTACTGCGCATTATAGTATTGCCGGCGCCCTACTTCTATTCTCTTTGCTGTGATCGACAACTGCCCTCACGACGTTATTCTTGAATTGGACTTTTTATCCAATCATTCCGCTCTCATCGACTGCGCAACTGGCGTTCTTCAGTTGGAACTGCCTCTAGTTCCCGATGCTCTGAGCACCGTCATACCGCACTTGTTCTCTCTTCAAGATGTGCGTCTGCCACCTGAGGTAGTCGCTTACGTCGCTTTGACCACACAGCCACATATTCCTGATGGTGAACATCTCCTTCGCCCCATAATCGACGTACTTTTGAACCGGAACGTTGCTCTTCCGCATACATTCGTGGCGAATACTACTAACGGCGTCATTCTCCCGCTTCTGAATTTCAGCCTGTGCCCTCAAGTGCTTCCTACAGGCATGTTCTTGGCCAGTATTTCTAATACTTCCGAATTTGACATTGAATGTCTGAATGCTGAGAGTGTTTTCTTAGCGCCAATTGCAGCTTGCAGCTCCGATTCACTAAGGGATAACTTCGCGAAGATGATTGCAGCTAGCATCACCTCGGCACAGGCTACGGTCATACGTCTCCTCCTCGAATCGTACTATGACAGCTTTGATTTCAGTGACCGGCCTTTAGGCCACACATCTGTTGTTTACCACCGTATGAACACTGGAGACACGAATTCTATTCGTCGGCGTCCCTATCGTCTATCGCATGCTGAATGTCGAGTCATCCAATAAAAAGTGGACAAAATGCTCCGCAAAGTGGTCATCGAGCCATCAGCCAACCCTTGGGCTTCGCCTGTTGTCCTCGTGAAAAGAAAGATGGTACCTAGCGTTTTTGCATTGATTATCGCCACTTAAACAAGATCACGCGAAAAGACGTCTGCCCACTGCCACACATCGATGACGCCTTGGACTGTTTGCACGGAGCTAAATAATTCTTATCCATCGATCTTCAATCCGACTTCTGGCAGATTTCAGCTGATGAAATAGACCGCGAGAAGAACGCCTTCATCAGGCAGGATGGCTTATATCAGTTCAAAGTCATGCCCTTTGACCGATGAAATGCTCCTGCGACATTTGAACGTATGAAAGACTCTTTTCTGCGAGGCTACAAATGGACCACCTGTCTGTTACCTTGACGACCATCATTGTTTTTTCTCCCACATTCGGCAGTCACTTTAGCTGACTCGATGCCATTCTTCCGGTCTTCCGAAAAGGCGGCCTTCAACTCAACTCCACGAAGTGTCAATTTGGTCGCCTTCAGATTAACGTGTTGGGACGCCTCATTGACGCATCCGGTGTCCAACCAGCTCCGGAAAAAGTTCGCGCCGTACGCAGTTTGCCTGTGGCACGTTCTGCTTCTGACGTGAGCTGTTTCGTTGTCCTATGTTCTTAGTTCCGCCGTTTGGTCAAAAACTTCGCCGACACTGCTCAGCCTTTGACAGATCTCCTAAAGAACACGCCATTCTCATGATGCCCGGAACAGGCTCACGCGTTCGCCGCTCTCATCGGCTTTTCTGAGCACCCCTCCCATACTTGCCCACATTGATTCATTTGCAGCGAGCGAAGTCCGCACTGACGCAAGCCGCCGTGGCATCGGCCCTGCTCTCGCCCAACAACAGAATGGTACCGAGTGCGTGATAGCCTACGCCAGCCGCCTCCTGTCACCTGCCCAGAGAAATTACTCCATCACCAAGCGGGAGTGCTTGGCTTTAATTTGGGCTGTCGCAAAGTTCCGGCCATATTTGTACGGCCGCACGTATTCGGTCGTTACAGACCACCATGCACTCTGCTGGGTGTCTTTTCTCCGGGACCTGACAGGACGGCTTGGTAGCTGGGCTTTGCGGCTCCGGGAATTTTCATTTATTGTCAACTATAAGTCTGGACGTCTGTACAAGGACGCTGACTGCCTCACTCGTCTTCCCGTGGGTCCTCCCAATCTTGCTGTACGTGACCCGGTGTCCTGCGTGATGGCTTTGGCTGACATGACCGACATGCGCCCTGAACAACAACGCGACGCATTCTTACAGTCCGTCATCGCTGGAGTGCAATCTGGCAGCACCAACGGCACTTGCCACATGTTCGTGGTGCACGGTGGTATCCTCTACCACTGCAATATCAACCCTGACAGTCCTGAGTTGCTCCTTGTCCTCCTTCGTCATCTGCGATCCATCGTACTCGAACATCACGATGCACCGACGGCGGGACACCTTGTAGTATTGCGTACATACGACCGCTTACGATGCTGGTTCTTATGGCCGGGTCTCTACCGCTCTGTGCGTTGTTATGTCGCAACTTTCGAATTGTGTCAGCACTGGAAGAAACCTAGCCTGCCACCTGTCGGACGACTTCATCTACTTAAAGTTCCCTATGAACCGTTCTGTCGCGTAGGCCTTGAACTGCTACCCGCTTTTCCGACGACGACTAGAGGCAACAAGTGGATTGCCGTGGGTACTGATATATATATATATATATATATATATATATATATATATATATATATATATATATATATATATATATATATATATATATATATATATAATCCTCGATCCGATTGTTTGACGGACACTTATAACATGTCAATGCCAGTAGGCAAAATTGTTATTTCCAACGTTTCAGTCGGGGTGCGGCTTGGTCATGTGATACAAGCAACCGTACCGCGTGTTAGTTAAATATGTACGTGGTTAAGTCGATCCCATATCTGCTCATGCACTCCCATGTTATGCATCCGAAAATAGGTACCAGCACGAGCCGAATTTCTGCTGCAAGGTGCTTGCATGTATAAGAGATCAGCATTACTCATTTCAAACGTGGTAAAGAGCAGAGAAATGCGCCACAGCATAATTCTGGCCACAACAAGTTCAAAACTAAGATGTGACAATTGCAACAAACCAAACAATGTCACATAATATGCAGCAATAAAGAATATCAAAAGAAAGTTGTGTACACAAGTTTAATAAAATATATGGCAACGCTTGACCATCACGTCCGTCGTAACGCGGTCGTATTAGGATGTCGCGGATGTTTCTTGCTCGTTGGCAAACTGCATGTGACTCCTCCGTGAGGTCTATGAGGTGATTACTTGCCTTAACTACATCGTGATGTCTTTCAAGGAGGACATTAACATTTGGAATCGATGCAGAATGTCTCAAAACTAAACTTGTATATCTTCGTTGCGTAACATGCTTGCAAAGCCTGAGGGGCCTATTACGTGCATTTGCATCGGCGTGCGTAATTGCGTCGTTCAAAATATAGATAAATACATTTGAATTGTCAGGGCTTATCGATGTATGTGGCAATTGTTAATGAAATAGAAATGTTAGGAGCACCTCTTGAGATGAAGTGCTTAGCTGGGATCGTTTTGGAGTATTTAACACGGACGCTTTCAAAGTGAAAGTACCAGTGAACATCGGTAGTTTTCATATAAGGTGTAATAGTTTTTTTTCTATAAAGGAACACTGTGGAGTCCAGAAAATAGAGATATGTTTTAGTATGATTGCAAGAACGAATCGAACGGATTGAGCTTGTTAATGTCTGCAATAAAAGCCAAAACTTTTGCCTCGCCGTTGTGTCAAATGAGAAAAATATCTTTAATAACGCGTTTAAAATAGTACGGCTGTAGTTCACGCATTAAAAAATTAATTGCGTAATATGTACGTCCTACAAGTACATTAGCCAAATTTGGCCAAATCTTGGTGCACGTGAAGGTGTCACGCACTTGAACGAAATGCCCTCGGTAAAATTCAAACTTGTAAAGCTGCAGGATGAGTTTTAGTAAGGTGGCTAAAGTAGAGCTATCAACGGATTTGTCAGACGATGAGACGTAATAAGCATTTTTGACAGATCGGATGCCATTCTCATGGGTAATATTAGTATAAACGGAGGCGTCATATAGGGTAATCAGTAAGAGCAATCACAGTTGTCGAGGTCAATATTAGCATCTAAGAATTGGGAGGTGTCTTCCACATAGGAAGGAAACGTAGGAGGTGTCCTATTAATAAAGTCGTTGACAACCTCAAAACGGTTCGATCACAGTTATAACGAATGACACAATAGGGCGAGCTGTTGAGTGCACACGTTGTGATTCATCTTTGTATAGCAGCCTATAATAAAGCGCTTTCTGCTGATAGTAAAAGCTTGTCCTGTGCACTTTTGCTATCTTTGCCCCTCTGCAGCTGCTTTACAGTGATATAAGAACAAGTGGAGTGACTGTACGTTAAACAAGGCATTCGACTAAAATTGTGCAAATAAACCTCTACACGAGCACTCTCGTTAAAAGGAATTTCTAGTTGGCCGTCAACAGATTATCACAAGAAAAGATCTATAGCGCTCCGTGTGAAATGAACACGATAGTTTCTTTTTCGAGCCTTCGTAGCCCTTGCCGATGCTTCAGGGAGGTTTTTAAAGAAAAAATTCTATCCGCCCAGTGCCTAGATATATCACGGTAGATAACAACGAAATGCCGGGATACAATGCAAGGAAGTTTCTTCTAAAAGTTAGACCAAAGTGTTTGAGCCATATATTTAACATGTCGTGCACAAAGTGCCGCACAATTTCGCGGTGGGTTCTCGACAAAAAAAAATTCTCATTCTTTTGAGAAACATGTGTGCAACCTACGTCGGTAAAACTAATGCTGTCTTGTTAGGAGTGACATGTTGTTATCAGTACTGTCTTACTTTCTGGGCAATTATGTATTCCGCTAAAATAATATACCATGTCTCCTCATCAATATTTTTCTTTTAGGCATAGTGCACAAGATTTGCCGAAAATGCCAAGTTCATTTCTTCCCACAACGTTACCACTCCTGTACTTCTTATACTGAGAGTAATTAAAAGTTAGAAAGTATGTTCGCTGTATATGTCGCCAAGTCTTTTTAGTATTCCTTTTTAATTGTGTCCTGATGTCATCTTGTTACTTTCACGGGCAGATACAGCACACTGTGGAAATCTATATCATGCAAAAACATTTTTCTCGTATCTGGTTATTCGGCATAAGTGGGTGTTCTGTATACGTCACCAACGCGTATATTTCTAAGCGAGCACAGTTGTGGATGTCATGCAAATGTGTGTAAGACCAGCTGCAAGACGACGACGATGCTGATTACGATCCTATGACATGTGGCTGCATGATTTGTATTCCGTCTGTTCGGTGGAAGTTTACGACAGGCGGATTGAAGGATCTTACTACAGCACTGGATTGGCGTAAGATAGCGAAAGACGGATTGTGACGTGTATACGAAGAAGCGCTGCGCTATCTCACGTGCAGTACTCGCACCGCATGTCGACCTGCGATTTCTATGCCGCTGGTTGACGCAGTGTGATTTCTAAGAAAGCCGAACGCAGTCACATTCACTCAGAAGGGCACTTCTTTTTTTTTATTCAATGCCACCTTCTCAGAGCATCGCGTTCCAATCACTGAGCGGCTTACCTATGGTTGTGTGGTGGGTTTTATGTAGAAACGACGATGGAGACATTTGTTCTCCGGCAAAAATAAAACGTTAAGCCTGTTCGACATGGTTCGATGATCAAAGCGCTAGAATGTCCCGCATCTTTTACGCAGTGTTAGGCGATGAAAACATCGGTTACGTAAGCCAGCCCCAAAGGTGGCGAAGTTCCAAATGATGCGCCAATCCGACACATTACGTACGCGCCAAAGGTCTCAAAGAGCTGGCTGGCTTTGGCACGAAAAAAGTCTCCATGGGAATGTTGCCTAATGGTTAGAGTCATTGGTAAAAAGACGCAACTCAGGTGGTTCCGCTTCGAGTAGCTGGCGTTTGGTCGCGTATTCCCGGTTGCGAACCTCGGGATCAGCGCTTCGACGACGTCTGGATTCCGTCTCGTTGATGTGCACGCTTGGATAAGATTTTTGAAGGATACGCATGGCTTCTGCATGACGTTGCCAATACACGAAATCGGCCTTATGGGCACGACCATGCTCGAGCTGCCGTGCTCTGCACCCGCGGCCTACCATTGATGACGACCGTGAACATAGATATATACAGTTTGCCTGGGTAGCGGGGCGTTTTCCCAATGCTCGAGGGGATGACATTATTCCTATTGTTCTTATCGGTACAACTGCGAATGTGTAAGTTCACCTTCCTGCGGTGCATTTCGGCGCTCATGGACGAATAAGTGAGACGTAGAAAGCTTCATTTTAAAACCACTTGCCAGTCTTTTTAGGGCAATCTTTCCGGGGTCGGCGCTGTGGACTGTACCACGGTCTGCTGTATCATTTATGTGGCCGTGGCTCCTACTGTAACATCGACTGTGGTATTGTCTGTGGATTTACCTGTGGCATCGTCGGTTTCATGGGCTGTTGCTTCGGCTGTGGCTGCGGCTGTAGCTTTGATAGCATGGAACAGCATTCAGTATTCATGTTCTCCGGCATGACCTTGTTGTCAGGGTTAGATTCGACTCCGCCACGCCTATCGGGGCAGTGGAGGAGGAGTCACGTGTGGCGCACTCGTCCTCACGGAGCCATTGGCTTTCTTTGAAGGCCGACGGCGTCGAGAATGTGAAACTCCAATGGCCGCAACAGCTTCCCGATGACACGATGGTGTCCCGCCATCTGCTTAAAGACCACATTTGCCTTCTTTAATTAAGGCCAGTCCTTCATCATGGTAACCACGGCAATCGTGGCAGCAGAGGAGAAAGCAGCCCGGGGTGTGCGCAACGTGAGAAAAATCTCGTGTTCTGGCCCACGGCGCCCACGTGCCTTAGCATCATGCAGTTGTGGCATTGGAGTGAATAAGGAGAAATGGTCGCACAGGGTGTCTAAAGCAGCGCAGGCTGACGTGTAAGCGGAGAGACTCGCCCTTGAAGGTTAGCTTCACACAACAGCATGTGCTGAGTCGAACCACGTGTGTTATGAGCAGTAAAAACAGCGCTAAACAACAGGACGTGGAGAGGGACCCAGACAACAGCGCTGACTAACGACCCAGCGTCTTTATTCTTTCAGTCAACATATGTATACTTCGCCGCTATCTCAAAGCACACAATCAACAGAATTCAGCATGCGCAGGGGAGAAAAATACAATTAAAGCAATAGGAAAGCAACCTTCTTCGGGGGGAGAGAAATAGAGGGAAGGCTTACACATGCTTCGCCGCTAACATGAATGTGCAAACCACGATGTTAGCGGCGAAGCATGTGATTTCCTTCATTGGGCTTCCTGAAGTACGTCACTAGACTTTGATGCCAAAGTGGCCAGAATTCATAATACAATTTATATTTTTTTCCCGCAGAAAGCCGTGTTAACGTCGGAACCATTTCGCAGGTATTGTTTCAAGAGTTTCACACGTGCTTAGCTAATTTTCTGCATCAATGTCAAGTTATAGCACCATTCGCCATCAGTTCATTTATCGTCGATGCTTCATTGATGCTAAAGCATGAAATGGCCGATTGAGCGAAAAAGCCGGCGTTTGTCTTTTGGACAAGCTATAAACGGCATCCAAATTCCCATCGGCTGCGACACCACGTCACGAGCGCGCTTCGACTCAGCTGAGCGGGTGAAAGGGAACACTAGCTGCCACGTTAGCACGCAAGGTGTTGCGTTAAGGGAGAGGGCATCACGCTATGCGCGGTCACCCGCACTCTCCTTCCAAGAAGCCTGTGTTATCCGCGCGTTCCTTGTTCAGGCAAGCTTTCGCCTACCTTCTATACTCCATATCACAAGCTAGTTGCAGCACTGTGGCAGCTACACGAATTCACAGCCAATATTAAGGCCGAATGTCCCTCGAAATTTCTTGCGGGCAAGCCTCTGTCTTGAGACGCTTGGCGCATTTCATTTGGGACACTTCGACAGGTTGAGCAGAGAACGCGGAATGACGGGAACCAATTTGTTGCCATCGGGGTGATAAATGTAGCGGCATAGAACTCCGTTGTGTAACTTGAACTGGTCAAGTTGTGGACACGCGCGGGAGTTTGGGGGCAAGGAGAACCCGCTGAAGTGGTCAAGAATAGTCCAACAGTATGGGTCTGCATGCAGGTGCACAATTACGACCGGATGGCACTCAACGCCTGGCAAGTTAAGTGTTGCTATTTAAATGTAAAGGTGATGAAGATGCCTCGCGAGACGGGCTTTGTTGGTAAGGCGTGGGTGGACGATGCGAGATCGGAAGCGGGCAACGGGACAGAGCGTTGGCGTCGTTGCGCTTCTTTCAGACCTGTACGTTATGTCGAAGTCGTACTCCTGTAATCGAATCACCCAGCGTCCAAGACGACTCTATAAGCTCTTCAGCGAGGAGAGCCAGAAGAAGGCATGATGGCCTGTAACGACCGTGAAGTGGCGGCCGGGTACATACGGGCAGTATGTTTACACAGCCCAAACAACCACAAGGCATTCCTGCTAAGTAATGGTATCATTTTTCTGTGCTGCGTAAAGGCAATAACTAGCATAGGCAATGATTCGCTTACGAGATATATGATCAAGTTGTAATATAGCAGTGCCTATGCCATGACCGCTAGCGTCGGTGTGGATGGTGCACTTTTGTCAAAAGGGCATAGTACCGGCTCGGACGTGAGGGCTCCCTTTAGAGCCTGAAAAGCTGCTCCACAATCCTTTGTCCAAGCGAAGGTACGGCAGCTCCAAGACGTTAGTGGAGCGGAGATGCAAGCGTTGCGAAGTTGCGAATAATTTGGCGGAAGTAGGTGGCGAGGTCGATAAAACTGCTTAAGTCTTTTGGACGTTCGGGGCGGGGAACATTGAGGACTGCAGGAACGTTTCCAGGGTCCAGCCTAATTCCTTCTTTACTAAGTGTCCCAGAACTTCGATGGTCTTGCGCATGAATTAGCTTTTTTGTGTTCAGTGGCAGTCCACCCTTGGCAAGAAAGGCTAGAACGTCATCAAGGCTCTTGAAATGTTGTGAGAATGTTGAAGAAAATACAACAATACCTTCTAGATAGCACAGGCAGGCCATCCATATGAGACCACGTAAGACACGGCCTGTGAAGCGCTCGAATGTGACAGGCGCGTTGTAGAGTCCGAAAAGCATCACATTGGATTCGTAGAGACCGTCCGGAGGGGAAAATGCTGTGATCCCCTTGTCAGACTCGCACATTGATATTCGCGAGTAGGCAGATCGAAGATCAACACTGGAGAAGAACTCGGCACCCTGCAGCGAGTCCAACACGCCATCATTTAGTGGCAGGGGATAAACTTCTTTGCTTGTTTGTGATTTTGGTGAAGGCGCTGTAGTCGACGCGAAAAATGTACTGCGCCGTCCTTTTTCTGTACAAGAACCAGTTCAAAATTAAAACTGTACAAGAAACGGTCATAGGACTTGGGGAACATTATTAAACTCCCGGAAGGCGAGTGCTACTTTCGGTTTCAAGGAACATGCGTGCTCCAAGCGGTTGCCGGACACCATAACTTATTCGTTTATTTATCTTTTTTATAAATTTTAAATCAGGTAACGCGCGGGAAGTTGTCTTCGTGCGTCAGTCGAGCTTACACTGTAAAACAAAATTGCCTTACTTTACAGAAAATCTGCTGGTAATTTGTGACCGAACACTTTTCCGTAAATTAAGAACGGTCATTTCCGTAGAACGGACAACTGTAAAAGAGAGACCGTAATACAAGATACGAGTGCGTCTGTATCTAGAAAACGGAAGACTCTGTATTCTGAATCTGTGCTATAATCGGTAAAGTACGGTGCTTCTCGTATTCAGAAAACGGAACACACTCTATGCTGAATCTGTACTATAACCGTTAAAATACAGGTGCTTGCCGTATTCAGAAAACGATAGGCTCCGTATGCTGAATCTATACTATATCTGTTAAAGTACAGGTGCTTCCCGTATTTCCTCTTGCAGAGCATATCCATTGTTCGGAGAATGTGCCATCAGGGACAAAATTGCCCAGGACTTGCGAGAGTCGACCGAATTTTATGGTGCCCTGTTTGCTGGGGTCAGCCATGCTAACATCTGCGTTGGGGATGTGCATACGTGACCCATTGCTTTCAGCGGTCTTGAACAGAAATGCAATTTGGTCGATGCTCGCACTTCCAGGGTACTTCTGTCCACGATAGTACATCTCCTTTAATTCTAATGTCATGAAGGCAGCTCATAGCCGAAGCAGTAGGTCACCATTGAGAAAATTGTCTTGCCAACACACTGACATGGAGATAAAACACATTGCACTTTGTGATATGAATGCATTGCATAGCATATATACAAAAAGGTGCAATATTTCAGTCCTCAAGTTCTTAGATGAGAGAAGCAACTTTATTTTCTTAAATCACTCGTCTTGCACTTTTTCCTGGTGAAAGTTGTTCTTGACCCCAAACGCTTGCAAGGATTAACTTGCTGCTGTTAGGAGAAACAAATAGTATTCCTGAATATCCATCCTAAAGAAAGCGGAAAAAAGTAGACTCACAGAACACGACAAAGCAGTAATTTCTTTGTTAGAAAAACATGTAAGTAGACCAATATTGTTGAAATAAGGGATGTTGCTGCAGCCAACATATCGACATGGGTGCTCTTCATCAGGGTAGCAAATGTTTTCCTTGGCTATGTTGTTTTGGATTATGCATAGCTCACTGACCCCTAGCCTCATTGGGGGAGAAGAAGCTGGTGCACGCAATAGGTCAAGAGAAGCGAAAGTGTTAAAATGAAGGAACGACGGGTGTGCTTAGCAGTGGTGATTGTGATGAAGCGGGTATGAGCACTGCTGTCAGTTCTTGCTAAGAGTAGGGGTGACCAAAACAGAAAATGATGTACACATGTAAGCACTCATTAATCCAGTAGACCTAATCTTCCCAGAAGACAAAATAGGTATTAAGATAAACAGTTTGCACATTTGGAAACGGTTAACGAATTAAGGAAAATAAATTTTGTATCACGATGCATCTGATTAAGATCACTGTAAATGGTAAATGAAGGCACATTGTGAATATATATTTTGTTGATAGGAGATGACGAAAAGATATATTAACCAAATATTTAAAAAATAGGGAGATTAACATTAAACTGCGTATGACCATAAAACAGTAAAGAACAGCCTGTGAAAAAAAAATGGGATGAACAATATGATAACCAGGTGCAAGATTGCAAAACGTCGACCACTGTTTATATTCATGCTGCTCTTGACGGCTTCAAGTTTCTGTCTTCCTGTGGAACCTTTGTCTTACTTGAATAAGGAAATGGGTCATTTTTTAAACAAGTCAGTTCAAATGCTGTTCAAAACTTCAGCATTACTATAATGAAAGAAAATGTTCTGGGCAGTTCTCATGGGTGTGCTTTCATTCACCAGTTATTTCCACAGGTGTAAGCTCAAAATTTAATGGCCTAAATGGACCATGGTCTCCTGGCAAACCTATGGTGGTCTTTTTTTCAACACAGATGCCTGCACATTATATGTGTTGGCAGGAGCGCTAGCGAACTACATTACACTTGTTGCCACAACCTAAGTGAAACTTGGTAACAGTGAGTGAAAAAAGAAACAGCATTCCACAATACTGATTCAAGTCATCTGGAAAAGTTGCTTAATTTATTGCACACCCCCGCCCCACCATAGACACAATTATACACCACACTGACTCTCGTGGTGTCAACAATGCTATTATAACACTAGGCATCAAGTGAGGAGAATAACGGGATAAGAGGGCACAATTCTTTTTGTTAGAACATCAAATGTGCTTTACATTAATGCTACATTCCAACTAACAAAGGAGCAGCCAGTTTGTGAGATACTGACCAATGCATACGAAAGCTAATGACATTCTGTGCAGGAGATTGTTGCCGATGAGGTGTTATGTGCACAAGTGCAATCTTTAACAAAAATGACACCCTGCAGTCAAACCTTGTGCCAACATTAGTTTCAAAAACATCACAGTGAAAGCAAATAGTGCTAAATTTGTTGAAAATTACTAAAAAATTATTCGATTATTCATTATCCTTACTTTTCGTTAAAGATTCACAGACTGTTCCCTACGGGTTCTGTAAACAGGCACCATGCTTTTACAGTCGTAGCAACAAGGATCTGTGGCACAGACAAGAAGAAATGCTCATGAAGTTTATGCAAGAGTATACCCTACAAACTACACCCCATTTCACATGATAATGTGATAGAAGAGGAAGACGAAAAAAACTATTTTTTGGTGGAGGATGCATACCCCAGAGTAGAAGAAACAAGTGTACCCTAACCATTGCTGTTGCCGATGCCTGTGCACTAGCAGTTACATATAATATGGCAGTTACAATTGTTTTTCCACAAGCACTGCAAGCTGCTGCCTGTTTGCCAGTACACAGCTGTAATACATTCAGGGCAAGTTACAACTCTGTAATGGATTTATCTCATATGACACAATTGAAATGCAAATTTTGCAAATAAGTGAAGCGCGATGTGCCATCCCATACAATGAAACACCTTTAAAGAATCTGAATCACCACCTGGGCAGTGACGAGGCAAAGAGTGTGTTATGTGTAAAGTAGTGCACCTGAATAGCCTAAAGCTGTGGAGAACGCATTATTACCAGCTGTGAAGGTTTATAATTTTAATTGCACACCGTAAAAACCGCCATGCAGTTTTGTAAAGTGCAAACCCCCTACCTTCTTGTTGGTCAAAGGTAATGACACATAAGGCCATAACATGTACATGGGTTGCGTTCCCAAACAATCAAAGTGAATAGCACCACCCTAAGTTTTATGTGCCTTCTGTCTCGTATTTTCTGTCAAAAATTATTAGTGTTGGATGCTGCGATCGGCAGAGAAACGGATTTCTGGAGCAATATAAAGTATTAAGTACTGTGATCTCAGTACATTCACTGCTGTTTAAGCATTATCAGGTTCTTAAAGTAAAAAAAATGAGGAATAAATACGTGTATATTTCACGTCACAACCCTCATGAGGTATTTAGTAGTCTGGATTATAAAGGATTATAGATTTACTACGCAGGACAGATTTTATTCCACTGAAAGAATGGCATCATGCCAATGATTATTTCATTTGGTGTTATATTTATTTGTATCTAGTTCAGTTGGAATGTGCGTGCATTGTCAGCGATATCGCTTAACATGTTTTAGATTGACTGTTTTCCCAATTTAGGCAAATTCGTATTCACAAATAACCTTGTATGACACCAAGAACTTGCGTAGCAGGAGTATTTCTAACATTTGCAAGATACGAAGCTCCTGAATGCATATATAAGCCTGGGGTGCACGCCGCCCTCTAATCTAATGAGCAAGTTTCTGGAACTAATCTGCAAGGTTTCTTATGATGAATGTAAAGTTGCTTCAACGGGAGAAATAGGGAATTTAAACAGGTGAATTGTGCAGCATAAGAATGATTTCAGCAAGAAGCAAGCATCAAGAAGCACTGTCACTCGGTGTGCATAGACTATCAAACACAAGAATTATTTGGGGTGATTGAAAATTATGGCATTGGAACGAAACGCTTGAGCTTGAGCAAGTTCTATGTTTGAAGCTGTTCATTCTTTTTTCCCTTTGCGATCTTTGACCCACCTGGTTAGCGAAGTAGACAGAAAAGCTGCAGGCGAAAGGTGGGGGTGCCAAATTAGACTTGTGCCCCAGGGGACCTTTTCACAGTCACTGGAGGAACTGCCCATGGCCTCCGCATCTTCCTTGAGGGCCATGGCCATGTCTAAGAAACATTGTTCTCCACAGGCTGCATAAAGAAGGATAATTTTCTGAGCTAAATCTTTTTCTTAAAAGGACCTATTTATGTTGTATTCGTGGCTTTGCGCCACAAAATTGACACGTGACTGGCCCCTCATGACACTTTACCTGTATTCGCAGGCTTATTCCTTGGAAAAACACTTTTATGTAGCACACAATGAGTAACAGAAATGTGTATCGGAAGGCTGTCATAGTGCTCTACAACTTTTCATTTACACTTTTCGTCTAATTATTTGTAATGAAATAAATAAGTTCATAAATTTTCATAAATTATGCAATGAGGCAGAAAGCAAAAAATAATCTCGAGTATCCCCAAGCGATGGCAAACAACGTTACCTTCATTCTGTCTAGTTACATTGCATTTACATGTTTATAAATCTTGGTGCACAATAGTTAGGACGCCCTGTTCACCAAAAACAATATTACAATTTTCATAATCATCTCTTGCGTGTTATTGGTGGCTATGGGTGCTTCAAGTAATTCTTTCAGTATGGTACAAGCAGTTTTGAAGTAAAATTGTTTTGTATCAAGGGCATGTTATCTAGAAAATCAAGCAAAAGGTCAAGTTGTGTTCACTATTCAGATGTTTGACTAAGAAGCTGCAGGAAAAGAAAATAGGACACAACGCCTAATAAACAATGCAAAATTTGAAAATATCAACTGAACAGGAAACCAGCTTTTGAAAACGCAGAAAAAAGCCACCAGCTTACCTCGAGTACACCCTCGCTATATACTCCAAGTGAAGTTGTTACCGCAATGGTTGGGCACCATATGAACGTAACAATCAACAACTTTGAGCACAATATTACCACCACTAAATGAACTGGCCTTTGAAGATTCTTGATCTGAAATCCTCAACGACTTGTTCTGGCGTTTAATCTGTCGAGCTCAATCTGCATTCTCAAAAGCTGGCTCTCGGCCATAAGTTCTCTAAACGCAACATCAGCTTAAATCTCAAGATAGGGTTGAACTGTATATAAAGTGGACAATGCATGGCAAACATCATGAACACTCTTACATGTTAATCAGAGGGTTCACTCATGCAGCCATGAAATTATGTGATGCAGACACATGATATATTGAAGCTGGTTTTGTGAAGTGTTTCATGCTTCTAAGGCTTCTTCTCCAGTTGTGAAAGCTGTCTCCACTAGCTAAATAAGCGATGAGAATAAAAGAACTTCAACATGCTCACAATATGTTGGCAATTTGCAAGTAACCAGCAGTCTTTTTGGGCTCCTAGGTTGCCTGGTGCAAATCTACTATGCCAGAGTACTTGCATTACCCAGTGCCCGCCACTTTAAAATGCAATGTGTTCAGAGCCCTTTCCCTCTCTTTTTCTGCTTTGGAAACAGTTTACCATGTGTTCAGTAGGCGTGGAGAAAGGGGATAGACAGCACTGTGCATCACTGATTTCTAATATGTTTTGCTGGATGCAGCACACCGCACCAGATGCAGGTGAAGCCAGTGGAAATGCGGCGTCATGCAGTCGCTTGTCCTTGAAGCAGGGCATATGGTGGACTAACTAGTGCGTGGGATCTGATAATATTGCTGCCGAAAATTTTCTTCGTCGTTTTTCACATTTTAGGAGGTGTCTACATGTCTCATAAGCATTTTGATGACAATCTGAACCCGTATACGATAGTGTTCTCTTACATCAAGATTTCTTTCTCATTTACCAGTGTGTCAACTGCACGACACTTATATTTTTTTTAATTACGGGGTTTTACGTGCCAAAACCACTTTCTGATTATGAGGCACGCCGTAGTGGAGGACTCTGGATATTTCGACCACCTGGGGTTCTTCAACGTGCACCTAAATCTAAATACACGGGTGTTTTCGCATTTCGCCCCCATCGAAATGCGGCCGTCGTGGCCGGGATTCGGTCCCGCGACCTCGTGCTCCGCAGCCCAACACCATAGCCACTCAGCAACCACGGCGGGTCGCCACTTATATTAGCGACACTGTGGACACTGCAATGGAAAAATTCTGGACACCTCGAAACACTGCTTGGGTAGTTTATGGCACATCAGGCAGGCATGTTAGGGGAAGAGATGCCACACACGCGTGCAAACGAAGTGCTGCTGCGAAGTTGTGAAGCACCAACTTCCGGGACAAGGTTGGCTGCAGTCGAGGGCGCTCGAGTGCTGTTTATCACCTGCAGTAGAGATCAGTGGTGTGGACCCTTTTATACTGGCCTTCTTTTCCGGTCAGAACCTTGGCAACAGCTTCCGCTATACTTTTCTGAATCTGCAACATGTGCGGAGAAAGTCACATCACTGTGCATTGATTATATGGCTTTATTTTTCTACACGTTCTATCAAATCATTAAAAAATACAGTTCGCACATATTTAATACTGTATATAGACAGTCTAGTTGCTAGACATGCGAAACATTACCATCCCTCTGACAGAGTGCAACAATAGAAGCATACACTGGAAAGCTACACTAAAATTTAAATTTATGTGACACCGTATGAGCACACAGTATGATTACTGTTGCTCTAGCCCTGTGTGAAGTAAAAGTTAATTGTCAATCGTTTATGGCGTATTTCTACTTAATCTGAGTTATCAAACTGTACAATCAATGTTCCAAGTTTACACATTGTTGGGTTTTGATTGCCTATGGGATCCGTTTCCTACTTACACATGCAGTAATCCACACTGTAATAAGGAAAAAGAGTTAGAAAAAGAAATGCCGTGACAACCTTCCACATTTGCTGAGGGCAGGAGCAATGGCCAATAACATGTGGTCGAAGCTACATAAATACTCAATTTTCACACAGCTTAATTGTTCAGCAAGTAATAAAGAGGTACGCTGTGCGCCTCTGCATGACCAATAAAATCTGACTACTTGACACTGCACTAAGGCTGCTGCTTGATAGGGTTCGGCAGTTCGGCTTTGGTTTTCTGATATACAGAACTATTTAGGTACCAGTAATTTACTTTGCGATAAAATGGAATTTGGAGCACTGGTCATTTGCACATAAATAATGCGACAGCAAATATAACACAAGGATAGGAATATGGGTCTCTTAGAAAAAGCACAAACACATTATGATTTTAATGTAATGTGATGCCACAATGAAACAGAAAGCAACGCATAGAAGTGGGCGGCACTTCCATGCCACCAAGGTTACTAAACAGACAGTACTTCAGAAGTGCCCGCAACACAGTCAAACAAGGCAAAGCCGCATTTCCTTGCGTTAAACACAATGCGTTGCCGGGCTAGTTGGTGCGAATCCATAAGTACTTTGTGTAGCGCAAAACAATGGAAACAAGAAAGACGACCCCCCCCCCCCCCAGCACAATATGTTACTCTCAACTGACATCACTTTATTGCGTCACTCCTTTATAGATAGCAGAATCTAGAAGAACATGCGCAGTGAGGACCATGTGCAGGAACCACCAACATCCGATCCACAAGAGCGCACTCAAGCGACGGAATCCAAAAAACCATATTGAGCACGGCATCAGTGTGCTCTTGTGGATCGGATGTTGGTGGTTCCTGCACATGGTGCTCACTGCGCATGTTCTTCTAGATTCTGCTGTCTATGAAGGAGTGACGCAATAAAGTGATGTCAATTACTTAAATAAAATTATGGGGTTTTACGTGCCAAAACCACTTTCTGATTATTAGGCACGCCGTAGTGGAGGACTCCGGAAATTTCGACCACCTGGGGTTCTTTAACGTGCACCTAAATCACGGGTGTTTTCGCCTTTCGTCCCCATCGAAATGCGGCCGCCGTGGCCGTGATTCGATCCTGCGACCTTGTGCTCAGCAGCCTAACACCATAGCCACTGAGCAACCACGGCGGGTGAAGTGATGTCAGTTGAGAGTAGCGCCGTGTTCTGGTCGTCTTTCTTGTTTCCGTTGTTCTACACTAAAAAAGTAATTATGTACTCCTTTTGTGTGTTTAAATACAGCTCCACACGCTGTAGCGATTCCAGTATTGCTGCCCAGTGGTTTGGCTCGCCCCAGTTTGAAGTGCCACAAAATATAAGGAGAGATAACTGTATTATAGTCTTGTTGCAAACAAGAATATAAGGTGAAGTGCATTCTGAGGCCAGAAACTATATAAAAAAATTTCATGATGCACCACTGTGCAGGGTTTTATAGCAAAGTCAAATACATTTAGTGCAAATATCACGCTATGATGGTACACAATGGTGGAAATCAGTAATAATATAAATGGTGCCTTAATATTACAACAAAATTTGACATTACCTAATAATAACCCTGTAAATTTTAGCATGCAGGGCCACCACTTGGTTAAACAATGGTGATGTAATGTCTATGTGTATAAGTATTACCCATGCATTTCTGCCATTTGGACAATGGCAGAAATGCACGGGCAATACTTGTACACATAGACATTACGTCACTATTGTTTAATCAAGTGGTTAAGATATGTCTGCCTCATACAAGATTAGCATTAAAGCATAAATTATATATAGTCACCCTAGCAGTAACACCTCATTCTAACTTCACTGTAAGTAGACGCCTGTTGATGCCAGCCTCCCCCAATGCTAAACTGTGCTGCATGCTTTACAGAGAAATTATAGTGGTATCACTTAACTCTGAAGCTATTCAGGACTGCAGCATTGTAGAAGACATCTACAAATGTCCCGTGTCATGTATAACAGCCTGAATTGCTTGCACATCTTACCAAGTGCAAATTAAGATTACTTCTTCTTGTTTAGCATTTTTGCCTGCTAGACCACAATCCAATGACATCAATATATTAACATATTACCTCAAAGAACCGAATTTGGCTTATAGATTAACACCTTTGTATACTGCCAGGGCTGCACTCTGTCAAATGCGATGCAATCATAAAGGAGTGCTTGTCCACCAGCGCTACAACGTCACTAACAGTGGTCATCTACACAGCTAAGTAGATGGTCATGATTCAGTTAGCAAATAGCTAAGAGAAAAAAAAATCCACTCACCTTGAGAGCTATAATACTGCAATAACTTGAGAGAGATGGACCTATCAGGCAGCAGACCTCTTCTCAGCTCCAGCAGAACAACAGCAAATTGCCTTTCAGTAAAAGGAAAGGATGAATTAATAATGATAAGCTACTTTGTTTTTGCTGAGTATCAATACAATTTGACTTTCATGCATATCGACTCTCCGCTTTAGTAATACAACTGAGTTATTCGTAAAATAGAGTCTATGATGACACCATTCGCTTCTCCTGTATGTCCAAATTTTTTCGCACTGATACACCGTTTACTGCTTGCTTACTGACACGAATGCCGTGACTGCCCAGACATCATTCGAAGCAACACGTCTAGCGGAACCGCTAAAAGTTGCACCAAGGAAACACAGCCGAGCAACCAAAGCAAAGAACTTTTTTTTCTGGTCACACTTAAAATGTGCACCTAAGCAAGAAAGTAACCATGTACCTTCGTCGCTTTGCCCAACAATTATAATTATGTCTAACCAACTAGGCCGCCACCGAATTTCCCTTTTTCTGACACATCAGTTTTAAGAGAATTTTCATAAAAAGAGTCGAGGAGCTAAAGAAAGTTTTCCTTCGTACATTCACTAGAAGTTAATCTTATCGCTCACATGCAACAACTGTTACTCAAATGCAGTAATTAAAGAGTTGTCTCATGGAAGCATTGCGGCACTTCAGAAGCATTACATCCATTGCAATAGGCCAACTGGAGTTAGACCTGAGCTAAAGCTTCGTTATAATTTAAAGTGTTCTCTAATTTGGCACAGTTCTGGCGCAAAAGTGACTCTTAACGCTAGACAATATATCCATCTTGCTAGACCTTTATTATATCTGAGCAGCAACACTCACCATCGGTGATTAATCTTTATTTTAATGTGAAGCGTTCTCCGCTCGATTCCAGGCACTTTGTGGTAAGAAGGGAGGCTGCTAGATATTTCTAGCCTGGCCTCGTTTTATACTTCAATAGTAAAAACAAGGATATCAACCAATAATTATGAGCACGGTTACCTTTCTCTGATCACGGGAGTCCAACAATTTAACCGCTAGGCCGCGAGCGCTTCATCTCTCTATTGCGTTTTTAGTAAAAAGTTATTTACTACGATCACAAATTAAACACACTAATGAATGAGATTCCAGCACAGCTCCCGTTGGATAGTAGTAAGGGCTTTAACATTGCAAGGTAATTCAACAAAGGCTTCCAGTCTCTTTTATCCTCCTGCAGATTACACACTTCTCATAAGATAACAACATTTCCAATGGAATATTGCCTAGTTGAGCGCGCCTGCATCTGCATTACACACGAACGTCATCGTACGCCAGTCACTGGTAATAAGGATTAACCTAAACAATTCATAGGGTATTCACAGCAATGAATGAGTGTGTCGCAAAGTGTGACGGGTAATTCTTCTTTCAGTGGTCGCTGAAAATCTTCGAATAAAGATTCTAACGCGAATACTGGTAACCGCCTTCTTAGTTACTGATGGAAACCGTTTTTATTTGCTCAAGTCTGTAAGTTGTTGTTCCATTCAAGACTATGACGCCAGAAATCAGAAACTGTGGCATCTACTGGGGACTCCTATATCTTCAACTCTAACGACACATTAAAAGTAGTTCACAATAAACCTGTTTGATTTATTTGCTCCAACTACAATAAGAATGCCGGTGTGTCAGCTATGAAAACAATTCTTTCTCTTTCATTCGTCCTAGCCCAATGCTAATTTTACCGTAAGATCTTATTTTATAAACTTTTTACCGTGCAGCACTGCATGCTGCAATGAATTGTACTCTACACTACGTTTCCCGTCGTGCCGCTCGCGCTTCGAAACTTCACATCCTTTCTTGCAGCCCAGATACATTGTCCCTGCCATTCCAACCTCGGATGTCACTAGGATGGAGACCCCTTCCCGTAATTAGTGTTTTCATCGGAGTAATTCCTATTTTTGTGAAGTCTTGCCTAACGTTACTTACTGGGAGGCAGATTCATGCACTGGTACATGTCATATATGACTACCACTTACTTCTTTTTCTACTGCATATATTACTGCCAAGGTACTGTACCGCTTGTCGCACGTAACTTGCAAGTGCCACATAGCCCACATAACTAGCTTAGTGTTGCTGGCCGTCACATGCAGTTACTCTGATTATGTTTTTTTGTAATCCATATAATTACACAATTAGTCATAATTAATCACTTAAGCACTAAAATTTTACTATCAGATGAAAAGTGCCAATGAGGAAACTGTAAAGCGACGTGAAAAATTTCTGATGAAGATTTTGATTGGTCATGTGTGCTACACGAACGCATTTTCCACGCATGACAGGAGCCCGCGAAGGCGCACGAAGTGCCACGAGAGGCCAGTCGTGCGCCAATTTGTCGTCAATCGGCGGGCTTCTTTTGCGCATGGAAAAAAAGAAAGTTTTAAGTAGCACTTACTAAGCAAGATGAAGCTGGGTTGGAAGCTTTTCATGTTGCTCTTCAATTTTCTCTTTGACACTTTTCGTTTAGTTATGACTGGTGAGAAGTTGATTGTTTATTAGGACTAATTATGCAGCTAGACAGAGTACAAACAGTAATCAGAGCATTACCACGCGCCGGTAAAAGCCATTACCCGCATCCTGCCCAGCTACGTGGCATTTGAACATATTTTTTTTTCGAATTTGACTTACGATACGTGCGGCATGCGGTATATGTCGACTTGTACTCCTGACTTATTTTTTTCTGATGTACTTGATATTTTCCGTAACCCTTCCCCCTTCTGTAAAAATATTAAAAGTTCTGAGGGCGTGATAAATAATGAACTCACCAACTAAATAAATTAATCAATAAATCTGAACTTGCACTGACAGAGCGCACATCACTCCCACATTCCAACTTCACGCAACGACGTTGAAGCATTCATGTTCACGTAGCGATAGCTTCACCACGGAGGCAGCGGCCACGAAATCATTGCACGTAAGCGTACTAAAGTGATAACGCTTGCTGACAGCTTGAAATGTAATAGCATTCTGTACGCAAAAAACGCACAGGGGACATCGACATCGCGTTTCCCAATAACGCACCATCCTTACGTATGTCATTGCCACGGCAGCCAGATTTGCCTTATTGTTTCCCCAGCACATCCTCTGCGCGTTTATTCCTGTAAGTAACAAAGATATCGGTAGAGAGAGAGAAAAAGAGAGAATCCTTTATTGAAAAGGCAGAGATTTTAGCCGGTGTATAGACATCGCTGACATGCTACTCTGCGTGGGGCAGGGAATTGGAGGGAGAAAAAGAGAAGGAGAGAAACACAAAAGAAAGCAATTAGTAAAGAAAGAATTGACCACTGAGTTTTCTGATTCATGGGCAACAGCGTGCAATAGTTGAGTCCTTCAGTGTATGCACCGTCTTACAATAAGGTGACAGAATTCGCTGCGTGAAAGGTGCATGAGCGTGACAGAGTAGAACTAAAGTTGGTAGCATTAACCAATTTTTTTCTAGGTATGTAAATGAAAAGTTCATTGCACGCCTCTGTTGCATGAGGTAGGCTAAGCGGCCTAAGAAACAGTCAAATGACAAAGGTCTTTGTGTAAGTGAATGCATGCAATATTCATAAAACGCGCGCTCGTCGGCATACGCTCGACACTCAAACAGGATATGCTCCATGGTTTCAATGGAGCCAAAGTTGTTGCAGCGTGGACTTGTCACTTGACCGAAGCGGTACCGTAAGCCGTTTCCATAGGCGAAGACGATGATATAGAGTTTCCAAATGGCGAGGAATGGTGGATGGAAGTCGGGATCTTCGGGCCGACTGAGTAAAGGTAAGGGTAATGTTGGGATGGCAAGTTCCAGAGACGATCCTTTTCTTCGGAAGCAAATGTATGAGCTAGTTGGGAAGCATCATGTCTAGTGAAATAAATCCCCTTATAGTTCTGGTGTTGAAGACCTTTCCGTGCCACTTCATCTGCTTTTTCGTTCGACAGAATACCGCAATGAGTCGGTGTCCACTGAAATGTGACACAGTGGCCTGATGCGATGGCCAAGTGATGTAAGTACACAATGTCGAAAGAAACAGGCTGATGATTGTTGTTTTTAGCAGACGGCACAATGTTTCTGGTGACCCGCCATGGTTGCTCAGTGCCTATGATGAAGGACTGCTGAGCATGAGGTCGCGGGATCGAAACCCTGCCACGGCGGCCGCATTTCGATGGGGGCGAAATGCGAAAACACCCGTGTTAAAGGGACACTAAAGTGAAAAATGATTTCTTCTGCATCAGTAAATTACCGTTCTACAACACCAAAATCACCACTCTTACAAAGACAAGACGTTTGGTAAGCCAGAAAAAGCGCAAGAACGAAATACGGGCGGCGACGCTTACTTATGTTCTCGCACCTGGGGACTGTGACGTCTTGGATTTTGACGGCATTAGTGCCTACTAATAATATATAGCGGTGCAGATTGACTACAATGCTTTCTAATGTAACCAAATATTAAACATGGCAAGCTTCGAGAACCTTTATTCAGCCAACGCGGCGCAAATGCGAAAACATACTTTGGAATCCCTGACGTCAGGATGACGTACCGGCGCTAGGATTTCAGCGCGAAATTCAAATACTGATACTTGGATCTCCATTTTCTCATCTAATAGTCCAACTATTTTTTTCGAAATCACTGCCTGCAGGGTTCTCAAACAATGCTTCATTAGTCTAAACTGATTTCTTGTTTCGCTTTAGTGTCCCTTTAAAGAACCCCAGGTGGTCAAAATTTCCAGAGTCCTCTACTAAGGCGTGCCTCATCATCAGAAATGAATATTGGCTCGTAAAACCCCTTAACTTTTTATTTTTGTAGTGCTCCTTAGGAGTCAGTGAAAATTGTCCATTGGCCAGTCGCCCGGCGCAGTATATTGTGGACAGCTTCTTTGATGCCGTGAAGCTGTGATGTCGCTGAGCATGACCTCCGCTGCAGCCGATAAGAAAAAATTTGTCTCGTTGAGGGCGGATACAGGCCACAGGAGGAAGTCTCCCGAGCGGTTGAGGCATCAGTCTAGATGCGGGTGGGCCGAGTATATTTCCCGGATAAGTAGAGGAGAGTATCCTGCAGCAGCGTGGCCTGTGGCATGCGACTCTTTGTCCCATTTGCACCGAATACTAACTGGTTTACACCTCGACGTGTAACTGTCCAGGTGGGAAAGCTAGGTGGCAGTAATTCCTGTGACTAAATAATCGGAGGAAGGTGAAGGATTTGCACAGCTTGGACAACGCCATACTTACCGTGGGTTACGTGGACGCCGTACATGAAGTGCTTCTTCCCTTAGAGCACATGCCGAAGATGGGTACGCGTTGTTCCTTGGGAAGCGATGACATCTAGCGGTAGACATCCGGCTTCCGCTACGGTTCCCGAGGCTGAATATATCCTTATATCGGAATATTTACTTTGTTACAAATCTCAATTCTCGCAAAATAGTGCATTTGTAGCTTTATCAGATCAAGAAAGTAAATATAGTTAAGAAGGATTAAATATATTGCTAATTAAAAACTATGAAAGAGTCGTGCTCGACGGGGGTTTTTCGCCGGTAAAAAAATTTAACGTTACATTTCACAGCATTTCGCCTCCGTTTTCAGAGAGAGGATGATTACTTAAAACAATAAATTTTTTGACATATTTTGTAGGAATAAATGCAAATTGATTGCCTTCATATTTCAAAAATTGCTAGTCCGCAATTCATGTCTGAATGAAAAACGGGGTTCGTCTACTAATAGCGCCGCGTGGTCGTTCATGTGAGATTGCGCTCTACATCGAAGCGAGACACAAAAGCGTGATATGTCGGTTGCACAGAAGGAAAATGCACTTTCCTAACGCAGATAGCATTTCCTCTTGTATTTACAATGGCTGACAACCGAGGAGGTATCAGCGCGCACTGTCGGCACCCCGCTTTGACTAAATGCACCACCACTGCTACGCCCGCTGCTGCCCCAGTTTTTATCTAGAATCCTTGACGGCGCCATTTACTGCCGATTGCGTGCTTAGTGCGCGCTGCTCGACGTGCGACATGCAGTGCACAACACGCGCTGGAATACTTAAAACACGATCTTCGAAACAGTCGCGCCTTGCACCTCACCGTTCCCCCAGCATTGCAAGCAAAACAAACAAGAATTGAAAGCCGCGTAACTCATAGCGGAAAGCAGGAGAAAGGCCACGCTCGTCGACCTTCGGTGTGCTAGCCAGAATCAGCATCTCTCCAGTCGCGTTTCGCCGTCTTCACGGCAAAAAAGATCCTTGCCAGCCTCCGTCATATCGATACGCTCTTCTTCCGTGCGCGCGGATTCTGTTTGACTCTGCTCGTTGAGCGCGACCTTGTTTGCTTCTTTTCGTGGGGCGCTGTTTTGAACCCATCGAGCTACCACCGCATCTATAGAGGTGCTGGCGAACGCATCGGTGGAATCGCAGAGAGCTTCCACACCCGAAGCCAATGTCTTCCGATCGTTTCCCCTTTCCTCCGGCCCATCTTGCAGCGTATAAAAGCACGGCAGGGGAACGTTAGCGGCAGTCTGGAAGCTTTTCGTCTTCATCGCACCCCCACTCAAGAGCCAACCATGGTAAACGCCGAAGCTTTGCACTTTCCAAGCGTTCCCACTTGTTCAGCGGTGACTAGGACGAGAATAACACTCGGCGTTTTGCTACAGGGCGCAAGGAATATTTAAACAACAACATACCGACTCTGCAGGAGCAGGCTCAGGAAGTCTTATTCGCAATGCCATGTAACGACAAGAATGAGTATCGCCGTAAGAAACGGTCTATGCGTCTGGCGTTTACAGAAACAGTGGTTTCCTGTTTCCTATTACAAATTGCTAGAAACATAGAAGAATATTGTCATGGCGTTGAACCTTCATTGGCAATGTCCTGGGTCCTTTTCTCTACTTCAGAAAGCGCTTCGCTTCTGTTTATACGCATGCGACATGAATGTCAGAGTTCTTTTAAAACTCACGCACAAGCGTGCGCCCTTACAGGGTTCAGGAATGTGTTTTTGAACTATGCATGGGGCTCTCAAACTGGCTCTAAGATTATCAAGGGCTGCTTTAATAAGGCATTTCGATAGAGTCGACGTTTCCACAAGGGGAATAATTTTCACCAAGACTACACGTGCTTCCCTTGGCAGCCTTTGTGTACGCGTAGATCATTTCCCCATGACCATGTATACTAGAAAAGCTCAAGGACTACTTGGGCTATTTAATATACTGGCTGTCTCATGGTAGATATCTGAATAATACTTCCCTGCGGAAGTAGGCAAGTATACTTTATTACAATAAATTACGATTGTACGTTAATCATTTCAGCAAGTTCCTTTAATAATATTCATACCGAAACTTTCTCAAAGCAAACCTCTGAGCAAACGTCCTGTTAATTTTTGCTCAAATTGCTTTTTCTCAACTGCACCTACTCATCTGCAGATTCGCGCCTTCGTCTTCCTTGCCCTGGCGTCCTACGTCTCCGCCGCTGGAACCCTTGGCTACGGCCTTGGCCTTAGCCACTATGGTCTGGCTCATGGAATTGGCTATTCCGGCTTGACCGGCTACGGGCTCGGCTATGCTCCTGCGGTGGCGCGCACATATGCCGCCTATCATGCCGCACCAGCTGTTGCGGCCGTTCACCATGCCCCTGCTGTGGCTACCGTTGCCCATGCCGCACCAGCCGTGGCATACGCTGCTCCAGCAGTGACCAGCGTTTACCGGTCTGCCCCAGTCGTCGCTGCCGCACCAGCTGTTGCCACCGTGGCCCATGCCGCTCCAGCTGTTGCGTATGCCGCTCCAGCTGTGTCGTATGCCGCTCCAGCTGTGTCGTATGCCGCTCCAGCTGTGTCGTATGCCGCTCCGGCTGTAACCAGTGTTTACCGCTCTGCTCCCGTCGTGGCAGCCGCTCCAGCCGTTGCCACCGTAGCCCACGCCGCTCCTGCCATCTCCTACGCCGGTCCAACCTATGGCAGCTACTACCGATCTGCTCCAGCCGTGGCGTACGCGGCTCCGGCTGTAGCCAGCGTTTACCGATCTGCTCATGTCGTGGCCGCCGCTCCAGCTGTTGCGACCGTCGCCCACGCTGCTCCAGCCGTGGCGTACGCTGCTCCAGCTGTCACGAGTGTTTACCGCTCTGCTCCAGTTGTGGCTGCCGCTCCGGCCGTCGCCACCGTGCACGCTGCCCCAGCGGTCGCCGCTGTCCACGCTGCTCCTGCCGTGGCCACCGTGCACCACGCTGTTCACCATGCCCCGGCTTTTGCAACTGTCGCCCACCACGCCGTCCCAGCCTACGGCTACGGAGTGAGCGGCATCGGCTACGGTGTCGGTCACTACGGATACGGCCACGGCCTACTTGGCTATGGCCTGAACTACGGCTATGGTCTGGGCACTCCCCTGCACTACAGCGCTCTTCTCCGCAGGAAGAAGTGTAAGTTCACGTTTCTAGTAAAGGCTTCCTACTGGTAGAGTAATATTAGCGTCAACAGTTGCATCTGTTCCGACCAATTGCGAATTTTATGGACAGTCCTTCTCGCAAGAGAGTGCCTTTAGTGCACTGATGATATCATTTGCAAAGTACAGTTTAATGCCGCAGTTCTATTATCGTGTGGAAAAATATGCGAATTTGGTTTCAAAATGAAAGCGATGAGCAGGCTCGAAATTGTCACTCCAAATGGGACAATGCCTGCCTACACATCAAGAAGGAAAGGAAGATCGATACAGAACGTAAGGAGAATAAAAGACAAAATAATCAAGCTGAGTAATCTTCAATAATCAGAAAATGAAATGACACGGACGAGAGTATGGCAGTAAAGACAGAAAAACCCCCACTGCAGATCGAAATACTGCCCTTCAATTCGTGCCTTCTAATTACAAGACATGTCGCAAATCATGATTGTTTTAAATAACTAAAGTCATGTGATACAAAAGATTTCAATAAAGAGTGTCTTGAGCAGGGTTCCGATAATGTACAGCAGTTACGCGGCGAATCTTCTGTAAGTACAGTTGTTTCTTGAGGAGGCGCTTGGATAAAATATAAACTCGATCTCAGTAGTGGTTAGCACCACCGCGGAAGGCACGAGGCGTACAGAGGTAACAATATCCTTGTACAGCATATTAATGTTCTGGGTTTAATTGTCTTGTATTGGCGGAATTGGAGAGTTTTTTATTCGCTTGGTACATGCTACGTTACCTGCAATAAGTGGCATGTTATGACCTTTGCGCACACACATTGCATGTACTGTTAGGGCGTGCAGTGGACGTAGCGCGGAAGAGTACATCTCGAGGGGCAGTCGCCTTCCTCCTATCTAAGGAGTTCAGTAGTTTCTACAGTACTACAAATGCACTTGTGAGATGGAGTAGAGTTTGACATGCGCCACATTATTCTGCGAAAGCGACTAACTTTATGCTTTGCTCTTCATTTGTCTTTTTCAGAAACAAGATATGTAAGTCGAACTGCACGACGCAGTTTACCGTGCAGGGAATTTCAGCACAGCGTGTGAGTTTTCCTCAAGAACAAATAAAACTCTTTCCCTGCAGTCCCGTTGAAGAATTTGTCTCTGATCGTTACAACGTAATGGTTGGAGATTAAGTACCACAATTTAGGCTGTCTAGCTGCTTCCAACTCCTGGAGACGTATTCTCCCCCATTCATCACTTTGAATGCGTAGTGATAGACTGGGTGAGCAAAATCAGTTCAGCCGAATGAGTGCCCAAGAGAGAATGCATCATTTACTAGGTGAAATGAAAGGGGTAACCCGTCAAGGGTGAGCGTGTGCGAAAATACCCCAGGTTATGTTTGTCGGAAACCTCTCATCCGAAACTCCAGATGCCGCCAGGGCCTTTGTACACGTGCAACGATTCGGATTTCTCTCAGATAGCCCAGTCTGTTGCTTATGCGCTTTACTCAGCTGATGCTAGAAGCCACCTGCGAGATTCAGCTCGGTTTCAACTCGCCTTCGGGGCATTATTTGATACACTCTTCCGCTGACGCAAGTGCGTACTATGTGCTATGAAAGGCTGCTCGAGTATTGTGCATGCTGCTCGCCAGGTGGTAAAAGATGATTGTTAGCGTAGCTTGTTCTGACGTTGGATGAGAAAAAGGGAACAATTTTATTTCTTGTTCCCCAATAGTGAAAGGAAAGCGAAAATATCATAACTGCAAAATATCATACCACTATGTCCCCTCTTGGAACCAAATCCCCGTAGAACAAGCCGTGCAGGACGGTTAAGAACATGCGGGAATTATGGCTTTTATTGACGTTGGCAGAGTGAAATTTTCGAATCACACCAAAAGTGAATAGTTCTGCCTTTCATTGCATGACGGTGCCATTACAGGGAGAGTAATACAGAAAAGACACATCATGTTGCCAGTCACAGATAGGGTCTAGTGTTCTTCGCCATCGAGAAGTGTCATACTAAAAGACGGCGGATTGTTCTAAAGCGATGTTAGAATGGCGAGACTGGTTAATAGTAAGTTGTTTGGCATACACTGTCACGACAAACACGTATATGGGCTGCATAAATGTGAAGCATTCTTGATGAATGAAGGAAAGCGATTTAGAATGAGTTATCCACCTTGCGCATTCGATCTCGAACTGGTGCATCTGCGCAACAACTGGAGCTGTCCTGCAACAAAATTATTCGCAACAAACCTCTCTTGCGTTGGGCTCTCTCCTTCGACTCTCCATTTACGGTTCGTATTCCTTGAATTCGAACACAAATGAATATTCGATTATTTGAAATAGTGCATATCTAAATTAAATAGATTGAATCGAAGCAACTGTTCGATTCCTCTTTTGAAATTACGAATATGCATGGCTCCTTTTACTCTTGCCAAGCAGATAGAGTTAAACACAGTACAACAGCATTATTACTATCACTGTATCCACTGGTAAAAAAACTTAAAGTGAGGCAGTTACTAATTGTCTATCCTTCAGAGGTCCTGTAGTTTGTTTCTAGCATTTGCATTTGCATATCAACGTGACATCTGAGAAGTTGGCTACTGCTAAGGATGGAGCGTATGCTTAATGCGCCGAAGAACTTTTTCCACCACATGCTTTCCTCCTAGGTGAAATTACATGCCGTCGACTTCTAGGCTGCGCGTGTGATCGTCTGACTTAACCTTTCAGATGTAGGCGCACGGAAAGAGGAGCTCATATTTTAATTGATATGACACTGTGCACAACCCATCATGCTTCGATGCGAGAAAGGCAAATACACTCCTGGCTTTATATAAAATGAGCACACCTTTAGGGCTCATTGGTTCTTTTACTTTGTGCAAGAAACATTCGCTCCAAGTTTGACGGCTTTAAGTTCACTCTTGATGGCGTCTGACGTTCAGGTTCATTTAAGGTAATATAACCCGAAGCATTTGTCAGATACATATCACACTTTGCGTGTAGCGGATCCTCACTTGGTTAATCGATTCAAATTCTTACTCGGAAATCCCAGAATTCGAAAGTAACCTCCGTTCTCACCTAAAGCAGCTTGGTAACTCCGGTAATACATTATACTGCTGACCACGATAAGTCATGCAGTATGGGACGGGTATTGGTCTCAATGAATATACTTCTTACACCAATGCGCATAACTTCATTAACTTGTTCAGTAGAGCGGGTAAGAGAATAATCTGGAGGAAATCGGAAACGTAGGCTACATTTGTGTCACCAGCAACTCTGCAAAGAATAAATAATTAATAAAGCATACTAACGTGAGCTTTGACGGTCAGCAAAGTTTCCCGAGCCGTAAATTTCCAAAAATATTGAATCCGATGTAACTGCTTTCATGAACTTAGAAGCTGGAGCAGTTGTTGATATATCTTGCATTTCTATTAGTGCATTTTGTCATCAACATTATTATCGTCGCTTTCTCTCTTTCCTTGTGTCACCCTTACCCCCAGTATAAACGTTACTCAGCAGTCCAAGACATAGTAGTTCAGGCCGACCTATCAGCCATTCTGTAAGAATAAATCTTTCTTTCTCCGTTTCTCTCAAGCGCTCGCACTGTTCTTCCCAAAGAGCACCCAGTTTCTCACGCACCTTTAAGCAATACCACATACCCGTCGCTGAGAACTGGCTGTACCTCCATGCGATGTGGAATCAGCGAAGTATTAGGATTTCTTTGTTGATAAAAGGAGTTTCTATTCAACCCCTTCCTGATCTTGAAGCAAAACCCAGCAAGGTGGTGCCAGCCAGTCAAGGTGATCATGTAGTACAATTGGGGCCAAGGTAGCTAACTGCAAAGCGCCGATGTATATGGCCACTGTTAGGCCGAGTTGTAGACATCGCGACTTAGCTTGCTTGCTGCGTGCTGATTCATTCTATATAGTCCGTAGGTCATAAAAATATCTAGGCAAAGCCTGGTAAAAGAATAGAGGTATATTCCTTCTTGCTTGCTCTATGTTCAATACGCTGTACTGCTGCGACTAATACCTTGGAACACTAAAAATGACGCTAAGTATTCAAGCAACAACTCCGCTTTTGGGCATTTCAAGCACATATGTACCGTCGAAAGAATGCCCTGCAAGAGGAGTAGCATAAGCCGAAACGAAATCTATTTCAAGCATCAGCCCTCGAACGGTGCAAGGAGTTGAGACGAGAGGTAAGGCATCCGGTATTGCAGGTAACTTAACCAATAACTGACAACACAGCGGTTTTAAGAAAAATAGAGCATAACAATGTACCTGCTCCGCCGGAAAAAAAAATCAAATAGGGATATATGTAGGAAGTACATGTTGGCGCATAATTTCCATAATCTAGGAATAAAGCTCATTGTGAAGGACTCTAGGCCATCGCACAGGACAGCTACGTCACAATTCAGAAAGAAGATGAACATTAAGCTAAGAACAATGAGCAAGAAGTACATTAAAGATGACATCACACAAAGAAGAGCAGAAGAAAATGCGGCTCTCGTGCCTGTGTGCGCCATCAAGGAATCAAAGGCCAGTACAAGGCTTTGCAATAACATTCATTCTTACGGCTTCAAACAACCTTATGGATTCTCACAGTATAATTTCAAATCGAAGCTTCTTCGCTTTTAATATGCCAACACGGTTTTGCGTCCGTGTGTAGCTCGACCAGTACGTCGCCAGATACCTTTTCCATATATATGAAGTTTCCTGACGAAGAATATGGAAACATATAAGCGAGCTGAATAGGAAGCAAAATAAAAGAAACGACTAATGGCGACGTGCATCGTGTTTATTCTTTATTATTATGTAAGTAACACTATATATCTTTGGCGCATCCGACAATAGAGACCGTGATGTGGGTGGAATTCGTTGCTGAAGACTGACGGCCACTTGTTTTTCAAGAAATTCCAGGCTCAAGACGAAAATTCCCTCGACCTTCCTGAACTCGTAACAAACAGGTGAGCTCGTCGCCATTGTCTTGCCTGAAGCCTCCATTGCGTACAAGCAGCTTCTCGCCGAAGGGTCAGCATAAGTATATGCACCGGCACCCTTATTCGGTGAACTTGTGTAAACGCGGCTTCAGACATGCCATAGCATTGAGCCATCTTCATTTGACGTGCGGTCAGCTATTCTGCAGTCATTGGAAATGCAGTAGCCGCAATTGTTGTAGGAAAACAACCTCACTGGAACGGTAATGTCAGCAGTCAACCTTCATGAGAATCGCCGTTTCGAAAGCGTACGACAAGAAGTATTGAATGGCTACTCTGACTATCCAGAAAGCTGCATAGGTTTCTGCGAGCCGGGTGCAGAATGCAATGAATGGAAGACTGACATAGTCCGTGTAGTTCACATGCGACCATTTTTTGCGGCACTAGCAACAAAATGGTATGAGTCTGCACTCTTGGGTTGAAAAAATGAACCATGGTCCAAATGGAAAGCAAGCTTTGTACCAACCATTCAAGGAAATTCAGTAGAAAGATGGCATCAGGCCATTTACTTTGGCTTCAAGACTGGTACTTCACTAGACTATTTCCTTGAAAAGCAACGCCTAATTCACACTACTGAGCCGAAGCTGCCATTGGAATCCGTGCTAATGCTCATTACTCATGGACTACCAATGTAAATATGTCGGGTGATACAGCTTAGGTGTCCCGAAACGCTCAAAGCACTGTTAGAGCTTTTGCAAGCTTTCCCGCACTACTGGGTGGAGAGAGCAAGCAAAGATCAACAAGATCCTCACGAAATATCAATTGGTAGCTCTCACACCACTTCCCAACGCATTTTCAGAGGAAACGCAGGACGAAATTTCTAAACTCCGGACGTTTCAGGACCAACTATTACCACATTTCTTAAAACATTTGGCAAGGAAGAGCGAAAAGAAAGAACAGATGGTAGAAGTGCGCCTTTATTGACTACCGAGACGGTCATACTGATGTCCTCAAACCTCCTGTATATTCAGCGAGAAGCGAATGGAAAAACTGTGCGAGCTCTTGAGCAAAGTAGTGCACACTGATGCCTTTGTATCATTTTCTTACTGGTGGGCTACTTGGAAAATGAGCATAAATTTTCATAAAACTGTTATAATGTCTTTCACTAACAGACACATGCCCGTATGTTATGATTATATATGCAACGGTGTACCACTAACACGAGTTTTTCAATACAAATATTTAGGCGTCATTTTTACACGCACCTCTTCTTGGTCGAAACATATATTACGTTTGTAGTAAAGCGTCAAAAAACTTGGTTACATCGGCCGGACGTTGTCTGCTGCTCCGAGGGACACTAAACTAGTAGCATACAAAACACTGATTCGCCCAATTTTAGAATATGCCTCCTCCGTATGGAACCCATATAAACAATGTCAAATTAATTGTATTGAGTCGGACCAGAGGAAGGCTATGCGTTTTCTTTACCGTCGCTTCGACCGACACTTTTCATCGTCAGCTGCTCTTGCGGAATTAAACCTACAGTTTCTTTCTAGACGGCGGCACTCTCTTTGTCACCTATCAGATCCCTCCCTTTTAATGCCCGCTTGGCTGACTTCAACTAGGGCTTATCATGCCTCTAATTTCAGACCACTCCATCCACGCACTAACACTTTCAAATACAGTTTTTTCCCCGCATTATTGAACAGTGGAATTTGTTACCTCGTTTGTTACCCATTTCTTAATTTTTAAATGCTATTGCTGATGTATAATTTCTCCACATTTTTATATTTCTATGTTCTTCTTTCTGGATGTCATAATCAGTTTTCCTGGCATGTACACCCACTCCTGCCACAGCCCTAATGGGCTGCAGTATGTATAAATAAATAAAATAAATAAATCTGTGTCCATAATCAGGAAAACCGAAGCAAAACCTGAACATACATTTCCTGGAAAACGAATACTTGTACGGGGATGTGACGGCAACGAACGTGAACACTGTGAATGTATGCATGTTAAGTTTAAATATCAGTCACATATTACGGAAGTAGTAGCTTCAGGCTGTTGAAAACGTGGGATATGATTTTCTGCTCTGCCGTCCACACATTAAGTTAATGAAGCTGAATATTTACTGTAATGACAGTGTGTCGGTGTGCCTTGGCATCGATAATGTTAATGCAGACCTCAAATCGAAACAACTGTGAGTACCGAAAAATGGAGATGACATTCGTCAAGTGTATCCAGAACACGTCTGTTTGAGAGGATATCTGCCAGCCAAAACCAAGTTTCAAGTCCCGTTCAAGTTAAACGGCACAAGTGTAGCAATAAAATAGCCGCACAATCTGACGAGGGAAAAGAAGGCGTGGCTCAAAGAACTCCAAGCGAGGCTGGATGCCAACATAATTCAGCAGTCCCTGTCCGCCTTTGCATCACCGATAACAATAGGTGCAAAACAGCTCCAAAAATAGCTCCAAAACAAAATTGTAGCCTGCGGCTGTCTACGAGCTATAAATGGTTAACAGTCAAACCCACCTGATCCCTTTTCCAATGCCGAAGATCGACAAAGTTATAAATGAAATTGGCGGCTGCAACTGTTTTTCTGGTATCGATCTTTACAAGGGCTTTTGCAAATGCCACCTCAATAAGAGAAAAAAAAAAACACTACACTGCTTTTATTACCCCTTTGGATATATGTGAATAAAGTTGCTTACCATTTGGTTGGAATAATTCGCCAAGCAGGTTCCAAAAGATTACGAACACTGTTGTGAAAGCCTACGTTGTTTTTTTGTGACGTTTACGTGGGCGACATCATTGCATACTCCAAGAATGAACATTTACATGTAGAACAGTTGTCACATGTGCTCACAGCTCCTTCAGAGGCGGCTCTGAAAATCTAGAGCTAATTTATCAAAAACAGAGTGATTTTCCTGGGTAGAGTACTGGAAGAAGCCACCAAAAACACAAAGGAATACTCTGTCACACGTATCGCAGAACTAGTCAGACAATACGGCATCCGTTCACTCTGAGTGTTTCTAGGCTTGGCTGGCTACTTTAGAGCATTTATAAAAGATTATGCCTTGAAAATACGATGCTTGACAAGGATGACCCAAAAAAACGTACCCATCTGCTGAACGGAGGAGTGTGAGGTGGCCTACAGATATTATTTTGTTCAAATGATCTAATCCCGTCTTCTGCCTTCCGTCTTTACCTTTCCTTTCGAACTTAATACAGATGCTTCTCACTATGGAACCGCAGCGGTCCTGTACCAGCAAGACGGCAGCCGAGCAAGGAATCAACAACTTCGTGTAGTTGGCTGCCACAGTTACATATCGACGAAAACACAAGTACATTACACCAGAACAAAGAAAGGAGCACAATCGCTTTCGAAAACCATTCAAAATTTTCCTTCGTGCTTGGAAGGCTCGCATTTCAAGCTCTTCACTGATCACGAAACAGTTCCGTTTATTTTGAAAATGGCAGACCCTAACGGTAAGATTGCGCGCTGAATAGGCGAACTTCAGCAGTTAGGATTAGAAGTCAATCAACCTCCGGGTGTTTCAATGAAGGATGCTGTTGCCTTTCCAGGCTGGCAGTTGTGCAAAAGGAAGCTCTACATTAACCAATGAACGCCACCAAAGTATGGAAGGAAACCGAAGTTTTGCAGCGCACTGAGATAGGAAGAATTGCAGTGCCTCCAACCATGGTACCACAAGTTTTACATCTGTGTCGTACCAGCCCTCATTCAGGCGGTCATGATGGCTTCTGGAGAACCTACATGAAGCTTATAAAAAATTTACATAGCCAATAATGAAAGAAGACACCAAGAGATATGTACAATCATGCCACGAAAGCCAAATAAATAAAACGAAATTGAGGCAACCTACTCAGCAGATGACCTTGCCTCACTACTCAAAAACACCATTTGAAGTTGCCCACTTGGACATGGCTGTACTGCGGAAGAAATCCGAAGGTGTCAAAAAAACTTTAAATGACCCGCCGTGGTCTCTCAGTAGCTACGGTGTTGGGCTGCCGAGGACGAGGTCGCGGGATTGAATCCCGGCCACAGCGGCCGCATTTCGATGGGGGCGAAATGCGAAAACACCTGTGTACTTAGATTTAGGTGCACTTTAAAGAACTCCAAGTGTTCGAAATTTCCGGAGACCCCCACTAGGCTTGCCTCATAATCAGAAAGTGGTTTTGGCGCGGAAAACCCCATAATTTAATTTTTTTTAAACCCTAAGTATTCCTGATATATGTTGACATATGCACCAGAATGGTGGCTGTGAAACCAGCAGGAGAGGACACTAACAACGTTGTTGTGTTTATTAGCCATAAAATGGTTCAGACTGGGAAACTAGTGGTCTGCGACAACGTGCCAGCATATAGGAGCCATTGACTGCAATATTGGGCGGAACAGCGCGGAATCGTGCTCAGGTTCACAGCACCATAGCATCCAGCTATGGTGCTGTGAATGGCTTGGTTGAAAGAGCCATTCGTGATCTGAAGCAGCATGTATCCGGTATTTCCTGGTCAGTAAAAATGTTGCCTCGAGGCTGTGGTATCCCATCGAAACCGATCCTACACAACGGGCGAATGAAGCGGCCTGACGAAGAAGATGGAAACAAAACAGAGCAGAAAAGGAGGGAAAATTAAGAACTGACTAACTCTGATATGCCTTATATTTGTTCCGTGTTATTGTGTACAGTATCACTACAATATATATCTATATTAGCATCGGTCTGTATAAGCTGTCTGCCATAAACGACATTGTAGTGCGAGTTAGTATACATCGGTTTTGCACGGTGAAATAATATAGGAATGCATAAAACGTCGACATATATTGTGCTTATTAAGCTGCATACAGTGCCTGTTATTAAGGGCTTCTAATAATTTGTCTATCTTATTTTTTTTTCGTCCACACCATTCATGTTAAGTATATATGGGCTCAATTTCGGCTGCTTATTCATGATGCATATGTTCAGTTGTGACAAAAGGACCATACAATTCTTAAATGTATATACTTATACGTTGTACTTTGGAAATAAATGTCTCATCGTTTTTAGACAAAGAGACACCGATCACCGTCTTCGGCTTCTTGACATTTCTCTGTGAAAGTTTCTCAATGTGCAGCCGCATGAAATGCTGCATCGATTTCGGCATGGCTTCTGAACATTGTGGTGGATATACAAGCACACGGTATGAATTTGTTATGACTTTCGTGGTGCACCAGCATTAACATATTGCAAATGTAAAATGTAAGGCAATTGCTCTCATTCTATTTAGTTTTGCAATACTTAATTAAACTACTGACTTACGTTTTGCTTCACACAAATTCGAATATGGTCACTGGAATTGCTAAACTTTTTGAAGTTCATTTTCATTCCGGAATTCATTGTATGGCAACAACTAGACTCACTCAGCCTTTAATTTGCGCCGTTCAATGTGTTTCGGAGCATAGAGAGCAAGAACAAGTTTTCACAAAGCATCTCTGCACATACAGACCCTTCAAGAGCATCGCGAGGCACGCAAGAGCAAACTGCTATGTTTAAAATTCCCCAGATTTAGGCGCTTGGTTTAGTTGCATCCATCACCATAAATTGTCTGCTCGACATGATTGAAGGGACAGTGCACGCTGCAGCGGCATACATTTCTATTAGCAAATATCGCAACCGAGATCGAGCTATGCCTAACCTCGCAGGCCATATGTCAACATGCTCAAAGAAAAGTAGAAAGCACAAGACGCTTAACGGTTGTTGATAGCCGCTTGCTATTGTTTCTTTTAGTGCACTGGCTCATAATAACCGCCAAAAGCGATTTGTATCGCTCTCACTACAGGTGAAATCACTCGTTTTCTAGGATAATTGCATTAAGGTTAATTGCATTAAGGATAATTGCTGGTTTGAGCATCCAAAATATCACTTTTTCAGACTTATTTGGCTCTTTATATAAACAAGAAATTTTGTATTAATGAGAACATTCCCGAGGCCACATTGGCAAAGTGCAGTTCGGCATTGCTTAATTTATAGTTGAGGTGCTCACAGCTGCACAAGTGACCCTATCGGCACCCAAGTGCACCAGAGAGAGAGAGGCAGAGAGAATGAAATTTATTAACATTACACGAAATTATTTGGTTCCCTTCCTTGCAGGTGGCCTCCTCAGTCCAGGAATTCATGTGACTCGGACGCCTCCGTTGCCCTGTTCACCAGCTTGCGCTGGCCATCAGGGTTGTGGCTGGTGAGTTTGGTCTCCCACTGTTCCGATGTGGGGTGGAAGAGAATTGAATTGAAGTTTTATTTAAACATGAAAGATAAATTTTGTATTATTTGGAACATTCTCGACGCCACATTGGTAAAGTAGAACTCGGCATGGCTAAATTGACGGCTTGGCTGCTCCCAATCCCATTACGCAGCCAAGCAGACGGTGATAAAAAAATAGAAATAGAACCGATAAACCTGTAGGAGCATACCTAAAGCAATGCTCGTGTCGCCAACGCACGAGGCTCTGCACTTTCGAGCATGTGAAGCTCACATGTGCACAATCGCTCAGCAGGCGCTTTTGCGTTTCTGTGACCATCCGATGAAGACCCAACGCACTTTCCAGAGAAAAACGCTTCCTTGCAGTTCTTCCAGGAAGAAAATTGTCCCCTGGCCAGCGGGTCCTATTGAGTTATTTGGAAAGAGCAATCTTTTCCACAAGCAGCATATTTTCAGCTAACGCTAATCGGAGCGAGCAGACCCAACAAGCACCCTATGGTAATTACCTTTTTGAGAAGTGTCTTAATTAACAACTCTTTTTCCACGACAAGAAGAACATGATCACAGGTGACATCGTCACCATCCTTTTTTTTTTCCTGTGAAAGGATGAACTAGCGGGCGGCGGACACCGAACGAATTTCTTTTTGCGGCGATCCTTTGCTCCAAAAGGGACGGCGCCCAGTCTACCCTGTCGGTATGGTTTGCCTTGTCAGTCCACTCCCTGCGTCCTGTAAATATGCTCTACATAACCGCTCTTCTCCTTCCTACGAACCCCAGATTCCGTCGCATTGTCCGGCCGTTTAGCGGCTAAGTATGATAACGGTGAGCCGGCACGTTAGCACTTCAAGCCTAGTCGATGGGGTCTCTCCAGCGATATCACAATAGTCAGGATAGCTGTAGAACTAATACCTGAAGTTTCAACTGTGGTGCGATCGGTGGATCGACCAGTTCGTAAAAGTGAGCTGCACTTCAGTCTATTGATAAGCAATTGAATTATACCTCAGTACATTATTTCGTCCCTGGCCAATCCGCGATACTAGCACGTTCCGCAGACATCATGACATGTCTACTCAGTATTTGTAGTGCGAAACTTTGTGTCATAAGTACCGTTCACCGCTAAGAGCATTTAGGAGGAAGGTAATTGGTCTGACGTGGTTTATGCGTTTCTCCACTGCTTAGTGCGCAACAAGGGACATCTTCGCTTCGGCAGGGAAGTGCGCAAATCAGAAGCAGGTCTATTTGAGCATGTTTGAGTGCTGGGCGGCACAGAATGAAGCACGGAACTCAAAAGAGCAAAACAACTTTAATGCAGCCGGTGTGAAGTAGCAAAGAACAACCTGGGACAGAATGCGTGCTCTTCAAGCACGTCAGAATAAGATCACAGACGCCCAATGACTAGCAACATCGCAACTGGCAGATTGGATGAAAGTATCCATTTGAAGGAATTGCGAGAGAATTGTTGAAATTTTTCGTTCGTTAGTGGGTAGGTTCCCACATTTTTACATAGAAATAAAAAGAAAAGGTGAGAGGATTTCAACTGTGGACAAGTAGCTATGCTCGCACAGGTATCTGTTATTGTCAGCTTCACGCTACTGCTTACATGATTTAGCTTACGTCGATGACACAGTAGGCTCTGAGATTTTGTCTATTTTAATGCAATCTGTATTAATTATAGTTCATCCGTGCTCACAGGCAACGAGAATATGAGAATAACTCCAATGTTACACTTTGAATACGTAACATCGCGGGTGAACGTAGCCGACTCGATGTACTATGCTCCTTCATTGTCATCATTTTATTGCATTTAAGGAGGTGTTAAATAATGAGCAAGTTACAGCAACCTAACCTTGCTCTGAGGCTCTGTATTGGTTTACTTACTTATGAAAAATACCGCTTCCATTTATTACGATGCTCACAAAACTGTACAAGAATTCATAAACACGGCACTCACTCCAAGCCGTAGTGATCAGCGTCTGCTCGAATGTGCATTTGTTGTGGCCTCAAATTGTGGCTTCAGTTCAGTTTCGTTTTCCTTCCATGACACCTCTGTGTTCTCGTGTGTGCCTTTCCTCTTCATGTTTGTTTTTCTTTACATTGTTTCTCTTCTTTCTTTTCAACGCAATTTATTCGTCGAGAGCCAAATTATTGCCTCTTCCTAAAATTGCAAAACAAAATGTCGATGGCAGGGGACAATCATTTAGCCTTTCCTAAATGAACAAATAGATGTAAATAAGGACGGGAAATTACTCCGGTTTGACCCCCTATAGAATGTTCCTTATTATTGTGAATGCGTGATACTAAACCAGCTTTAAGCATTCATGGAAACTTCACTTATTCTATCGTCAAAAATATAAATCTCACCGTATCTAAGTTGAGCGTTATACTCTCTAAAGACATAAATGCTGTGCACAGGCACAAGCAGCATTCCCGCCTTCATGATTGCTTGAGTTGGCGGCAGGACAATAATCTTAGGCGAGTATTTAAGCAGTGCTCATCTAAATGAAATTTTGCGTTCGCATACATAAAGCAGTTCATGCAGAAGAACCGCTTATGGGAAATTGATTCGGTCAATGTTAATAGAAAAGATGTTCAGCGTACGCCGATTTCCAAGAAAAAGAGTTTAGATTGCGAAAATATTTTTTTAATTCGAACACTTTGCCTTCTTCAAGAAGTGAATTCTTATATTTCAGCTATTTAATAAAAGCGGACAACCTGTATAAATAAGCCCACAGCAACGTAAAGACTTGTATGCGGCTCTTCAATATTGCATAATATTTTTATGACTTGGGCAGCAACGTCAGATGTCCGCGGCTAAGCATACGTTTCAAAGTTCAAGTTCCTGGCACAATTCGAAAACGAGCATTCTTACATGTCTGTAGTTATACACCGTGAGGCACATAACACATTTCAATTTCTGCTAGACGAATATAACATTTTGTTAGCGATCTCAAACTCGTCTGCTCACAATTACGAAAAGCGCGAACTTGCAGAACCAAGGTACTGTCAGAAAGAGAACTCCGTTTTTAGAGAGGTAAATAATTAAGTAAATATAATCTTATTATTTAAAATACTTCTTATCTTAATAATCAAAGCTCCTTGTGCGATGAAAAAACAATGTCAGATTTTGGGAATCTGGAATATTGAAAGAGAAGTCTACCTTTCATTAAAGAGCAGATTTAAGACAATAATTCTTGTTTCTTTTTTAAGACGAATGTGCTTTATGCCGGTACCACTATCAACTTCCTTTAACTGGTGTGACGTCGGCGCGAGCGCATAAAATATGCTCTATTTTGACAGGGATGGCACCGCCATCTAGGAGTGGCGAAGCGAAGTACTGCATTATGAGAATAACGAGCGCCGACAGCGACTGCTTCGGTAGTCTCGGCGTAGCGGAAGCTTCAACGCCGCGTAGCCTGAACAAAATTCTGTTTTTTACGTGCCAAAACCACGATTGAATTATGAGGAACGCTGTAGCGGGGGACTCTGGAAAAATTGGGTCCACCTGGAGTTCTTTAATGTACACCTACCTCTACGTACATGGGTGTGTTCGTATTTCGCCCCTATCAATATGCGGCCGCTGATTCCGTGACTCCGTGGTTATCAAGTGTAGCCTGGCGTAGGCGGTGTCGGTCTTCTGCTGAAAGGACGACGCAGTTTCCAGACATGGTTTGTCTTTCGCGTCCGATTAGCCTGTGACGTCTCGCTGCCTACGGAGTGCAGCTTCATATTGCATCAGCATTGCTTGCACTCGACCTGCTGCTTCGCTTGCGCTGGCACGGACTACCAGAATTGCTACACTAAGCGGCGCCGAAAGCAATGATATCGATGGGCGAACCTCGCTTTGGTCCGGTGAGAGACACGCCAGCGTTATGCAGATAGTCTTCACGCGTTCGCGGCGCTCGTTTCGAACGCTGCCACTCGCATTCATGAAGTTCAACGCGTCAAAACTAAACTGGCTGCCCAATACACTAGAGAGCCAGACCAAAATGCTCATAATTTCGCCGAAGCTACTCGACAGCAGGACGCCGAAGCCTTTTTTTTTTAAATTAAAGCTGTACAATATATTTGACAGGTTCTTCGATTTTTTCGAGTATACAGTGTGGCCTGTATACGCGGGATCATGCGCTTCCCGTGCACTTGTACTATTCATTTTCTCATTCATACTGCAGCAGATTTGGGCAATCACAATTAGCAAACTTTCGTAATGAGCACGCGCGCGCTCATTGCGAAAGCGTGGCACTTTGCCATTCGTTACTGCATCTGTAGGCGTTGCGACAACTAACTATATGCAAATAGTTGGCGTGAATAAAGCAAAGGTTTTATAAGCACGTAGTGCCTTCAAAAAGAGGAAATGCTGAAGGACAGAAGATGTAATCTGATCGCTTCCTGCAACCTAGTTCCAAAAGCTATTAGCTAAAAAAAAATAATCAAATTTGTACTTGGTATTGCCCTTTCGCCATTACTTGCAGCAAACTTTTTTACTTTTTTATTCTTACTGTTGAATTTAATTCGGTAGGCTTCAATTTAAAGAATGATTTCTGCAGCTCGTGTGCCGCAGTTGAAGACTTTCGATGTAATCTGTTTACTGGAGTGGTCATATCAAGCTTTTCTGGACACGTACCAACTACCACCTCAAGCGGCCGTCTCCCGAAGCTAGCACGTTTTCAATGGAAGTAACGGGGTTTTCGCGAACAACTACATGTACAGGTCGATTGCTGAATAAATGGAAGATGAGAGGAAGGTTTTGTTTGACAAGCCACACAAGACAAATGCTGTGATTATGGTGTGGAAAGCAGAATTTTGCTTCCAGAGCCGCTGAAGATTAGGAAATGGGAGCCTATGGAAATGATGAAAATGTGTACTCGACTTTGGAGACAGAAACGGCCACTGTGCTAAAACAAAGGTGGCTATCGTTATAGCCGGTACTATTTATGTAGTCCGAAGACTGAGTTTTCGACCAATGCCTATTTTGAATCTCCACCCTTGGCATAACACTGTTTCCAAAAGCGATTTTCGCATCACGGTCAAGCAAAATTATGTAGTGTCTTAATAAACACAAGCGTATCTTTGCTAAGTCGTCAGAAGCTGTGGCATAGTGGTTTAATTGTCCGCACCTCTAGTGTCATGTCAGGCTGTCCGCGGTTCAATGCTGTGATAGAAGGCTTTTTCTTAAGCCACATAGGCCTTAGTTCCACGGACTCCCACCAGAGAAGGAACAGAAAACTCAAGCTTTTGTCTCGGTTCTCGTTTTGATTCTTCAGTGTTGTTCTTCAAGTGTTAAGATAGGGTGTTGAATTTTAGCTTCATAAAAGTGAAAAAGAAAATCACGTGTGGCAGGTAACCCAATTCTAACCTTCAAAAGAAAGCAATCAAATGTGTAATTGATTGATCAACGATTTTGAATAATCGGGTTTTTACGACTTATTTATAGCACATATTCTAATTTACGAATTGCAGCTAGTAACATTGCAAGGCATATCGACTTCGAAGAAATTCTGAGCTTAGTACCACTTTTGAGATACGCGCCATCTCACCTGCTGTAAAAATGCGCTGTTCAAATACATTTTTCTTAAAAAAACGCCGTGTTATGCATTGAAGCAGAAAATCAAAAGTAACTGGTACGCCCATGCATTTCATTGCACATATGAAACAATAATATATAAAATCTGGTGACATTGCCATGATTCCTGACAAGTGGATACGACCTGCAATCTCACTGACTACAATTCGTGAATGTTAATGTGTACCCTACCTAATCAATGAAAAATTAATTAGTGCAACTATATTCATTATCCAACCCAGTATTCTGATTTTTCACAGGTGCGTAATGTACGCCTCATCAAGTAACTTAGCTCGAAGTTTACAATTGTGCTATCTGCCGCTGGCAATTTTTAAAAACTTAGTGCAGCTAGAAAAGTGTACCTGGTATTTTGTATTTTTTCCTTCCCAAAACGTAGCAATATGGTACCCATTTGTTAAGTCTTCGCTTTTATAACAAGATTTTATTTTTTTTTTTGCACTTGGTCAACATAACCACAAGGATGCGCGTCTCCATGCACTATGTAAAAATATGAAAGAAACTGTGCCATCTAGCGTGGAATGCAGATAAAACCGACAGTTTTGGCTGGCCGCCAAGAGGAAGCAACATATAGTGGTCTAACCATAATTATAGAGGTCTCTATACATGAGACAGATCAATGATGCAACAAAGTTGACTTATTTGTAGAAGAGCGCAAACAGGGCGTAGACAAGCGATATGCAAAAATCACAAATTAGTGCTAGGCTTTCATTTCTTTAGAGAACCCAATGAAGTTCAAAGATGAACCACTACTTTATAGATGAAGGAAAAATTCTGCTCTACCGCCTCAATTCTTTACCGCTTAAATTGCATTTGAAGAACAGGTGCATAAAAAAAGTTGTGTAGGAAGAATTGCCTAGTCTCACATAACGCAGGCAAGAACACAGTTGGAAGCACAAGAATCTGTGTTATTGTGTTAGGATAAGTTAGAAAAAACAAACGCTATCGAAATTGCAGAACAGAGCAGAGCAATATGCGCATAATGATTACCTTCTTCCGCAAACGGGATAGACGAAAGTCGAAGTGGAGGAGCCCGAATGGCGAGACTAGAAATGAAATAGACTTTATACTCTGCGCTAACCCTGGCATCATACAAGATGTGGACGGGCTCGGCAATGTATGCTGCAGTGACCATAGGGTGGTAAAAACTCGAATTAGGCTAGACGTGAGGAGGGAACGGAAAAGCCTGGTACATAAGAAGCCGATCAATGAGTTAGCGGTAAGAGGGCGAATAGATGAATTCCGGATCAAGCTTGAGAGCAAGTATTCGGCTTTAACTCAGGAACAGGACCTTAGTGTTATAGGTATGAACGACAATCTTATGGGCATCATTAAGAACTGTGCAACAGAAGTCGGTGGTAACTCCGTTAAACAGGAACCCAATAAGCTATCGCTGGAGACGACAGATCTGATCGAGAAACGTCAATGTGTGAAAGCCTCTGACCGTACAGCTAGAATAGAACTGACAGAACTTTCCAAGTCAATCAACAAGCGTAAGACAGCTGACATAAGGAATAATATTATGGAGAAAATTGAACATGCTCTCAGGAACGGAGGAAGACTAAAAGTTGTGAAGAAGAAACTAGGAATAGGCAAGAATCAGATGTATGCGGTAAGAGACAAAGCCGGCAACATCATTAGTAATATGGATGAGGTAGTTCAAGTGGCTGAGGAGTTCTATAGAGATTTGTACAGTACCAGTGGAATCCACGGCGGTAACGGAACAGAGAATAGTCTAGAGGAATTGGAAATCCCACAAGTAACGCCGGAAGAAGCAAAGAACGCCTTGGGAGATATGCAAAGGGGGAAAGCAGCTGGGGAGGATCAGGTAACAGCAGATTTGTTGAAGGATGGTGGGCAGATTGTTCTAGAGAAACTGGCCACCCTGTATACGCATTGCCTCATGACTACGAAAGTACCGGAATCTTGGAAGAACGCTAACATAATCCTAATCCATAAGAAAGGGGACGCCAATGACTCGAAAAATTATAGACCAATAAGCTTACTGTCCGTTGCCTACAAAGTATTTACTAAGGTAATCTCCAATAGAATCAGGAACACCTTAGACTTCAGTCAAACAAAGGACCAGGATGGATTGCGTAAAGGCTATTCAACAATAGACCATATTCCCACAATCAGTTGATAGAGAAATGTGCGGAATAAAACCAGCCCTTATATGTAGCTTTCATTGATTACGAGAAAGCGTTTGATTCAGTCGAAACCTCAGCAGTCATGGAGGCATTATAGAATCAGTGTGTAGACTAGCGGTATATAAAAATACTGAAAAATATCTATAGTGATTCCACAGCCACCGTAGTCCTCCATAAAGAAACCAACAAAATCCCAATAAAGAAAGGCGTCAGGCAGGGACATACGATCTCTCCGATGCTATTCACGGCGTGTTTACAGGGTGTGTTCAGAGGCCTCGACTGGGAAAAATTGGAGATTAGAGTTATTGGAGAATAGCTTCGTAACTTGCGATTCGCTGATGGTATTGCCTTGCTTAGTAACTCAGGGGATCAACTCCAATGCATGCTGACTGACCTGGAGAGGCAAAGCAGAAGGGTGAGTGTAAAAATTAATCTGCAGAAACCTAAAGTAATGCTTGAGAGTTTTGGAAGAGAACAGCAGTTTACAATAGGTTGCGGGGCACTGGAAGTGGTAAGGGAATTCCCTTACCACTAGATGTATTAATACATCTACTTTTGGACAGGTAGTGACCGAGGATCAGGGTCATGAGACTGAAATAATCAGAAGAATAAGAATGGGCTGGGGTGCGTTTGGCAGGCTTTCTCAGATCATGAACAGCAGGTTGCCATTATCTCTCAAGAGAAAAGTGTATAACAGCTGTGTCTTACCAGTACTCACGTATGGGGCAGAAACCTGGAGGCTTACGAAAAGGGTTCTACGTAAATTGAGGACAACGCAACGAGCTATGGAAAGAAGAATGATAGGTGTAGCGTTACGCGATAAGAAAAGAGCAGATTGGGTGAGGGAACAAACACGAGTCAATGACATCTTAGTTGAAATCAAGAAAAAGAAATGGGGGGCATGGACAGGACATGTAATGAGAAGCGATGATAACCGATGGTCATTAAGGGTTCCGGACTGTATTCCAAGGGATGGGAAGCGTAACAGGGGACGGCAGAAAGTTATGTGGGCGGATGAGATTAAGAAGTTTGCAGGGACAACATGGCCACAATAGTACATGACCGGGGTAATTGGAGAAATATGGGAGAGGCCTTTGCCCTGTAGTAAGCGTAACCAGGCTGATGACGATGATCAATATTGCAACTGATAAAAAACCACTTGCTGGCTGAATGACTCAGAATTCAAAACAGTGAGTATCAGCTTGCTCAAAACATTGATAAACAGGTTTCGGATTTCGTCCTATTCACTAATTACGGCGTGCACTTGCCGCCTCATTAAGTGACCCTTGCGGGATGTGATAAAAAATATAGAAAAATGCAAGATCCCCATTTGTGCCAATATCGTTACGATAGCTTAACAGCTACTACTTCATAACCGACATATAGCCGAAGCAAAATTTCCTTGAAGCTGCACTGCAAGTGTAATACCAAATGCCGCTTGCTTCGAAGCGATCTCGACGCCTCAGGTTGGACGGAGTGAGTGTGACAATCTTCTAGAGCCGCAGACACCCTTGCCGAAGCCATCGGCAGGCACCGAGGTGTAGATATCCTTAGGCGGGTACTGAACACTCAGCTGTGTTGCTTGGTTGTACTCCTGACTAATGAGCCTGACCATCAGCTGCATAAATTTTAGTATCCCGCCTAGGAAAAAATAAATGGCTATTCGCACTGCGTCCTTCTGGACGGCGAGTTTTCTTCTAGTTTTGGCTTTCTCAATGCGCGCACGAGATATACAAAACAATAATCGTCATCTGCCTTGCGTGCGTTTCCTTTCTTGAAAATGCCACGTCCGCGACTTTCCTGTTGAGAATGCTCTGTTCTGCTGATTACGCGTATGTCGTTTGTGGCTTGGAAGTACCGAGCTCGCAGCGTTAGAGAAAGGAAATGCAGACAAGATAGATGACGATTATGGATGCGTGGCAAGATGCGACAAAAAAAGAGCGTACATTTCTTTAAGAGTGTACACTGTACTCGCTGCTGTTGACTATACGAAATATGACTGCAGACGGAGTAACCAAATGAGGATGGCAAAGAGACGTTAACCATCTAATCTTATTTAAAAGTAGTCGTTGCCCATCAAAAATGGGCAGGTGCACTATCTGGGCCGCAGTGTCACACCGCTGTTGTGTACGGTGATATCACTTTTCGCGTAATTCACATGATAGCGACATTCCGCCTGCGTTATTAACTGGACCAGCCAACCGGAACAGTGGAGTATGAATGACAGAATCCAGCGGAAGGCATTGCTATACAAACCTAGCTGAGCGGCATTCAGTGTCGCTCTGCGTGGAGGTGACGAGAGGTACTGATAGAGCGACGCTAACGCTCGCGCGCGGTCTGGCGCTGCACGCTATTCCCGCCGTATTGAGACGCGTACTCATTTATCCTACCAGCAACTTAAGGTTATCGCACAGCGCAAGATACGCCTGCATGAGGGGAACTTACTGGAATGTTATCGATGGTTCTCACCGTTGTCACTTGTCACCGAAACCTGTGTAGTCTGATCGCATATGCATCGCGAATTGTGTAGTACTTACTAAAAGACAGGAGGGCACCTGCGATTACTCCGGAACCTTCGATGGCTCATATGTAAATGCTGACGCGCTTGACCGGCAGATCGGATTTCTATGATTGCCAAATGTATTCGCCGCTACCACTGGGCTTTCAGCGTAACTTGAATGTATGGGTACAGGTTATTTTAGATTAGGTTAAATTATTCACAGTTGTGCAGCCGTGTTTTTCACCGTCCCTACTACGTGACACTATTTTAGCACGAAAGCCTTAAGAGGAAGCTTTAGCTCGGGCCCAACTCTAACGCGGCCTATTCAAATACATGTAAAACGCAAAAACGTTTTTATGAGATAACCCCTGGACCGATTTTGATGAAATTTGTCGCACTTGAAAGAGAAAGATAAATTCTAGTGACTGTTGGAAGCGGAATTTCGATTTAGGGCTTGAATTTTCTTAAAACGATTTTCAAATATTTGACCGTTTGAAAAAAATAGAAGCACGAAGTTTATAAATTCATAGCTCTGCATCAAGAACCGATATCGCGGTTCTGTAAACGGCATCCATTAGATCATTCAAAGCGGACAAATTCAATATGTCATTTTACATCTTACATGAATTTGTTACGTTCGTTACAACGGTTTTGCAAAAGTTGTATTTCTCTATTATTAAATTTTTTTTATATTCATGTGTAACATATCAATTTTGTCCGCTTTAGATGTACTATTAGATGCAATTCACAGAATTGTATTATCATTTTTAGTGCTTATGTTACAGAGTTGTAAACTTGATAGTTTCGTTTTTTGAAAATTTTCGATTTTTGCCAATTTTTAACAAAAAATTGACAATCTAACTCAAAACTTCGAAACCAACAGTCACTAGATTTTAAGTTTGTCTTTTAAATGCAACAAACCTCGTCAAATTTGGTGCAGTGGTTGCCGAGAAAAACGGATTCTCCTTTTACATGTATTTAGATAGGAGCACTTGAGCTAAAGCTTCCTCTTAAGGGCCCAATTGTTCGAAAAATTCGCTTTCCGGCATCATAGAAAAATTAACCGTCCGGCGGTATGGAACTGAAATCCATTTGCAACAAAATTCATGGTGCCGCCCGCGACCACTGATAGGATTCGAATCCTTGACCTTTGGTGTTGAGATAAAGTTAATTAAGAGAGTTAGTTAAGGCAGTTGAACGCATGACCTTTGGTGGGAGTCGAACCCACTATCTTTCCCGTTAATTACGGCAAATCAAAGGCACTCAATCCGACGACCACTTGGTGTTAATTAGGGCAGATGTAGTTAAGGCACTCGAACCTACGACCTTTGGTGCGAGTCGAAACCAGCGCCTTTCGTGCTAATTAAAGCGGACTAAGGCACTACAGCCCACCACCTTCGATGGGAATCGAATCGACATCCTTGACATTAATTAGGGCAAAATGAATTAGGGCACTTGAGCCTGCGGCGTTTGGTAGGAGTCGAAGCCACCGTTTTTGGTGTTGAGGCAAAGTTAAATAGGGCGCTCGAACACACGACCTGTAGTGAGAGTAGGGCCCACCACTTTTGTTGTTAACTAAGGCATAGTTAACTAAGGCACTCGCACCCACCACCTTTGGTGGGAGTCAAACGACCGACCTTTGGTGGGGCCACATTTCAATGGCACCAAAATTGATGGCGCCACCATTGATGGTCGACCCCACGACCAATGGTGGGTGTTAAATCCATTATCTTTGGTCTTAGTTAAGTATAAAGTAATTTAGGCACATTTAGTTAAGATAGACTTAATTAAAGCACTCTAACCCATGGCCTTTGCTGGCAGAAAACAATAGGGAGTAACAACGCACTTGCATGAGAATGTTAAGTAATGTAATGAATGTCCCGTGAGCGCGTGGGCTTTTGCCTTCAAGCTCTATAGCGCATGCTGAAGTGATTTGAACTTTTGTATTGGTGGTACTAACATAGATCAATGGTCGGGCGGTTATAGGCATGAGAGTTGCAACACAACACATATTTTGCTCCATTGCAAAGCAGTGCAATAGCTAAGTTCCCTTCTCGGATGGTTTGGGGCATCCTTACTAAAAAAGAATTGTTTTGCGGAGGTGACATTAGAACCAGCATCGTTTAGCTCATAGCCTGGCGCTCTACCGATTGAGTCACATATAAAGATATACATCGAGATAATAATTGCAAATGTGATGTTTTGCGCAGCACGGATTATCCGCTATGCGAGGAACCTGCAGAACTTTCTCTCTAGTTTAAATAGGAACGCCTACTATTCAATTTGTAGCAACTAGATGCAATGAAGGGCTGGCTAAACGCTGCTTGTCGGCCCCTATGCAATTCTCAAGCCAGAATTGTTTCAGGTATTACAAGCCCTGTCGGTGCATTTATGGTCCGGGAAGCCGCATTTTTATTTTTTATTGCCGATAGCATCTATAGGGGGAAGCGCAAACAACTGTGGTGCAAAGGAGCAATCATGCTGATTCTTTGTCTTCGCAGCCGACGTATCAAATGTACGTGACGAGTTCGCACGGGTTGCTTAAATAATTTCATTCAAGTACTTTACTTGGCTTTGGGAATAGCATACATAGGGTGTCGCAGCTAGGACAGGTGGTACACAGCCGTGAACCTTTTACTGGTAAATCATGTACCTGAACAGATTTTCACTATCATTTATACCCACGGAAAATATGCTAAAGTTAATTATATTACGATTCTGAAATAAGACTTGCGCCAAACGCAGCAATCATTCTACATATCTCTTATTGAGCTTATGTGCATGGAGGTATACGCTGGCCTAGTTTTCCTGCCATAAGCCTAATTTATCTTACCGCAGTGCTTGAGCTGACTTGCAGCCAACAACAATAAGCTTTCGCTATATGGCTGGTGTCTTCCCATGCCTGAGTTAATAATGCCTTATCAGGAGGTGACTGATAGGAGATAAAATACCATAGCTCCTCTGCCAATCTTCCTATAAATCAAAGACCATCAATCGAAGTTGTTGATTTGCCATCTAACAATGCAGGAGTATGTTTTGAAGATATGGTCTGACTACAACTATGTCAAAGTATTCGCATAGCATTCGAAAAAAATTGCTACTCGAGGACAAATCACCCTCATCTAAGCAATATTATTGATTCTTCGTGGAGAGTTGATTCACAAATATCGCCAACATATTTATGCGATAGTAAAATTATTATGTACATTTATACTCAACCAATAAATCAATTAGTTAATCAATCAATCAATCAAGTTTTATTTTCGCCGCAGGCAATACAATGTTACTGCGAAAATAGGGGGCCAGAGAAAAAAAGCGGCATCTGTTCAGCTTGATTGAGCTCTAGCCACCCGTACACCAGCAGTGACATGACGATTTGTTATATGGCTTAAGTTATATAAGCATGAGCAAATAAAGAAACATCAGCAAATAAAGAAACGATCAGACATTTCCATAACAAATGGCAGTTGTAAGAACAATTACGCAGCATACATCTTTCAAAGAACAGCAGTTTCTATACAGTCCAACAAACAGCTCAAATAAGGTTTTGTTAGTAAGGGCCAGATCTAGCTCATTTAGCGTAGTTGCCAGTGAGTAGTCAAGTCCTTCTTTCTCATAATGGGTGCGTGAGAAGGGAACATAGTATGGCGGTTAATATCGGAAAGGGTAGGAAATTGTACTTTTCCTGAGATTTGGTAATTCTTGGAGCTGTTCCGCCCTACCAAATGTGGCGTTTTTATAGGCTCTTAATAATTTGTATTTGTATATATTCTGGATTTTCATAATTTTATGTTTGTGAAAGAATAGTTCTGTATGTTCTAAGAACGATGAATTTTCTATTGATCTAAGTGCTTTTTCCGAATGAGGAAGAGTTTCCGTAATTTCGATGGTGTCGTGTTTACCCATATTGGCATGTAGTAATGTTAGTGAGAGTTAAAGAGTGCAAAATATAACATTTTTTAATGCTGACTGAAAAATTGCGACGGTTCTGGCTTAATACACCTGCGGCTTTACTTAATTTTGGTAATGAAGTTTTCACATGTTCATTCCAAGACATGTTTTCTGAGAAAATGACACTTAGAATTTTAAGACTTTTGTATTTTAATTTTGAATGGCCCGAGAGCAATATCGTCGCCTATACTTTCTAAGGTGCCTGGGGTGCGAAACAACACACACTTGGGTTTTCACTCATTACGAATGAGCCTATTGTTCTGGCACCAAATCTGCAAGTTGTGACAGAACAAACTTCCCTTTGGTCTTACAATGTCAATGTCTTTTCCGTTAACAAGTACCGAGCAATCATCAGCATAAATAATATATCTACAATCCTCACATATTTTTACAATGCCATTTATATAGAAAAGTAAGAGAATTGGTCCCCGTATGCTACCCTGTGGAACTCCAAATTCAATAGACCGTAGGTGAGATTTATACGTATTTAGTTCGACGTATTTATGGCGCACACTCAAACAAGGTTTAATAAGTTGTAGTGTTGTGCGGCGAAACCCATAATGCTCTAACTTATCCAAATATATTGAATGGTTGACTCAATCGAAGGCTTGCTACAATCTAAGAGTATACCCAATGTCACTACCTTATTCTCAAAATTGTTTATTATTTCTTCCTTCTGAGCTAGAAGTGCTGTCTCAGTGCAGCGTCCCTTTCTGAAACCAAATTGGTAATCCGTTAAGAGGTTGTATTTTCTAGTAAATTTGTCAATAAGAGACTTAATCCCTTTCTCGAGTCCCTTAGAGAATACACGCAAGATGGACACCGGGCGGTAATTACCTAAATAATGTTTGCCACCATTCTTGCAGATTACTTGAACTCTTGCTACCTGCATGTTGTTTGGAAAAATCCCTTTCGAAAGAGAGACGTTATATTTGTGGGTAAGCACTGGTGCAATTAAATCTATAACTTATTTGATTGGTTTTATTTCTAGATCATTTACATCACGGCTACGGCTATTTTCAAGCTTCCGATACAATGTTGTTACTTCAGCGAAGGATGTTGGCAGTAAGTACGTTGTGTAGAATAATCTCGGAATATGACAAGTAGCTTCATGACAGTATGTACTAGTGCCAATTTCAACAAAGAAATCGTTAAAAAATTAGCTAGTTCGTTTCCAGCAACCATTTTGTTATTTATAACAAGGTTGTCAATCGTGGCATCCTTGGTGCTCTTGTTTAATACCTCGCTAATTTTTCTCCACACTTTGCCGCTGTCACGCAAGCACATGTTGTCAAATACACGTTTCCAATATTCGCTTTTTGATCTTTCTATATCTTCATTAAACCTATTTCGAAACATTCTTAATTCTTTTTAATTTTTCCATGCTACGTGACTTAAGAAAGTTCTCAGAAAGTTTGTTCTGATGCTTAATAAGCTGTTACAATGTTTCTTGAAGACTTTTAAAAATGAGTCATAGCACTTGTTTCTGTTTTCATAAGTACATGTTTCCTTCCAGCCTGTTTGAGCGATCTGATGCCTAAAATTTTGTAACGTGAATATGATATTTCCCGGTACGTGAGTTCAGGCCACTAATTTTGTTTCAACGCGCTGTTACGCTGAAACATACAAAAAGAAGGTACGTGATCACTGATATCAGTGTTTATGACACCAGAGAAAACGTTACTAGGATTTAAGTTAGCAATGAATAAATCTAGCACAGATGCAGTTGAAATAGTAACGCGTGTTCCTGAACTCATTGCATCGTTCTCTAGCACGTGCTTCCTTGGTCGCACTTGCTTTCCTTCAAAAAATTCTGATTGGCTGATTAAGACAACTCCAGTATCATTGCCAAAAAGTGAGTACCATTACCCAGTAATGGCTCCTGGGAACGTACTTACCTATGCTATAACTAGCGTGACTTCCATAATACTACAGTCCTTTGAAGAATGATCTGCTAAAGACCCTGCACTTTGGCGTTGATGCATCAAAACATCACACTACAGTGACTTCTCCGACACTGAATTCACTTATTCTTTTCAGTGAAGAACCCCCTCTCTTTTTTTTACTTGCTTCCTAATCGAATAATTGGATTCGTCCGCTTCGGAGGAAAACCAAGAAGCTACCGATTTTAAGTGCAAGTTTCGATGTTTTCAGTTTTTATTTGCCCGGAATTCGACCAACTCTTTTCAGGCTCCATTTCCACCCACATTCTCTGACCTTCAGTGAATAGGTCTTTCCTGGTCTTTCACCTGCCGTTTTTTTCAGTGGACAGTTTTTCGCGTCGAGGTTACCTTTTCTTTTTTTCGGTGAAATGTTTTGTTCACACCAAAACGTGCTGTATAACTGCACTTATTAGTACTCAACGCTGCACTTGTACAAGATCCACCGGATATCAAAGTTTCTTTTTTTAAAGCAGCCTAGCAAATGCGCAACGATATGCGCTGATATTATTACGCACAGGAATTAGAACTCTGTACATTCGAATATACAAATGCAAACAAAATCAGATTTTATTGATAAGATTTCACTGCTACAGATTTTCAACGAATAATTCTCAATATGTCTAGGTAGGTGCGGCCTGGCAATACTGCAAATACTTTTTTATATTTGCCCAGTGCATGCACAGTATTCAAAGAAGGAACCTGCAAGAAAATCTTCCAGGTCTCGTTTAATCGCCTCTGCTCATTACTTTGCTTTAATAATTGTTGAAGAGCCATGTACGTAAAACAGAGAAGTAATCAGAACATTATGCAATTCCCGCACCTGTAATTCCAATGAGTCGAAGCTTTAGTGAAGTTCTTAATTAAGTTATCTTGAGGTTAATTCAATACACACTATTGCTTTTATTTTTATGTTATGCAACGCGGAAACTTAAGAAACGTTTATTTTTATACATCACAGTGGTCACAGCCTTAATTTCATGCAATGCTTCCGTGTATGCTTACACCTGTCACAAGCTATGCTAGAATGTGAACACAAACTCAGGATAATTCACACTATGAACAGCCGAAGCAGCCGTGTTTGATGCTTGTCGAGGGAAACATTTTGAGGATAGGTGTATGCGTAGAGAAATACACCTTATTTAAATACAGTTTGGCGCAACATGGGCGCATAACTGTGTAAGTACGCAAACCCAGTGGCCTGAGTGTTGAGTAACCCAAATGTAGGAAATTACAGAAATCGAAAGCGACCGCGCTATCATCGTCATGATCATCATCAGCTCACTTTATGTCTACTGCAGGACGAAGGTCTCTCCCTGCGATTTCGCATTACCTCTTTTCTGGGCCAACTGATTCCAACTATGGCCCGCGAATTTCCAAATTTCCACGCCCCACCTAGTCTTCTGCCGTCATCGACTGCGCTTCCCATCTCTTGGCACCAATTATGTAACCCTAATGGTCCACCGGTTATCTAACCTGCGCATTAATGCCCTGCCCAGCTACATTTTTTTCTCCTTATGTGAATTAGAATATCGGCTGTAGACGTTTGCTCTATGATCCAAACCACTCGCTTTCTGTCTCTTAATATTATGCTTAGCATTCTTCTTTACATCGCTCTTTGCGCGGTCCTTAACTTGTTCTCGCGCTTCTATAATATACGCCATTCCATTAAGACGATGGTGCATGTATTATAGACACTCGTATGTCGTGATATATTGTTTAGTCGGAGTAGAGGTGCCCCTGACTTACGCTGCATTGTTTATCGAACTTCTGCAGCGTCTGCAAAGGCACCAAACCACCCATCAACGCGGTAGATTCCTAAAGGGAGTGGGGGATCAGGCAACTGAAGCTGGGCTTTAGAATTAAGCATTGCTATGCAGTAAGCCTGAAGCATGAGATATTTTGGTGTGTGAGGTACGAATGTTCCTTTGTCTTTCACAGTAATGTTTGTTATGTAATGCGAAACTCTTGCACAGTCTTTAAAGGGAAGCTGAAGAGTCTGTCGAATTCAATAAGACGCTCATATACGGATGCCGGAACCTTATAAACCATGTAGGTAAAATTTTGGGTTGTTTTTCAATTAGGAGCGACGTAATCGTAGGTTAAAATTGCGCTGTAGCTCCGCCCCCCGTCGAATGCCGCGCGCTGCTGCTGACGCTGACGATGCGAGCGGAGACCGGAAACCGCGGTGTTGTGACGTCAACTCTAGTGTTTTGTTCCTTCGCAGCCTGCGCGACCGTGCCTGACCGTGCTTGTTTCTGCGTGCGTGCCATCGTAATCTTCTTCGATCGACCCTGCATTCCTTTGTTGGTGCGTCTGCGTGTATGTGGAGTGGTAGTCAACGTGCGTTTGCATGTGCTGGAAAGCCGGCGCATGCCAGGACGCTACGCTCCCCCCTTCTCTCGCGCACAGCGAGAAGCCGACCGTCTCAAGTAGCCGACGGAATTCGCCGCCTTTACTACTTCGGTTACTATTAGTGTGCGGATGGCGCACAGATCAAGCTCACTACACATACTGCATGAACCGGGAAGCTTTTCACGCGTTTAAACCGTCTTTGTAGATTGCCGACAGCTTTGGACAGCGCACAAATGTCGACGATCGCATCCCCGCTTACGTTCCACGAGAAGGCATGCAGGAACACAACACTACAGTTGTTTGACCGGAAACGAGCTCACTAGATCGGCGAACGATCGGCGAGATCACTAGATCGCTTTGCAAAAAACATACTCGCCAAAGAGCATTTCCAACACGAGGAGATCCCAACACTTCGCTTTCGTTCGCGTCGAAAGCACTGCTCGCACCAGCATCGTTTGCTTCTTCGAGAGGCCGGCTCTTCGCAATCGGCTCGTACATGTAGGGAGTAACGCCGTACTTCTCAGAAAAACGCAGTCTCTCTAAATTTTCCATTACCTCTTACTTTTCCATTACAGCACCAAACTACCTGGCACCGCGCTTCAAGGATGGCGGCAGCGGCCGGTCACTAGAGTTGACGTCACGAGGCGCCCGACCAATCACAGGCGGAAACGAGACGCGCGAGCTGGGCGTGTCCGTTGCTGCACTTTTCCTCGAAATAAAATATATTTGCGCTTTCTTTTGCTCAATTTCGATACCATATTCGAATTCGGAGGGTTGAAAACCATTATGTACACATGTTCACTCATTTTTTCTGGAAAACCTTTCAGCTTCCCTTTAATCCTCTCACATTCCCCACGTCTAGGCACACTAACTTTATACAGTTAAAATTCATATAAAGATTGAAGGAACTTTATGTTTGCAACTGTTGGGCCAAAGGTCTATGACAATTTATTTTTGTTGGGTGCAGTATAACTTGTTATTATTTTGAAATCACATTATTTTGGTATAGGAATGATTTTTTCGTTTCTGTGTGTTGTTGGTCGCTGTTGCCTTGTGTTCACTGTGACAAGCTACCACAACTGTAAGACAGTCATATTTTATGGTTTATTAATCTGTAATCTGCCGCGTATGTCGACAGCGCGGCGCCCTTTTATGGATACGTGGTGCCGTTGTGTACTGGCAGAGACATTACCTCAAAACATATGTCCTTAGGCCATGTTTAAAATTTCTGGTGATGAGTCACTAGCGTTCCTACTTTAAAGCAAGGGTTAAGCGTTCTTGGCTTTAACCCCAAAAATATAGAGCAGTACGTTTCCATTATTATCCATCAATTCAATTTTAACCGGATACACTCAGTGAAAGCAAATTTACAACAAAGCTAAAACGAAACTCTTACACACAGCCACAAGCAGCATCCACTCCGATGAGAGTAGCCTGACCAAGAGAGTAGCAACCATGAGCTAGCCGCTTCGCAGTCCCTGAAACAGTTTGGACAAAATTTGCAGACGCGTAGTACTCCTATAGTAAAACATTCGCACCACAATTTATGTGAAGAGTCTCATATTAGCTGACTTACGGTCGATTACAAGTTACCCTGCTCCACAGTCATGCTTTTCCTCTTAAACTCGTTCGCCGACTGATCGGGGCTATACTCTGTCTTCAGTGGCTCTGAGTCATGATAGGACGTCGTGTCGTCTACTTCTGGTTTTCTTGGAGCAAGCTGGCGACGCCTCTAAAACGTCTCTGCCAGCCACCTGGCCGTCGATCACCAGGGAGAGCTTTCCAAGCATCGCTCTTTGCGAGTATTCTGCCGCAGCGCTGGGCGTGTCTGGTATTCTGGTAACCACACGGGAGCTGGGAGATTTGACAGATGGTCGAAGGCGTAAAGTTTCTTCACACTACTGTATCTGTGATGAAGGAGCCTTAACGTAGATGTACGATAGCGGCTTGATCCGTCTGCATGCTCCTGCCACCTGGTGGTGCAGAGCTTAACCAGCCAAATAAAGAATTAAGATTTCTTTATTTCAAACATTTAGAAAAGCAACGTGTTCAGAATTACGCTCCTCCCAAAAATTTGCACCACCAGGAAAGTAGAATACACTTGGTTAATGTTGTATTGGTTCTGTTTTACGTTGAGCTGTGTGCCACGAGGTGGCTGCACCATGCAGGCCGTTCACGTTTGCGACTCCCCTCATCCTGCAAAACGCCCAAGCCCAGTCTGCTTGTGTTTGCGTTAACCCAAATGCCGCACGCCCGAAACACTATTGTGGTATATAGTAATCCTCCGTCGTCAAGAGTGGGTAGCAAACACGCAGATGCTGGTTCTGATCAGATACCAGCAACCAGCACTGCAGCCACTCCGCTCTCGTGTTTGCCTTGCCGAGGGAAACAACGTCGCAGCTTGATATATTGCCAAGTCGCTACATTTCCAGCCCACAACGCAAGGGTAAACCTCAGGGCTCGCGAAAAAAAAAGAACAGATCGAGACAAACCCAGAGCGCGCAGCTCGTGTCTACACTGAGCACGTAGTAACGCAAGCAGACAACACTTGCTCTCTGCGGGAAGTGCTCGAGTGTAGGGAGAAATGGCCTTTGTGCACTCTCCTTCTGTTACTTACGTTTTATAGCAAGGCATTAACTAACATTTCAACTATTGGGAACAACATCTGTGCACCATAAAGTTGGGAAAAATATCGAGGGTGCCATATGGTCAACTCGCGTCAGATGGTCAGGGGCGGCTGAAAACTCAGGGATGTGGCGTATTGCGATCGGCAGCGAGGTGCAGTACGATACACTCTTAGAGGGGACGCGCGGGCGCCTGACCGGCAGTCCACGGACCGCTAATTAACTGCAGGCGAGATTTGGAAGCACGGACCATGCGCATAGAATCATAAGGCGCCTGCCTGCTTCGAATCGTCTGTCCTCCACGCCAGCGCTCGGCACGCGCTAGCAAGAGCTGGCCCTTCCGGCCTTTTTGTTTCTGTTTTGGAGTGTGAAGCAGCTGAAAACAGCTGTGCTTCTGCTTGTTGAATAGGCGGACGTATTATGGTTGGAAGGGCAAGCTTGGTATGCTCACTGCGTCGGGATTTAATTGCCTTGTCTTTTATCAAAAGTGACCAATTGCTGCGAGCAGTATGTAAAAAATATCACTATATTATGGAGAGAAAAAAAGAAACTTTTTTTTCTGCTTGCTGAATGCCCGACGAGCAGCAGACAGAGCGGCGGCTAAATAAATCGCACCGCGGAGAAACGGAAGCGCTCTCCAGCGCTTTCCGAGCGTAGGGGCGGAGAAGTCGCAGACGAAGCGGGGCACGCGCCGCCCTTACCACTGTATGCGCATGCGCCCCGTTTACATATCTCGTCTCCGGTTAGCGCCGCGCGCGCCGCAGTTCACGCGTCTTATAATACCTTATAAGGAATTGCACGCTTTACGCTGAGCACTTAAATGCATCACTTAGGGAAAAGCGTTTATACAACATCGTCAAAATCTTTTCATGGTTCCTTAAAGTAATCTTTATTTTTTTTTTCTAAACTGCATCCGTTCTGCCTGCGCCTGCAACGATAACTAGAGCCAGGAAGCCCGAGTATATTGAAGGTGGGACGGGGAGGCGGCACCGTAGTGGTTAGCGTGGCCAACTCCGACGTGCGTATTGCTGCAGTTTCATGGGCTCAAACTCCTGTGGCGGTGCTTGCGAAGAAAGCTTTCTGTGCGATCCAGGGATTGTGACACTCAAAATGCTGCGGAGGCGTGACCACAACGGCCGCCGTCAGCGTAACGTAAAATACGGACGAGCAAGGTCAACGAAGTTTTTTTAGCATTGCAATGCTCCCGCGGTAAAACACTACAGCGGCCAATGTGCGTGATAGGACATGGTCAGCCAACATGTTTCTCACTGCCAATAAAGAGTGTGATACGCAGCAAATGGCCCCGTTTAGGCATACATGTTCTTATCGCGATTAGGAAAATGTCAACCTAAAAATGTGCGTGCACGTAACAATTTGCCGGAATCTGTATTTTTTCCTAAATATATAAGAGTCTTTTAGACAAAACGGAAGTGTGGAAGTTTTGGGTGCTGTTCGACATTAAGGTAACGCATTGACAAGATTGGACTGCAATACGGATAACGTTGATCAACACGCAAGTAAAGAAAAAAAAACGCTTTTATCGAATGTTTTAATGTAGTTTGTACTTGTGCTTTATAACGAGGAGGGCTTACTTGCGGCATAGAAAATAACTACAAGAACGTAAAAATATAAGTGCAACACTCCATCCTGCCGGAAGTCCAGCAAGATTCACTGCACCTTGTAGTTTGCACTCATTTTGGACTCTAGACTCCATATCCATCAAGTTTTTCACAGTTCCTGCTCTGATAAAAAAAGAAAAAAAAAACTACGAGCAGCTGTAATATAGCCACCGTCACTGAGGAAAGACTGGCATTGAAGCTTGGACACATTGCACCGCCTTTTTTGTGCATTTGACGTATGGTGGAATAAAGGTAACACATTCTAGCAAAGCGATGGTTCTTTTAAGTCTTTAGGTATGACATTATAGTCCGCGTGCCTAAATCAGTTCGTTGAGTAACCGGAGGATACTTATCATCTTTGCCAAAACCTCCGCTATGTTGTCAGACTGAACGCCGCACGCAACAGCAGCGTGACATCAGGGAGGAGCTGTGCGTCGATCCTCTCTCTCTTACATGCATAATCACGCGAACGGCAATTCAAATTTGGAGTGGGAGATCTCGGAGCACAATCACGCCGGAAGAATTCTTCCAACCGATACTGCGTAGAAAAACGACACGACTACCTCTAATTTTGTATACAAACATATCCACTTACTGCCGTCAACAAAAAAAATTAGTTATGCAATTTTAGTTACTTGGGCGGCTGAAAGCGATAATTGCCATCTCACTTTGTGTCCCCCTCGTTACACAACTTATTTGCACAAGTAGTCTTCGCGTGCCTCCCAGTGCCTAACTTTAAGAAAACTATACCTTATTTTGTAAAGCCTGCATAATCTTTTTGTTTTAATAAAATTGTAGTTTGAGTGGCATGGTCAGGTGGCGTGCTATGGTTACGACGTATGTCAAAAATACCACAAATGTAGCAACCCAGACGGACAAAAATGCCGGCATCATGGTATTGGTGAAATCACTGGAAATCTCAGGACAGCGTTAACTATGTCGGGTTGAATATTTAAAAAAAGCCATCAGGTTGACAGGTTGGCCAAATTTTGCGACAGATAAATTGGCTGTAGAAGAAGTTCAGCTGAAGCCCGATGGTGGGAAACAAGCCGAGAACCTCGGCCGGCGTTGTAGAGAGCCCCATTCGCTCCTGTGGCCGAAGCCACTGCCCGGCAACTGTCGGGCAACTGCACACATAAGCAATAAGACTTGGTCTTCATTCGTTACAGGGTTAGTCTGGCTAAAATTAGGGACGCGGACTCTATCACATGAGACACATTGCACTGTACGGTGCAATTTGTCGACAGCTGGTAACGATGTTCACGCGATATGGCTGCAAACAAATTGTCTCTTATGCCGACTCTCACTTTCCTCGAACTGCCAACATTTGTTCATGATACCGTTGACAGTCGCACAACTCTTGAATTCAACTAAATGTGAGGAGTTGCGCGAGGTACCTTTGAATATGCCGGCAGCCTCCTTGGTTTTCGATATCTGCTAGTCTACCTTGCAGCTATATAACTCGAAACTCCATTATCGCACAATCATCTCTAACAGCAGTGTTTCTTCATGCACATAGGTAACAGTGGCGTGACAGCATTTCGACAGCTAACTGGAAATAACGTATACATTGTACACAGAGGCGTACCTGGTCCGGCGGCCCGTAAATGTGAGCAGCTTCGGCCATAGCATGCTAACGGACGGCTACACAGAGATAGTTGGCACAATTTTTGCGTCGGGGCTGGTGCCTCAAGGTGCAAAACCTACTTGTGATGGTGTCCATCGCATGGTACAAACAAATCTGTTCTCTATTATCAGTTGCTGCGGTTGCCTATGAGTGTTTGGGAAATATTTGGGGCGCCTTAAAAACCGCCCACCAAGCCACATAGCAAACTTTGGTTATTCGCTGGAACTTGTTGCGCGTCCTCTGGTGAGTGTTCTGCCGCAAAACGTTTTTTTTCAAATCGGCTCATTAATAGCACAGATAGAAATACTTCAGTACGGCGAAGCCATGATTTCAGCAGGCGAGCTTCACTGCCAAGCGAGACACTTTCTACATTCGACGCTTCTGGCCTTTGGAAGCGAAACTACTTCCCTGTGTTCTCCCATGCCGAACCCCGAGAATCACGTAACGCATACGTCACCCAGACTGACAAAAATGCCGGCATCATGGTCTTGGTGAAACCGCTGGAAATATCCGGACCGCGCTAACTATGCCGGGTTGATTATTTAAAAACGCCATAAGGTTGACAGGTTGGCCAAATTTCGCGGATCACGTAACATATAAGCATGACGTAACGCATACGGCACGGACCCCACCTACATTTATTTCTCCTTGATTTTCTTTTTCGCGCTGCGCACTTTTGCGACGGCGTTGCGCGCGAGCGGTTGTGATTTTCTCGTTTCGCGCAGCGCACGATTTTGCTGGCTGTGCACAAGGACACATGACTAGTGGTATAATTCAGTGCTACATGAATACCGAGGCAAAACTAGCGGATCGCAGATCATGATCACGCGCTGGAACAGGGTAGAAAGTGGCACAGCTTTGGTACGTTCGCACTTGACTGCACGACCGTGGGAACAAGCAGACGAAGCGGAAGTACAGAAGTACATCTCTTGTTTTGGTGCGAAGTAAAACAAAACCCGTGCAGACATTCCGCTTATGTGTTTTGTTGTTTCGATAAACTTCAATTCATCAATTCAAGCAAGAGCTCACACAAATAAAAGATGTTGCGTTGAATTTTGCTCGTGTCACCACGAGCGACGTCACACTGCGGACACGGGTACCTAGGCACTGGGACACGAGCACGTCACCCTCCGGTTGGAGCGCGGTCGCCGCGAGGGAAAGAGGAAACGGCGTTCGGAGTGAAATTTCAGATCTTCCCGCGGCGAGTAGCGCTGTAATTCTTTGCAAGCACGATCGTTAGCGCGGGTTGTATGCTCCATGCTTGTCAGCTCAAAATGGCGAGACATGGTGACAGGCCCTTTAACGAAAGCAATAGGCCAAATCGAGCCGTCCACAATGGTATCTCTCCCAGCCCGTGTTCTACGTTCGGACGCTAAGTCTTGTGGACAAATAGAGACTGCGTTGGGCTTCGTGGCACTAATAAAATCATGGCTGCTTTTCAGGTAGCATATGAAATGCCCGGAAGCCATTCGCTGTGTTTTCGCTATCATGACTAAACGCACCTCAGGGCGATGAGTCATTTCCAGCCGGCGTGCGGCTAAAATTGACTCATCAAGAAGAGTGATAACGCCGGTGGGACAAGCTTTGTGGGGGAGTTCAGGGCAACGGAATAGCTTCTAATTCCATTATTTTTATTTAGTGCCCGTCATCACTACATCACCGCGGGAAGTTTCAAAAGATTAAAATCCCTACGCCAAGTGGTGCCGCCTACATGTGCTAAAAACCATAATCTCCTGAAAAGCTTGATATGTGGACTTTCATGGCGTAACTTGCACCGCCATCATGTTCATTATGAGCAGACCACAGCTTCGAAACTGCCAAAGCGAACTTTCTACACATAAATCCAATTCTCAATTATTGTCCCGCATTGTACACGTTGGTGGTGAAATTTACACCGCCAAATATACATGCCCGGCAGAAGACCAGGCACTACAAGGACTGACTGGCGAGTGAATTGGTTTTATTGCGCATATGCTTATCCAGTGTATAAGGGGCTATAAATACAGAGACAAGGAAAATCTTATATGAGCAGCAGTTACACACGACAAGAAAGGGGGTTAACCGAGGAGCCGAATTTTTATTAGTCATATCATGAGAAGCCAACAAACACTGACAGCAAGGACAACATAGGGAAAATTACTTGTGCTTAATAAATGAAATAAAGTAACGCATCGCACGCATCGAGCATCGCAATAATAAAGCAATAAAGTAAGCATCGCACGCAAAATGCGAAGGTTGTGGGTTCGATCCCCACCTGCGGCAAGTTGTTTTTTCATCCACTTTTTTTCCATTAATTTATCGTTGCTTTATTTCATATATTAAGCACAAGTAATTTCCCCTGTGTTGTCCTTGGTGTCCGTGTTTGTTGGCTTCTCATGATACAGCTGTTACACAGTATGTCAACCTGTCAAGAGAATAATCGTGTAGCTCCTGGCACATTAGTGTAGATCACAGAAGCTTATCTCGGTCTCGCAAATAATGATTTACGGTTGTCTCAAGTGTGCGTATTTTATGTTGTTTTTGCTGATGTGTGCTGCGCTGTTATTCCCTTGGCATTGGTAGTGTAGTGTGTTTGCAGCATGAGTGCACTTTTCTTGCCTTTCCCCTGATACCCCAATGTGTATACCCACAATAAAGTTATTTTAGATACAGCGGTTCTGGAGAGTGTTCTTTTGTTGCCTGTGCATATTTTACACTGTAACCTTTGCCATCTATACCTGCCAACTAGCCTAGCTTTCCATCTTGGCTCAGTGTTCACTTCCAAGATTCCAATCGGGGCATTGTTTCGCGAAAGTCAAGTTTTGACAATGTGCTAGGAGACAGTGACAAAAATAAAAACAGATGAAGGACAGCTAATTCCTTGAGGAAAATCAGCGCCTTGCCTAACCGGTGTATCCAAGACGTAAGGTGGCTTAGCCGCGATAAGAAATATGAATTTGGCACGTGTTCGAGAAAAATATTAATGAGGCGATTGTAGCGAAGGTGTGGTCTCTTTCGCAAATGGACTTCAATGAATGTGATACGCAAGAGCGCTCGCAATAGTTATTTGCAGCGGCTTCGATTACTTCGCATGACAAAATCAATTGCGCAACCAGGAAGAAATTCAATGTCGAGGGCACCTCTGAGTCAAGAGGGAAACTTTGACAGTGCACGCATGAGCAACCATGAAGACAGAACATGTTCCTAATGCGCTCCAGCGGCATTTATTGTTTAGTTCGTTAGTTTCATGACACCATTGCAGCGCGGGGACTGTGAGAGACGCCATAGCAATGTACTCCGCAGTGAATTTGGCCACATGTGGCTCGTTAAAGTGGACAGAATGCTGGGTGCACGAGCTTTGTACCATGAAATTGTTAGTGTGAAAAGTAGAGCTGAGAAACGTTTCAGGCTTTTTCTCAAGGATTTAAGAACAAGCTAGAGCTCTGTTGAAGTTTAGAATTTCAATAAAACGTGGGAAACAAGGAATGGTAAGCAGGCACAATGTTATGCGTGTGGGTTGATTATGCGGCTAAATGATAATCGCTCAACCCTCGTGTCAACCTGTTGAGAGTCGTTATCAGAAACGTTTACTAACTTATCACGTTACCCTTGCAGGGAAGGGACCAAAAACGAGCGCAATTTCGTATTGAGAAAAAATTCTGGTCATGGAAACGGACGACGCGTACCGTCCTTTTGAAGTGTGTAGACTAATCAATGCGATTTTGAAACTAATTACTGGATGTTCACTTTCTCCCATATTTTATGCGCTGCATGAGAAGTTCAGTTGGTTTTCCCAACCTCCCCAGTGAACTATATAAGTTACAGTGCTCCAGCCTTTGACACGCAATACTCGCGCCGCATGGAGGCCGGCGCTTGTTAAGCCATTGGTGAGTGCTGGGTGTCGGCTGAAGTTCCAAATGTATTAACAATGCACCAGAAAGGATCATGCTCTCACGTGACCAAAAAAATGCACCGGTACAACGTCCCCAGCATCCATCGGTTGGATCAAAATTTATCGGCATCTACACACTCCGAGTAGCGAGCTTCAGCCGCTGAGCACTGTGCTTTTTATACGAAGTAGGAAGCATGTTGTGTGACGCGCAGCAGTAATTTATTCTGTACAGGTGGACTACGCGATTCGGAGGAAATTATTTATTTCATCTTGCCACACTGACACACGGCCGTCATTCGCAACTGTTTCACAAATACTAAAATAACTTTATATAAGACCCAATTTGTATTAAGTGAAAAATGAGGCACATATTGGGTGTAATGTGTAGATATATATTACCGTGTCTGGCTTATTTAGAAATGCTGCAAATATTTAATAATCATAGTTTCAATCCCACTTGCTGGCAATTTAAGAGGTTCCGAGATTGTCTTGCTGCGTTCTTTGAGCGATGCACTTTGCTTATATTTGGTGAAAATAAGGGGCACGATATCGGCGACTTGTAGGCAACAGTCTACCCGCCGTGTTAGCTTAGCGGCTATTGTGTTGCACTGCTAAGCACGAGGTCACGGGATCAAATCCCGGCCCTAGCGGCCGCATTTCTATGGGGGCGAAATACAAAAAAAGAAAGAACGCCCGTGTCTCGCGCCTTGGAGGCTCGGTAAAGATACCCAAGCAGCCAAAATTTAATCCGGAGTCCCCCACTACGCATGCCTCATAACTAAATCTTGGTTTTGTCGAGTAATACGTTAGAATTCACTCCAGTCAAAGTATGTGATGATGGCGATCTTCGCAAGAAATTACTTATGAAAGTACTGCGAAGCGTTGTCCTTTTATTAACAAATGTTGCCTACAGGCGAAATGTCAGCTTTCTTTTTTCTGGCTGAATTTCAGTACAACGTTCCTGTCTAAATTTCCGTGGTCATCACTGAATGACAAGCAGAAAGCATAATTTGTTGCTTTAGAGTAGTAACACAATACTAGGTAGAAGTAGTTCGGCACGTGACTTGCTTTCGTTTGAATACACGGTGAGGGGAGAGAGACCGATGCACGATCTCCGACTACAGTGGTCACACACGTGATGCAGATCAAATAAACGTACACGTATGGTTCACAGATGACCAGAGCTGTTAGCACAAGTTCCAGATGAAGTGCTCGAAAGCGTCATACGCGGGCCAGGTTTCAAACGGTCGAGTGGTAAGCGGGTTCCCTGTTTAATTACGGGGGATTGAAATAATTATTTCAACTACCCGCAAAAAGCGGCTTCCCCAGAGATTGCGTTGCGATTCTGCAATGTCACACAAGCTAGCAGCATTTCCTTTTCTGTTGTTGTTTTTTTTGCATTCCTACGATGTTGCAGTGGGGCAACCAAAGTCGGTACATTATCGAGCCTGCGACCTCATGAAGAAAAAGTTGACAATGAAAAAAGGTGATGAACTGCTGAAGATTGCCCAATCACTGAACCACCAAGTAAATGACATCAAAGACTTGTATATATACATGCCAGATAAAGGAAACAGAGGCGCCTATGAAAACAGTCCGAACAAAAAGACAAAATTTTCTTCTTCATCCTCATACGCTATTCCATCGCTTACCGCGCAGCGCATCAACAGCACAAACAATAGTTGGCTCACGAGGCTCACAATCACGGCATATAATGCAATAAAAAATCATGTGTGAAATTTTACAGGACCCTTTGCCAGAATCTCACCGGCCTTCCCTCAGAAAAGCCCGGCCCGGAAAGATATGTGCAGTGACCGACACAGTACCAGCCCTTGTCAATGGCCGGTCTTCGTGTTTGCCTATATTGGCATTTTGAGTGTCATACCTATCCCAGCTGTCCACCCTTTTTCGGTGTCTACATATCATAACACTAATTAACCGGGGAATGAACCTGTTTCCTCCGTGTTGTTTAGCCTAAGCGAAGCACATCTCCAAATTCCATGGCTTGAAGAAAGAAGTGCTGAAAGTGGACATCAGAATACATTTAAGTACCCTTTCTTTACGTTTCTTTTATCAAAAATACAGCGACCACAGGCACAGGTATAACGATTGCTCGACAACACTCACTAGGGGCGCTATAACGTAAAACTATTCCAAACTTTTCTATTCCAATTCTGCTATCAGCCCTCCGCGATTGGTCAAAAACTTTTTTCGACCACCCCCCCCCTTCACCTGTCTGTCACGCGACGTCATGAAAACCGCAATACATCCCCATCTGATATGATGTGTACACACTGATTATGTATGATTTGACAGAAAAAGAAAAACAGTTATTTCTGATTCGGCCCCTTTTCGCCATTAGCCCTCGGCTATTGGTAAAAAGTTTTCGGGCTGCACCCACTTCACCTGCCTGTCACGCGACGTCACAAAACCGCACGAACTCTCCGCATCAAAGTGACGTGTACGCGATAAAGATGCATTAATATGCCGAACAAAACTGAATTTTTTTTCGGAATAGCCGCAGGCTGCCCCATTCCGAAAGGAATAAAAGATGGCTGCGGCCGATCGCTGAGACGCTGGCTACTCGCAGCTGCCGGAGAGCATGGGTGTATTTGCGTATAATAAAACTTCTTGCGTTACCGTGTAAGGTTTTCAAGCACTTTCGGCACGTTTAACACCTCATTCTGCCATCTATTTTTGCTGAGGGTCAGTTTTAGCGTCATTCTTAAGCTTCCATTGCATGCCGCCGCGATTTTCGACCAGCCACCACAAGCTAAGTAAGGGAAAGCCGACCAATCGCAGGCGCCGGCACCACCCTCTTCATCCGGTTATCGATTTTCAGTGCAGTGGCTCTGCCCCAGTGAATCCCTCTCCACTTAAGCGTTCTCCTCGCCTCTTGTCAGCCAATTAGATAAGACAAGCCACTCAGTGTAGGCAATGTTATTCGTTTTTCAAGCAAACAAAAGTGACCTCCTCTGAACGAGGAGAGCGTTTGATTGGTCTGTTCAGACAACCCTGTGGGTGACCGCCCGGTGCTTGCGTCGGTGGTATACGCAAATTTGACGTCAGGAAATTGGAATAGAAACATATTGGAATAGTTTTACGTTATAGGGCCCTAGTTTAGTGGCGGCATTGTTTTACTATGCAAACTTCAACGCTGCAATTTGAAACTTTCTCATGTCATTATGTCTACGACTATAAAATTTACAGCTCTTCATGGGGTACACCTGCCAAAATTAGCCATCTTCATAACTTCAAAGCGAATTATGCTGTCCTTCGTGTCACATAGAGTTCATTACGAGCAAATGCGGGAAACACTGGAACTTTCGCACCATAGGTTATCAGAAAGTCAAGACATTTTTCTCCAGCGATAAACCAGCCACTTTCATCCAAATATAAACATTTAAGCTAATAAGGTTACTCGAACATCCGCTGAAAAATACTATTGCGCCCCGTTTCCACTTTGTGGAACCTACGCGGAGTGGCAGGCTCAGCTCCGGGCAGGCATAGTCTGTTCTGGTTACTACACTGATGTACTCCAAATCTAAGGTACGCCAGACTACACTGAATAAACATTTAGTAACGATTCCGACCAACCATCTGAAGTTAACCGACGAGAGGTCTCTCTTCTTCGTCAGTTCGGGTTAGGATTTGCCTTATCGAAGGCTCACTGAAGGGTAAACTTGAACGCGCCGCAGTGGCTTAGCGGCTATGGTGTTTCGCTGCTAAGCCCGAGGTCGCGGGATCAAATACCGGCCCTGACAGCCGCATTTCGATGAGGGCGAGATACAAAAGCGCCTGTGTTTCCGTGCATTGTGGCCACGTTAAACATCTTCTGGAGTTCAAAAATTACTCCGGAGTCCCCCATTACAGCGTGCCTCATATTCAAATCGTGGTTTTGGCACGTGAAACTCCGGAATTCAATTCAGGGGCAATTTGGATGGCGGAAATAGCTGCGCGCGACAGCGCCAGCTGCGAAGAAATGTCGACCACAGAGAGGGCCCTTCTTCTCGAACTGCTGTGCAAATAGAATCACTCTTCAACACATTGTTATGAGTGAACAATTGTCTGCTCTCCGCCCACAGGCAAGTGCAATAACACGCTCCCCACCTTCCACTAGTTCACAAGAGAGTGAAAGCGCATTTCTGGACCCGTATCACCGCTTGCAGCGAAATCGTTTTTGAGATAAAATTTGAGCGAGCCCTGGTGGTGAACATGTTAGTAAAGGTGGCCAGCCGGTGACAAAAAGCATTTACGTTTGTGAATTTAGCACCTGCTTTCTTTAGGGCAAGTGTTCTGCGTGAATCGCGCAACCAAGTCTGCTCGTCAGCATGCGTGCACAGAGTTTTCCCTTCCTGTCGTTCTTTCGTCATTTAACTTCCTTCCGTTTACGCCTTTCATGTTAAGGTATCCAACTAGATGCACTTCAACAGCCGTGGCTCCGCCTTTTCTTTCGCCTTTCTTGTCAATACACGTCACAATCAATATGCAGTTTCTTGGCATATGAAATTATACGATGCAATAATCGAGAACAATATGTAATTATCGCACAAAATGCTGAGATACCGTTTCGCTTAGAAATATATGGCAAGAGTGTAGCTCTTCCAGAAACTTGTACGTCACCCTCATGCCAGAAAGCGAAGGAAGCTAGGGCCACATGCTCAGGAAGTCGCTTCCTACTCGAAAGTCTGTGCAACAACTATACTAAGCTCTACGGTGCGGTTATTTGTCTATTTCCTGACACTTTGCAACACTATAATATTGCTATAAAGAAGACATTTTGACCGGTTATTTTAGCTATATATATATATATATATATATATATATATATACTTAGAGTCACTTGAGCTGCCTTCGGTGATATCACACGATCATACACAGATACTAGATATCGACATCATCAGGCATACCGTGCGTATTTCCTAGGCAATATGTGCACAATTATTATGCGCAAGCATACTTACTAGAATTTTAGATGCTGTCGCTCCCTCCATCGAAAAAAATAGGTACGGTATAACAGATCACAATAAATTCATTCACTTTAAGCTGTTTTAGCAGACTTTGCTTTTCAGTAACATTCGCCTGTGAAGAAAATTTCCATGGAGCAACATCGTCGTATGCAATCGTTTTATGGAGCAGCAACACAGTAAAATATTCGCGCCATACTTTTTTCCAGCGATGACACCAAAGCACGAGGGACAGCTCTGCTGCATCTCATCAACCGCAGTGACTCACTGCGCTTTTATTTTCCGTAAAATAGGTAGCCGCTCAACGGGGGCCTGCGCGGCGCCACCACCGTAGTTGGAGCTCGGATGGCTTGGACGACTTGGGGGACGGTGCCAACTGCTGGAACGAGGATGCTGACTGGCTTGGGCTTGACCTTCGTCAGGGTGTCGGCTTCGCGGAAGAAGGCGGTCGACGAGCCCTCAACGCGCTGCACGCTGGTGGCCGAGACGCCGCCGGGGGCCCGGAACACCGTGGTCGTCACGCTCGGTCCCGATGAGAGCCTCGACGTGAGGGTGAGGTTCTCGGGCCGAGTGACTGTGCTCAGAAAGGGAGTTGGTGCTGCTACGACGTGCGTCGCTGGTATCACGGCCGGCGTATTCGCCGCTAAGAAGGACGTCGCCGGTGGATCCGCCGCTATGAATGGCGTCGTCGGCGGTATCAGCGGCAACGGCAATGGTCCTGTGACAACGGGCGGAAATGCTGGTGCCACGGGACCAACAGAGATTACCGGCATGAGAAAGGAAGTTTCCGGTTCGGAGTAAGATTTCGGAGCTGGCTTAGGGGGTCGTCGATCGCCCCTTGGAGGGACGCCTTTCGTTTTCAGGTACCGGAACCTAACAGGGGGGAATGCCTGAGAGACGGTGACCAGGGCAAGAAGCATGAAGAGGCTGGTGCGGACCTGCACAAGGAAACGGTTTTTGCGTTGGTTTCATTTCTGAATGCCAGAACCTGAAGGACAGGAATTATGACTGACGACATTCTTTCTTTCGCGGCAAATGAGATAATCCAAACGTGCGCTCCTAAGACGTTTTTGGTGCCGATAAGGGCGGTTTTTTGTGTTGTCTGGAAGTTCTGAGAAGACCAACGTAGCATGGGGTTCCTTATTCAAATGACAGCGATCCAGACAAATAAGCACTTTTTCTTAGGTTTGGTGGAAAGAGACGCGTACGGAGCAGTTTACTTTAGTTCTATGCAAAAAAAAAAACATTTTGATGAGGGAGAAAATTTCTGATTATCCTTTCTTTTTTGTTTTTGTCGCTCCTGCAAGCGTCGTTTGGACCCGTTTCTTTTTATTGCGATAGCAAATATATAAACACCCCAGGTGCCATTTTTCCGTCGGCGTCACCATTACCGTGAGGTTCCGTATTAAGTCCACGGGAGATTTAAATCGCCGTTGCGCGTCTTAGGCTGTATGTGTGAGGGAAAGCGTGCGAGGGTGAGCCAGCGATCGTGCCTGTCTCGGGCCCGCAACGGCGGAAAGCGAGCAGGAAGCGCACCGCATTCCGTCGCACGCAAGGCTTCGGAGGGAACAAAGGGTTTTGAGGGGGGGAGGGCGCCTTCTACTCCGGGTGGCCCAGGCGGCCTCGCGCACCTGGCCGGACCGCTGTATCTTTAAATTCATCTGCGATGGGTACAGTGTCCGCACTACGGTACGTTTTCAAGACGTAGTTAGCGTTGATGCGAGCGCCTGGTCGAAGGCCAAGTCGCTCGCTGCTGCTGCCACGTTTCTTCACTTCTGCGTTTTGATTGCGAGTTTCCGCGGTCTCTCTCTATTGACCCCAGCTCTTGCGTGTGTCAACTCATCAGCTGTAAACTCATTCAACCGGCCTTTCCCGCAGCTGCTCTGCTCTGGGAGCAACTTGGTTTTTGCGTGACCGCGACAACGTCACTTGTGAGAAAATACAAGCTTCACTCGAAACAGTTTGGTAGGCTAGACGTCAAATGCAGGAGTATAAGAAATTAGAGTCATTGGAAAACAAAAAAAAATCTAACTGAGGTAGATATTTTTTTTTGCAAATTTCAGTGGGAATCACTCATGTCACGCCATAAGATGAGCCGCAGTGCCACGGTTTCATACGTGTTTATTAATGAGTATCGATGAATGTAGATGTCCCTCTCCTTTTTTGAAGATTTTCCTAATCGCCCACAAGTGCTAGGCAGCTTGTAATGCTTAGTAATGGCTAGCCTCCTACCTAACTTTATATTTTTTTTATTTCAGGAATACTACTAGCCTGGGAAGGCTGTGAGCAGGAGTCCGGTACAATATGCAAATACATAATTCAGACAGTACATATTTTGCATAACGTCGCTTGCACATAATATATATATATATTGTAATAGCATAAGAAGCCAACGAACACTGACACCAAGGACGACATAGGGGAAATTACTTTTGCCTAATAAATGAACTAAACAAACGATATATTAATGGTAATGAAAGTGGATGAAAAAACAACTTTCCGCAGGGGGGTAAATATCCCAGAACCTTTGCATTTCCCTTCCGATGCTCTACCAATGGAGCTACCGCGGCTCCGTTTCCCCATCCACTTTCTTGGGTACTTATGTTTCCTAGTAGAACCCTGCGAGTGCTAGCCAGCGCCACCACTCACAAACCTTGGTGGCATATGTGGAACATCCTTTCTGCCGCAGGCGTCTCGAGAACGGAAGGATGTTCCACATCCGTACTGGCACTCGACTGGTTCTTGAGCTAGCGATAATGACTTTTTAAATACTCTACATAAGCACTTCGAACACCATTGAGCGTAGTTAAGAAAAATGCTGGGTATACCTTCTTTGTTCCTTTTTCGCCTCAGTGCTCCCTTCAGTTGATAGTCGGCGTTCGTGTTGTCCACTTCTCTATTCTTGTGTCCTGTCTGCACGCCTCACTTCTATTTTCCATAACGAATGGGTATACCGTCAACTCCTGGGGTTTTCTTTCAGCCCAAATTTGGCAATAGTGACAACACCTTTGCTCAGATACGGAAACGTCGCTAATAGGTCGAACATTAATTATAGGAATGAAGTGCCGTTGGCTGCTAATGTCCTGAGTAAATTTTGAGCAGAAAAATCGATTAAAAGCTGATGCGAGCTGGGTTTTCAAATTAATGTTCACCATCAATAGAAAGACTGTACTGCGACTTTCGCGCAGAAGGAATATGCTGCCGGAACTTAACCGGAGCTGAACAGAGAAAGTTTTTGATAGTTACATTGAAGTAGTGGTTGTTTCGCTGTTGAAGTACTGTCTTTAAGATGCAGGCGTACGTCAAAAAGTTTAGATACGTTGGCTTGGGAAAGGTGTTGCCGGCACGTTTTTCTTATCCTTTTTGCCTTGCGTTCAAGGCGAAGAACCTCCTTATTAAGCCACGGTGTTCTTATTTTTAATTGTTTTTGTCCTGTGACTCACGAAATCTTTGATGCCCTTGAGCGCGAGACTTTTGAAGAATTGCAAGAGCTTATCGGCACTGCAATCGCTCGCTTGATATAATGAAAAAAAATCAGAAGACGAGTCGTCCAGCGCATCCAGAACGCCTACGTCATTCGCACGTCTGAAAATTAGAACAATTCGCACTTCTTTTTTTCAGTATATGGACCAGATTAAGCGTTGAGTTATTAGCTTGTGGTCTGATATATCGTCCAGAGTGTAAACTACGGAATCTTTCCCTAGTATACCTCTCCCAACACGACAAAGATCAAGGATGGCTTTAGCGGTTTTGCGAAGACCAGTCGGTGCTCTAAATAGCTGTGATAGGTCATGGAAAGTAACTAAATTCATTAACTGTTCAGCAATAACCCTCAGAGGCTCTGTAAAATACCTCGCTTTTTTTTTACCTCTATCTCAATCCAGTTTTCCAGAAGGTAACAGGCCCTTAGTTGGTTCACTTGCTGATTCGCGCTTCAGCCCCAGTGATTAGATTCTCCCCGTTGGTATCATCGCTAGACTCTCCTTGGATGTACCACGTCCCCATCTTTCACAACAGTAGGCCTTCCGTTTACAAATGTGCGGAGCCATTTTCTTTATTGAACAGTTATTTCACTAGTTCGTCAGCACGTTCACTATCCTCTACGCAAAGCATATTTTGCATGGAACTTTAACTCACACCTATTGATCACATAATAAGCTCCAGAAATCGCCACTTCTTAGAAGAAAGCCATCGTTTTATACGCGGCGACCACTCGATGCGGTGCAATATGTTACTTCACTAGAGAAGAACAACTCTCACCATGGTCTTGCTTCAGTTCCTCCGAAGACTCTCAAGAATGGCACTGCTCTGCTGGTGCCTGACGTTATTAGGGACGACAATTTATAGGAACTCGTCTACGGACGATTCATAGAAAGGAGGCACCTGTACCTAAGGGATGACAGCTAAATAAGAGAAAAAGAGAATAGCGTTTTCCATACACCCCAGCATTGTCTTAACGCCGGGTCAATCTTTCACTGTCAATCTCAAAGGGAGGTTGAAATTCAAAGCAGCGCACTACGCAGAGCGACAGAGCGCTCGTTCTCAAAAAAAAAAAGAAAAGAACAAAGCAGCAGTGTCGAAGCAGTACCAAGAATGTAAGCGTATTTTATTTTTGTTTGTTTGTTTGTTTTTGCTTGTATATGCATTTTTTTATACTTTACACTTGGTAAAGATCATGTAGAAATCTCCTTGGCACATTTTCTTCCTACAGCTTTAGCAGTATCGCTACAGCTCTATAGAGATGTGACTTAACTTTATTGCATATCAGATCTTTTCTTTGTTCCTGTTACGCTTTTGCAGCGCCTGAACACTGCTATTTTCGCATCTCTCCTCGTAGACAATTTTGGACCCTTATAATCACGCATTGTGTGTGAGCGGTGGCTCCGCCTTAATGTTGGTGATTTTCAGCGGATGACTTTCTTCGAAAAGTAAATAACTAGGGGAAACTGTTCCTACACCTTTCTCCCTGGCGAACTCATCAATCACGACATAAGTATATGCAAGAGCTTTGAAGTAATGACGTTTTCGAGGTGTGAACTATACACATCTGCTAATAGTGGCTCATGATTAACTCTCGTCGTTTTATTGTGTTTTGCAGGTGGTAGACATCGTCTGACAAAAAAAAACAACCTGAAAGTACATTTTCGCACAAAACTATTTCTAGAGTTCTAGTAAATGTGTGACAGGAACTCTACCGCACAGCAAACAAAACAGGCATTCATTCTTGACGGCAAGATTTTTTTTTCATGGCTCATGACAGAAGCTTTGGTTACCATCTGTGAACATCCAGCTTTACGATGACAACCAGCGAAACGCAGACACGAATATAGAACGTCGCAAAGCAGTTCCGATATTCCTGCTTGTATCGGCGACCTTAATGTCATATGACTTGCTTAATGGTAAGTTTTCTTTAGTGCCATCTCTAGTTTCCTGGGGGTGTCGCCTACTGTTGTAATTACTCGAGCAAACACGATTCACGTTTCACCACACTGGTCACAAATGCTGGAAAAAGCTCGCCTCACTGCTGCGATGATTTTCAGGTTTCAGTTTAACGCCCAGGTCTTAAGTGGTAAAAGACACACGACCGTAAGGTGTCGTGGAATTCAAAATACAGTAATTTCCCCCTTAAGGCGCTCATTATCGCCCGTGGTTATAATAAATTGATGTTTTCCCTGCAGTCATGCTTGCACCTTCTATAAGCATAAATTTCCCCACCATACTCTATATTTAGATAGCTTTAACTGTCAAAGTCCAAGATAGGTGACGTTGTCATAGAAATTGGACAGCTGTGCGAGAAAAAAAAAACGGGAGGAAAAGAGAAGGGGCTTGCTCAGTCTCAAATCTCGAGAGTTTCAAGAATAGCGATTGTCGCAAAAACTTTCTTTCAAAGTTTTCAAAGGCCGTGGAAATCACTCAATGCACTTTAGGAGACCATAATGTGACAGCCATATGAAGCAAATAGATAATGAAGCCTAGTTATCTGATGGCTTCAAACGGTTTTGATTAACACAAATCAGACCCTTCGGTTACCCCTTTTCTCCTATAATGCGACAAATATGACGAAATACGGTATATGACAGCAAATGCTCAGCAGCTCTTCCCTAGTGTAGCGCTTAAGTTGCACTAATTTACTGCGCGCAGTTTATAGGCTTTTTCTTTATTACCGATAATTTAAAAAAAAAACAACCTCGAAACATTATAGGGATAAGAAAGCAGAACCGGATCTTCATCCTTTTTTATATTTTTTGATAGCCTGCACTGTTTCTCATCCAAATTCGCGTGCGACAACGAGTCCGAGAAAAGGCACTCTTGCACTGAATTCGAATACCCACAGCTTGCCTTTCCAATTTTCTCCTGCTACCCAATTAAGCAAGTATGCCAGTAAGTGCTGCAGTTAGTACTCCAAGGGCGTGAAACCCTTTCACTCTTATTACATACTCCGTAGACGAAAAAAGAACTTCGCAAGAACAACTAAGAAACGTAGTTTTGCATCTCGACTACATTCAATATTATTTAAAGTTCCATAACAATGTATCGGCAAAACTTTTTCATTCCCGGGATCAACTACATTAGCTGAAAAAGTTTTTTATATTTAAAATCTTGCACAACGACGAAGACTATGATTAGTATGATAAAAAACTGCTAATAGATTTCAATCGACAACGAGCCCACCGCATTTCACGGAAGTGTTTTTGTTTCTTGTGTGGATTCGGCGAATCAATAGTCCAACGTGAGAATTGGCAGCAACCGAGTATAACTTGCCTCACAAATTGCTCAGTTATATTACTTTGTTATTTACAAATTCGCATTCAGTTTTCACTAGACTGACCGAGTTCAAGCTTAAGCCTATGACGCTTAGAGATATTTCGGAATCGGAGCCCTTGAAACCGAAAAGCTCACACACGCGATACATCTAACTGCGCTAGGAAAACATATTTCAGTTTACTGCTGCCAAAAAAGGTGAAAATTTGCGGTGACCTGAATATGTTAGTGCTCATCATTAACATACTTCTTAAACAAGCAACAACAACTTGAAATGCGAAATACTAGTGCATGAAGCAACAATGAAAATTTGTTATATGTAATAAAAAACAAGTAAAACCACGTATTGGAAAAAAATATTGCTTAAAACTAACTTACAATAGCCTTTAACTTAGAACTATTTGAATTGGTTTTTCTTCCGATATACTCGGGTCAAATTTAAGTAACCACCCGCGCAAGCATCGGGCGGTAACCCAGAGCGTTGTTTGAAAAGCCTAATCCAACGCACTCCTGGATTATAGGAGGTCACATTATTTTTTTGCTTTCAAGGCGAATATCATTGCCTACATTGAGCAGTTCTTTAAGTCTAATAGGCTGACAAGAGGCGAGAAGCGCGCCCAAGTGGACAGGGTTTCAACGAGGCAGAGCCATAGCAGTGAAAGTAGATAACTGTCTGGGGCCTGTGGTGCCTGCGACTGCGATTGGTCCGCTTACCCTTACTTAGCTTGCACTGGCGGGCCGTAAATCGCGACGGCATGCAACGCAAGTTTAAGAATACCGCTAATACTGATCCCCAGCAAAGAACGGTTAGCGGAGTGATGTCCTATACGTGATGAAAGACCACGATAACATTATATGTAATGTTTATGATATGCAAATAAATACATGCTTTCTGGCAGGTGCGAATAGTCAGTGACTGAGTCATCGGCAGGCCGCTACCTTCTATTCCTTTAGGAATGGGGCGGCCTCCGGCTATGCCGAAAAAAAATCAGCTTTGCTCGGCACATCAATCTATCTTTAATACTTTCAAGTCACTTTTATGCGGTGAGTTCTCGCGATATTGTGACATCGCGTGACATATATACGAAGCGGGCGCAGCCGAAATCTTTTGACCAATATCAGAGGGCGAATGTAGTAAAGGCGCCATGTCAGAAATAATTATTTTTCTTTTATTCGGTGCATTCAAGCGTAATCAGTTTGTACACGTAATATCAGAAGGGGAGCTATCGCGGTTTTCGCGACGTCGCGTGACAGACAGGTGAAATAGGGGCGACCTGAATACTTTTGTCCAATTGTGGAGGACTGATTGCAGAAACGGAATAGAAAAGTATAGAATTACTTTACGTTATAGTCTCCTACATCTCGATGCTTCCATTGCTCTGTTCCCGTTGACTAGTGTGTAGAATATATTGCATAACATTAATCACAAAGTATGCTTGTCTGGGCTGTATCTGATGCGTGGGCCCATACAATGTGTTTATTTTTACTTAGTTTATCCCGTAGAGTATGCACATTTGGCTGCCTTGCTTTGGCCAGGGAGTTGAGCCTTCTTCCATTCTAAATTGAAAATAAAGATCCCATATAAAAAGGTACTTGCGCTCCAAGATGACTTGGCGTCCTCGGCGTGGCAGTTGGGGTAAATGCTCCTGCTAGTGTCATCTCTAAAAAACTCTTCTCAGGCCAACGTAATAAAACGCTTTTATGAAAGTTTTGAAACTACATCAAGTCAACAACAGTTATCCTTCACTGGAGCACGAACGGATGGTTGCTTTTATTAACGTCGAAATTACCTTGAATTCTAATGTATGCATGTTAAAGAAGTGGAAGGACAGGTTAGATTGAGCAAGTACGGTAATTTTCAAAAGCCATTATTGAGGGCCTTACAGAAGAAAACCTGCCTAAATTCAGAGTACTACCGACCTGCTTCAGATTAAGAGCTCATTGCACCTGACACGTTTTTAATTCGAGGAAAAATCAATTCCCAATTGTTTGTGCACGCTTATCATGGTTCCCAAAAAATTCACTGTCGGTGCTCCATTCATACTGAATGACCTGCCCATCTTATTATGTCCCTGTTAATATATCATGAAAAGTTTGAGACTATTGCATCATGCTTAGAAAACACAACCTGTCGCGTCCGTTCCCTTAAAACAAAACTCTAGTGATTGGTTAGTACAGATAGATAATACCCTGTTTATACTAATTAGGCCAGCCTAGATTCTAGGCCAAGCCCGAAAATTCGCAAGGTCAAAAAAAGAAAAGAAAAGACATTCACACTTTCGATCAAATGCTATGCACTGAAAGCGATAGGGGTACCATTGTCATCAAACTCCCCCTATTGCATTTTAACAATAAGCGGAGCCAACATGGCACCATGCATCATCTTTGACAACTGCTGTTCCGCGCTAGGAGAGGTGCCCGGACGGGTGCAGAGAGACAGAGAGAGAAACAACTTTAATGAGCCGAGCTCGACAACTTCTTAGACGCCGTCGATGGAAGTGGTTCCCTCTTCACGGGACCCATATTCTTCCCTAGCCGCAGGCCCCTGGAGATCAGGACGAGCTGGTCTTCCAGGGCGGTGCTGGTTATCAAGGTCTGACGACAACGCTTGCGCAGTGATGAGCATTGGGATCAAAATCGTTCCACTCTCAAGTGTCTTGAACTTGGCGGAGGAAAATTTGTGAAATTGCTGTTGTTTGGCAAAAGGACAATCCAGTTCACTTTCTAATGTTTTCAGGATCGCCAGGTCGTCAGGATCGTCAGAAGTGGATGAGCACAGACCGGCAGAAATGTCAGACTACGCATAAAGCACAAAATGAAGCGAACCTCTAGGAAATTCGCAATGAATTTCAACATCAGTTAAAATTTGGCTAGAAACAATGCAAAACGCTATCTGGGCTTGCATTGAATCTCATGACGGCAACTCACCCTCAGAATTACCGTACGTTTCTCAAACATTTCTGCTAGGAACGCCAACATGCCGTGCTGTTCAATGAGAAGAAAGAAGCTTACAGTCAGAGACTTCTAGCCGTCAAACTAACAAAACACCTGTTGCATTGGTCTAATGAGCCAGTGGATGTAGTTCCCACGTTAGTCATAAAGGGAAGCTGGCCTCGGCCAAACCTTACGTTGACTGGCAAGACACCGACGGCTAACGTCTACCAGGGAGTGAAAGTAAACAATCAAATTGTCGGAAAGACACTCCAGCACCAGTAGAAATGCTGGTATTGCGCTTGAGTCATTCTTACTTCTAAGGCTGACTGTCGACGTTCCAGATAGATTCCGTGCGTGTTCAGAGGGTTCAGCAATACTCCAGCACTAAGTGTGCAGACCTTATCAGTTGTCTAAAGCAGCCTTCTCATTCGTCTCATTTAAATTCACAAACATTTCTTTGTTGTCTCTGCTTGAGCGCACGGCCTGCGGTTCGCCCCCGAAATTTCCGATAACCCGCAGGTCGCTCGTCGGAAGGCGTGGGACGAAATCAAGGACCAATATCTGCGTTCCATAGTGCATGCATTTTCCCAGCGTCTGAAGGCTTGTAGAAAGGCAAAAACAAGAATTTTCAAACTCTGTCCACATTTTTTTCAATTGAGAATGTTTAACGAAATCGGTGGCTAAGTTTAGTGTCCACATCTCAATTTTTTATCTTTTGACGTCAAAATAAGGTGGCGCAGGAAAATTGCACTACTCCGGTACAAAGGCGATACACAGGAATGACAACGATAACAGACCTGTGCGGCCTTGCAGAATCACCGTCCAAATTTCAGGCCGGCCCTTTGTTTCGAGTAGTTGTAGTAAGGCTTAAAGTCTCCTGTAACTAAACCACACAGTTTAAAATGTTGCCCGCATATGACTTCCCAGTTTGCAACGTTCTTTACATAGGAAGTGGTATCAAGAGGTTTCGACACTGGTTCAGTTTTGAAGGAAATAATTTATTTATATCCCTTCAAACTCTCTCACATTTAAAATAATACCCTTCCGCAGAAATACAGCGCTTCCAGCGTTCCTGACACTCAGAATATATCCGGGCGTCTTTCCGGGAAGAGTCGAGCAGCCTTCTGTAGTTCAAGCTTGTTTTATGCAGGCGCGTGTTGAAGTGGTGACCTTTCAGCATGATTTTCCATTTCGGGAAGAGACCGAATTAAGGTCAAGCTAACTGTAAGGAATTGACGAAATCTGGTACCTGTTTGGAGAAAAGCGCCCGGTCTGGGCTGCTCGGGGGGCTCAATGTAGCAGACGCCAATGCAACCTTTCACAAATCACTCCACACACGCAAGTTTCTGGCCTTAAATAATATCATTTCAATCCTACTCGTCAGATTTGACTTCTGCTTATTTCCCTCTATTCCCGAAAGTAAAAACGCAGCTCAAAAGTCTTCCATTTGGCACGATTTCCTTAATCAAGCTCGAGTCGGCTGAAGGGTGCTCAACTCCTTAAAGAAAGATGGCCCGGACATGCTCTCAAATTGATAGCAATGCTTGGAGCTCTCTCTGTACTGCCACGCAAGAGGATGATTTCGAAGATCAGAACCTGTGAATGCAGACGAAGAGTTACTTTCTTCAAAACAGAACCAGTCTTAAATTATTTTGATACAATCTCGTATAACGTGTGTGTGTGAGAACTTTCCTAATATCCTGAAAATTGATGGCCTGGGTTTAGGCCGCGCCGGGCGCAACAGAGAGACTCTCGTAGCTTCCCGGGCTTGTGAGGTCGCCCAAAAGTTCATCCTGGCGATCTGAGATAGTCAGCGCGGCTCTTCACCACGCCCCTAGTTCATCGGCGGGGACTGCATTCTCTTTTGAACTATCCCGCAGTCCCAGATGATATGCTCTATGATGACTCCTCTATCATCACATAATTTACATTTCGCATCAGGCTATAATTCCGGAAACATGCCGTTAAGATGTACGCGGTTCATGTAAGTTCTTACATAAAGGTGCCTGCAGTCAAGCGCCTGAGCCTTGTCCCGTGTTGGGCCAGGGGGTGGATATATACACATCGACTTTCTATAGAATTGGGTAATGTCATTTAATGAGAAAAGTCTATCCATATTCCGTTAGATCCCCCGCTTCGCCAGAGCACCCATAATCGCGTGCGGTTACTGAGTCCACGCGCAAGAGGATGGGCAGATTCGATAACGTTGGGGGTGGCGGTTGATTCGCACTCTGTGTGGACTGGCAACCAGATGATTTTCTTGTCGTAAGATTGCTCAGATGATATGTGTTTGGTTTTACTGTTCTGAATTCGTGCAACTTCAATTGTTATGTGTCCTCTGGCATAATTTTGTATAGCCAATTGTGATTCATTAATATTACATCTATATTTTGGAGAAGCGATAGCCCGAGCGATGGCAAGTTCCCCGGTAAACTCAGATACCCTGGTTTTGATTAAGCAGGTGTGTATCCTTTCTTGCTTTGTATTAGTTGTTAGTGCTGTAAACGCTTGCTGAGTTGAATATTCCGCGGCGTCCACGAATAGCGCTTCATCATCATTTCCATAGTGTTTGAGTGCAGCTTTGGCTCTGCTCGTTCTCCTGCCCTGATTGAATTCCGGATGCATCTTTTTGGGTATATTGGGGATGTTAAAGCTGCTCCTGATCTATCTGGCCAGCGCAACATTGGATCCTTGCTGGTTGTTGTAACTTATTCGTAATTTATCCAGTATACTTCTGCCAGTCCGGGTGCTGTCTAATTTTTCCAACTGAGCTGTCTGCTGAGCTTCAATCAATTCTTCTAAGGTGTTATGCATGCCAGATGCATTCATCTCACTTTGCTGGTGCTTTCGGGCCAGCCTATGGCCTGCTTAAGACTTTTCCTTATGAGCGTACTGATTTTGTCCTTTTCTGCCTTATACCGATTAAGGTACGCAGCTACGTAAATGATGTGGCTTACAGCAAAAGAGTGAATGAGCGTAACAGTGCAAGCCTCCTTCATATCATGATACTCGTCCGTGATTCTCCTGATCAGCTTAACGGCGTTAGTAGCCTTGGTCACGTGCTTTCTAAGAGTTGCGCTGCCATCCTTCGTACGAACCTGTATCTACTCCTTCTCTCTCTCCTTCATGTATCCCTTGGGCGGCCTGCCCTTGAGGGTGAGACTGTAAAGGAACATCTCTCAGTGAAGGATTTCTCAGGGGAGCCCCGTGTCTGCAAGGTACTCGTCCACTTTATCTACCGCTTCTTCCAATTTTCGTTCTATGTCTCCATCACTGCGTTGTGAGGTCCATATGGTAATATCATCCGCGTGTCAGCCATAACGTTCCCACTATATTAACCAAATACGATCTCGGTGCCTTCTGATTCACAAGGACAGCGGACTAAGTTGCGTGCCGTAGTGAAAGCAAAACTTTTGAACTTTGCCTAGGCACCCTTAATGTGCCCCCTATTAAATATATAAAAGATGATTCATTTATTTCAGTATGCACATTGCGAGCGTTTTGCATAAGCTCGTGAACGTAAACAAAATCGAGAGTACTGTAAATATTAAGAATAGTCCTACTTAACTGAGAAACGGTAAACATTATCTCACACTTAGCACTTAACCTTCCCTAAGTGTGACATATAATATGTTCAAGACAACGGAAAATATACAGGACAACGACAGTATACCGCTTAAGAGCACTTTACTATTACATTCTGAATGCTCATTGGCTGTATTTGCCTTCACATGTTTATGAAAACTTCATCTATCCGCAGTGGCTAAATTCTGCGCCATACGGCAAAACACACTTATACCGCTCCGACGCATTTCACTGCGTTATTAGCGGCAAGAAATATATTTATAATTAGTGCCTAAAAGAGCTTCCACTACGCATTATCCATAAACTTCTACTTATGAGCTTCGCTCCACAATTACTCAAAAACTCCTCAATTATAACTCAAATACTCCTCAATTACAAATAAGATGCCTTCATTAGCTAACAGGAGAAAGCGGATAAGCCTACTGCGTTCCTCTTATAAGCCGCGATGTTAGGGAATGAACCAGCAATTATTTGCAAATCTTATCATTAGGGCTGGAGGCTAAAGGTTTCGCTACGATATATACTTCTCGTATGTGGCATGTTTCTCAAATGCAAACTCGATGCGACATTGAGTTCTCTCTAGACATTGGGCTACACACTTGGTAAGGGCCGTAGAGCGCTTTCAGACACATACGGAAGGAATTTTTGTCAAAACAATATTTTCCTGAAGTTCTTAATACCTTGCCCACACATTACGCAGGGAATGCCAAGTATTTTTATCAAAATGTCAACTTCGTGTCAATTAAGTTGTTTAAGGTCACTAGGAAAGCTTGATGTGTGGTTCGTAAAACGCGCTTGTAAAACACTTTATTATTGCATCCGCGAAAGCTCTATGCACTCCCAACTTTTGCTAAACGCAGCCCATGCCATGTTCCCCTCTCTCACCAAATTTGTTGTTGCTACCAAGTTTGATTTATTAAAGGCAGAGAGACAACTTGCAATTTAACTTCTTAAAACAGCTGTGAAGAGCTAAAATGCGAGTGTATGCTCATTTTGATTTAGCGACAAATTATACATGAACCAAGGTAGCCACGCAACGTATTACCACTGTCGAAACGAGTCATGTGTGAGGTGTGTTCTGCAGTTGGGCTCCTCCTTCGCGTATCCGTAAGAACACTCAGCGACATCTAGCGTAGTCGCGATGAAGCCTGGGCGGGGCCACCCAGATGCGAAGCACGCCCGTGCGTGTGAACACTGAGGGACGTGGCGTGCGGCAACCGGCTTCCTCTCTCGCACTTCTTTCGGGACACACAGCGCCATCTAGTGGCACTGCTTAGAAGTTAGCGTGCGGCCTCCTTGACGAGAAGCGTGCTGTGGTCGTGTCTGTGAACGCGGAGAACCATTCGCTCGCTACCGCACACTCAGTGGCGCATACTCAGCGATACAAGTTGGGGAGATATTCATCGAGGAGCTTATTTCATGACGCATAGGTGAGAGGGTCGTTCATTGCGCACCACGCTAAAGCGTTGGTATAAAAGGCGTTCATTGAAAAGCAGGACACAACAAGTGAATTTGTGGCAGAGCCTGGCTATAGCGTCGCCTTACTGTCCTTGATGAACCCTTCTGACGTAGATTCTATTCCGCTCGGCATATGAGACATCTATGGGACTCATGTCTTCAATGTGCAGTGGTGCGTTCCTACAGTGGCACATACCTAGTTATCCGAGTTGGCGTCAGAGACGTTCACTGAAGCGCAAGACACACCAACTGGAATGTACCCAGTCGCCAAAGCAACAAAGAGGTCCGCTGAAAACCACGACAGAATGAGTGGCACGTACTCACTGCTCCAAATCCGTGTCAAAAAGCTCTATTGAACCGTGGCAGACTCGCATTTAAAGTGTCTCAGGTCGGTGCGAAAGTTGTTCGTTGAAGATGGGCACATGTGTACACGTTACCACATACTCAGTGACCCAAGCTGATCCTTTGGTTGGTTTCGAACCCAGTTACTTCAGCACAGCATCCCGGTGCGCTACCCATTCGACCCCACATTTCGAAATTGTTCTGCTTGCTACGCTTGACATTCTCCACTTTCACTCGAAATATGTTGCTACGAGCCAACGTCTTGGACTAACGAAGAGGACGAGGATCGTCGGGAAGTTGCGCATATTCAGCTATCTTGGCCATCTCAGTGAATAGTCTGTTCACATACCGCGCTTCGCTTTTAATCTGTGTGATGCTTCGTCCCACATATTTAGCGAACTATTCAGCACACCTCAGGCATCGTAAAAACTCCCATTTAACGTTTTAGAGTGCCTTAGGCCAGGCACCCTGATTTCCTGTAAAATACCTGTAATACGAGGCTTGAGACAAATACGCATACTGGATCCACGTAATCTTTAATTAAAAAAATTTTGTCGTCGTCAGCAATAGAGACATTTATTCCAAGTTTCTGAATAAATACCGAAGTGTACACTTCTATAATTTTGTGCGACATCTTTTCGCAGTCTATTGTGTCGTGCTCATCACCAAAGGATTTTAAAGTCGGTAAGGTGGTTCTATTATTTAAGTCTGGCGACGCGCATTCACCTTTAAATCACAGGCCAATTTCTCTAACACGTGCGCCATGCAAAATTCTAGAGCATATAATGTACCCTAATTTCGTTAGCTTCCTAGAAACAAATTCATTCTTTTCACCTTGTCAGCAGGGGTTGCGTTAATCGTTTTCCTGTTATGCTCAACTTATTTCATTTATACATGACATCTTTGCCGCGTTGGATAATGGATTTCACATTGACACCATCTTCTTAGACTTTTCTAAACCATTTGATGTCTTCTCTCACTAATTATTTTATCCAAAATTCAATACATTCAATATTGACTGTAATATTATCACATGGATTGAAAACTTCATAATCAACAGAACGCAATTTGTCTCTGCTAACAATTTTGACTCTTCGCTTTGTCCTGTCAATTCCGGGGTACCGCAAGGTTCTGTTCTCGGACCCTTGTTTTTCTCATCTATAATAAAGATTTTAATAACTTTGTAGCATCCTCCCCTCCATAAGGTTATTTGCAGACGATTGTGTCATTTACAAAGTAATGTCACCAAATTCCGACACTCTAATGTTACAGTCTGATCTAGACAACGAATTTAACTAGTGCGACACTTGGAAAATGCGACTTAGCAGCCAAGAGTGCAAATTAATGAGGACTTCCCGGAATACTGCTTCCTGTAACCTATCCAATTATCTCGTATGAACTCTGTACTCGAAGAAGTAACTTCCTATAAATGCTTAGGCGTCCACATAACAGCAAATTTTTCCGGGCAAACACACATAAACCACATCACTAACAATGCTAACTGAACGCTTGGTTTCCTACGTCACAATTTATCTATGGCCTCCGCTAATTTAAAGGTACTTCTGTACAAAATACTAATACGTCCTAAGCATGAATATGCCTCTTTGGTCCTAGCCAACGTAACTTAACAAATGCAACCTAATCTATACAACATTGTAGCACACGTTTCATTCTTACTAACTATTCTCCGACAACAAGCGTAACATCTATGTACACTGCTTTAAACCTCCCTCTCCTCTTATCCCATAGAAAGTTAGCACGCTTATCAATGCTGTGCAAAATTTGTTACTACAATCCGAAATTAAAAAGTTAAGTTTTCTTCCAGCCTGCATACATATAATCTCGTACTGGCCATCCTCATAAATTGAGCTCTACACATTTTCATACGAACCTATTTTTTATTCATTTATTCCTAAAACTACCAATGATTGGAATGATCTGCCGGCCTCTATTGTTAGCATAACCGATACATCTGCTTTTAGAACTACTATTCAAGAATACTTTTGTTAATCTTCATTTTTTTATTTTTTTACTGTTATAACCTGTCTGTACACATTCTGTATATCATCCCACTCCCTTCTGTGACGCCTTCGGGCCTTAACGGCACAATAAATAAATAAATAAATAAATAAATAAATAAATAAATAAATAAGGAAATCATGGTAGACTACTAGATGTGTAAAGTATTCAGCACTGTAAACCCAGCATTTCATCGCCTCCGTGGTCCTTTTCAGTAGTAATACAAGCACTTCTCTTTTCTATCTTTGCAGGGGTCACTTAAACTCTTCCTGGCCCTAGTCGCTGCTGTGTTCCCAGACTACATTTTCAGCGCTGGCATTTATTCCTATGTGCCCACGACCATAAGCGTACCACCTGAGGAAGACGAGGCTTCGCATTTTATTCCCGCAGTGCCGTTATCAAACGCTAGGTTTCCTTGGTACCAGGTACCGTACTCTGCGGTTCAACTAAGCAATCCTCAGCCTACTGCAGACACCTTAAGCAACGCTGAAACAAGAACGATACAGATAACAAAAATTGTACAAGAGCCTTCAGTGGTGACCACGACAACTTCTCTCTTTCTTGGAGCTCCGGCGGCTAGCAACCTCTCGGCAGATTCCCCTCCACCTGTGGCTTCGAGTCCGCGTGCTACGAACAGAACGGCTCGACTTTCTTCAGGCGGAAGAAGCAAAAAAGCGACTCTTAATCCAACTAAGGTTCCTCACGTTACGTATGCATCGGCCAACACAGTATTTCACATTCCAGGACCGCCACGGTATACGCTAAAACCACCCCCGCATGCTCCTCCTCCCACCTCTAGGAATGGTGCAGTGAACCCTCCCCCAATGTCTTTGAATCGAAATACTACGAAAACCACCTCTCAACTGTCTTTAGGCGAGGGAAGCCAGGCAGCGACTATAATCACAACCAACGTTCCGCACATCACGTATACACCGACTAAGACAGTATTTTACATTCCAGACCCGCCACGGTATGCGCTAAAACCACCCCCGCATGCTCCTCCTCCCACCTCTAGCAATGGTGCAGTGAACCCTCCCCCAATGACTTTGAATCGAAATACTACGAAAACCACCTCTCAACTATCTTTAGGCGAGGGAAGCCAGGCAGCGACTATAATCACAACCAACATTTCGCACATCACGTATACACCGACTAAGACAGTATTTTACATTCCAGACCCACCACGGTATGCGCTAAAACCAGCCCCGCATGCTCCTCCTCCCACCTCTAGGAATGGTGCAGTGAACCCTCCCCCAATGACTTTGAATCAAAATACTACGAAAACCACCTCTCAACTATCTTTAGGCGAGGGAAGCAAGGCAACGACTATAATCACAAGCAACATTCCGCACATCACGTATACACCGACTAAGACAGTACTTTACATTCCAGACACGCCACGGTATGCGCTAAAAGCACCACCGCATGTTCCTCCTCCTGCCTTTAGAAATACCGTGGAGGGTACCAGAAAAAGTGAGAAACATACGTACCACACACAAAAAGTTCTACTCGCAACTAGTCCCAGCGTGTTTCATATAGGATCACCTTCGGATATACCCACACTTTCGCCGCCTTCGACGAAGCTTTCATTAAAAATTGTTAAGTATCCTGCAAACAACATGCACGACGCACATTCGGTTATCATTTCGCCTAGCCCCGCCTTACTTCAAATCGCTGCACCTCCACCAGTTTCATTTAGCCAAGCTCTTTCACCAGATACGACTATTACCCCGACAGCGAAAGCGACAAGTATACCACACAGCTCAGTTCAGCCACCCGCCGCAGTGGTGTTAAATGCCCCCACAATAGTAAATGTGGTCGTTCCGACGCCAACAATGACCACAACAGCTCCTTCAAAACCTTCTACGTTGCCTCCCAAACAAGTTTTCCAACATTCCATTCCTTCGCCGCGTGTGGTCGCCCCGACAGCGCCCACCGTACTGGCAAAGTCTCCCGCCGCACAACCATTCATGGCACTGGTAACGTCGCGACCGACTACGGTGCGTCCAGCGAAACAAGTTGCGAAGAAGCAAATATCTCAGAGACTGCCCTTTACGGCAATCAGAGTCACCAGGCCTCCAAGTGTCCATCAAGCACCACTACTCACAGCAAAAGGCAATGGAAGTTCTAGTATACAAAATTTTACCCAAACTACGGTTACCAATTCGACAATGATTGTCTCTTACAATGGAACGTCTCATGGACATAATCGATACACCGTCCCAACTAAGCTTCTTCCCACTACTCGCGCTCCAACTTCACACAAAACACCGACACGAGCCTCCGTGGCCGCTGGCTCGAAGATTCATTACAGCCAAATTAAGAAGAAGATTGCTCAGGGTGTTCTTAGAGTGACTCAACATGCACCAAGCGTAAAAACTTCGCTGTCTGCTGGGGCACAGGTGAAAGTGGCGAAATCGGCTGTCTCGACGCAGCCACCTCCAGTAATCTCGAAGTTTCCTCCAGGCAACAAGACAATTTCGCCAACCGTCACGGTCGCTAAATCTTCCACGGTTGTCGGAGCCGTTCCTACTGCGCTGACGAAAAACACAGAGGCTCTAGAGATTGTGAAAACAAAGTCTTCTGCCAAACCTACAGCTCCTCCTACTCCCGGAAGTAAATGGCCCACAGCCGCTCTCGGAGTCCACAAGCACCATGTCGTCGTGGGAAAGACAAGTACTAGCACTGTGACCGAGTTGAAGAAACCGGTGGGTACATCCTAGCGTCTTTTGTCACGTTGTGTCCTAGCGTCTTGTGCCAAATCAATTCTGTGGAAGTGCGCAAGATTGAGGAAGCTTCATGAAAGGAAAAATTGATATCCACCCATATGTAACAAGAAGCTACAAAGGAAACCCAGCCCACACGGGTTTCTCAGAAACAAAGCCGCGTAGTTGAAGAAAAATTCATCCTGCTTCCGGATTCGAACCCCGGACCAATGCTTTATCGGAGGTGGCCGCCCTACTATCCGAGCTAACCAGGAGGCTATGCGATCGCGGAGCGAGTGCGAATTCTTCGACAACTAGAAGCAGAAGGAAAATGAATATGCCAAATCACTTCTGCAGTATGACGCAAAGGGAGGGGGAGGGGGAGAGGGCAGGTAGCAGAAGCTGAAAAGGAAACCCACTCGGGTTTCTGAGAAAGAAAGCTTCGCGGTTCAAAGAAAAATCCTCCCTGTTCGGAGATTTGAACCCAAGTTCAACGCCTTTAAGGGCCGCTGGATTCCTTTGCAGTTTCGTGCTACGTGCGTGTGGATGTCAGTTTTTTCTCTTCACGAATTAAGCTGCGCTGTTAACAAGTGCAAAATTCACCCGTCTGCAACAAAGTCCCCGATGGATAGATATACAGATATCCATGCAGCGGAAACTAGAAACCCGCGCTGTTATTCGTTGTTGCCATTCGTATTGATTAATGTTTGTAGACGAAGGGAAGGTGGAATGTAATAAAGAGAAAATAAAGCGATGTGTTAAGCCAAGTTAGATATGTAAAATGTTCGTCTAGAAGTATCTCAATCGTTCTCACGCGATATCATGACGCAGAATATCAAGTGACGGCGTATGCGGCGTTGTTTCTTACCGAAAAATCCTCCCGAACTACGCATCCCGAAGCACGCAGGCCTTACTAAGTCGTTACTAAACTAACGGAATTTATCAACGTAAAATGCGTGAAAAAATTCTTCAAGCACGAATTACAACCTACAGACATGATAGCGTCAGACTGTAATTACGTTATACGGGAAAACGTAATTGCTTTGCGCACAAAATCAGGCAGAAACCCATTTTCCAGCAGCCGTTTTCAGTCTGTCTTAGTGGCCGGGGACGCTAGGTGTGGATATTAGTGAGTGCGTTGTTGTCTTTAACTTAATTGAATGTGTTAGATGCATTTATTGATATGTACATGACTAATGGCAAATATCCTAATTAAGAATGACGTGGTTAAGGAAATTTATGGCAAACGGGAGCAGATAACGCTATCTCGTTCCATTCTTAAAGGTGAAAGCGTCCTCTAATTTTTCTCCGTGACAGTATAAGATTTTCTTATGCAGAAAACTTTCAACAATATTCCGGCTACTGGACTTCACTTTACACCACACGCGCAGAAACATTCGAGTTGACATAATCTCAATCTTACTTCCAGGTCTTTCTTTATCTGTGAATGAGGCAGTGTTGATACCACATGAGAGATACCAGAGCCCAAGATATCAGGCGCTACCCTGGGTTTTCATTTTCGACATTTTCTCGCTTTCAAAGCCTCCGTTCCCACACTAATGACCATTTCGCTAGTAATGAAGCCTAATTCTAAAATCTATGTTAACAAAATACTTTCTTTTAGTGTCTCTTTGAAGAAGTTACGCTACAGAATAAGTGCGCCAGCTTCAGTGTTCTTGTAATAAAGTGTTTGTAACAGTCAGGTTAAAGCAATGGAATATGCGCATCGCCGTGAGCTCTGTAGGGCTCCTATTACAATGTACAAAGTATTATAAACTCATGGCATTGGCCAGTTACTCTGCGCTAGATAACTTTCCTCTCGTATTGAAAGATTCATTAGGTGCGTATTCACATACCTACACATGTAGGCATTTTCCTTTATTGTACCATACGTCACTGCGCCACATCATTCCTATAGTGATTCAGGATGGGCAAGCAGTGGTACTAGAGTTTGAAGTCGTTGCAGTTTTCGGTAAGTATGCAACGAATTGAAAGTTCACGCTATTACCTGCAGCGCATAGAGCTACTACCTTGCTTGCAGCTAACACAGCCGCAGGCTTCTCAATAACTGAATTGTTTTACTCAATGCAGGGTGTCTTCAAGTTAGCAGCAGCGTTGGCATCATCGGCCGCAGCAAAAGCGATGAAACAAGCCGGACCAATTATTGGAAAACCACAGGACCCATTGGTTGGCGGAAGCGGTACGGAGATCATTGCGCAGCCGATCGTGGTGTTAGAGAATTCTACAATGCAGCGTCCGCCACCTGTCATACTTTTCTAATGCCTCTCAAAATTTTCTCTTCGCGCCAGGTACCATGATCGCACGCAACCTTACCAGCCAGCTGAACACATTTCAAAGGCCTTAAAAATTGTGAGTACATTTCCGTGCAGAATAATTTAACATGTGCCTGTTGATTGCTGCAGCGAAGCTTTATTCTCGGAAAATATTACGTCTCAACTATGCGCCTTCACTTCCCGAAGGTAATAGCCAGCCGCTGAATCCTAAACATTATGTTATAACGTTTGTGTAGGTGGTTTGTGTATGAATTTGCCTTAACCTCCTCTTTATGGCTTCGAAATGGCTTTCTGACTTCTGAATTGCTTATCCTAAAGAACCTATTGTCTTATTTTCGCATGACTTTAGCAATGGTTTGCTGCTGTGTCTGTGTGAAAGAAAAATGAGGTGCAAAGGGCAGGGAGGTTATCCCCAAGATAGGCGCCCAGTGTGCTACTCTGCAATTCGGGAGGAGTAAGGGTAGTCAGAAAGAAAAGGTTAAAAGGGAGACGCACAAAAGAAAAAAAATATGCACATTCACAAATGAAAAAAAAGCGCCTTAATGTTTGAGCCATTCAACCAAGTTCCTTGAATATAGGAATTTCAGAAGCGCCTGCGTTGGTCTTCTGATGTGATAATTGCATAAGCCGACATTCCAAGATCGTCTGCTGCTTCGATTTCTTGGAAAGTTAGAACGATGAAATGCAATATATCTCATAAGAACGTCTAAAGCAAAAATCACAAACATTGCACATGGCCATGTACTGCTTCTCAGTCCCATGGTATCTCGACGAACGCACCCTCCCTGTTTCTCTCGTAAAATTAGTAGGAAACTGCGCCTATGACACTGATGGAGGTGCGCTTTGCAATGTTCCTGCATTGCCCCATCTTCGTTCACATTCGGCTGCACCTACTCTCAGCAAAATTTGGGTGATACCTCAGAATTAGAGTAAAAGAAAAAAAAGAACACATGACCGGCCAAGCACTCTGCAGATGGGGTTAACCAGCAAGGCTGAAATGCGAGGCCCCATTGTTTATGATTGGGTGACTCCCGACGGTTCATTAAACGGCGGCTTGGTAGGCTGCCAGATCCTCGGAACGCAGTTGCTGCTTGTGCTTGAATGCACAGGCCTGTTCTTATACCAGGGCTGCAGCATTGGCACGCCATAGACAAGCTCGTTCCCGGTTCTGCTCGTGGCGTTGCTGATGGCAAGCAGCCTGTTGCCCAGGATGACGTATGATGCGTGGCCTAGCCATTTCGGAGTCGAAGAGAAACTGCAGCGCATGCGCTCAGCTGCGGCGGAAAGCAACGACGTCCGTACGGGCGCAGCCAATCGCACGCCTCTGTTCTCCTTCTCTTTTTGTTTTCGCGCATGCGGATGGAGTGGCGCCGGAGGAGTATCTGGCGTACAGGCGACCAAGAGACGGACGGACAACTCGGCTAGCCATACACAGCTTCGTTGTAAAGAATGCCTATGAGATAAAGTTTACGTCCTGGAGGGCTCCCTGAACAGGCGTATCTTTCCCTAAACAAGAATACCTACATAAGGCTGCTGCTACATTCATGCAGCGGGTCTTTCAGATTGCGTTAATGTGTCCTATATTGTTGCCCTAGATTATCACGTCCTACTGTATTCCAGCACTATAGGCGTTTTTTTCTCATTATAACATTGAGTTCCTTACAGAGGTGGGCGAATCAATTGCTAATCAATCATTACTACTTGCCAAAAGAATTTTCTGGGCTGCTGAGCACGAGGTCGCGGGATCGAATCCCGGCCACGGCGGCCGCATTTCGATGGGGGCGAAATGCGAAAACACCCGTGTGCTTAGATTTAGGTGCACGTTAAAGAACCCCAGGTGGTCAAAATTTCCGGAGTCCTCCACTACGGCGTGCCTCATAATCAGAAAGTGGTTTTGGCACGTAAAACCCCAAATATTATTATTATTAAAAGAATTTTCCTAAGGAAATAAACCGGCAACTCAGTCAGCATCACAATCAAAAACATCTATTTATCTCTGCAGGATCTTTTGTTGTAGTCCGTCAGGGTCTTCTTGGACACTCTTGACTGGGTATAGCATAAGTGGGGCCATTTGTCCAGAGCTCCAACGGCCTCAGCTGACCTGCGTGCTCGCCGCACGAGACCAATTGGGTCTTCGCAGCGGTCGATGGCCAGCAGTGCCTCCCACTGCTCGGCACTTTGATTTGTGATTTTGGGGACTGCTGTTATAAGTTTGCATTCTCATGTGCCTTGATACAAGGTGTGCTCTCGATCCATTTAGTTGCGTATCTGGTTACGTACGTTTTCCCCAGTAGGTTTAGGTTTGGGGAAGTCCCTGTCTGGAGCTGTCTCCAATAAGTGGCCTCCGCCCTCGTGAGTGATTTATGCGGGGGAGTACATCGTATCTTGGTTCCCGTGCAGTGTACAAATAAAGCAGAGTATTCATTTAGAATAGAATACAGTGAATTATATATTTTTTCGTTCTCTTTTCAGAAGCAGAACTGCCTGAAGATATGTGTGTTCTTCAGTGCCACCAACCAAATAAAGATGCAACAAAACAAGGAGAACCTTTGTCATTCAATGATTATCGTAAATGAAATTTTTGCTTCGAGTTTCTTGTGTTTGGATCGACGCTTTCCTGATATTGTGAATAACATTGTTTGGGATTCCTACTTTTGTATTACACCTTGCAAAATTTATCAAAGCCCTATATGCTGATGTGAACAAAACTGACCAGTTGTCCTTTTCAAGGTCGCAGAGTAGGTCCGGTCAATAACGATAACTTTTGTCGTGCAGATTTTAGTCGGCGTTAGTAGGTGTCTTCCAATGGGTCCGAATTTGAGGGCTTCATTCAAATGAGTGGCGATGGGTCCACTCATGACAGGGAAGTCGGCCCCTGTGTCTACTAAAGCGGTCCCAGCATGGCCGTCGAGAAGCACGTCGAGATCGGTGATTCTTTGTTTTGCGTTGAAGTTTGGTCTTGGCATCGGATCACGGCTGTGTTGCGTCGACGTACGGCTGCTACATCGCGTCATCAGGCCTTCTTTTGTCAACGTATTTTCTGCTTTACTCTTCGTCTGGATTGTGGCATGTTGTTGCTACGTCGTCGAGCTAGATCTTGAAGTTTTGTCATCATCGGCTGAGGATTTTTAGCCGTCAGCGGATGGTTCCTGTACACAGTGCCTCCATCGGTTGCTGTTTTTAGTTTTCAGAATGTCAGCTTGCAGACAGGCCCCGGGCGGAGCCAGTGTGCGGTCAGCACTGCAGTGACAGGCAGCGGCCTGGTGACGGCGAACGGGACAGTCGTCAAGCTCTCCATCGTGTGGCGGCGAGATAGCCGGCGATGTCAAGAGGTCGCTCCCCAAGCTATGGACGTGGCGCGTATAATCGCGGTATGGGCGTTGTATCAAATCGCGGTATGGGCATCGGCAGTACACATGGCCGGCTTCTCCGCCCTGGTAGCAGAGCAGGCGGTGGTCGGGGGTGCGCCAAATGCCTGTCTTTCTCGGTGCGTTTCGCTGGCCGATGGGTGGGCGGGGTTACCGCGGCGGCTATGGGGGCGTCTGGCGAGGGAATCGCAGCGTCATAAGGCCCTGTGGCGGGAGACGGAGGCGCATGTCATCGCTTGCGACTGGGACTGTGGCGATGATGATTGCACTTAAGTAACCCCCAAGAGATCGCTGACCCTCTTCTTGGACGATGTCGGTGATTGAGGCAACTTTAGGCTGCGACTTTGCAAAGAGTTTCTGCAGTTCCTCGCGAAATACCGCTCTGATGGTCTCTCGCAGGTCTTCGCTGCCGAGTGCTTGAACATGGTGTAGTTTTTGGTCAGCGTTCAGCGGGTATATTGCCGTGTCGGTACATCGAGCGTCTGCTCAATGGTTGTGGCCTCGGAAACAAATTCAGCATCCATCTTGGGCCGGTTGCGTATGAATCCAGTGAATAACTCTTGCTTGACACCCCTCACCAAGAAGAGAACTTTCTTCTCCTTTGGCACATCGGGGTTGACGTGTCTGAACAGGCGAGTCACGTCCTTCGTGAAAATAGCGATGTTCTCATTGGGCAATTGTACTCGGGCTTCTAGCATAGTTTCGGCACTTTCCTTGTGCCCGACGCCCGTAAAAGTCTACAGGAAGCCGTTACGGAACAGCCGGGTCGCATGTTCTCAAGGTCGACTCCCGGTTCTCAAACCATGTTTTGTGCGGTGAAGCATACACGAAGTTTGAGGCGAAGTATACACGCCGCAACTTGTCATCGAAGTTCCAGTTCTTGAACGCCGAGATTCGTTCAGTGGTCTGCGGTCAAGTTTCTGAGTCTCCAGCCGATTATCCACGGTAGGTTGGTGGCACCCGACGGTGTTGCAGCAGGATGGGGAACGCTGGAGAAGCCATTGGGGTTCTTGACTTGGCCTTGATTCTTGTGGTATTCTGGGAAAGAGGCCCATACCACGGTGACAGTATTTTATTTGCAGTATACGGCTAGCTCGCTAGTCCTTGGTGGCATTGTTGTTGTCACGGGTGTCGGACTTGGATCGCAGCTTTGCGAGGGCGTTCAGTACATGAACGCATTAGCACCTCCAGCAGAAGGCACCTAGTAGTAACGCTGAGGAAAGCATTTCTCGATATCCCGTTCCAGTTGCGCGATGCGCCTGCGTAGGCGACGGTTGTGTTTCTGCGCGAGCCAGCGCTTCTGCAAACTCTGCTGCGCAGACCATAGATGGACCAATTTAGCATCTGGAGCCGGGCCGTCCTCCTCCTGGTCTACCTCCGTGGTCGAGTTAGCCGCGTCTTTGAGAAGAGTGGATATCCATTCTTCAAGGTTTGTAATGGTTGCGGGTTCGCGTCTATTGCGAACATACCGGAAAGCGTCCCATCTAGTGTGCTTAATTTTCACCTTACTTCACTTGTAGCCTCTGGAGGGTACCGTAATGGAAAGAATGTAATTGTCGCTACCAACGTTTAGTTCGGTATTCTCCCAGATGGCATTGTATATGTTCCTGGTGAAAGTCAAATCAGGCAGGAACACTGGCACCAGCTATGCGACTGCCTTAATGGCCAGCTAGGGTGCAAAAACACCTGGTTCCTGCTTAAACACCTACTTGACCCCAGTCAGACTAAAACAGCATCACAAAAGAACCTTCAGAGGATCATACACTCTTTCCCGGTAGATAATGATGCCCTTTTTGAAGCTCTAAAAAACCGCTACTTTCATACAAGCACCGATATTCCTCTACCCGTAGCTTATACCGGAAAGGAAAACAGGGAACTAGACAGCGAAATTATGGAATCTGAAGTACGTGCTGTCCTAAACAACATCAAAACAACAGCGGCGGCTGGCGAGGACCGCATCACCAATAAAATGCTACGGAACCTAGACGATCAGTCGGTTACTGAAATCACCAATCTTTTCAACATCCACTGGAAAGAGGGAACTATACCCACCAGCTGGAAACATGCAAACGTAATTTTCATACCCAAACCAGGCAAGAAGCTGGAGCTAGAGAATCTCCGCCCTATCTCCATAACCTCTTGCCTGGGGAAGGTTATGGAACACGTCATTCTTAATAGGCTAAACGAGTACACTGAAAGCAATGGGCTGCTGCCCCATACGTTGATAGGCTTCAGATCAAATCTGTCCACTCAAGACATTATGTGGCAAATACAGCACGATATCCTACATCTGGGCCCTATAAGAGCCACCCGTACAATTCTAGGGCTGGACGTGAGTAAAGCGTTCGACAATGTGTCACATGCTTCAATACTCACAAATCTAGCCCAAATGAATGTCGGGAAGCGCGCTTATAACTATATTACAAGCTTTCTCAAGGATCGCACTGCAGAAATACATTTTGGGGACATTAAAAGCGGACAATTTCAATTAGGTACAAGGGGCACCCCTCAGGATGCGGTCCTCTCCCCCTTCCTTTTCAATGTGATCATGCGAAATCTGCCTCCATTACTGGAAAGGATCCCGCATATCAAACACTCCATCTATGCCGATGATATCACCATCTGGACAAATAGCGGTTCCGATGGAGAAATCACGGAAGCATTACAAGCGGCCGCGGATGCCGTACAAAATTTTGTGCGACAGAATGGTCTAGCGTGCTCGCCGACAAAATCGGAGCTTCTAGTCATCCGTGATAAATCAACCAAACACGCCACCGAAAGGGACGCCACCTTCCCTATACGAGTCAGTATGGAAGACGGCCCAGTTCCGCCCGTACTGACTATAAGAGTCCTGGGCATGTTAATTCAACATAACACCCATAATTCTGAGGCGATTGTCCGATTACGGACGACAGCCCGCCAAATATGTGGCCTAATCAGACGAGTAGCCACACGACACCGCGGTATGAAGGAGGCTGATATCTGCCATTTGACGCAGGCTTTCCTGATCAGTCGCGTCGTGTATTCCTTTTCTTACTACCACCTACGCCTTTCAGACAAGGAAAAGGTTAACAGCGTCATTCGCACAGCTCATAAAGCTGCCCTTGGTCTCCCGAGGTATGCGAACACTGAACGATTACTTGAGCTAGGTATATACAATACCCTAGACGAACTCGTGGAGGCCCATAAAACAGCCCAACGTGAACAACTCTCCCGCACCGCAACTGGCAGAGTTATTCTAAGTAAACTCGGGCTGAATCCCGTTATGAATTCAGCAGGAAGAACACCATTACTCGGCGCGGTCAAAAGCCGTTTGGTTATAAAACCATTACCCAAGAACATGCTCTCTGGGAGACACGACAAGAGGCGGTCTGCCAGAGCCAAGGCCCTTCAGGAAAGGTACCAAAGCAACCAGCACACCGCTTATGTCGACGCAGCAAAGCAAAATCACCAAACTTACGTAGTGAGCGTCGTGACCGGAGAGGGAAGTATCCTCAACGCCGCGACCATAAAAACAGCGTCCACCGTGGAAGCGGAAGAGACTGCCATTGCTTTGGCTATCATGAATCCCTCCGTGCAAACTATCATAAGCGACTCCAAAAGGGCAATAGTCAACTTTTCGAGAGGCAGCATAGGCGTCTGTGCAGCGCGAGTCCTACGGGACTTTAATAATGAAAACACTGTTGAACTCTTATGGGTCCCTGCCCATTCGGGGAATCAAGGGGATGAGGAGGCGCACTGGGTAGCCGGAGGTCTAATCAACCGGGAGGTGTGCCCCTCAGACTCGGATCCCATGGATGAGGCACCGACGACATACCAGGAAATAACAAACTATTACAAGCAAAAAAGGCGAATTTATCCGCCTCCATACGCAAGCCTCACGCGAGCGCAAGCCTCGATCCTGCGTCGAATCCAAACTAAATCGTTCCGCAACCCACATTGGCTAGCCAATTACCAACGGGCAATGAAACCCAATATGTCAAAATTGCACACATCAAACATTGGCTACCCAAAATCACATTCTTTGGGGGTGCGAGGGCTTACCCCCTCCCAGGTCGCTCCTGCCAGCTCCCTCACAACAGATGTGGGAAGAGCTGCTCAGAACGCCGGAAGAAAAAGTACAAAAAGCCCTCGTTGCCTGGGCCGAAAGGGTCGCTCCTCGTGAGGGGCCATTCTAAGACTCGGGTCTGCCAGGTCATAACTGAGCAGAGTCTCAATAAAGTTGTTACCACCACCACCTGAGAAAAGCAGCAAAATTAGGCCATTTTAGAATAGCGTTTATGACCTTACATACGTTAAGCGCAATCAGCTTTTCGGGACGTTACGGTGCGCTTCCTTTCAAGACTTATTTTACCGTACGGGAACGCAAACTCAAGAAATAGGTTATAAAAAAAGGCGCAATCTGGTGCCCCGTGCCAAACATATCCGAGCCAAGACAATCCATTAGTAATCATCCTGTTGTTGCTATTGCCGACGCGGCTCGTTAGGCCTATGAGCGCCGGAATTGCCGAACGACCTAAGAAATTGGACGCGCTATGCATTCACAACCAACGTTTCAGGTGAGTTTAGAGAAAGCGAAAACTCATTTCAATAGTTACTGGTGACCAACGCGAGTCAGAGCGCAGCCATCACGAAAATTCACACTGCAGCGGGAGCCAGGGGTGCTGCCATGTTCGACAACGCTATTTTTTAGCGTACGTGAACATTTGAACGTTGAACTCGCCAAATAACCGACGTTATCAGCGCGCACGTAAACCGTAGAAACCCAATAACGTTCACAGCATGCGCAGTGATGAAAACGCTATTTCTTTACGTACGCAATGCGTTTACGTTTGCTTGCAAAGGCTAAACTAAAACTGTCTATTGGGAATAACGAAACTATAGTTTTATTGGGCGAACCTGTGTCCTGAAAAACAGGCTACACTCAAGAACGACAGCGGCTAACATAGTCGGCGATCGTCGAAATATGTGGGTCAAGTGCGTCGGCTTTGATACATGAGTCATCGAAAGTTCCAGAGTAATCAGTGGTGGCCGCGTGTCTTCCAGAAAGTACTACGCAATTTCACGGTCGATCAGCAGACGGTGGTCCCCCTCGATGACGCCTTCTACGTCTGCGGGCGTTGCGGTGCCGACGGAACTGACAATGCTGCCGCGAGGACTGATGCCGGCTTGATCTTCGAGCACAGTCAAGGCATGGTGACTGCGTCCATTCTCTGGTGGTATCGCTTGATCTTCGTAGTGTAGCTGACTTCAAATTCAGGCTGAGGATTGCGACTTGTTGGTTCAAGAAATCCATGCCGAGAATGACGTTTTGTGAACACTGTTGCAGGATAACGAAGGCGGCAGGGTAAGTCCGGTCACTAACGGTAACTCTTGCCGTGATGATTCAAGTCGGCGTTATTAGGTGCCCTCCAGTGCCCTGAACTTGCACGCTTTATTCAACTGGACGGCGATGGTTCAACTCGTGACGGAGTAGATGGCTCCTGCGTCTACTAAAGCGGTGACTGCGTGGCCGTCAAGAAGCACCCGCAGACGTAGAAGGCGTCATCGAGGGCGACCAACGTGTGCTGCTGGACAGTTAAATTTACGTATCAAGCGAGATCGCTTTGCATGAAGCGAAAAGGAAAGTGGTGCTGACAAATTTCAGCCAGGAGCACAAGCAGATCAATTAAGCCACGAGGATGCGTACATGTTGGAAATTCTGGAAATTAACAATGCGTTTGTACTCTCGAATTCGGATGCGTCTACCTCGGCGACCACAGTTCCCGAACCAGAATTTGACATAAATATATGTCTTCCCAATAGTAAACACCAAAAGATGAAGTGTCTTCTCCGACGATACAAAGAGTGCTTTTCGACGTCATCGAGCATTCGGCAAAGACCTGTTGCAAAGCATGGCATAATAACCGAGGAGTGCACTCGACCACCCAGACAAAGCCCTTAGCGAGGTTTGACGTGAGAACGTGAAACGATAAGGCAGCAAGTCGATGGAATGCTGCGGGACGACATCATTCAGCCGTCGGAAAGCCTGTGGGCATCTCTTACAATCTTGGTGAGGAAAAAAAACACGGAACCGTACATTTCTGCGTCGATGATCGTCGCCTAAACAAGATGAAGAAGAAGGTCGTGTACCCCCTCCTACGGATAGACGACGCGTTGGATAGGCTCTCCAAAGGCAAATACTTTTCATCGATGGATCTCAAGACCTGATACTGGCAAATAGAAATCGACAGAGAGGGATCGCGAAAAGACTGCCTTCATTACGCCCGACGGCCTCTATCAGTTCAAGGTCACGCCATTCGAACTGTGCTCGACACCTGCAACGTTCCAGTGCGGGATAGACACGGTGCTAAATGGGTTGAGGTGGCAGACGTGTCTCGTCTACTTAGATGACGGCGTCGTCTTCGCCGGGAATTTCGGTTATCACCCTTGGGTAATTTCGGACAATATTAAAGGCCATAAACTCATCAGGGCTCATTTTGAAGCTTGAAAAATGTCGCTCCGCTAACAACGAGCTTCTGTTCTTGGGCCGCGCCACCAGCGAACCCGGAGTACTCCCTGATCCGCAGAAGGCATCTGCCATTGCTAACTTCCCACGGCCCACAGACAAGAAGGAAGTGCGCAGGGTGTGTGTCTTGGCGTGCATATTACAGGCGCTTCGTCAAGAACTTTTCGCGCATCGCCGTGCCATTAACCTTTGTCACAAATCAGACGCCGATTCCATGTGGCAAGCGTCCCAAGTATTCCAAGAGCAGCGCCTGCAGTCTACACCAGTACTCGCCCACTTCGACGCAGACGCCTAAACCAAAATCCACACTGACGCAAGCAACCTAGGCCTCGGCGCCGTCCTAGTCCAAAGGAAAGACGTACTTGAAAGGGTTATGGCTTACGCTAGCCGGTCGCTGTCGAAAGCTGAAGTCAAGTTTTCGGCGACGGAAAAAGAATTCCTTGCCATCATTTGGTCTACCCCGAAACTCCACCCATACTAATACGACAGGCCTTTCAAAGTCGCAAGCGACAAGCGTGCCTTCCGCTCGCTGGAAAATTTAAAGGACCCTTCGGGATGCCTCATTCAATGGAGTCTCAGACTCCAGAATTTGACATCACCTTCGTCTACAACTCGAGTCCGAAGCATTGTGACGCCGACTGCCTATCACGTGCCCCAATTCAGCCCCTAGCGCAAGACGACGAGAATGACGACTCCTTCATTTGAATAACAACCGCAGAACACTTCGCTGAACAGCAACGAGCTGACCTGGAGCTAAAAAGACTCGTCGAGTATTTGGAAGGCAACACCGACGTTTTCCCCTGGGCATTCAGGCGACAATTGCCTTCGTTTTCGCTGCAAGCCAACCTACTCGTAAAGAACTTATTACCAGTCCATGTCAACTACCTTCTTGTTCCATCAACACTACGTCCAAAGGTAGTGGACGCCCTACATGACGATCCAACCCCTGGGTTCCTCTTATTCTCCCGGACGCTATTGAGAATACAGGAAAGGTATTAGTGCCTTTCCTGTATACCGCCGACGAGTCCCGTTACGTCAAGACATGCCGAGACTGTCAGCAACACAAGACACCACACAAGGCCAGCGGGACTACTACAGCCGATCGAGCCTCCTTGTTCATCATTTCAACAGATCGGGATGGTTATGTTATGACCCTTTCCGACATTAACATCCGGAAATTAGTGGATCGTCGTGGTGACGGACTACAGCTTCGCTGAAGCGAAAGCTCTGCCAAAAGGAAGTGCAGCCGAAGTGGCGAAATTCTTCGTCAACAACATCGTGCTGCAATATTTTGTCCCAGACGTCCACATCACCGGCATAGGAACAGCCTTTGCAGCAGAGCTCAACCAAGGCATTTTGTTATAAAGCCAGACAGGCCAGGGGAGGACAACTGCCTACCACACGCAGACGAAAGGCCTTACGGAGCGGCTGAACAAGACCGTCGCCGAGATGCTAGCAATGTACGTAGACGTCGAGCGCAAGATGCCGTCCTACCGTACGTAACTTTCGCTTATAACACGGCAGTGCAAGAAACAACTTCAATGACGCCATTGAGGTTCGTTCCCGGAAGGAACCAGACAGCGATTTTCGATGCCACGGTGCCGCACGTCACCGACGAAGAGAATCTCGACGTCACCGCCTAACTGCAGTGCCCCGAAGAAGCCCGACAGCTCGCCCGCCTTCGCATCAAGAATCAACAGAAGGCCACCAGCCGGCACTACAATCTTCGACGACGATACATGGAATACGAGCCTGGCGACCGTGCATGGGGATTTGGACCCCGGTAGGCCGACGAGGCCTTATTAAGAAGCTTTTACGCCACTATTTCGGACCCTGCAAGATCATCCAACGCATTGGCTGACTCGACTATGAGCTCGTGGCAGACGCCATTTTGCAATCATAGGGGCGCCGTGCATGGCTCCGCTCAAGCCATTTTAGCAGTGATAATGAACTTTAGGACTTTGTAAAGCTGAACTTCGGACTTTGTTTCCTTTGACTTTGTTTCATTGTCGTTTCGGTACTTTTTATTTATTAAGTGCGCTTTTGCTTTCCGCTATCCTGTTGTAGCTGTACCCTCGGGCGATGCTTTATATGAGGGGGGCATTGTCAGGGGTACTTGATCTACATGTCTCGGGGACTAGATTTCACCCACTAACAACTTAAGGCTACCACTCAGATCAAGACGTTACTGCATGATGGGAACTTAATGGAATGCTATCGGTGGTTATATGCGCTCTTTGTTCTAACTGGAGTTTCTGTAATCTGATTGCATACGGGACGCCAATAGTGTAGTACATTCTGGAAAACACGAGGGCACCAGCGATTACTCTGCAACCTTCGACGACTCATGTAAAAAGTCGACGCAATGGACCCGCAAATCAGATTGCGGCGTTCGCCGTCTCTGTTCGCCGCTATCGTAGTCCTTTAATTTAGCCTGTTATTGAGAAAACAGGTTGGCCCAATAGAACACTAGTATCCGCATGCACAGTATTTCTGGCAATATATATATATATATATATATATATATATATATATATATATATATATATATAAGTAAAGTGAGAGTGTCATGACCTGGTAGTTCAACAGGTACTTCAGGGTTGAGGACGCGCGAACGAAACACAGCGATTCTTTATTCGTACATTTCGGCCGGATTGCGGCCTTTGTCGGGGCCCGATGCGTTATATATACATGCATATTTATACCGTTCAAAGAAAGGAAACACATAGGAAAAAATAACGCGACTTTCCAGACTTCCCGGCCGCGGGCCCCCGACGAAGGCCGTTCCTGCGGCCAAAACGTCTCTAAATTCGCGTTCTTCTAAGGTCTCCCATCACCCATCTACATCTTCCACGTGACCGGCTTCCCACACTTCAAAGACATACATTTTTGCACTGTATAGGCGTAGCTGATCATGTTTATTGCTCACTGGTCATTGTTCGTCCGATATTCATATTCCTGTGAGTGGAGGCTGACACCCTCGGTCATCGTCTATGTTTGCACCGTTCATGTAGGGAAGTAATATTTTTACACCATGAAGTCAATCTTGGTTAATGACTTGGAGAACACGGCCGCTGCATTTCGATGGGGACCCGCAGTGGTTGCTTAGTGGCTATAGTGCTGGGTTGCTAAGCACGAGTTCGCGGGATCGAATCCCGCCCACGGGAGCCACCTTCCGATGGGGACCAAATGCGAAAACCCCCGTGTACTTAGATTTAGGTGCACGTTAAAGAACCCCAGGTGGCCGAAATTTCCGCAGTCCTGCACGACGGCGTGCGTCATAATTAGAAGTGGTTTTGGCAAGTTAAACCCCATGATTGAGTGTTTTTAGTGATTTCGAGACAGATTTTTTTTACATTTATGTGAACCATGAATCAAGGCCTACAACGTTATGAAGGGCTGCGCATAAGACCAAGTATTACCTTGCCTGAATATGTCATTGCGCGGTTTACTAATGTCGGTGTTTTCTATACTCTTCTGGACTCGTTTAGGCCCCTTTCGTTAAGCGAAGTAGCGCGTTAGTGGCCGTACGCATCACGATAAAAATATCAGCCTTTGAATATAACCTTCCTTTCGCCTTTGTCAGTTTGAAAGACGTACAAAGGACTCTGATCAGGCTGTCAGGCAGTCCGCGCTAACAGAAGACCGATATATTCATACAGCACCATCGCGTCGACATTAAAGCGAGAGATGTCAGGAGCCTCTTTTTCTAAAAGCGTATGATCTATTATTGGCGTTATTGTTTTAACGAGAGACCCCGCAGCTGCCGTCTCTTGAATGCTAGCAGCAGACTTGCCGAAACACTCCGTGCACGCTCTCGAGCATCGGAGTATTTTCGTGTCTGACCACTTCTTTGAATTTGAATTTCTTCTTTCAAGCTACGATGACATTGGGCTCAGTGTACTGCAGTAAAAAAAAGCAAACGAGAAAAAAGAACACCTGAGAGAAAAACCGATAAATTCAGTAAGACAGCTTCCCCTCTTTTTTCTTGAGCTTGCCTCGACTTGCAGTTGGCCCCGTTCACTTGTTTTTTAAAAAAAAAGACAGGCATGCAAGATGATGATAGTAATGGCGGCATGAAGACAATGTTGACAACTACGTAGCCACGCCAGGGCGGCGCACGCATTGCGTAATCGGGATTGAATCCTGGATGAACATTCATCTGAAGAGGTCCGTGATGCCATGATCTCTTCTAACTTGGCAACATGATGGGATCGGTTGCGTTAACAACTACGGATTAATTTGAGCCACGAAAGGCGCTGTAACAGTTTCTGTGGTGGAAAAGTAGGGGTGGCACGCTGCGCAATGGTGGCGTTGCGTCAAATTTAGCACCAACCAAGATGTCATTACGCTACTCGATAGCACTGCATAGCACATCATAAAGTACAGATGCCCGCATCATGTGCAAATAAAGAAAAATGGACCTCCAACAATGACCGTACGCTTTGCGCCACTATAAACGGCAGCGTATGCTAAACGTGACCCACATCAACGATTGATAAATACGCCTTCTGCACTTGCTTTACGAGTTCTTTGCCGTACTAGTCGTTAAAGGTCGGCTCTTCCGTCTCGGTGCCGCTGGTCAGAGAACTGAACTCATTGTTGTCGCATGGCACGATATATCCGCGTTACAAATAAATAATATCTCTCAACTAATTATATTTCATACCGCTTTTTTTATTGCGCTCAAACTTCCTCTGGGGAACATTTATGGAGTGAATCAGCACACAATGAAATCTTTAACAGACGGAAAGATTTATGGAAGGTGATTTTTTATGGGCGCAAATGCCTTGCAATGATGAGTACGTTTAATTCGGTGATGCAAGATGAAACAGGAGGAGAAGATTTGCTGTGCGGCACTCTTGATATTGAAAGTGACACTACAGGAACAAAAATAAATATTAGTTGCCCTCGAATACAAAATCGCGCGATTACAAACAGAAAAGACACTCGTGATGACGTTCGGCAAGAAAAAAAAAACAGAGGTTCAAGCCAGACATGTCGGCAAGCCGGAGAATGAGCAATAACGAGCGATGAATGCCGACGTCGCTTTGCACTTTCTGCAGTAGCTTGCCGCGACATCATAGAGTTTGACCGGCTCCGCTCGAGTCTAGTTAATAGGTTAACAAAGACTGGGTTGTACTTTAAGATAACCAGTCGCTGAAATGAGTAGTCCTGGGGCCCTATAACGTAAAACTATTCCAATATGTTTTTTTTTTCAATCTCCTAACGTCAAATTTAGGTAACCACCGAGGCAAACACAGGGCGGTCACCCGTAGGGTTGTCTGAAAAGACCAATCAAACGCTCTCCTCGTTCACACGAGGTCACTTTCGTTTGCTTGAAAAACGAATAACATTGCCTACACTGAGCGGCTTGTTGTATCTAATTGGCTGACAAAAGGCAAGGAGAACGCTCAAGTGGAGAGAGATTCGATGGGGCAGAGTCACTGCACTGAAAATCGATAACCGCATGAAGAGGGTGGAGCCGCCGTCTGCGATTGGTCCGCTTTCCCTTACTTAGCTTGTGGTGGATGGTGGAAAATCGGGGCGGCATGCAACGGAAGCTTAAGAATGACGCTAAAACGGATCCTCAACAAAGAAGAGTTGGCCGACAGAGTTCGTGAACGTGCTGAAAGTGCTCGCAAACGTTACACGGCCACGCAGGAAGGTTTATTATACAAAAATAAACACATGCACTCCGGCAGGTGCGATAGCCAGTGCCTGAGCAATCGGCGGCAGCCATCTTTTATTCCTTTCGGAACGGGGCAGCGTGCGGCTATTCAGAAGAAAATTCAGTTTTGTTCGGCATATTATTGCATTTTATTGCGTAGACGTCACTTTGACGCAGTGAGTTTTCGTGGTTTTGTGACGTCGCGTGATGGCAGGTGAAGTGGGTGCAGCCCAAAAACTTCTCACCAATAACCGGAGGCTAATGGGGAAAAGGCGTCGAATCAGAAATAACTATTTTTTTCGGTCAATTCATGCATAATCAGTGTGTACACATCATATCATACGAGGAGGTATCACGGTTTTAGTGACGTCGCGTGACAGACAGGGGTGTTCCAAAACGTTTTTGACCAATCATGGAGGGCTGATAGCAGAAATGGAATAGAACATTTTGGAATAGTGTTTCGTTATAGCGCCCCTGCAGAAAACTAAAGTAATGCTTAACAGTCTCGGGAGAGGACAGCAATTTACAATAGGAAGCGAGGCACTGGAAGTCGTAAGGGAATATATCTACTTAGGGCAGGTAGTGACGGCGGATCCGGATCATGAGACGGAAATAATCAGAAGAATAAGAATGGGCTGGAGTGCGTTTGGCAGGCATTCCCAAATCATGAACAGCAGGTTGCCGTTATCCCTCAAGAGAAAAGTATATAATAGCTGTGTCTTACCAGTACTCACCTACGGGGCAGAAACCTGGAGGCTTACGAAAAGGGTTCTACTCAAATTGAGGGCGACACAACGAGCTATGGAAAGAAGAATGATAGGTGTAACGTTAAGGGATAAGAAAAGAGCAGATTGGGTGAGGGAACAAACGCGAGTTAATGACATCTTAGTTGAAATCAAGAAAAAGAAATGGGCATGGGCAGGACATGTAATGAGGAGGGAAGATAACCGATGGTCATTAAGGGTTACGGACTGGATTCCAAGGGAAGGGAAGCGTAGCAGGGGGCGGCAGGAAGTTAGGTGGGCGGATGAGATTAAGAAGTTTGCAGGGACGGCATGGCCACAATTAGTACATGACCGGGGTTGTTGGAGAAGTATGGGAGAGGCCTTTGCCCTGCAGTGGGCGTAACCAGGCTGATGATGATGATGATGATGATAGCGCCCCTGGAAAGTATTGTAGGTCCACAACGCCCACATTAAAAAAAGAAAAATATGATTTGAAATCATGACGTCACCTGACGCACTATTGCTGGAGTTTCTTCACGAGGCTTCGCAGAATTGAACTTTGGCTTTCATTTTACATTTCATTAGGAAATATATATTTGCAGAGTTGAGTTCCTGAAATTGAGTTCCTGAAGTACACTTCATCAGTATGAACTGATTATTTGTCGATAACGTCCCCGTAAAGATTCAAGGTCACATAAACGTGATAAATAATCTGAAAATGCGAAGGCCATCGCCAAGGAATAGGAACGGCCACTTCCTCCTTGAAAGCGTCCCGGCCTTCTTTAGAAAGAGTAATGGCAGCCAGGTGAAGTTTCTGAGTTAACGCAAACGATGTGGTTCATTCATGATCTGGTAACGTTGAAATGAATAGGCCAACACAGGCCCAGCTCATGAGACAGAGTGTTCGCTAATAGCTTTTGCTCTTACATTACTCACTGAGTTGCAATAATATTGCAATGTGTGGTAGATATGTTGCCGCAGCTCATGATGATGACGACGGCGACTTCGAAATCACGCCAACGTGATTGTTGGTATTTTCAAGATGGTATACTAGCGTATCTCTTAAATGGGCAAATAAAGTTAAAATTTTCAGTTTGAGCGCACGAACAACTGGGAAAAACGAGGCAGGCCAGGTTCCGATAAGCTAAAGTTTCGGTTGAACACTGTAAAAGCGGATAAGTCTGCGCCCTTTATGTGATGTAGGTTTCTATGTCCAGTCGCATGGATCCCTACCTTGTGCTTGGGCACCAGTGATGCCAAGCCTAGGAAGAAATTACTGTTTCTGTGTTCTAGAGCATCCTAAGCCCGTCTGAGTCATTAACCCGCGTAACACTACACTAGACGTTGCAACATTAAAGCGAATTAGCTATAGACTAAAGTAGCTTGTTGTTGGGCTCATTGGATCAAACTTGATGAACACATTCCAACGCCGATAAAACAAGACACAAAGTACACAAGACCAGACACCACGTGTGCTTGCCGAACCGGTTTTGTGTGGTCTTATGTTTTTTGTGTCTTAACTTATTTACGTTGCCATTGCTTCATGAGCTGTGCCTTGAGAACACAGATGAGTGCGAGAGTGGAATTTTCGCCAAGAGAAGAAGCATTCTTTTAATTCGATGACGAAGCGTGGCCAGAGAATCTACGTTACTCCCAAATTCAAAATTTGTGTACCCAAGAAACAAAGCAAAAGAGAAATACAGAAGAAAACATATAAAAGCTCGATGCCTACACGAACAGAAGCGCCAAATTATAGGCTCTACGGGCACAACCACCCAAGCACATTCTAATATATATAGGGTGGTCACCCATTACATAGAAGTGAAAAAGTCGACTCAAGTGTATACATGCACACATGCGAAACGATCGCGAGATGAGCTCGTTAAAAAGAAGCATAATGTTGGAAAGAGGAAACACTAACATTAATTAAAAGCAGTCTGCAAGGTTCTTCACTACAACGTCACGAAGGGCCCAACAGCCGGTCTCCGCATTAAGGACATCACCATCGTTCTGTCAGTTTGCTCACTGCGACAGGATGTCTGTGCCTATTGTTCTAATAGTCACGCACCCGTACAAAAATGACTGTTGATTAACCATTGATATATTATTGATCAATGTTGAGTTTTGTATTGAGGAGTTATCGAAAGCTTGTTGGATAATTGTTGGGTTGAGTGTTGCGGACTTTTGAATATTGGCCACTGAAATTTAATTGAAACACCATTGGGCATCTCAATGTTGAATAATTGTTAAGTTACCTTTGAATGTCTATTGTGCCTAGACGACTTGTGTTCGTTTTGTTTAATGGCTGTTAGGTTACCATTGATGCTGCATTGAATTCACGTTATGGTAGTTCTGTTGACCTGTTGTTGAGGTATTATTGCCACAGCACTGAAAACCACATTGCGGCCCAGTTGAGATGGCATTGAGAGTTCAGAAGTCGCCATTGAAATATGATTGACATTTCGTTGCGCTAGTGGATTTTTATTCATATTTTGAAATTGCTTTTCTATGCACACTTGCATGCCCCAAAGCCCTGCTGCTCATAATTTTCCCAAACACAAACAAAAGCAAAACAGAGACTGATCAATTTGAAGTACCTTTATTTACACTAAAAATGTGTGCAAACGAAACATTATTACAGTACATAAGGCACCACTACATGGAACCTGGAGACATAGGCTAGTACCTACAGCACTCTAAACAGTGTAAATACATCTGAAAAAAACCTATACACATGAATTGAATCAAACAATCATTGTGGTCTTCACTTTTGACTTAAGTTTATGACTAGAATGCAAAGCGACTCAAAAGGCACGGCTTAAGCATACCCTTGTAACAACCATCTTTGAACCCATGAACACTTGAAGCTGCTTGCATGTGTGAACACAAAAAACACCTGAATTCGTTACATTAAAATGTTTTGCACATCAACACATCACAGGAAGAGTTATGGCTGACTGTGAGAAGGCAAAACAAAAAAGTCTTGAAACAAATGACCACGTAAATATATACAAGCTTTAGCACACGTCTTTCATTACGATTAAAATAAAATCAAGTACCAAAGTAGACTTGTCTGAGCTTTTTGTCTTTGAGATGCATATATTTTCATGTTGCCCAATTATTTTATAAACTAATATCACTCAACTTAGCTATTAATTGACGAGAGATCATTTAGAAAGTTGGGCATGGTAAACACCTGAATCATGTTTCTGACGACCCAGCTTTGCATTGTTCAGAAATAAACTTGTAAAGGTTTTGTGTACTGAATGATGGTTATCTCCCTGGCACAAGTGAAGAACAAACAGTACGCCATTTAATTATGTTAATATGGGATACAGAAGAGGTTGTTGGGGGCATTTATTTCAATTTAGTGAGCTCATATTCAGTTCATTTTTCCGGACTTGCACAAAGCTAATGAGAGCACTTTTGCGTCCTTTTCACTATACTCAGCAACTAAGTGGTACCTCAGTCAATAAAGAGATAATGCAAGGCTAATACATTGGACGATAAAAGAAAAAATAGTTATTTAGCACAGAAAATAGGTAATAACACACGGCTAAGAAAATTCCAAACAGCCAAATAAATGGTCACCTGCACTCGCAGTAGCAAGTACCCCAGAAATAATCATATAGGATGAGAAAAGGTTCCAATGACAGGACAGCCAGATTGGTGAGACATTGAAAACCGCAAATAAATGCGCATACGAAACACCAATTACCTCTCTTGGGGAAGTAAAACGCTATAAAAATGCTAACAGAATTTATTGCATAAAATACATAAAAGTAACATAAAAATTAGGACAAAGCAGTAACAAAGACTAAGGGACGTACAGAACCAGTGTTGAAAAACAAATTACAAGGAAAGTGATATACATGCATATTTAAGCTCATGACAATTTTTCCACCAATATATGCAAAAGGAACGCATGCACTTGAAGCATGAAAAAGGTTCCTGCGCCTATAGCATGAAGCACAGTATGAAGCAGCGTCATGAATACCGAAAAGTAAAGCTTAGTATGTTTAAAAACTACGATTGCGTAGATACCTACAAGCAGGCACGTGACATGTCATGCCGTGAATGGATGAAATTCATAAATCTTACACACAAATGAAGTTAACATCACTCTTATTGGTGTCCTCAGGGGACTCCTTGAACTAGAAAAATGTACATCAGTGTTTAAAACAAAGAGAAGACTCTATAGCGTTCTTCCTGAAATAAACACCGCAAATAACTTCAAATACCAATTCTATGGACACTTCGGCAATTCGGTGTACATTTATATTTGAGAACCACCTAAATAGAGACGAGAAGGATGAATTAAGAGAGGAACACACATGAACTCTGACTCACTGGAAGTTTATTCATGAAGACAAAGACTTTAAACACATTGGCCAACTTCACGAAGATAAGGCCATGGATGCGCCGCAGAAAGAGCCCGGCACAACAAAAAAGGACCGAAACACATGTCCTGTAGAATAAACATGTGCGTCAAAAACTAACAAAAAACACATGAAAACTGAAAGGTTTGTCCTGTAAGTGATATTAACGAGAAATACTGCAGCAACTCTTTCCAACTAAGGGTCACAGAAATCTTCCTTATGAATTTTTCTTCGTGACCAATATATAATACTTCCATAAGTCCTCTTGTGTTCTGGTCTTTCTGATGAAACAATCGTTCTTTCTGCCCTATACCGCAACACCGGAAGAGTTCCAGAAACAATATTCATTGATCACAAACGAAACAAATGCATAACCAAGTTATCTGTTGCCCTTAGTGGGAAAGAGTTGCAGTTCTCAAAAGAGTCTCGTTGGGTAACATCACTTATCGGACAAATCTTTCGCTTTTTCGAAAGATTTGCCCGAAAGTTCTCGCTTTTCACACACGTTTATTCTACGTGAACTAGCTTTTTCATATTTTTTTCCTGTTGCACGTGGCTTTTTCTGCCGCGCATGCATGGCTTTTTACCTTTGTCAACTTGACCAGTGTCTTTAATACCTCTGTCTTCAAAAATAAACTTTTAGTTAAAATAAAGTTTTAGTTGAGCTTGCGCTCGTGGGTGCTCGTATCTATTTCGTCGTCCGTCGTCCGCCTCTGTTCGCGCTGCTGTTTCCAGTGCGCACGTATCACTAGGTTAAGCTGGTAAACATTCTCACAAGCAGAAGGAAATACCTCCCCTCAAAAGGTAGCCCATTCTTTACTACTAAAAGCCAGAGCAAATCAAAAGTAAGCCTTCACAGCGTCCATGCGGCAGCTAGTACATCACAGAACATCACAAAAAAATTGTTCAAAATGCCACTTGACAGAGAGTGGCAACAGAGATGCGAGCTTTCTAGTGAATCAGCAACAAATCAACGGGTGTCTCTTGCAAGCTGCTCTTGACGTAGAACACTTTGGCACCTGGGCATTCGCTGCATGCGTAACCTGTGAGAAGGGCATGCGGACATAAAATGAGATTACGCAGATTACAAATCTGCTACACACTGCCCATAACTATATATGCACGAAATAGAAGTACACACTATACTCGCAAGTAAAAATTTGCGACTCTTTACGAGTGCCGTCGAGAAAAGGAAGAAATGGGTCGCTACGCTAAATGTTAGCTAAGACACGCAGAGCTATGTTTCACAGCGGGGAAAATATTCCCGACTCTCTCACAGAATCTAAGACCACGCGACACCGCATAGCCGAGACCAAGCAGATATCGAATCTTTGGGTAGAAGTCCAGCAGCAGGAATGACCTAAAGATACGCCGAGAGCGATGCGAGCGTGAGCGTGCCTGTACGACTGAGAACATGTACCGCTTCCTTTGAAGCTAGCCGCTCGGGCGTGGCTCCGATCATCCTACGCGATTTGTGTGGAGAACGTCGCGTACACGCCCTTGCGTGTTTTGCGCGGTAGCGTCTCCGCAGAGCTAGCTTCATGCACGCGCCATTCTTCTCCGCGCAAAGGGTGCTCGAGGGCGACACTTAGCTTGAGGCGACAACGCGCCGATTGGCGCTCCTTTCGCTTCTGCAAGCAACGGACATTGGCATCGGTCCAGCTCAAAGAGGTAGCAAAGAACGGTGGCATATTCGGTTATCGCCTATTAAAATTGTACAGCGCGCCTTCAATGGCAACGCGCCGCGCTAGATAAAGATGCGCACTGTCGTAGTTTTGGCGGTGATAGGCGATAAGGCGAGCCCGTCGGCGGCTGTGTTCTTTCCCGACGTCGTCACCACACCTCTTCATTTGCGCTGTGTATCCGTGTAAAGTCACCGAGCGGAAGCTGCGACTTATCGGTTGGCCGTTCTCAGCGAATCCCGAAGAGGAGAAATATACTTTGCGGTGCGCCGCATCATTGGCCGCAACCTAAATCGAGGCGCGCTTAACCGCTACGGCACAAAAGGTGATCACACTAACCGTATGGTATACGATGAGGCAATACGGATTAAAAAAAAATAATCCTGATGTCCTACATGCCAAACCAACGATCTGATTGTGAGACAGGTCATAGTTCGGGACTCCGTATTAATCTTGATTTCCTGAAAATTTTTATGTGCATAATCCACGAGCGTTTTTGCATTCTGCTCCTTTGGAATTCGGCCGCTGCAGGGATCGTATCCACGACCTCCAGCCCCAAATTGCCACGGCGGCTGCCATAGTTACGATATGCGTAAGCGTGAAGTGTAACAGTGCCTTCCGGTACGAGTGTGGTACAAGCGTAGCACAGCTGCACACCTGCTGCACAATTACTTGTCGCGGTTCTCCTAAGCTCGTAATGCCTGCCTAAATACCTTGAAAGGCAGCGTGCCTCTCACGTATTGGAACGCGATAAAAAGGGCTTAGACGGCCCACGTGAGCCCCTATGAAAGATGGCAGGGCCACTGTACAAAATTTTCACTGCACAGAGAAGCTGATCCTTATGTTTCAGTTGTGTTCTCTAATACAAATTAAGGAAACGTTTTAGACAGGAACAAATGAAGCAATGCAATTTTACGCACGTGGGGTGCCGCTGCCTCTTCGCCTACCACTGTTTCAAACGAAGTGACGGCGGCAGCAAGCGTTAGTATCGCGCGCTTTCGTTCTGGGGCTTGCGGTTTGCCCGAAGAATGTAAACGGTGTGCTTAACATCTCACGCTTGTCAATGTCAAAATAGAAAAAAAATGGCTACGTGCTCAAGAAAACGAGATTACTTACCTATGTGCAGAAGTTCGGCTGTGACTGTTTCGGGGTGCCTTCTCTCCAACAGGCATCATGACCTCTGCCGCACAACTCATCAAAACAGCCAGGCTCGCATATCAGTCGAAGACTAGTGCTGGGTCAGCCAACGACTCCAACGGGTCAACGTGCCAGTTATCATCGTTAAAGCATTTCAGTAAAATGTGCGTCATGATGTCCGAAAAGACAAAAAAATACTTTTATCAAAAAGCGCGAGGCGCGTACCACCGCCCAACTGTGCAACCAAGTAACTGAGTCCGTAAGCCGTTCACAGCTTCACTATCGTATTGCGTTATAAAAACTTTAAAACACAAAATCACTGCACTAAAAAACCGTTCATTAATTAGCAATAATTTTCCATCTACTAACCTTTATTAATTTTAGAGAACAACCCAATTTGTAGAGTAAACAAATACTACGACAAAAAATGCGACTACGAAACTAGCGGTAACCATGTGTATTTTAACTAGCGGTAACCATGTGTAAAACGAAGTTACAACGGTTCCAACCGCGTGCGCACACGCACGCACCCGAACGCTACCTTGACGTTTGTAGCACCACCTGGAAATAAAAATTATTACTAATTTCGTTATTTTTACAAAGCTAGCCCTACTGAAATAGTTTATAGCGCCTTGGCAGATGACGAGGTGACATGTGAGGTATGATAAGAGTCCGTTACCTGTATTTCTTTCATTTCCCTTTGGTCTTCTTCTATTTAACCGAACATACAAGACGTGCAGGCTTGGGAGAAGACGCAAGTTCGACGAGACTCAAATAAATCGCATGCTCCTTGCAAGGCGAGAGTTGGGAGCATCCGCAGATACAGCGATTAGCTGTGATACTGTTGCTTTGTTGCTGGATCCGCAGCTCTTTGAAGTCAATGGTTAGAGCGGCTGCGCGCTGTGATCTCAAAGCTCATTCGTTGTTTGGCCTCTAGTACCACGGCCGTTGGATACAAATATGTTTGCTCTCCGGAAAACGGGTGCGTCGCAGGAATTTCGAAGACCTCTCACGTGTATGTTTGCAGCGTGTGCGCGCTCGCATCCTACGGTTCCCACAGCGCGTCCGATGCTCGAAGGTAGCGTCGTCGCGTGTCGGCACCTGTCTTATCGCCGGCCGCGCAGCCGCCGTGTCTACTTTTGGGAAACTCTACATGCACGTAGTCACCGTGCTTGCAAGTGAATTTCGCATTCTTCTGCTCCCCGAAACGTGCTTATTTTTGATCGTACCAATGGCTATGTCATCTAGTGTATATTAAAGTGACGATGACATTTGTACACCGGCGAACAAATGTTAAATCGTTATGCACTTGGCGGTCATGAAGCTAGTTTAACGTTGCAGTTTTTACGTAGCGAAAACGGTTACGAAAGTGGGGCGGTCCCGAAGATAGGCGCTTCAAAGCACCAGCACGAGGAAGTGGAACGCGGCGCACGCGCCAAGCGTTTCGGAGCTTAGTGGCTTTCGAACGAGAGGAGTGTACGCACGCTCGTGGCCCGGCACCGGGCTCGACGGCCGACGTTGGATTCCACCCCATCTGTCACACATTATTTTCTTTCAACGAAAGCGAGGCGATAGAGGAACTTACCTGCCGCAAAGTAACGAGAATGAGGTTGGAACGCTTCGCATTAAATTTTTGGAATGTTTTCATATGCGACACCTAATTATTGTTTACTGGACACAACTGCTGCACAACAAAAAACAACTACAAAAATGAACACGAGTTACCCAATAAATTGTTTATTGAGAACACTCGACGGTGATATTGTTGTGCAAGTGTTCAGCGAACTCAATTGCTTTTTAAAATTTGTTGAAGTCCGTTATTTCAACAATTGCCTAACAACATATCAGTGCTTAATCAACAGTCATTTTTGTACGGGCATGTACACCCGCTGTTCGTCATATTGTGCACATTTTACGGTAATATCAACCAGTGGAGTGTCGGTGTTATCGAAGTGACTATACAATCTGCGAACGTTCGTCTTTTTTGCCAGACAAGAAGGGATGCGACACAAGCTACGTCTAAGTGCAGACGATAGAGAACCATGTCGAACATGTGAAATTCAGCACTTCGAAGCAGAATGTGATATTCTTCATTTGCACTTCGCCAATATAGCAAAAGCGTCCACATAGTAGGAGCAATCCCTGTGATAGAAGCACCGAGAGGTCAGTTTCATTGCAGACAGTGCGGCAAACACGCCTAAGAAGTTGAGCTAAATGTAAACCAATCTACGAATACGACCAGCACATTGGGAAGCACAGTTGAGAGACCATTATAATCATAAGGGCGGCGAAGAAAACGGTAGCGGCGGGTGATTGCGACGGGTGTGGCCATTATCTGAAAGGTGTCACGCTTACGAAGTAAGGGCCGTTGGGCGAAAGTCCAGCAGCGCCGGCAAAACGCCTAAATGAAGGGGCGGGCTTTGCAGATCAATAAAGGTACGCAAGAAAGCAGGAAATGAAGTCGGTGTTTGAGCAGTAAGGCGGCAATTAAATATTCTATGGGTTTCATTTAGAACAAAGAACTTGCCAAAATGGGAGAGCATGAAACAACTGTATCAACACTAATTGAATGGGCAGTTGTCAATAATGACCATCCCTCTCTCTCTCTCTCTCTCTCTTTTGCTACGCTACTGGACTTCTGCGCGAATGCTTTTGCTAGCTCAACTTATTTTGATATGATTTACAAGCAGTTTTTAAATAAAATGATTTCCGCATACGATTGATTAATAGCCAGGCACTTTACAGACGCATATGATACGCACAGTTATTCTGTAGAAAGTAGCTAATAAATTTTACAGCGATAAACAACGCAGCCCGACCAAAACTTATCAAACGGAAGAAAACAGGTGATGCTATTTATGGAATATTTTATGCCAACCATTATTATCGCTTATTTTTTATGTTTGCCACTATGATTTTAATATTGTTTCTTATATTTGGCTCATACTCGCGAAAATTTTTAATTTGAGAAAGGTTTATGGCATGCTATCAATACATGCTCATAATATTTTGCTGTACACTATCGCAAATCCAAATGAACTTATGCTCATACCACCTCAATATTCATGCGCTGTAAGAAATATCAAAATTATTCGCGAGAACACAAAACACTAAACGCCTGCGGTTCGTTCTTGTGTAGTCACAGCAATCGGTACAACATATCGAATATTTTTTTTCGAATTATTCGTGTCTTTCCAATCGTCTACTAAATTTTCAACGTCGCATTCGTTGACTGGCTGGCTAAGGTAATAATGAGCTGTGAACACGTCTAGCAACATCACAGAAAATAAGTTCAACTAGAATTTCAGTTCACCCTCCTTTTACTTGTATTTTAGCCTCAACGCTCACGCAGAGATCTTTTCAAGTGATGCTATGTTGCTCATTTCATCAAAGTGAAAAGGTGCCTTAAGTTTTGAATTTGTTTCGCAAACACTTGTATAGCATCCTCGCCTTGTATTCCCCAGCTTTCACACTGTCGATGTCAGGGGAACGTTGCGTGTAATCGTTCCCGATAAATTAAAGAAGTGGTTTTCCACATCCCGCATATAAAATTTAAATTAATTAGTTTATCAAAAAAACTTCAAATTTTTCTCACTGAATATTAGAAAATTTACTACTGCACTATCAGGTTATTTTTAGTAGGTGCCCATGTAATGTCTTCTTCATTATTTCAATAAAATAGGTAGCCAGCACTCAAGTTCACTCTGGCAATTCAAATAAAAAGTCTTGGTATATCTGCATGGGTGTCTGCTATTCTTTTTAAACAGCGTCATAAGTGTGTCATAGGAGCGCCCTGCAGGCGAATTACTGAAAAAGTCACAACAAGAAAAAGACTATAAGAAACCCGAATTTGCGCAGGCACCTTGACCGGGCTCGAACCCAATCTGCGAAAATGCAAAAAAACTAAGTAGCCTTGTTATTCTCATTGCCTGGTTACTTTCTTTCTTGTCCTCTCTGAAACTCTCCCTTCAACGTATCGATAGCACAGATATTTCGATCTAGCCTCATCACTATGTAAACAAGAATATATTGATTTAAAGTTTGATGGTAAAGATGCAAGTGGTGCGGATTGGAACGCCAAAGAAAGCGCTCACTGGCTCATCCTAATTACCTGCCGCACTGTATCGCGAAAGAAACTTACACTGCATGGGTAATTGACCACTGGCCGCGTCTTGGCTGTGGCTCCCTCCTCTTAGGCACAACATCTATGCAAACACGGTGACAGAAAAAAAAACAGAAGTATTAAAAGAATGCCCGCTGACCGCCGTCCTTCAAGCCGTGCAACAGGAGGTGAGGACCGCCAAGAAAGCGCTTGCTGTTAGCAATCTAACTGGTTGCGAAAAAAGGCATGCTTCAATTTTTTTTGGCCCACGAGCAAAGACGCATATTAAGGGTGGGCGTTCACTTTCTCCTCAACTTCCGCTGGGGAATGGTTTGCTGCTGTTTCTTGCCGGCCAAGAGCCAGCTATATAAGCTTAGCCTCGGGACAAGACCAAACAGATGCTTCTATTCCTCCACCGGATTAAGACCGACAGCATGGTGAGTACAGAGACCCAGGTCTTTACGTGAGGGCAGATGATTAAATTGAGAGATTTCCGGAGATAGCCATTAAACTTACTTTGGTATCTTTTCAAACTCTGCGACTTAGCACTTGTAACGCGAAAATGTTTTTACTGAAAAGCTTTCATTCAAAAGCAGAACTGGGTAATTGCTTTCCTTGTAGCTCCGGGAAAGAATGAACTATCTCGCATAGGCGTCAAAAGATCAAATTAAGAAATAAAAAGCATGTTTATGTGAAACTTTGAGGGTGGTAATCTTAATTGGACCGTTTTATTGCAACAAACGAAACAACTTGAATAATTCTTCATAAATGATTTTCCATTTCAGCATAACGACTTTCTGACAAAACATAGAAAAACAATATAGAGCAATGTGGCTCTCGAAGTATGCTACATACGAATATTATGTTAATAAGGAAGCGGTTTATGAAAACTGGACAATTAATAAATCACGAAAGTTACACCTCCATATTAGCTACGGTTACCGCACACATCTGCCAATCTTGCCCAAAGCAGAGGCAATAGTGTGCCTGTATAAGTCGCAGAATAAGCCAGAAATCCTCTGCAGCCTTCGATAACTGAAAGCTTAACATGTAGTTTTATTTCTCCGTAGCTATGCTTTTAACGCTGAAATAAAAATTTTCCTTTTTTTCTGTTTGTTTGCATGTCTTCCTGGCAATAAAAACATACGTTATAGCTGATAGAAATATAATAAAATGTCTTCGCACCCCAAATTACAGTATAGCATAAATCGGTACCCACGCAACTTAAATCTCAAATTTTGGGCAATGCAAAGATAAAGAGAAGCATAATCATGACTTCGTATTTAAAGAATACCTCTATGAGAGCATGCATGTTTAGTTCAAGTACTAATGCCTTGCGGTACAGAACTACGTGGAATAATACTGAGCAACGCTTCTGCCCCCCCCCCCAGCTTTGTAAACCACAGAAATACATATTACCAAGAAACGTTAACGTAAGATACGCGCGTAAAAAACGACAGCCACAGTTTACCCCTTATATCCAATATAATCATTAATATAGATACGGGATTTCCGAAGTAATCCCATATACCATTTTTACAGTCGACGGTTGGCAATCAACTGTTTGCAATGGCACCGTCTCTATAATAGTTTTCATTTCAGCTTTGCGTCAGCCTCCTCCTCGCCTTGGCCACCAGTGCCTTCGCTGGACACGTTTCCGGTGGCTATCGCCTCGGCTACGGTCTCGGCTACACCGGCCTCGGCCTCTCCCACTATGGTCTCCAGCATGGAGTCGGTTACTCTGGCCTGACTGGATACGGCCTTGGGTACGCTTACGGTCCAGCTGCCAGCTACGCCGTCGCTGCCCCAGCTGTGGCCGCGTACGCTGTGCCAGCCGTCGCTAGGGTTGCCACCACCTACGCTGCCCCAGCCGTCACTAGGGTAGCCACCACTTATGCCGCCCCAGCTGTGACCAGAGTCGAGCACGCCGCTCCAGTCGTTGCCGCTGCACCAGCCATCGCCTATGCCGCTGCTCCAGCTGTCGCCAAGGTTGCCACCTACAGTGCTCCTGCTGTGACCAGTGTTGTCCGCACTGCTCCTGTGGTCGCTGCTGCCCCAGCCGTTGCAACTTACGCGGCGCCAGCCGTCGCTGCTGTCCACCACGCTCCAGCTATTGCCGCCGTCACTCACGCTGCTCCACTTGTCGGTGCCTACCACGCCGCCGCCCCGGTATACGGCTATGGCGTCAGCGGCATCGGCTACGGCCTCGGTCACTACGGTTTCGGTCATGGTCTTCTAGGCTATGGTCTGAACTACGGCTATGGCCTCGGCTCCCCCTTCGAGTACGCCACTCTCCTGCGCAAGAAGAAGTGTAAGTGCTCTTTTGATTGCTGTTTATTTCTGCCTGTTTGCCTTTTGCAAGGGCGCGTGACGTTATTTCTTCCTGAATTTTCTCATTTCAGAAACGTCTCCTATTCGCGACGCTGGAATGGACAGAATGCACACAGGAAAGACAGAACAGTCTTCGACGGTTCGGTTATTTGTAATCACGGTAGCGGAACAATAAACTATTTGCACGTGAGCTTCTGGTCTTACCATTTAATTTACTTTATCACTTCGTTGCACCACATTTAATCGAGTAGGATATACAGCGAGGTAATGCGTCCTGAAAGTAGCACCTCTAGGCGACAAATGTAAACTATTTTGTTTTTAGATTTTTATTTTGCTCTCTTTTGTTTTAAGAGTAATTAAGATACTTGGCCTGATTACCTTTAACTTAAATATATACAGCACAAATTTTCTTCTACGATTGGTAGCTAATAATTGTTGACGTACCCAACAGGAATGCATTCTGAGGCTACATCAGTTTCGAGATAATAATTGCCGAAGTGTCTGAAAAAACGCATTGGTGTTCGAGTCAGTTTTCTGCATCAATGCATAAAAAAGCGTTTTTTTTTTAATGAGAAAGGCAACAGGAACTCCAATGCCTTCTGTGCATACTTTGAAAATTAATATCTTGAAACTTGCATAGTCCTGAGAATTCGTTCCAAGTGGATATGCATTGAGAACAATCTACAATTGGAAGATTATCACTTGTACCGTAATATAAATAATTAGAAACCTAATTGTCCATAATTATAATAATATTCGTTTCAGCACTTCTATTTCCGTATTAGTATTGGCCGCCTCATCAAGTAAATTAGATCAAGGTTTAGAATTGTGCTGTCCACCACAAGCAAATTTTTTATGACTCCGTGCAGCTAAATTAAAAGGCACCCGATGTGCTACAGCTTCAACGACAACTCGCTGACTCAGGTACAACATCATCGCAGCGCAGCATCCGCTCTCTATAAATGCTTGATCTTCAATGGATACATTCACACATTCATTGCGGCTTCATTTGCTCACGTCCCTACTTCTATGGCGAAAAGACAATGCAACGTTAAGTGCTGGTGAAATTTGGATATTCTTTGCTGACTAAGGGCTTTAACTAAAATATTGTGCTGAAACAATCGACGATGATTCTCAAAATAGGCGATTAGCCTGAACGAACAGACCAAGAAACGAGAGCGCGGCAATTAACGCAGAGACGACACGGTGCCCTGCGCTGGCCGTCCCGATAGCCCTCCAGGTTCCTGTTGCTCGCTTAATAATAATAATATTTGGGGTTTTACGTGCCAAAACCACTTTCTGATTATGAGGCACGCCGTAGTGGAGGACTCCAGAAATTTTGACCACCTGGGGTTCTTTAACGTGCACCTAAATCTAAGCACACGGGTGTTTTCGCATTTCGCCCCCATCGAAATGCGGCCGCCGTGGCCGGGATTCGATCCCGCGACCTCGTGCTCAGCAGCCCAACACCATAGCCACTGAGCAACCACGGCGGGTACGTTGCTCGCTTAGACGTTTAAGGAGCGAAGTGTATACCTTGGGCGGTGTTCTTGAATACGAGGCGTTTTAGGCTTCGAGACGCAGAGAAAGTGTGCCGCCGGACAAGAATACTAGCCAGAGAGGCACTACTTGCTTCGCGCGAATTGTTAGTTGGCTACAAACATGCAAGCCACGGGTAAAAAAATATCACTCGTTTCGACGCCGCGAGAGCCGCAGCTTTCCGAGAAACGTCAGCTTGCACTTTGCCGTTTTGATGATATGTTTCAACCGCATCAGTTGTGTGCGAGCGCCACTTCGAGTAGCATTTCATTAAGCAAATTGCCTAGAATCCGAGGGTAGATCTGCAGCTCATGAGCGGCACTGTTTCTTCCATGCTGCCCAGGCTTACATATAGGACGAAATTGTCGCAAGAGGAACAACTGGACCTCGGCGGGATGCCGGGCCCTAACCGAATCCTTAAGATGCAGTGAGCCATCTTACACACGCTTCAAGCAAATAAAATGCAGACGAGACGTGTGTCTAGCTGCTGAAGAACAAGTATTTGTGCACGAGTGATGAAAGAAACCTACTGAAAGACGTTCGTCTAACTCATTCTTTGTGAGAGGCGCGACCAGGTCTCGCCAACTACTACGACAAATATCAACAGCCCCATTGCAGCAGAAAGTGTCGCTTCAAGTGTGGCCGCCGCTGTTCAAAGGCAAACGATTGCTGCATGCATTATCTCTAGCAGATCTTCATTCATTTCTTCAGCTCAAGCCTTCTGAACGCTTCTGAGCAGTGGAAACTTGAACTTACCGACCGCATCATCAATCCAGTGTATTATTTGCTAGCACTTCCATATCAAGAGCAAGAGCTTGGCTCCTGAGCGTACAACAGCAAAAAACCACCTTACGCTACGCCACAGTGACATTGCCGTGAGGCAGCCCCGAATTTCATTTAGAACTACGGTATAGTGCCTAGAATAGGAATACAGGTACTTTGCTGTAAAAGTATGATTCTGTTCGTTTACGTGTACGACTAAAGAATTACCCTATTTCATTCAACTATACGTATATTAGCATGCAGAGTCCGAGCTATCATTTTGCATGCTACTTGCTACTTCTCTCATGGAGATAACCAAAGGTCATCGCACATATTAAAACAAGAAGAAACTTTATGAATGAATAGTCCGGCAGTTTTTGCTATGATGACCTCAGGTGGCGGCTCGAAGTGCTTGGACGCGGGCGGCACCTTCGGCTTGCAGGACGGCCCAGAGCTGGTCTGCCAGCTCTCAACTTTTGAGAGCCGTCTCCCAGAACTTGTGTTTTTTTTTTGCACAAGAACAAATTCATTTTTTATTCTGAAAAAGACATTGCTCAATTTATATTCCAAAGGTGTGCAGCTCCGCACACATTCTCATGCATCTCATCTGTAATTGCACCCATAAGCGCAAGAAAACAAGGCCAGGGAGTTTATTTTTATGGTTATCAATATTTATTGAGTGGTATTTTACAGTCTTCGAAGCCAAGTCACCCCTATTACTCATTCCTTGGCATAAGAATACTCCGACCCTGCGCGAATTTCTTTCGCGTACAGCACATACGTACTGCTTCATAAAACAATTTTTGACCCACTGTAAAAGAAATTATGAAGGGCCATTTCATTCGCGCAGAATTTGTGCTCGTCTGCGCAGTCTAAATTTTGGCGTGTTTAGCGAACTAAACAGCGATATTTTCGGCCTCTTGAACCGGCAAGCATACACCACCCGGACAACGAAAGCATCTTACTCTCGCAAGTGACAAGGCTTCGCCGCGTTCAAAAATCCATAAATGTCCATGATCAGGCTGTGATGACGGTTTACAGCTTAAGTTCAGTAGTAAACATGCTGCAGTTCCGCTATAATACGGCCGCAGCAGCACATGACGCGCACAGCTTGTGAGAGGCCTTCGACCGAAGCGCTACGTTGGTCGTCATCAAGTGGAGAAGCGCTGAACTATGCTTCCCGCCTGGAAGACGGCACACCTACCCACATAGCCACTGCAACGCCGTCGACGATTCGTTGGCCAGTGTAAAAGAGAGATGTGACAGTTAAGCAGGAAATCCGTGGTAACTGTTTGACACACTGGTGGACACCTCAAACGACGGAGCGACGTGGTACGATCGAGGCAGCGGCGGCCTCCCCTCCTCCTCTCACTGGCTGCGAAAGAGCGCTGAGAGCACGCGCCCTTTCCCTCTTCTTGCCGCTCCGAATGAGCGAGCGATAGTGCGCCTCCCACCTCCTTGCCGCCCCTCCTCGCTGCGAGAGCGCGACGTGCATCCTCCGTTACGCTCCTCCCCCCCCCCCCCCTTTCAAGACAGCACTTACCTCTTCACCCAAAATCACGCACCCTTTCTTTTCATCAACAGTATCATCAGTCTATTTTTATAACCTCTGCAGGACGAACACCTCTTCCCGCAAAACTGCAATAACCCATGTCCTGCGCCGATTCCGCAACTGATACCTTTCTCTAGGCGCGTTTCAACGCCTTGCCTCCCAGAACTCTGACCTACCTAAGGAAGTTTAAGTGGACCTACCATCGTACCACGGATAATAGACTTTCCTACAATGATTACTAGAGGGATCTCTCGAGCCACCACAGAAATGATGGGTAGTAATTGGATTTGCCTAATATTCGTGCTTGTAAAGTCAGACGTTCTTCTGCCTTCGTTTATTCATGAATATGACTGACGTTTCTGAACATGTTGCTTCAGTTACGCCTCCGCCTCCAAAAGATATTACGAAACACGTATTGTCCATTTTTCTCACAATCCCTAACATGTACAAAAAGTCTGATATGCCTGTTTCGGCAATACTCCAGTTCATCCAGTCTCACATGTTTGAAAAGTTTCAAGATTATATTCAAGTATTCACAGCTGCATCTGTACACAGCGACGGTCAAGGCGCATCTGCAACTTTTTTGCCCTTGGACTCAAGTACGGCGTATCTTTCAGATACGTCTTCCAACTTCGTCAACAACTGCGGAGCAAGCAGCGATTAATGTTGCATTGAAATACGTGGAAGAGCTGCTAACTACATCGAAGATTGCCATCTTTACAAACTCCCGCGCTGCACTTAGCAGGTTACAACGCAGTAAGATTGATTGTCGACTTGTGCGCAGCATCCCTGACTCTGCGAGCGAAATTTCATAACATGGGATATCTCTCATTGATGAGCGGATTCCTTCACACGTAGTAATCGCCGGAAATGAAGAGGCTGATCAGCTCGCTTCAACTTGCACTCATAACAACCGCGACTGCCCAGAAATATTGTGCAAGCTTGATGAGGCTCGTCTGCTGAATCGTCGCCACCTAATCAAGCAGTATCCAGACCAGCGCGTCGCAAATGGAACGTTCCCGCCCCGTGTTCGCGGTCCAGGCTTGCCTCGCCGCGCTAAAGCGCAACTAATCCAGCTCAGGGTTGGCTGTGTGAACGTGCACGAACGTGTATACAGACAAGGACGTATGGCGAGCCCATCGTGCACGTCTTGTAGTTGCTGGGAAACACTTCAGCACCTTATATTTAAGTGTCCCGCTTTCAGTGCGCACCGCATGTCGCTAGTGAGAGACTATCATCTCCTTGGCCTGCGGTGTACGACACTCGACGAATGTTTGTACCCCAGCGGTTCTGCGTCTAAACGTGATCAGGCTCATCACGCTCTACTTACTTTTCTAGAGTTAACTAACTTAATAATAATAATAATATTTGGGGTTTTACGTGCCAAAACCACTTTCTGATTATGAGGCACGCCGTAGTGGAGGACTCCGGAAATTTTTACCACCTGGGGTTCTTTAACGTGCACCTAAATCTAAGCACACGAGTGTTTTCGCATTTCGCCCCCATCGATATGCGGCCGCCGTGGCCGGGATACGATCCCGCGACCTCGTGCTCAGCAGCGCAACACCATAGCCACTGAGCAACCACGGCGGGCTTAGGTTCTCGTTTGTAGCGTCCAAATTATTCTATTCAGCGTTCTATAGCAGCGTGACCTTCGGTGGCAGGCCCCACTGTGTGTGATCTGTACTGTGTTCTACTGTATTCTTTAGATTTATCCTGGTGCTCTTCCTTTCCTCCTCTGCTTCCTATCTTCCATTTCTGTGTTGCCATTACCTCCCTTCTGAACAGTAGGCAGGTGTTGTGCCCCTTCCGGTGGCTGTTGCCAGCGTGCTCCTCGCTTTCCCTTTCCTGTTAATTCTATGTATGTATTCAAAACAAATAATAATAATAATAATAATAATAATAATAATAATAATAATAATAATAATAATAATAATAATAATAATAATAATAATAATAATAATAATAATAATAATAATAATAATTCGTTTATAGTCTTTATATGTCTTCATTGACGTAAATTTCAGAGCAATATACACTTTTCTACTTGATGATGTCTGAGGAACACACATGATTGCTTCTAATGGTATGCGGTTCATCCTGTCGAGGTGGTCATATCAAAATGCGCCAAGCACCTCAACGCGATGGCTTGCACGCGAGAAATTCATAAGGGCGGTCTATGCCGCTTGTCCAGACATGCGTTCGTGGCGCAATGGTTTCAATGTCGGGATTCTGTGTTAGAGGTCCTGTGTTCGAATGCTGTCGTCGGACCATTTCAATGTGTTGTCTATTATTGCGCAGTACTTTGCTGAAAGTGAAGACTTTCCAAGGTCAGGAATACCTTCGAAGCAAAAACGACCAAGTTCGTGCGAATCCCGTAGACACTAGCGCGAGCTTTGCCTCTAGTAATAATGGTACGAAGGCTATGCCACAGACCTACCATGAAAACGGCTGAAAGGGCCAAAAAAGTTATTCGACTTTAAACACAACGTCGGCCTTCTAATGTAACGAATCACCGACGCTAAACACACCACCACGTCACCTTTCACTTACTGTGCGAGACGCTCGAGATTCTGTTAGAGAGCACATTGCACTGACGCATAACATGGAAATTGCGTTTTCAGGTCACTCCAACATTAGGGACATTACAGGTAAACAAGCCAGTAATCTGGGCTCCGTTGAATTATGGAACCTCTGACCAAGTATGGTCATTGTAAACAGACAAACGCGGTACGTATACCACACGGTGACATTTGTGCTTGCTAAGGTATCTAGCGGCACACCGGCGCAAGAGCAGCTCAAACATTAAGTACAATCCCCCATACCATGGCTTTCAGTGAAACCTGGACCCAGTTTGGAGAGGCTTGCAGGTGCGTCATCTGAATGCGACTATGTGTAAGTGTGATCTGTATGAGGGTGTAATCGCTGCTAAGCGTTTCATGTGCATTCACCCAGGTCGCCTTAGTAGTTCCTTTTATGAGTGGGACGTCGGGAGTGGTGTCATGTTCCACCGAATTATCATCGTAGTTGGGTGAGTCCGTATCATTGAGAAGGGCACATTGTGCTTGTTGTATAGTGTGGAAGACGGATGTTTATTTGCGGTTCTTCTTCGCGTACCCCCTGGATGTGTGCGATGCATTCGAGTCTCCAGCTATTAAATGGGCAAAGTAACGTGCTGGCCGAAATTGGGCTATTTCTTGGGAGAACTCGGCCTTCTGTGTTTGTTATTCTTTATGTTTTTTTCGGGGGGGGAGGGGGGTTTGTACGCATTTGTGATATATAGACGATAGGATTCACTAGAATTGCCACTGTCCGTTGAATAGCTTTGTTGCGAATCATGTATTGTTGTGGCTACCAGGTTTTTTTCAGACCGAGATGACAAGTGTTGTTTGGGTGCCGTACTTTGCATAACCAGTGACGCTGGGCACCAGAACATCAGGACGCCGTTCCCGTGCGGCAATGTAGCGCATGAGCAATCCACTCTTGCGAGAGTAACCCCTACTGTTTCACAACCACAATAAAAAGGTTGGTTGTCAAGATTGCCACCAGCATCACCTTGCATCACACGTTCCATCATGAATACAACACTTTCAACGGACCATTTTATGTATATATGCCAGAAGACAAACTTTCGAATTAAGGAAAAAGTACGCATGCGCAAGTGTGGCCAATATCTAAAGCGCCCTCGCAGAAATCGTTGAAAACACCGATTTCCCGGGTTTCGGATTACATGGGCGATTAGCGCCACCACGCAATGCTCCGCTACTGGGGCTGATAATGTGCGCACAAGGAGATCAAACAAATTAAATCTATTTTGAATTCAACCCGATCCTGCTAATTCACTACGTTCTCAACATCCCGCAACGTTATGCTAGAAATATCCTTCTATAGACGAGGCCACGAAAAAATAAGAACATTTACGCCAGTATTTTTGTCACTCAATGTTGGGTTAGACGATGCTCGTGCAACTTCATTTGGGCTCATCGTCTTCGGTGCAAGGCGTTGGACTGAATGTATAATTGCATACTGTTCAACCAGAGGCCCACTTCCTTTTCTTTTATTAATTTTTGCACTACGAACGAGAGTGCAGCATGTGACCTGAAATGGAAATCAGAACCATTTTTCGAACATTCCAGTTTAAATGAAAGCTGAGGAAGGCGTACAGCAGGAGATACGTAAAACTATTACTTATTTCACGCGCACGTGCGCTTCGGCTGCTGGCGCAAAGAAAATTATTATTCTTAAAGTGTGTTAACGTCCCTCTCAGCAGCGGTAAAGGCAGGTTTATGACGTGTTCTCTTAGCCAACTATCAGGTATAAAAGCTCCCATTTCGCGAGTCGAAAACAGAAGCACCTGCTCCTCCAACGGATTAGGACCACCGCCAGTATGGTAAGTATTTCGTTACCTCAGCCATACCTATCGTTTGGCATCATGAATAGAACATTATTGACTAAATTTGACCTTGTTGCCTTTCATGAAGCCTTTTTAGTGCCACTTTTGCCAAAATGTTTAGGAGAGAAATCTATAGTTTTTTTTTTTACCTCTGCGTGCATGTTCGGCAAACTTTACATGTCAACACGTTAAACTAGAAAGAAAGGTCAGCAGCTTGATTGGCATTACTTGTGTTGGGATAATCTCTGCAAACTAAGCCCCACAAGTTTATTTGTGACATATGTTGATCGACAAACATCAATCTAGAAATTAGTGCTTTGCTACTTAGAGAAGGCGAAATTGGCACTATATTCAACGAGAAAAAGCTGCTCGAAAAACACTAGACAGAAAAACAACAAGCTATGACTCGCCAGTCAGGTTCAAGTTACCTTCAGTATATTTTCTTTGAGGATGTTCCAACTAGCACAATTTGTACCTCTAATGCAGTATAGTGGACCTTTCAGCCTACTATACAAATTACAGAGAGGAGAACAACAGACCGACTGTTGAGTGGCCTCTAACTTTGCATATGGTTTGCAGTTTTCAAGATCACATGAACATGCAGAAATTAATGGACATATCCAACGCTACTTTTAATTTTCCCTGACTAGGACAAGTGCATACAAAGCAAATTACAGACGAGCAGGCTATTATGTCTATTAACTGCCATTTTGTTAACGAAGCTATTTCTTCTGAGCGTCCACATCATAACTCACTTCTACGTTTTCCGAGCGTAAACGTTCATACAGTTGTATCCGTAGGCTGATTCTAGCGAGTGCGTGAAGCAATGTTGTTACCTAGCTGCCACTTCAAACGCAAAGCAGAACCACACCTTTAGTTTTTGTGACCTAAAGTGCTTACCAGCGCACACTACTCTCATCACCTCATTGCATGTACGTCGTTAAGATTGCAATCAGCTGAAGTCACCGCATTCCATGTTTCTTTAAGACCCGACGGTATAATGTTAAGAGCCGGCGCTATTTCATGGGGATTAAAATGTGCTCTGTGCTCACAACCACTTCTTCACCACTGTCTGACAACCATTTCTAGCCTATGTTTCCCTACAGTGAGCATAAGTGAATAAAATGATTAGCTGTACATCTCTGGATTGCCACACTGTTCGAGGCAACGTAAAGAAACATTTATTACATCAGGACACGCTAAACCGCTTAGCGAAGATTCGTAACTACTAATGTTTCTATTTTTCAAGCTGCGTGCCTGCATTGTCCTCGCCCTGGCCACTTGTGCCTTTGGTCATCCAACTGGCACTTACACCCTCGCCAGTAACCTCGGTTACGGGCTTGGCTACGGCAACCTCGGCTATGCCGGCCTCGGCTACGGAGGCCTTGGTCTCTCTCATTATGGCCTTTCCCATGGAGTTGGCTACTCCGGCTTGACTGGCTACGGTGTTGGTTACGGATACGGCTATGCCCCATCCGCCAGCTACGCTGTCGCTGCGCCAGCCGTTACCCGTACCGTCTCCACCTATCACGCCGCTCCAGCTGTGACCGCTGTCCACGCTGCTCCAGCCGTGACCGCTGTCCACGCTGCTCCAGCTGTGACCGCTGTCCACGCCGCCCCAGCCGTCGCCACCTACGCCGCAGCCCCAGCTGTCACCAGGGTTGTCCAGTCCGCTCCAGTTGTCTCCACCTACGCCGCTGCCCCAGCTGTCACCAGGGTTGTCCAGTCCGCTCCAGTTGTCGCCACCTACGCCGCTGCCCCAGCTGTAACCAGGGTGGTCCAGTCCGCTCCACTTGTCCAGAGCTACGCTGCTGCCCCAGCCGTGACCACTGTCCACGCTGCTCCAGCTGTCGCTACCGTCCACGCTGCCCCAGCCGTTACCGCTGTTCACGCTGCTCCAGCTTTTGCTGCCGTCCACGCTGCCCCAGCTGTTGCCACCGTCGCCCACGCTGCCCCAGCCGTCGCCACCTACAGCGTTGCGCACGCGGCCCCAGCAGTCGCCACTTATGGTGTTGCTCACGCTGCCCCAGCTTACTACGGCTATGGCGTTGGCTCCCTCGGCTACGGTGTCGGCAGCTACGGTTACGGCCATGGTCTTCTCGGCTACGGCCTGAACTACGGTTACGGTCTTGGCTCTCCTCTCAGCTACTCCACCCTCCTCCGCAAGAAGAAGTGTAAGTTGTACCATCTAGTCGGCCATAGTTTTGTTCAGAGTTCTCGCGGTGTATTCATGTGCAACAATATTGGCTAATTTTTTCTTCTCTCTCCTCGCAGAAATTTACATGGTCAAGACCTTCCAACTGCAGGGCAATCACAAAGCAATGGAGCAGCTTATTTGGAGGTTTCAATGAAGTTTATTGATTCCTACTTCACAATAAACTGTTCTCTGAAAACTGTCCTCTCTCAACTATCCCATGCTGTGAACATTGATACACATGAAACCACACTACAGAATTGGCCTTCAAGTTTGAATTTTCAAGAAGGGTTCCCTGGAGTCATAACTTTGTTGTATGAAAACGAACCTGTATACATATGCGGCATCCGAAATCTCGCATTTAGTCTTGTCCTTGTTATCACTCGCTAAACAAGTCTGTCTTCCCAATGCTGTATGCCGTTAAATTAATTGAATGGTATAATAACTGTAGTAGCTGCCAAGAGCCTTGCGACCTTGGCGACCGCTCCCAACGTTATATACATGACATTTCTTGCCCAACGTGACAAGAATGATTAAAGAAATCAAGCACAGCAATAGTACAGCAGCCATGCAGAATGCGATGATATTAATAAATAGTATGGTGACATTACCATGAATATAACTATTAAGAATCTCACAATAATATATATGCAACCTTCCAATAAGTGGAAGGAAAAGCTCGTTGTCAAAAACAAAGAATCATGTTTCCGCTGTAGTCGTGTCTTTTGGAAAGGTGCGAGAAATCCATGATAAAATTGACGCAGACACGTAGTAATTTCACATGATGGAACGAGAAAGAGCAAAAGCGTAAACAGCGTGATGTAGTCAAGGTCACATAGCACTACATGGCCTAAGAATATGCCACGTTCAAGCGGTCCTTCACGCAGTCACAAGACGCTTTTCTTCAAATATCAGTTCATACCACAAAAACTGCGCCAGCCAATGCACCTGACGTTCACGATGGACATAAAAGTAGCTGTAAGAAAGTGACTAATTGTTCGAAACGACTGATGCAAACTCTAGCCGTGAATAGAGCAGCCCACAGACGAGAGCGCTATTACATTGATATTTACGAGCAATTCTTAAACCGCGAAAGTACACCAACATATCGTAGGGCCCTATTAACAACATTCGACACAAGTAGAGGAACGTGAGGCCTCTTGTCTAATTGAACTTCGAGGTCCCTCACAAGCGATAAACGTAGTATGCCTTCACCTGAATGTAAATAACTCAATACTACTTTCTCAATCTGCCTATGGAAAGATAATACTGAAGTTTTCTTCGGGTGCAAAGTAGGCCTATTGAGTAAGCACCATTTTCATTGAAGAAGTTCAAAGTTCAGTTGCGGAAATGTTTGTACTTACTGAAAAAAGTATCAAATGGTCATTCCTGGCCCGCTAGAAAGGCCAGCGCCTCAATTGCAGGCTCCACAGAGACTTATCAAAGTTAAACAAGAGCATAGCGGATCACTGGCACACCTTTTCAGAACAGCAGTGGGACGAGATTTGTAACTCGATTGACGGGCAGGTCCGTAAAGGTAAGACGCGGAACCTGCTTAAGCACCTGCTCGAAGACACCAACACCCGTACTAACCAGCACTATTCGCTCTCGAAGATACTCCATCAAGCCAAACGGACCGCACCACCGGAAGACGTCACGAAGAAATATCTTCCGCTTCCCACGGGACAGTTTACTCCTCATTCTGAACACACAGGCCCCGACAACACTCTCCTCGACGCCGAATTTTCTGCCGAAGAGGTACGCCGCGTACTCCACGAACTCAACCGCTGCTCCGTCGCCAGTCACGATGGCATGACTAAAAAGCTCCTGCGCAACCTGAATGACCCCTCCGTCATTTACCGCACCGTCACCATCAACGAAGTGCGGAAGAACGGCGAATTATCGACGCCTGGAAACTCAGCCACGCGATCTTCATTACCAAACTGGGCAAGGCGCCTAGCCTAGATCATCTCCGCCCCAGCTCGCTCACATCGTGCGTTGGTAAGATGGCCGAACACGTTGTCCTCAACAGGATCGGTCGATACCTCCAGGACCACGAATTCCTCCCGCACCACACGATCGGTTTGCGACCCAGGTTATCTGTATAAGACATCATCATCATCATCATCAGCCTGGTTACGCCCACTGCAGGGCAAAGGCCTCTCCCATACTTCTCCAACAACCCCGGTCATGTACTAATTGTGGCCATGCCGTCCCTGCAAACTTCTTAATCTCATCCGCCCACCTAACTTTCTGCCGCCCCCTGCTACGCTTCCCTTCCCTTAGGATCCAGTCCGTAACCCTTAATGACCATCGGTTATCTTCCCTCCTCATTACATGTCCTGCCCATGCCCATTTCTTTTTCTTGATTTCAACTAAGATGTCATTCACTCGCGTTTGTTCCCTCACCCAATCTGCTCTTTTCTTATCCCTTAACGTTACACCTATCATTCTTCTTTCCATAGCTCGTTGTGTCGTCCTCAATTTGAGTAGAACCCTTCTAGTAAGCCTCCAGGTTTCTGCCCCGTAGGTGAGTACTGGTAAGACACAGCTATTATATACTTTTCTCTTGAGGGATAATGGCAACCTGCTGTTCATGATTTGGGAATGCCTGCCAAACGCACCCCAGCCCATTCTTATTCTTCTGATTATTTCCGTCTCATGATCCGGATCCGCCGTCACTACCTGCCCTAAGTAGATGTATTCCCTTACTACTTCCAGTGCCTCGCTGCCTATTGTAAATAGCTGTTCTCTCCCGAGACTGTTAAGCATTACTTTAGTTTTCTGCAGATTAATTTTTAGACCCACTCTTCTTCTTTGCCTCTCCAGGTCAGTGAGCATGCATTGCAATTGGTCCCCTGAGTTACTAAGCAAGGCAATATCATCAGCGAATCGCAAGTTACTAAGGTATTCTCCATTAACGTTTATCCCCAATTCTTCCCAATCCAGGTCTCTGAATACCTCCTGTAAAAACGCTGTGAATAGCATTGGAGATATCGTATCTCCCTGCCTGACCCCTTTCTTTATTGGGATTCTGTTGCTTGCTTTATGGAGGACTACGGTGGCTGTGGAGCCGCTATAGATATCTTCCAGTATTTTTACATATGGCTCATCCACACCCTGATTCCGTAATGCCTCCATGACTGCTGAGATTTCGACTGAATCAAACGCTTTCTCGTAATCAATGAAAGCTATATATAAGGGTTGGTTATATTCCGCACATTTCTCTATCACTTGATTGATAGTGTGAATATGGTCTATTGTTGAGTAGCCTTTACGGAATCCTGCCTGGTCCTTTGGTTGACAGAAGTCTAAGGTGTTCCTGATTCTATTTGCAATTACCTTAGTAAATACTTTGTAGGCAACGGACAGTAAGCTGATCGGTCTATAATTTTTCAAGTCTTTGGCGTCCCCTTTCTTATGGATTAGGATTATGTTAGCGTTCTTCCAAGATTCCGGTACGCTCGAGGTCATGAGGCATTCCGTATACAGGGTGGCCAGTTTCTCCAGAACAATCTGTCCACCATCCTTCAACAAATCTGCTGTTACCTGATCCTCCCCAGCTGCCTTCCCCCTTTGCATATCTCCTAAGGCTTTCTTTACTTCTTCCGGCGTTACCTTTGGCATTTCGAATTCCTCTAGACTATTTTCTCTTCCATTATCGTCGTGGATGCCACTGGTACTGTATAAATCTCTATAGAACTCCTCAGCCACTTGAACTATCTCATCCATATTAGTAATGATATTGCCGGCTTTGTCTCTTAACGCGTACATCTGATTCTTGCCAATTCCTAGTTTCTTCTTCACTGTTTTTAGGCTTCCTTCATTCCTGAGAGCATGTTCAAATCTATCCATATTATACTTCCTTATGTCAACTGTCTTACGCTTGTTGATTAACTTCGAAAGTTCTGCAAGTTCTATTCTAGCTGTAGGGTTAGATGCTTTCATACATTGGCGTTTCTTGATCAGATCTTTCGTCTCCTGCGATACTTTGCTGGTATCCTGCCTAACCGAGTTACCACCGACTTCCATTGCACACTCCTTAATGATGCGCACAAGATTGTCGTTTATTGCTTCAACACTAAGGTCCTCTTCCTGAGTTAAAGCTGAATACCTGTTCTATAGCTTGATCTGGAATTCCTCTATTTTCCCTCTTACCGCTAACTCATTGATCGGCTTCTTATGTACCAGTTTCTTCCGTTCCCTCCTCAGGTCTAGGCTAATTCGAGTTCTTACCATCCTGTGGTCACTGCAGCTCACCTTGCCGAGCACGTCCACATCTTGTATGATGCCAGGGTTAGCGCAGAGTATGAAGTCTATTTCATTTCTAGTCTCGCCGTTCGGGCTCCTCCACGTCCGCTTTCGGCTATCCCGCTTGCGGAAGAAGGTATTCATTATCCTCATATTATTCTGTTCCGCAAACTCTACTAATAACTCTCCCCTGCTATTCCTAGTGCCTATGCCATATTCACCCACTGCCTTGTCTCCAGCCTGCTTCTTGCCTACCTTGGCATTAAAGTCGCCCATTAGTATAGTGTATTTAGTTTTAACTCTGCCCATCGCCGATTCCACGTCTTCATAGAAGCTTTCGACTTCCTGGTCATCATGACTGGATGTAGGGGCGTAGACCTGTACAATCTTCATTTTGTACCTCTTATTAAGTTTCACAACAAGACCTGCCACCCTCTCGTTAATGCTATAGAATTCCTGTATGTTACCAGCTATATTCTTATTAACCAGGAATCCGACTCCTAGTTCTCTTCTCTCCGCTAAGCCCCGGTAGCACAGGCCGTGCCCGCTATTTAGCACTGTATATGCTTCTTTTGGCCTCCTAACTTCACTGAGCGCTATTATATCCCATTTACTGCCCTCTAATTCCTCCAATAGCACCGCTAGACTCCCCTCACTAGATAACGTTCTAGCGTTAAACGTTGCCAGGTTCATATTCCAATGGCGGCCTGTCCGGAGCCAGTGATTCTTAGCACCCTCTGCTGCGTCGCAGGTCTGACCGCCGCCGTGGTCAGTTGCTTCGCAGCTGCTGGGGACTGACGGCCGGGGTTTGATTGTTGTGTTCATAGGAGGTTGTGGCCAAGTACTGCACCAGGGTGGCCAATCCTGCTCTGGTGAGGGAGTGCGTTACCGGTTCTGGTCACCGGGATCAGGCCACACTCCAGGCCTGTTTGTGCAATTTTATCAACACGCGGATTTTTTTTTTATCCGGTGGAAAATTGCCGGCACCGGTATTCGAACCACGGACCTCTTGCACGCGAGGCGGGTGTTCTACCTCTACGCCACCGCTGCACAGACATCGTGTTACTACTAAAGCATGAGATTCTTGACGGAGCAAACACACAGGAAACCCGTGCCTTACTCGGCCTCGATTTGAAAAAGGCAATTAATAACATCACGCTCTCGTCCAGCCTGAAGGCGATCGCAGACCTTGGTCTCGGGTGTGGGTTCTATGACTATGTCCGCTCCATGCTTATCCGGCGCAAGGCCGTTTTACGCCAGGAGACGTTGTGTCGGAAGCAGTCGAGCTCACACAGTGCGGCACCTCCCTCCCCCCCCCCCCCTAGGGATCAGTCATCTTGCCGACGGTTTTCAATCTCGTGATGATCAGGCTCTCCGAACGACTTTAGAAGATCGACGCGCTAAACCACACCGTTGACGTGGACGAGATAACCGTCTGGTGCTCCGCAGGGTCGGATGGCTTCATGGAATCAAAAAACGGCTGGGCGCCAAGCTCATACGGTGAAGACCTTCGGCCGAACGCACCATCACCCTTAGTACAACGGACGTCCGTACCGTGCCCAAGGTAGGCTCCATCAGAGCCTGTGCATGATCAACGAGTTCTGCAGAACGAAGTCCCAAACAGTGCAGAAGCTCACGGCCAAGACCGAGAACGCCATACGGGCATACGATTCATATACATAGTGGCTAACTGTCACCGCGGCCTCAAATAAAACAACCTGCTACGTCTCGTACACGCATTTGTTCTCTGCAACTTCCCCTTCGTCGCTGCCATAAACAGTTGGTTACGCGCTGAACGCAATAAACGCAACCGCCTCATTCAAAAAATAGTGAAACGAGCCCTCGGCCCTGCGATCAGCAACTCTACACATAAATTACTCGAGCTCAGCGTGCACAACACGCTAGAAGAGATCGCCAAGGCTCAGGCGTGAACGCAGGTACCCGACTCACTACCACCAAAGCCAGCCGCCACATTCTGGCGAGCTCGGCCACTTCTCCTCGATGACCAGGGGATCCACCGAAGTTGACGCCTGTTACCCGCGAGATCTGAGACGTCATTACGATTGCGCCCATTCCGCGAAACGTATATCCTGACCACAACAGAGGCGGGCGCCTTGCGCGGGTGACCACCCTTCTCAAGTGCGTAGACATGAAAATGAACGGCGTCACGTTCGTGGACGCCGCCGCCCAGCACAAAAACCAAGCCTTCGCCGCGGTCGCTGTCTCATCGGCGCCGTGGACCCTCAACTCTGCCACGTTTCTCAACTGAGACTCCGAGGTGGCGGAGCAAGTAGCCGAAACCCAGGGCGTGCTCGACGGCAAACGGGAAGTGTTCTGTAGTGACTCCAAGCCGGCCATCAAATCATTTCATAGTGGAGTCGTCTCCGACCAGGCGTTATGCTTCCTACGTAGCGCGGATCCGAGCACCCTCAAGCACCACGGTGTCATCTGGTTTCACTCCCATCTCAGTCGGGTGCCGGACGCCCCGCCCAAGCTCAATGAGATCGCCCACGAGGCAGCGTGCGCGCTTACCAACCACGCCGTTTCCGGGCATTCCCATCTCGTCGAGCTAGTTGACAACCGGGACGCGCTCATTACGTAGATCGAAATTACAGCACACTTCTACCTGGGGCGTCGCATCTTTCCGCCAACACACCCCAAACTTAACAGGCCGCAGGCGCTAACGCTATGCACATGCACCCAAACCCTGCCAAATTACCAAATTACACGTTTTCTAACCAGACGCGTACCCCAGTGACACGTGTCCCTCATGCGGAGACGAAATGACATTCGCACACGTGCTCTGGGAGTGTGGAAACGCTCTTCGCGACTCTACTTCGAAGAAGTGGGAGAAGTCCCTCAGAAGTTCACTACTCGCCAACCAGCAATGGGCCGTCCAGCACGTCCAGACGCCCGCTAAGCGCTAAGCGCATCCTGCAGGACCATACTAAAGTTTCCAGTCCAATCAATACTAATAGCGCTTTCGGATTCAAGTAACATAACAGTATTACTTTTGTTCCAGACGAGTACGTTCATATTGTGATTCTAAATTAAGCATTTTGTCAATACAATCTATCCAGCTAATTTATTTCTTCTCAAAATGCCTTAACGTTATGACAGAAGTATTATACTACAAGCGATCACACAAAATAAAATGGTGCCGGTATTTTTTTTTTCAGGCAGTGTTCGATTTCGCGATGCTCGTGCTTAGCCCTGTGCACTGCAACGCCACTGGGGCACATTGTGATCGGTGTAAGGCGCTGGACTGAATGTGTAATTGAGAACTGTTCAAGCAGAAGCCCACGTCCTTGTATTATTTCTTGCGCTAAAAACGAGAACACAGCATGTGACCTGAAATACAAATAAGCTATTTCTTGGGTGTTCTAGTTAAAATGAAAGCGGAGAAAGGCGGAGAATAGGAATATGTAAAACTATTACTCCTTCTACGCGCAAGTGTGCTTCGGGATGCTGGCGGAGAGAAAATTATTATTCTTAAAGAGCGCGTTAACGTCGCTCTCGGCAACATTAAAATCCGGTTTGTTACTTGTTCCCTTAGCGAACTATCGGGTATAAAAGCTCCCATTTTCAGAGTCGACATCAGAAGCGCCTGCTCCTCCATCCGACTAGGACCCCTGCCACCATGGTAAGTCCCTTGTTAACTCAGCCGTACCTACCGTGTGGTACCATGAAGAGAACATTATTGGCTAAATTTGACCTTCTTGCTTTTAATGAGCCATTTTTAGTGCTATTTTGGCTAAGACATATATGAGAGTAACCTATGTTTTCTCTTCTACGTCCATCTCTAGCAAACTTCCCTTGTCAACATGTTAAATTTGAAAGAAAGAACAGCAGCTTGTATCCCATTACTTGTGTTGAGATAATCACTGCGAGTTTAGCCCCACGAGCTTCTTTGTAGTATATGGAGATAGAGATAGATTACTTCAAAGCTTAGTGCTCTGCTACTCAATGGAAGGAAAAGTGGCGGTGCCTTCAAAGCTAATAAATAGCTCGAAACAAAAATAGATATATAAAATGTATAAAAACAACAATCTTTGACTCCATTCGATTTAAAGTCAGCTTTTTTTAGTTTCTTTGAGAGGGTTCTAAATCGCACAGCTTGTGATGATAGCGCAGTCTAGTCCTCCTTTAAACCTATTATTCAGGTTACGGAGTGCAGAATAAAGGAACCACTACAACTATGCAGAGGTTTAGCAGTTTTGCCGGTACGCGCAGTGGAAGCGTAGCGGCTTTTGTGTTACGCGGCTAAACCCGGCGGTTCGAGACGGAAGCCCCCGCCACGGCGGCCGCATTTCGATTGGCGCGGAATGCAAAAACGCCCGTGTTTCGCATAATGGGTGCACCTTAAAGAACCCAATGTGGTCAACATTAGCACAAACACACCCACTACGCCGCGCCTCATAATCATTTCGTGGTTTTGGCATGTAAAACCCCAGAATGAATTTTTTTTATCTTTTGCAGATACCACATCGTATATATACACCAATTGATAGACTTATTCAACGCTGCTTTAAATGTTCTCTACATATGTAAATTGCATACAATAGAACATTCAGAATAATAGGCTATCGAGTCTATTAACAGTTATTTTGCTAACGCAACCATTTCTTATGAGTGCACACATAATCAATTGATTTTAGGTTTTCCGAACATAGTCGCTGATACACTCGGGTCGGTCGGCTAATTCCAGCTAGTATTTGAAGCCATCTTCTTACACAGCCCCAACTTTAAACGCAACGGAGAATCACAGATTTGTTATGCAGATTTCAGGTGCCTACAAGCGTAAGTTACCTTCATCGCCTGACATCACAGAGGTCGTTAAGAGTGCAGTCGTGGTTTTTCTAAAACCTCGCGGTATACTTACAGAGGCCTACCGGTTTTTAATGGGAACCATAAACATGTTCCATGCGCACAGTCTCACTTGCTCACCACAGTGTTACAACAATTTGTACCATATGAATATTTATTCTAAGGATGTTTGCCTACAATGAGCATGATTCAATAAAGGGCATAGGCGTACACCTATCACACGGTCCGAGGCTACATGCTCAATTATTGCATCAGCACCCTTTTGGCAATTAAGCGCATATTCATAACTACTAATGTTTCTCCTTTTCCAGCTGCGTGCCTGCATTGTCCTCGCCTTGGCCACTTGTGCCTTTGGCCACCCAACCGGCACCTACACCCTCGCCAGTAACCTCGGCTACGGCGTCGGCTACGGCAGCCTTGGCTATTCCGGCCTCGGCTATGGTGGCCTTGGTCTTTCCCATTATGGCCTTTCACACGGAGTGGGCTACTCCGGCCTGACTGGCTACGGTGTTGGTTACGGATACGGTTACGCCCCATCCGCCAGCTACGCGGTCGCTGCCCCAGCCGTTACCCGTACCGTCTCCACCTATCACGCCGCTCCAGCTGTGACCGCTGTCCACGCTGCTCCAGCCGTGACCGCCGTCCACGCTGCTCCAGCTGTGACCGCTGTCCACGCCGCCCCAGCCGTCGCCACCTACGCCGCTGCCCCAGCTGTCACCAGGGTTGTCCAATCCGCTCCAGTTGTCTCCACCTACGCCGCTGCCCCAGCTGTCACCAGGGTTGTCCAGTCCGCTCCAGCAGTTGCCACCTACGCCGCTGCCCCAGCTGTAACCAGGGTGGTCCAGTCCGCTCCTCTTGTCCAGAGCTACGCTGCTGCCCCAGCCGTGACCACTGTCCACGCTGCCCCAGCTGTGGCTGCCGTCCACGCTGCCCCAGCCGTGACCACTGTCCACGCTGCTCCAGCTGTGGCTACCGTCCACGCTGCCCCAGCCGTGACCGCTGTTCACGCTGCTCCAGCTTTTGCTGCCGTTCACGCTGCCCCAGCTGTTGCCACTGTCGCCCACGCTGTCCCAGCCGTCGCCTCTTATGGTGTTGCTCACGCTGTCCCAGCTTACTACGGCTACGGCGTTGGCTCCCTCGGATACGGTGTCGGCAGCTACGGTTATGGCCACGGTCTCCTCGGCTACGGCCTGAACTACGGTTACGGTCTTGGCTCTCCTCTCAGCTACTCCACCCTCCTCCGCAAGAAGAAGTGTAAGTACTGCTTCCTATCCAGCACTTAGTGTTCTTATTTCAGATTACTTGTGGTGTATTGTTGTGAGCAATAATGGTTAATTTATCCTTTTCTCTCCTTGCAGAAATTTACATAGTCCTGACCCTCCGATCGCACGGAATTCACAAAGCAATGGAGCAGGTTACTTGGAGTTTTCAATCAGGTTTACTGATTGCCACTTCATAATAAACTGTTCTGTCAAAAATGCTTGTATTTTTATTGTGAACATTATCACTGCCTACAATGACACGAAGATTGTCTTTCCAATATAATGCGACATTAAGTCGCTTGACTTGTGTATTAGGTTCTAGTAGCAGCTAACAGCCTTACGGCCTTGGCGACAGCTCGCAACGTTATACAGATGATTTTTTTCGCAACGTAAAGGGAATGATATAAAAAATGAGTTCAACTGATTTTTTTTTGTTTTTTAGGATCGAGAGTTCTTTATTGTGCAAAATAATAAGGTCATAAATGGGGATTCTACATACATACAGAGGGCGGTCCCATAGTCAAGAGACTTTACTGGGGACTTGCTATTACAAATAAGTAGGATATGTAAATACAAAGCAGCTACATGGAAACAAGCTAGACACCATGGCCATTATAACGGAAAACTACCAATTCTGCAATCAGCCCACCGCGCTTGGTCAAAAACTTTTTGGACAACCTCCACTTTACCTGTCTGTCACTGGACGCCACGAAAACCGCAATAGCTCCCCATCTGATATAACGTGTACACACTGATTATGCATAATATGATCGAACAAAACAAAAATAGCTATTTCTGATTCGACGCCTTTTTGCCATTAGCCTTCGGCTATTTGTCAAAAGTTTTCGGGCTGTACCCACTGCACCTGCCCCTCACGCGAGGTCACAAAGCCGCAAAAACTTACCGCTACAAAGTGACTCGTACGCGTTAAAGATGCATTAATGTGCCGAACAAAACTGAATTTTCTTCGGAATAGCCGTAGGCTGCCCCGTTCCAAAAGAAATAAAAGATGGCTGCCGCCGATTGCTCCGGCACTGGCTACTCGCCCCTGCCGGAGGGCAATTGTCTATTTCCGCGTAATAAAACCTTTTGCGTGGCCGTGTAACGTTTTCGAGAACTTTCGGCACGATTACGACCTCGTTCTGCCAACTCTTCTTTGCTGAGGATCCATTTTAGCGTCATTCTTAAGCTTCCGTTGCATGCCGCCGCTATTGTCGACGAGCCAACGCAAGCTAAGTAAGAGAAAGCGGACTAATCACACACGGCGGCACCAGCCTCTTCAACCGGTTATCGATATTCAGTGCAGTGGCTCGGCCCCATCGAACCCCTCTCCACTTGAGCATGCTCCTCGCCTCTTGTGAGCCAATTAGATAAGACAAGACGCTCAGTGCAGGCAATGTTATTCGTTTTTCAAGCAATAAAAAGTGACCTCCTATGAACGAGCGGAGCATTTGATTGGCTTGTTCAAGCAACCCTGCGGGTAGACTGCCCGATGCTTGCGTCGGCGGTTGTGCAAATTTGACGTCAGGAGATTGGAATAAAAACATATTGGAATCGTTTTCCGTTATACGGCCCTAGATTAAGTTAGTCACTAGCTAACCCTGTAGAATATTTAATGACACAAAGCACTTATTAATATAACGGTAACGATGGAATTGTTATATTGAGTGCAAAAATTTACGAAGGCTTGATTTGAATATTAAAAAAATATAGAGTATATAATTATGAGACGGTAATGAGTTCCAAAGTAGTGTGGCTGGAAAATTAGTAGTAACTTTACCATAATTTGTTCTAGCTGTTGGTAGAAACGAAACGGGTAGACGTGGAATATGGATACTGGCTGTTGGTAATTATAGGGAATGGGAGCTTTCCGTTAACACATTTATAAACAAGTATTCCAAGTGAGTATTTATTTAGTTTCTGTACCGCCAAAATTCCGTTAGATCTGAGCAATGGAGATGCTTCCGATGTGTAGCTGCTACGTGTAATAATGCGAATTGCTTGATTTTCGGTATGCTGTAGTGGGAATAAATGCGTGGGATACGTGTTTCCCCAGGATGATATGCTATAATTAATATGCGTGTGGATCAAAGCGTAGTAGAGGAAGATGAGTGTCTTCACATTAAAAAATTGCGAACTTTAATTAATATTCTAATTCTAAATGCTGCCTTCTTTGTTAAGGATAAAACATGCTCGTCAAATTCTAGGTGTTTATCTAATATGACGCCAAGAAACAATACAATATAACTAGGATAAAGTGAACTGAAAGCAAAGGTTAGCGATGGATACACTGAGATATGCTTTTATTTAGCTGAGAAGATGACGAAGTTAGATTTGGCAGTATTAATGTGTAGTCTGTTTAGTCGGCACCAGGGGTGCTATGCAGAATGCACAGAGTTTGGCGAAACTCTGGATCTTCACGACACCCTAGGATGAAAGCACAAATGATACAGAGACACAGCTTATCTTCCGTCAAGCCTTCAGTTTCATTGATTTATCTAGAGTGTCTTTGGGCGGCTATTATTCCTTGGGCGTTGCCTTCTGGGCGGTAGACAAACTGGGGCTCACGGGATCACACCGTCGGTGCATGGTCGTGCCTTCTTTCACTTGTGTGTCGTTCCACCGAGTGCATTACAAGCACAAGCAAGTTATAAAGCAAGTGCAGCTAGTACAATATTATTAGTCACTTTAACGTGGTTTAGAAGCATTTTAAAGCTTACAAGATGTACACTGAATGCGTATTAGTCTAATTTGTAATTTAGTGCGCTTCGTATTATGCCACGAGGGAACGCTGTGATGGCGTCATCCCATCCATTCACCGGGCGATCATGGCAGCTAAACATCGAAGAGGCACAGTGTAAACAAACTCGTACAGCGAACTTGCAGTGCGCGTCGTAGTGATCAGGCTCGACGATGGCCACCATTTCTTGGATAGTTCTGTTCCGCCGTGAGCAATCTTTCCGCGCACCCCGTAAGACTGCCAATAGCTTCGGCGATCTTACAGATCGCAACGCGCACCTAATGTTCACAGCGCACTGCTGAAGAAACAACTTGTCCGGTGCTGCGTCTGCCAGCGCGCCGAGTTCCTCCACTCTGCGTGACTGCAAGCGCCACGCATATTACATAGTGTGTGCAAAAGGAAGACAGCCTATATAGCTACGATGCGACATGCAGGTGGTGCCGACGATGAATTTCGCTACCAACACAGTGAAGGAGCCATCGACAAACTGCAGATAAGTATATTTCTACTGTTTCATACTTAGCATAATAAGAGTGCACGGATTAAGTCACTTTCGTGTGGTAACGAACTGAATGTCCAGCAGTTTAAAAAGGCATTGAGAACCAATAAGTGTTCGTGCTTTTACATGCACGTGGGCCTGCGGAAATATGGAAAAGATGAAGGTAACCTTCACTAACTCGGTGAGATAACAGAAATTCATGAGTGACATTAAGCCCGCAGAATCTATGGAAGAGTATCTTTATCCAGGTGAAATATCAATAGCAGGTACTGATATAAAGCAGGAAACTTCTATAAAAATTTTAGATTATTTGTGCCCATTTCGCTGTCTAGATTTCATTTGCTGCGTCTGTGTCGTGCCACGCAGGATACCAGGCGCTGCCTTCTGGTGAGAGTTGCGGGTAGTGTGGGAGACGGAAGGAAATGGCTGCATTTGAGGTGCGCATTCGAATGTTCTTTTCTCAGATACGTTCTCGCTGCATCTGCTGGGATGTCTGCTTTAGACGTGTTCTAACCGCATATGCTTAGTGGGAAGCACGAAAGTTACTCTTCCGCGCGGCACTCAATCGAGGCAATATTGAGATTGAGCGCATCCCGCTCTTCGTCAGACATGAAAGCCCAATAATGATTTGCAGGGAGAAGTGTTGGCACGAAATAATAGCATGCCACGTCAAATCTTAACACGGCCAAAAATCAATACTTGCTTACAGGCGGAGCGTGCCTTATCAGCATAATTTCAACGTATCATGCCTTGGCTCTTCGGCTACTACGGAGCTGCGCGTACAAAAATAACTGTTGATTAACCATTCATATATTGTTGGGGAATTGTTGAAACAACGGACTTCAACAAATTTCCAAGAGCAATTGAGTTCACTCAACCCTTGCACAACAATATTACTGTTGAGTGTTCTCAATAAACGATTTATTGGGTAATTTGTGTTGACTTTTCCAGTTGTTTTTTTGTTGTGTAGCAGTTGAGTCCAGTATGCAATAATTAGGACTCGAATATGAAGACATTGCAAACATTTATTGCGATGAGTTCCAACCTCATTCCTGTCACTTTGCGGCAGGTAGGTTCTCCCTTCGCCTCGCTTTCATTAAAAGAAAATAATGTGTGACCGATGGGGTGGAAACGAACGTCGGCCGTCGAGCCCGGTACTCTAACGAATAGGCCACGAGCGCGCGCATACTCCTCTCATTCGAAAGCCAGTAAGCTCTGAAGTGCTTGGTGCGTGCGCTGCGCGCCACTTCCTGGTGCTGTCGCTACAGCTGGCGCTTTGAAATGCCTATCTCCGGGACCGCCCCACTTTCGTAGCCATTTTCGCTACGTAAAAACTGCAACGTTAGACTAGATTCATGACTGCCCAAGTTCATAACGATTTATTTCTTCGCCGCTGTACAAATGCCATCGTCGTTTTAACATACACTAGATGACATAACCATTGGTACGATCCGAAATGAGCACGTTTCGGGGAGCAGAAGAATGCGAAATTCACTTGCAAACTCGGTGACTACGCGCATGTGAAGTTCCCCAAAAGTAGACACGGCGGCAGCGCGGCCGACGATAAGACAGGTGCCGACAGGCGACGACGCTACCTTCGAGCATCGGACGCGCTGTGGGAACCATATGATGCAAGCGCGCACACGCTACGAACATACACAGGTGAGGTCTTTGACTTTCCTGCGACGTACCCTCTGTCCGAAAAGCAAATATAGTTTTTTTATCCAATGTGCGTGGTACTAGAGATCAAAGAATGAACGTGCTTTGAGATCGCAGCACGCAGCCGCTATAACCATTGACTTCAAGGAGCTTCAGATTCAGCAACGGCCGCAAGAGTATAACAGGTAATCGCTGTATCTGCGGTTGCACCCGTCTCTCGCCTTGCAAGAAGCACGCGGTTTAGTTGAGCCTCGCCGAACTGTCGTCGTCTCATCTCCCAAGCCTGCACGTCTCGTATGTTCAGTTAAGAACACCAAAGGGAAATGAAAGAAATACAGGTAACGGACTCTTAACATACCTTACTTGTCACCTTGCCATCTGCAAAGGCATTACAAACTATTTTAAAAACTTTATTTTTGTAAAAATAGCAAAACTAGTAGTAATCTTTATTTCTAGGTGGCGCGAAAAACGTCAAGGTAGCGTTCGGGTGTGTATGTGTGCGCGCACGCGGGTGCAACCGAGCTTCGTTTTGCGCACACTTTTCCAACTACACACGGTTACCGCTAGTTTCGTAGTCGCATTTTTTGGTCGTAGTATTTATTGTTTACGCTACAAATTAGGTTGTTCTTAAAACTTTATAAAGGTTAGTTGATAAAAAATTATTGCTCATTACTTAGCGGTTTTTAAGTGCCGTTATGCTGTGTTTGAAAAGTTTTTATAACTGAATACGATAGTGAAACTGTGAACGGCTTTCGGACTCAGTTATTCGGTTGCAGTTGTGCGGTGGTTCACGCCTCGTGCTTCTTGATGAAAATATTTTTTTCTTTTCGGACATCATGACGCACATTTTAGTGAAATGCGACGTTTATCCGTTGAAGTGGTCGGCTCACCCAATTACTAGTCTTCTACTGATGTGCGAGCCTGGTTGTTTTGATCAGTTGCGCGGCAGAGGTCATAATGCCTGTTGGAGAGAAGGCACCCCGAAACAGTCGCAGCCGCACTTCTGAAGATAGGTAAGTAATCTCGTTTTCTTGGGCACGTAGCCTCTTTTTCTATTTTGACATTGACGAGCGTGAGATGTTAAGCACACCGTTCACTTTCTTCTAGCAAACCGCATGCCCCGGAGCAAATGCGCGCGATATTAACTCTCGCTGCCGCCGTCAATTCGTTTGATACAATGGTAGGAGAAGAGGCAGCGGCGGCCCATGTGCGTAAAAGTGCATTGTTTCATTTGTTCCTGTCTAATAAAGTTTCCTTCATTTGTATGAGAGAACACAATTGGAACATAAGGATCGGCTTCTCTGCGCAGTGATAATTTTGTACAGTGGCCGCGTCATCTTTCATGGGGGCTCACGTGGGCCGTCTAAGCGCTTGTTATCGCGTTCCGATACGTGAGAGGCGCGCTGCCTTTCAAGGTATTTAGGCAGGCACTACGACCTTAGGAGAACCGTGACAAATAATTGTGCAGCAGGTGTGCAGCTGTGCTGCGCTTGTACCACACTCGTACCGGAAGGCAGCGTTGCACTTCACGCTTACACATTTCGTAACTATGGCGGCCGCCGTGGCAATTTGGGGCTCGAGGTCGTGGATACGATCCCTGCAGCGGCTGCATTCCAAAGGAGCGGAATGCAAGAACGCTCGTGCATTGTGCATTGTATGCACGTAAAAATTTCCAGGAAGTCAAAATTAATACGGAGTCCCCAACTACGACGTGCATCATAATCATATTGTTGATTTGGCACGCGGAAGAGTAGAATTATTTTTTTTTTCGTAGTGGCTCATCGTATACCATACGGTTATTCTGATCACCTTTTGTGCCGTAGCGGTTAAGCGCGCCTCGATTTATGTTGCGGCTAATGATGCAGCGCACCGCGAAATATATTTCGCCTCTTTGGGACTCGCGGAGAACGGCCAACCGATTAGTCACAGCTTCCGCGCGGTGACTGTACACGGATACACAGCGCAAATGAACAGAGGTGTGGTGACGACGTCGGCAAAAAACACAGCCGCCGACGGGCTCACCTTATCGCCTATCACCGCCAAAACTACCGCAGTAAGCATCTTTATTTAGCGCGGTGGGTTGCCGTTGAAGGCGTACTGTACAATTTTAATAGGCGATAACCGAAACATGCCACCGTTCTCTGCTGCCTCTTTGAGTTGGACCGATCCGAATGTGCATTGCTTCCAGAAGCGAAAGGAGCGCCAATCGGCGCGTTGTCGCCTCGAGCTAAGCGTCGCACTCGAGTACCGTTTGCGCGGTGAAGAATGACGCGTGCATGAAGCTAGCTCACTGCGCGGACGCTACCGCGCGAAACGCGCAAGGGGGTGTACGCGACGTTCTGCACATAAATCACGCGGGATGATCGGAGCCACGCTGGAGCGGCTAGCTTTAAAGAAGTGGTACATGTTCTCACTCGTACAGGCACGCTCACGCTCGCATCGCTCTCGGCGTATCTTTAGGTGATTCCTTCTGCTGGACTTCTACCCAAAGATTCCATATCTGCTTGGTATCGGCTATGCACTGTCGCGTGCTCTTTGGTTCCGCAAGAGAGCCGGGAATATTTTTCCCCGCTGTGAAACATCGCTGTGCGTGTTTTAGTTAACATTTACCGTAGCAACCCATTTCTTCCTTTTCTCGACGGCACTCGTACAGAGTCGCAAATTTTTACTTGCCAGTATAGTGTGTGCTTCTATTTCTTGCGTAGTTATGTGCATTGTGTGGCTGATTCTTTCTCCGCGTAATCTCATTTTCAGTCCACATTCCCTTCTCACAGGTCACGCATGCAGCAAATTCCCAGGTGCTAAAGTGTTCTACGCCAAAAGCACCTTGGCGTCGTGCAAGAGACACACGTTAATATGTGGCTGATTCACTAGCAAGCTCTCATCTCTGTTGTTTTAATCGCGGTGAAAGACGTGTGATAAAGCTTGTATATATTTACGTGAAGTCATTTGTTTCAAATCTGTTATTTTGCCTTCTCACAGTCAGCTGTAGCTCTTCCTGTGATGTGTTAGCGTACGAAACATTTTAATGTAACATATTCAGATGTATTTTGTGTATTCACACGCAAGCAGCTTCAAGTGTTCATGTGTTCGAAGTTGGTTGTTACAAGGGTACGCTTAAGCCCTGCCTTTTGAGTCGCTTTGCCTTCTGGTCATAAACTTAAGTTGAAAGTGAAGACCACAATGATCGTTTTGATTGAATTCATATGTATAGGTTTTTTCAGATTTATTTACACTGCTAGAGTGCTGTAGGTACTAGCCTATGTCTCCAGGTTCGATGTAGTGGTGCCTTATGTACTGTAATAATGTTTCACGTGCACGCATCTTTAGTGTAAATAAAGGTAGTTCAAGTTGATCAGTCTCTCCTTTGATTTTGCTTGAGTTTGGGAAAGTTATGAGCAGGCACCGGGGCATGCAAGTGTGAACAGCAAAGCAATTTCAATATATGAATAAAAATCCATTAGCCCAACGAAACGTCAATCTTATTTCAATGGCGACTTATGAAATATCAATGCCATCTCAACTGTGCCACAATGTGTTTTTCAGTGCTGTGGCAATCATAATTCAACAACAGGTCAACAGAACAATCACAACGTCAGTTCAACGGAGAATCAATAGTAACTCAGCAACCATTCAACAAAACGAACTCAACGGGCCGTCTAAGCACGATGGACTTTCAATGGTAACTTAACAATTATTCAACATTGAGGTACCCAATGGTGTTTCAATTAAATTTCAGTGGCCAATATTCAAGGGTCCTCAACACTCCACCCAACAATTCTCCAACAAACTCTCTATAATTCCTCGATAAGAAACTCAACATTGACTAACGAGAGTTCAATGCCTTCTCAATAATTTTTTGTACGTGTAGCTACAGCGACTTGCCGAGACGTTCTGTTTCAGACTTTTTCGCAATTCTTGTCAGGGTGCATTTCAATCTGATATCATCACCACGTGGCCTATCCGGCGATCCGCAGCACTGGATTTCTGTATTGTCGAGATGTACCACTCAAATTGAATGATAAGTATCTCGCTTTAGGTGCGACTTTCAAAAATTTTTATACACAAGGATAGCAGTAAAATGTGACTTCCTTCAAATTCGCAATTTAACCAAGTGACTTTATTGCACTATTAAAAAGTTATTACCTCCTTCTTAAGTAGTGATTCGACGCCCTGGAAATTCGTGGCGAAGTATGTCCACCTCGCCTACGAAGTCATGTGCGAAAAGCCACGTTCGCTGCAATTATCATTGTCATCTTCATCATCCTGGTTACGCCCACTGCAGGGCAAAGGCCTCTCCCATATTTCTCGAACTATCCCGGTTATGTGATAATTGTGGCCATGTTGTCCCTGCACACTTCATAATCTCATTCGTCCACCTAACTTTCTGCCGCCCCCTGCTACGCATCCCTTGTCTTCGAATCCAGTCCGTAACCCTTTATGACCATCCGTTATCTTCCCTCCTCATTACACGTCCTGCCCATGCCAATTTCTCTTTCTTAATTTGAACTAAGATGCCATTAATTCACGCTTGTTCCCTCACCCAATCTGCTCTTATCCCTTAGCGTTACAACCATCATTCTTCTTTACATAGCTCGTTGCGTCATCCTTAATTTAAGTAGAGCCCTTCTCGTAAGCCTCCAGGTTTCTGCCCCGTACGTGAGTACTGGTAAGACACAGCTGTTATACACTTTTCTCTTGAGGGATAATGAGAACCTCCTGTTCATGACCTGAGATACCTGCCAAACGCACCCAAGACCATTCTTATTCTGATTATTTCAGTCTCATGATCTGGATCCGCGGTCACTGCCTGCCCTAAATAGATGTATTCCCTTACCACTTCCAGTGCATCGTTACCTATCGTAAACTGCTGTTCTCTTCCGAGACTGTTAAACATTACTATAGTTTTCTGCAGATTAATTTGTAGACCCACCTTTCTGCTTTGCCTCTCCAGGTCAGTGAGCATGCATTGAAATTGGTCCCCTGAGTTACTAAGCAAGCAAATATCATCAGTGAATCTCAAGTTACTAAGGTATTCTCCATTAACTCTTAAGCCCAATTCTTCCCAATCCAGGTTTCTGAATACCTCCTGTAAACACGCTGTGAACAGCATTGGAGAGATCGCATCTCCCTGCCTGACGCCTTTCTTTATTGGGATTTTGTTGCTTTCTTTATGTAGGACTACTGTGGCTGTGCAGCCACTGCAGATATCTTTCAGTATTTTTGCATACGGCTCGTCTACACCCTGATTCCGTAATGCATCCATGACTGCTGAGGTTTCGACTGAATCAAACGCTTTCTCGTAATAATTGAAAGCTGTATATAAGGGTTGGTTATATTACGCACATTTCTCTATCACCTGATAGTGTGAATATGGTGTATTGTTGAGTAGCCTTTACGGAACCCTGCCTGGTCCTTTGGTTGACAGAAGTCTAAGGTGTTCCTGATTCTATTTGCGATTACCTTAGTAAATACTTTGTAGGCAACGAACAGTAAGCTGTTCGGTCTATAATTTTTCAAGTCTTTGGCGTCCCCTTTCTTATGGATCAGGATAATGTTGGCGTTCTTCCAGGATTCCGGTACGCTCGAGTTCATGCCGCATTGTGTATACAAGGTGGCCAGCTTTTCTAGAACAATCTGGCCAACATCCTTCAACAAATCTGCTTTTACCTGATCCTACCAGCTGCCTTCCCGCTTTGCATAGCTCCCAAGGCTTTCTTTACTTCTTCTGGCGTTACTTGTGGGATGTTTACTTCTTGCGTACTTGTGGGATTCTCTATTCCATTATCGTTGTGAGTGCCACTGGTATTGTATAAATTTCTGCAGAACTCCTCAGCCGGTTGAACTATCTCATCCATATCTCATCCATCAACGGCACTTGTACCCTTTTGCAAACTTTTCCACTTACTAAAAATATGCGAACCACATTTTCAGCTACCGTCTTTCGCTTCATAGTCCCGTCTGTGCATAACGCGGTTTGGTATACGGTTCCAATGACGTTGGTACGACCGCACTGCACAAGCCTTCCTTCCGGTACCAGCTTTCCTGTAGCGCTGGGCAATATTTCAGCAACATTCATAGATTCGTGATTCAAATGTTCAGAACAAATTTAACATTTTAGTATGTAAAACCAACTGGGTGGCCATAGAAGCTTTGGTCGGTGTGGGAGGCAGAGAGAAATTGCTGCTGGTATGTGCTAGACGAATACTGCATTGTAGTGCTAGAACAGAGACAATGAATTGAGTTCAAGAAACACCTTTTCGTGATGGCCTCAGTCTGCATGACTAGCATACTCACAATGTACTCGCTAGCTCTATTTAAAGACCCTATGGGATTGACAACCTGACCCTTCTGCAGGATTTGCTGCCAAATTCAGTTCTTTCAGTTTAGTGTCGTCAATGCAGATTTTTCTCTCAGTTCATGCATGCGTGCCAGACACAGCAAACTCCTTGTTGTTTCACCAGTGTCAGGCGAGAAATATTCATATGAGCATTCTGGTGCTTTTATGAGTTTGTGAGCGCCATTGAATACTTTACTTCTCTCAAGGCGCCAAATTACCGGCACCGAGGAGAATTGAAGGGGTATAGGCTTGCTCATGCCTACCGTGTCTGCGTCTTAAAGCGTTTTGACTGGTGGTGCATTTGTGTGCGGCCAACATTTCCTTATGTTGCTGAAAGCTGCGAGCACCCTCGAGTGAAGGAGAATAAAAACATGTGTACAGCACTTTTAGAAGGCAAGAGGAGGAAAATGTATGCACTTGAAGCAACGCTAATCGAAACCAGTGACATGGCGAGTGGTCTTCATTTTCATGACAATGGGTCTATGTTAATAATAATAATAATATTCGGGGTTTTACGTGCCAAAGCAACTTTCTGATTATGAGGCACGCCGTAGTGGAGGACTCCGGAAATTTTGACCACCTGGGGTTCTTTAACGTGCACCTAAATCTAAGCACACGGGTGTTTTCGCATTTCGCCCCCATCGAAATGCGGCCGCCGTGGCCGGGATTCGATCCCGCGACTTCGTGCTCAGCAGCCCAACACCATAGCCACTGAGCAACCACGGCGGGTTAGGGTTTGGGTCTATGTTGGTGTCTAACCTACGTATTTTCGTATTTTAGAACGTCCCTTGACTCAGCTCTCTACATAGACTTGAGGTGGCAAAAAAGTTGGTCACTCATTCACACGTTGCGGCAATTCTTGAGAAGGCCTAATTCTTCTAGCTTTTTTTTCTTCTTTGAAGTGATGGCGCTTTGTTCAACTCGGTTGAGTGGTGGAAGAGCTGCGAGTGGAGGATCGTTTGAGAATATGGGCTAAATCTTTTTTAAATAAGATCGAGAACCAGTCTCAAGAAGACATTTCAGATGGCACCCGAACTTAGCTATCGAGGCGAGGTGAAGGTAAGCGAAAGTTAGATTATTCACCTCTCGTTAGGCGGGCGGACAGGACTGGTGTTACCACGTGTTGGGCCAGATGTTGGCAGGCTGAGTGCTGCCGTGTCGGACCATGACGTCATTTGCCATTCATCTCTTTCTGGGGGCGGCTGAGACCCAAACCGTTTCTGCAGTAAAATGTGTCGAGGATAAAGGCGATCTCGGTAAATGCCATTTCGAGGTCTGCCTTGGAGGGCACTGCTTTCAACAGACACAGTTGTGTAAAGTGTGTGTCAACTGCAGCACGTAAGCTACGTCCTTCTTCAGATTGTAGAGCAACCTGTAATGCGGTCCGCATGTTCTCACGAGTTCTCGTTCATGGCCTACTCTCAGTTGTCTCCATTTTCACGGACTATAACGGTGCTTTTTCTGATGACCACGGCAGACTGAATAAAGGAATTTGGCAGTCATGGGCTCAGAACTGCACTTCGATGTTGTTAAGGAGTCATAGTGGGTGTGGGCTTTTCTTAGCTCTGTTAGCGTGTTCAGCCTTGCTAATAAAGAACAGCTACAATCAGGCAAACGGTTTAGTAGTCGGCGCGTCCCGGTAAGCTTTATTTCATTGTACAGGCATACGTGATAAACAGAATGAATGTCGGCCGACAAATCCACATAGAATAATTCGTTATGAACGATATATATGTATAAGAATGTATTCATCCGTCAAACTAAGTTGTTCTTCCCGTAGCGCGAGTTTATTTTGAGACGGAATCCTTGCAAACATCTTGGTATGACCGAAAATTCAAGTGAAAGTAGAACCGAAGAATTTACTTCTACCGAAAGTGACGCTTGGCTCATGCAACAAAACCTACTGTCTTCTGCATAGGCTGTATTATCTGCCGAACTTCTGTAAGGGTGCGCGATGAATAAACACTTGAGGCTCACAGACACAAACGTTCTTGTAACCGCTAGCTTTTTCACTGTGACTTTCGATAAAGGGGGAACTTGAGTTTATTTCGCGCAGTTGCTTGACGTTGAACTCGTTAAAGCGCCTATTTTTATTCAGTCCCAGTTGTGCTCTTGCGTCGCTTTCATTTTGGCCTACGTGTCTAATTTAAACTCCCGAAGAAAACAATTTCACGCAGAGTTGATACAAAAATAGAAGTTGTTTCAAGTGCATACCCACCTTGCTCTAAATGCGAGAAATCAGAGAAATACGAAGAGCACCACCGTATTTTTCAAAACGACCAAATTATGCAGGCTAGGCACATCTCTACTTCGCCTGTACGAGTTGCACGGCCAGATTGAAAAACTTAAGGAAAGAAAGACATTCCAAAGCAAAGCATGTGTAATTCCCTGGATAACAACCAGCTCATAAAGCATAATGAAATTTTCCAATGCAAGTCACGACAGGCCTAGAACTCTTATAGTGGTCAGCGCAATAGCAGTTCGTGTGTTGCAACTGATGCGTGATCTCGCTCTAGACCACCGATGAAAGGGTTGCATTTTCGTTAAGCATTCCTTCAGTTCACGAAGAAAAATGGTGGAGGAATTGAAAGAACCTAACACACTGCCGGATCGCTTGCGTTGGTTCAGTGTTTCTTGTCAAGAACGGCATGTGATCAGACCAAAAGACAAAGTATAGTAAATTCTGCTAGCGCCTTCACAGCAGAGATCTTTGTCATAAAGTTATTTACCAGGTGATTACTTATACACATGCATATAAGCGCTAGAGTTCCAAATTCAAGCAGGAGAGTGGGCTGAAATGAGCAGAAAACGTTTGCTTACATAGGTAGGCTCGATCTGCTCAGCGAATCAGACCATTCTATGCATCAATAATCGGACCCACGTGACAGTTTATGTCTTTCCTGAATCCATTCTCATTTCTTGCTGCGATACATGTGAAAGCGCTCGAGGTTAGGGACACAGGATGTTGCAAAATATATAACAAACGGGTAAATTTAACTGCAGTTGTATCAGGTTCATCATGAAAGAATGTGAGCAATGCCTTTGGTAATTGTGTAACAGATGAAGTGTTCGGCGTTTATATCAAAGCGAGTTGTTCTGTTACTGCTTTACTATAGTAAAATTGCCTTACCTCGGGTACTAGCTGATCATGAGAACTGGGACGTAAAGTTCACTGGAGAGCTTGAGGGAGCCATTTGAAGGCAAAAATATGGCCCACAAATAAAGTGGCTGTGAAAGTAGCGAACATCATTCCCATGAGCGTCGAATTTTCGGATACCGTCGATGCCGTGCTAAAATCGTATTTGCTGAACACAACACAATATGTAGACTTTAAAATTTATTGTCTTCAATACAAAATATTACTTCAGGAGTCCCCCAAGGAAGCACTTTTGACCGCTCTTACTTTGAATTTATGTAAATGATATTGTGCAATGGGTGTAATTGATGCTAAGATTGTATCCTACGCTGATGACACTTCCTTGTTCATATCCGGGAGGTCAAAAAGTGACATTTAAGAGAAAGCAACCAGAACACTTAATGCTATATATACATGGACAAATGTTGTTTCAAGATGAATTCTAAAAAGACGAAAATAGCACTGTACTTTACAAAGGGTAGGTAATTTCCAGGACGTTCAACGTGTTTATAAGCTCTGATACTGTTGAAATAGTAGATTCTGCTAAAATCCGTGGTGTTATATTTTCTAAGCATTTCACTTGAAATGATGATATTGACTATAACGGATCAAACGTGTCTTCCGCTGTCGGTGTAAAGTTGCGCTTGCACGGTGTTGTTCCTGTCAAGGTTAGGCTGTTGCTATATAACTCATTAGTTCTCTTTCTCTCTTGCAATATTCTTGTATCGTTTGGGGCACTACGGGTGTCACAAATTTATCCAAGCTTCACCTTCTTACAAAAAGAGCTGTAGGATGAATTGCTGCTCTGTCTCACTCCCCCTCCACGCATGACTTGTGTTTAAAATATGATATGCTGCCACTCTATACTTTATACAATTATGACCTTTTAATGATCTATAAATGCTCCTCACGAAGTGATGAAAATTATACTCGTTATCGGGCAAAACTTCACGAAAAGACGCATTTCCCGCGAACTAGACATAAAGAAATTTGGTTAGTGCCGACACCTAGGGCACATTATATCGAGCAGTCTTTTTCTTATACTCTTCCAGTTTTATTAAATCAATAAAACAAGGAATCGCTTGACCCGTTTGAGCAATCGAATGATGCTATTAAGCGATTTTTTCTTAGCGAAATGACGTGATGATATTGCACTGAGTTTAAAGCTATACAGTTTTTTTTCTTTTCCCATATAACACGTTATTTGTTTTTCTAATGCAAGTCTTTGTGCTGCCTTGAATAGCGCTGCTTTTTACAACGTGCTTTTGTTATCTTGTTTGAGTGTTTATTTGTAAAAAAGAAAATCTCTCCCTGTCTACTGTACTGCCAAGTTCATAAAGGGGGCAGGACCTCTGTCAAGCTCTAACTTTTTGTTCTCTCACCTTCTCTGTCTAATAGAAAATAAAGAGTGAATAGAATTGAATTGATTACTTATGCTGCATGGCAAACTGGCGCTATAAAAAAAATGAAAAAAACTGTGAGCCGATTAGATATTAGTGGGCCAACGAGAGTTGGTAATAACGACGACGATTATTCGTCAGTTTGGTGGCGCTGCAGGGCACCAGGACAGGGGCGGGGCATCATGCATGCATATTGGTGTGCACTTAGTTCCGGCGGACAGGAATGTAAGAAACCAAGGTGTTGAGCGGGTGTCCAGGTGTCTTAACGTGTTGAAAAGACATCGCCACATCGGTGCGCTGGCTGGATCTGGTGAGCAATAATGTGGCTGCACTGTGTGCGCACAGCTGGGTGCTTCTGTGTAGCATGTTGGCCAGCAACGGATCATGCGCGGGTGGACAAGACAGAGAACCAGAATTGCCCAAGTTTTTACCGTAGAATTTCACGCTGTGACGCGGGAATCCAGATGGAGTTGCTGCAAGACGAACAGTTGTCGCAGGTGAACGTTCATCAGTATGACTGCAGTTCTGCTGCTGCTTCCAAAATTTGCGCATCTAAGTATATTTCGCTCGTCTACTCTTTCTTGCGTGGGCGAAAAATTCCCTACATATGTAAACACAACAAGCAAGAAATCAACCGGTGATGTCGGTGCACTGATAAATTTAAAAACTGCCTGTGACCGTCCCAATAAGTATGTCCCGGAAACAGACTGCTCGAAGAGACGGGCATTCAATAAAAATTGAGATATTTAGATACATTACTGTTTACTTAATAATCTGACACCAATTATAATTCAGCTAACCACTTCGCGGCAAATTTGAACTAATTACCTTAGAGCGCGTATCTACTTCGACAGAATTGGGATGATTACGCAGGTTTCGATACGCAAATTCCCATAGCGTGTAAAGAAAGATATTGTTAGTAATTTAGTTTTAGCGTTTTACGTGACAAAACTATGATTTGATGATGAGGCAGGCCGTAGTGTGAGACTCCGGATTAAATTAGACCCCCTAGGGACCTTTAGGCTTCATTCAATCTGGGTACGTGGTCCTTTTCGCTTTCACCCCCAACAAAATGCAGCAGCCGCCGTCGAAATTTAATACCGCAACCTCATGCTTAGCAGCGCAGTGCCATAGCCACTAAGTAACCACGGTGAGTAAACAAGTTGTTGCTGTACCTTTCTTGTGCTTGAATGAATAAGTCGGCACTTGTTAAAGATGTAAGCGGAAACACCCGGCGTTCTTGCAGCAAATTTGTCAGCCCGTATCTCTAAACCTCTATCATCTCAAGATTTCGTTTTAATATAATATTCCGTGCTACCTCACCGGCTTCTATTTTGTACATTGCAATATCCTGATATATACAATGATAAGCTGAATCAGTAAAATACTGGTAAGCAGTTGGTTATGTCCTGTTGTTACTCGTATAAATATTGTCTGGTTCATCGAGTAATTATGTGCAAGGGTAAGAATTGTGCTGCGTGTCCCGCGCAATTTATTTTTTCACTTTTCGGTCCATACAACAACAACAACAACAAATACACCTGGTAAAAGCAGCTTTTGTGGGTTTTCATGTATGCTCAACGAAATTGTTAACGGCACTCAAATGTGCCGTGTCCTTAAAATCACTATTACGGAGCACACAGAAAGGCCACACGAAAAGTTCGGTTTATGCATTTATGCCGATATTCTTTTAGCTTCTTTAGTGCCATTAGGCAAGTATATTTCGTGTTTATCTTGTTTGAAGATAGTGTTTATGTCCTGCGAGTAATTCGCATGTTTAGCCTCTAATAGGGGACTTTATTAAAGAAAGAATACGCAGTTAGAAATGAGTCATTTGTTGTTCCTAATATTTGCTTCACACCTTAAAAGAAAGATGTTACGCAAATGAACAGTACCAAATTCCATAAATAGCACCATATAATCCAGGTGAGAAGAGACAAACCCTTTCTCTTCGGAAAAAGGTGGGATGCGTTGCCACGATCTGTTCTAGCAGAACCTAGAAATTTCCTGTGGCTCATTAACGATCATATCCTCATTCCATTTCCCCTTTTGTGCGTTCGATATGTTCCTTTCGGTCATGGTTCATGCATAGACTTATATAATGATCCCTCTCGCTGACAAGAGAGAACGTCTCGTTCGACAAACAATTTTTTTTCGCGACTACTTTTGTATCTATGATTTCCGCTGAAGTGTTTGACTGTGAGCGGTAAGGCTGTGAGGTGCTGATGGCTGCACGAGGCCAGTGATGTTCAGTCTTGCTTCAATAGACTGTCTGTAGAAGTGCCAGAAGAAACAAGTGAACCAAGGGGCTCCTTTTTTTAATTAACAAGCGTATGAGGCTAATAAGCACTGACGCATAGATGAAATTACTTGTTTTACATAAATGTAGAAGTATTTCTATGAAACCTCAAGTAAAATCTGCTAATACAAATTTACCTGTCTATCATAATGAAATCTAGATGTTAAAAGAATAAATGATATCGTGTGGGCTTCCCATGGTTTCACGACATTGTCACTTGTGGTTGACTTCAGATGCGGTCTAAAGCCTCCTGTGCATATGAGCGTACAAAAGCCGTAGCTGTAGGAGGGCTTCAGTTTTGTTTAGCTACTTTATATCTCTTAAAATGTCGCTTCCATAATAGTACGGTCCCTCTTGCTAATTCTTCGGCTGATCAATAATACTCTGGTGGATTAAAAAGCAGCATTTCATCAATGCAGGTTCTGTCATTTGCTAATAACACCAATAAACAACTTTCTTTGAATTTTCCTCAAAGTAAGAAAAGGAGATGGTTGAAGCTGTTGGTTTCATTTCAATGAGATTCACGTTGCAGCTCGAGCAAACACGCATGTCAGTGTTTCTTTCTTCAAACTTCAATTGATTTTGTAGCCCGATGTTTGACTCAATACGCACACTGGAGAGGATATAATAAATGTCTTAAATATTCATGGCCACGACTGGTTCTTACGAGAATTACAATTGATGATCCTGCATTAGCACATATTTTCGACAGAGGTATGTGCCTGAAATAACATGTCCAATACTGAGTTCTCGCTGTGTCTGCAGAAATGGTCAAGCATTTATAAAATAATAAGTTACGAAGAAACGCACGATTTTCTACGGCCACAATTTAGAAGACACCCGGGTATTCTGTGCTTGCGAAGGCGCCTCCGCCGTTCGTCTGGCTTGCTCTTTACGGTATTCGCAGCAGAACTAGAACCGAATCTTTAATTGAGTATTTCGCGATTAGAGGCCTTTTTTATAAGGCGTCTTGTGCGAGCACGTATAAACATGCAGTATTTCAATAAAAGCGAAAAGACAGCTTTTCCCACCGGTGGTACAGTATACGAATAAAAATAATGAAGGACGTGAATGATACCTCAGCTTTTACTTGCAAAGCAAGCGCATGTACTTTTCCTGCACATTGCTCAAGTATCAGAGCAAGCATCACATCTCCCTCGCCCCTTGTATAGGCCGGTTCTACCTGCTCGAAGCCGACTATTCAGTATAAAAGCCCACTCGACAGTGACCCATACCAGAAGCTTCTGCTCCTCCATCGCTCTAGGACCACCACCATGGTAAGTTACCATTCAACTGTCCAAAGTCATGTGACAACCTCAATCAATATCTCTGCGTCACACAGGGGCTCCGGCTACACAGAAACCTTTGTGCATCCCATTATAAAACTCTGATGCTGGAAACGCATGTAGCACAGGAAAAACAATTTCACGCTAACATACAGCCTTTAAGCCGTTAATGCACTCGTCTTGCGACAGTGTCACCATTAGCCAAGTCCCAAACGTCAATTAAGCAGCGCGAACATACTACCCCGTGTCTTCTCAATGGAGTTGTTACCTAATGTTCTTTATTGAACATAAAAAAAAACGACTAAGAAATGAAAATAGTGTACCGGAAGTGTCTCGAGCAACGCAATTCTGCCAGGATACGACAACTCAAATTTACATGCACACGGTGGTATGGTTAGCTTCAGTCAATGCTAAATTATAGAAACTATGCATTTGCTTTTCTCTATCAGCTGCGCACCTGCATTGTCCTCGCCTTAGCCACCTGTGCCTTTGGTCATCCTACCACCAGCTACACTCTCGCCAGTAACCTTGGTTACGGACTCGGCTATGGCAACCTCGGCTACGCCGGCCTTGGCTACGGTGGCCTCGGGCTCTCCCATTACGGCCTTTCTCATGGAGTTGGGTACTCCGGCCTGACTGGCTATGGCCTGGGTTACGGACACGGATACGTCCCAGCCGCTAGCTACGCTGTCGCAGCCCCAGCTGTTACCCGCACCGTTTCCAGCTACCACGCTGCTCCAGCTGTGACTGCCGTCCACGCTGCTCCAGCGGTAACCGCTGTCCACGCCGCCCCAGCTGTCGCTACCTACGCTGCCGCCCCCGCTGTGACCAGCGTTGTCCGCTCTGCTCAAGTTGTTGCTGCCCCAGCTGTCACCAGGGTGGTCCAGTCCGCTCCAGCTGTCACCTACGCTGCCGCCCCAGCTGTCACAAGGGTGGTCCAGTCCGCTCCAGCTGTCACCTACGCTGCCGCCCCAGCTGTCACAAGGCTGGTCCAGTCGGCTCCAGCTGTCACCTACGCTGCCGCCCCAGCTGTCACAAGGGTGGTCCAGTCGGCTCCAGCTGTCACCTACGCTGCCGCCCCAGCTGTCACAAGGGTGGTCCAGTCGGCTCCACTTGTCCAGACCTATGCTGCCACCCCAGCCGTAACTCGTGTCGCCACCTATGCTGCCCCCGCAGTAACCAAGGTTGTCCAGTCCGCTCCTCTTGTGCAGAGTTACGCTGCTGCCCCAGCCGTGACCGCTGTCCACGCTGCTCCAGCTTTCGCTGCCGTCCACGCGGCCCCAGCTGTTACCACCGTTGCCCATGCTGCCCCAGCGCTTGCTACTTACGGCGTCACCCACGCTGCCCCAGCCGTCGCTACCTATGGCGTCGCCCACGCTGCCCCTGCCCTCACTACCTACGGTGTTGCCCACGCCGCACCAGTCCACTACGGCTATGGCGTTGGCTCCCTGGGCTACGGTACCGGTCACTATGGTTACGGCCATGGTCTCCTCGGATACGGCCTGAACTATGGCTATGGACTTGGTTCCCCTCTGAACTACGCCACCCTGCTCCGCAAGAAGAAGTGTAAGTAGTATTTTCTAGTCGGCAGTTAATTTTACTATAGCATTGGCTTGACATATCCATGTGCAGCACTAATAGTACCTTTTTTTCCGTCTCTGCAGAAATTTACGTCTTTCAAGCCCTCGACTCGCATTGACGGCGCAAATCAACGGAGCGATTTGTTTCGAGATTTCAATCAAATGTATTGATTGTCGACAAAATAAACGGTTTCGTCCAAATTGGTTCGCCTTTTATCAGCATCTCGAGCATCAAATTCTTTCAACGTGGAAGTGCACAAGAAAATCGGCTTTAAATTAACTTTAAACTTAGCGCTGTGCGTTCCCTGTGTGTCTTCTTTTGTCCCGTCTTTGAATCGCGCTGCCGTACTCCCCTTGAAGATGCATTACCAACAAGCCCACATTGCAACCCTCGTGAACTTTAAATTTGACTTATACGGAAGGCCTGACTGTATCGTTAGATGATATTTTTAAAACGGGAGTGCATGTATATGCGGCTTCAGAATCGTACATATGGCGAGTCATCACAGCCCGATGTTATAGAATAGTGTTTTGCGCAATGCGAGATACCTATTATAAAGAAAACATGTACTAACAGAAAATAGCGTGAATATACGCTTTTATAGGTCACCTAGCCCAAGACAGTAGGAGCTTTCTGCAATCTTAAGATTTGCAAGTAGCATTTCTGACGTCATAATATGCTTGGTTAGGTCGTAGCACCATGGACAAGAGGTACAGCTTTGCGCTACTTAGCATTATGCGGAGGTGGTATGGGTGCTGTATTGCTGTATAGAATGTTAGGATGGATAGTTGGGCTTGCTGTATAGAAGTACCGCTTTTTCACTTCACTGCTTTTGTTGCTAAACTGCCGAGGGTTCTAGATTACTTCATTTCATTTTTAAAAATATTCGGCCTAAGGCAGGAGCCGTAGTGTAAACGGGCTAAACTTCATCAAAGCAATACCAGGAGATGGTCGCTTACGATTCTCAGATATCCGTCTGAATGTGACATACCAATACAGTTATCGGACTATGTCTCTAGCGGCAAGAAACCTATCTGTAAATGTGATACGGCAGATTCGAAGATAGTCGAGGGAGGAGTATCTGTGAACTGCCTCAGAGCCGCTCTTTTGAAATTTTGTGAGCACCACGTATTCTGCAGCGTGGAGCAAGAGGTGCACCGTTTGCGTAGCGCTGGCTGTCTATAACACGGCTGAGTGCCTGTCACTGAAAGCCTCATAAAAAAGGTAAAAGCAGACTCAGCGTCTACTAGATGCAAAAAACATCTCTCGATAGGTGCCCTAAGGCTCTGCTATACATACATAAGGTGCTCGACCACTTAAGAAGGTGGCGAGCGAGTGAAGTGGTCATGTTGTTTCCGCACTGCAAAATATCTCAGTGAGGCGCCACTGAGGAAATAGTTCTGCATAAAACAATCCCTGCACATACCATGCCTCCTGCTTTGTGTAGTGCTAGGTTGCGATGGCTCACTAGATATCGTTTGCTGTGGCAACTGTTATACAGTCCAGGTGGGGACATGCCTCAACGACGGCCTCAGATAGCACAATACCGCTGTCAGTTCTATATCCGCTGCTGGCCACATAGGTAACCATTGCGAAAATGCAAAAGCTGCCCGTGTTTTGGTAATGAGCATATGCCCAGACGGCTCAGCAGTCCGATTGATGAGGAAGTAAATAAACCATTTTGTCTTTGAAGCGCTTCATATCTAGATCTTTACCTCTTTGATTCAGTAGTTTGCAGGGACCTTTTGTATGTGGTTTTTATGCCTATTACCGGTTTCCTTCGGCATTCGCTAGCGCGTTTGTCTGCGAATTTGTTCGCGCATATGCTAGCGCCCTTGCGCGTCCTTCATTTCTAAAACTTCGTCAGTTGAAGTCTAGCACAGTGTCCTGTCACCTATATTTACACGTAATTTTTTTTCTTCAAACAATGTCGCAGCATAGAGAAGAAGGACGTCCCGCCGAGTAGCCACAACTTTGTGCCATATGGCCCATAATTTTTTTCAGTGTCCGGCCCTTTCACCGCTACGCGATGCCTATATAATTCTTGAAACCTGCTGGTCGTATCTGCTTCAGCGCAAGTGCGTCTTCAAATCTGCTTTGCTACATTGCTTGACAGTGTGATGAATTACATACATACATACATACATACATAGTACTAGTAGTAGTAGTAGTAGTAGTAGTAGTAGTAGTAGTAGCAGCAGTAGTAGTAGTAGTAGTAGTAGTAGTAGTAGTAGTAGTATAAGACTTTTATTCAGCCGAAAATTACAGGTCGAGCATATCGACCGCCTGGGCGGCCAGTCGACGCTGTTCTTCTTCACCTTCACCGCCACGCCAGTCGAGCCAGGTGGTGATGGAAAGCGAAGAGGGAGGATAGGAACTTCGTTGCTGAGCAGCCGGACAGTCGAATAGGCAATTGGACAGGTCTGCATAAGTAGAGGGGCAGTTGGAACACGAGAGGTCGGAGCGATAGCGATAGAGAAAGAGGCGGGAAGGGGTGACCAGTGCATTCATTTGGATGTGCCGCAGAAGGCGAGCCTCCGGCACAGTGAGTGATGATACATAGATGAATGACAGCGCCACGGATGGTTGGAAAGCCAGTTCGCTTTCATTCGCCCAATGTTCCTAATTTACGCAACTGAAATATCTGTTCGCTTCGGTGGATGAAACTAATGTGCCGAACACATCCTCCCTGTATCAGAGTCTGTGAACATGCAGCAGAATCTACTAATAGAACCTGCGCCAACAAACCGGAGAGGCAACCAAGATTGGGTCACGACTGATTCCAGAGACTGGGGATATTCACTAGGGGGGGCCTAGCGTAAAGTGCTTCAAGATGATAAGCAAAAAGTCCAGAGCGGCAGTTTACCTTATTCGCAGAATTGCGCCATTGTGTGGTGGGGCTCGCAGTGACGCGCCTCACCTCGTGCCCTCCGTCCTGCTGCCTCGAATTATATAGATGAAAATTTGCAGAACCTGTAGGCGGCCGCCATCGATTTTTCTTATGACTAAAAACACAATAATGGCGCGAAGGAGCGAACGGTGCGGGTATGAGAGGGCTACAGAGCGCTTGCTGTTGTCCGTCGCTTCCAGTAACTCGTGGCGAAGGCACCGCTTCCTTCCTGTCGTCTATGAATGCTCGTGTGTCTTCTTTAATGATATATATATATATATATATATATATATATATATATATATATATATATATATATATAGCAACATCATAAGAAGCCAACAAACACTGACACCAAGGACAGCATAGGGGAAATTACTTGTGCTTAATAAGTGGAATGAAGAAACGATAAATTAAAGGAAATTGAAGTGGATGAAATAACAACTTGCCGCAGGCGGGAACCGAACCCACAACCTTCGCATTTCGCGTGCGATGCTCTAACAATTGAGCTACCGAGGCGCTGTTTCTCCATCCACTTTCTTGGGTATTTTTTTTGTGTGTATCTTGGGTATAACGTCCTTGTTGCCGCAGGCGTCACGAGAACGTGATCTTTTTGGGTGAAGGCAACTGGTCAATAAACCCACATATCAGACCGTTCCACGTCCGCATCGACTTTGGACTTTCAACCTCGACTTTCGTACAGTCTTCTAGTGATGCGCTGGTGATCTCGCGTAGGTTCGAATCAATCACCGTTGCTACCGCGTTAATGTTGCTCTGCCCGTCTGCTCTGGCGTGAGTGGCTGCGTCCACGTATACCGTCGTTTCTTGGGCTGCTAGTGTCTTGTGTAGGTATTCAGGCCTCGGCTTTCTGCGTGCTTTGTGTAGGTTGGAAATGCATGTTCCTGGGTGTCAGTTTCATTGAGAAAATACTAAAATACGAGCTATAGTCAGAAAGAACAAACCAGGTGCGGAGATTCTGGACAAGCTCTAAAGGTTTGTTAGCATTACCTGGCCAGTAGCCCAATTTTAGAAGGCATGCTCAAATTTGGGTCACATACAGGTTTTGTGAAGTAGGAGTTTTACGGTAGTAGTGGCGCGTCAGAACTCAGATTGCGTACTCTCACTAACCGGCCTAAAAATATTGTCTCGCCTCGTAAGCTTTAAGTTGAAGACCATACAAAAGATGCAAGAATTCAATGAAAGGGATGGATGTAGAGGCTCGTACAATGTATAACTTGGAATACGCAATGAAGAAGATGAAAGGTAAGCGACAGCCCGATTTTCATTATTTATATCATAAGAAGCCAACAAAGTCACCGAGGACCGCACAGGGGAAATTACTTGTACCTTAAAATTGAAATAAAGAAGTGATAAAAATGAGAAATAAAGTGGATGAAAGCAGAACTCGTCGCAGGTGGGGCACGAACCGAGGCCTTCGCATTACGCGTGCGATGCTCACTGAAAGATTGCGTCGCCATTTTCCCATTCACTTTCTTAGGTGTTTATGTTTGTATGCTAGAACTAAAGCTGTGAGGGTCAGCCAGCGTCACCACTAATGGCCTTGACGGCGGATGTGGACGATTCCTTGTGGCGCAGGCGGCACATGTCCGTGATCATTTTGGGCGAAGGAAGTTCGTTAATAAACCCACATACGCTACCTCAAGGAATCAATGCTGACGGATTCGAGGCCTCGCTATGTAATTAACCAAAGGAAAGGAAACCGAGGACCCGATTGTTATTAGTGATCTAATAAAAAAGTCAAAAACGAAGGTCAGCAATGACAGCATAGGAGAAATTACTTGTGCTTTTCAATTGAATTCAATTTCACTTGAATTCGCCTTGTGGAAAGTATGAACAATGGATGGCGACGCCGAATGGTTTGTACGTTCAAGGGTGAAATTTATCCAGATGGCTGCGCACCTAAAACATCTTTACAATTTTATTGATATTAAGGACAGGCACTCCATTTTGGCGAGGTGCTTATGCTTAGTACCATTATAAAGCGCAACAAGCATTTCCACTGTTACGTTTCGCCTACGACGCGCGGTTTAGCCGGCGCGGCTGCAACGGACGCCGGGGCTTCGTTCAAAGCGGCAGACATTTTGGCCCGTTCGGCGCCGCCGCTACGCCTCCCCGCCAAGCGCGTCCAGGCCTGTTCTAATGCCACGTGTCTTCATGTGCGTGTGTGTGTGTATGTGCATGTTGGTGCCCACGCTTGTCGAAGCGCGGCAGCCGGGGAGAGGAGCTCCCCCAACTGTGAAGCGAGGGGTTCTGAGCGGCGCCGGCCCGGCGTATGCGCCACCTTCTCTTCCCATTGTGCCCGAACGGCGCCGGCACGACGGCTACGCCACCTTCTCATCCCATTGTACCCGAGCGACACAGTCACGTGCTCGTCTATAGAGGGGTTCCTTCTTGCCCTCAACTGCGAGAGTATAAAAGCAGCTGCCCCCGGACGCCAAGGAGGGCTCCGATTTCTTCTGTTGAGTAACGTGCACTCCCGTCTCTCTACTTCGGTCAACCTGACCGCCAACTCTTTGCGATGTTAGAATAAACAAGTTGTTTTGTTGTTACCAGTCGACTCATGCTTTGCCGGGACCTTCGGATGCTTCCAGTTGTACCCCAGGCCGCCAGGCCAACGCTACCCTTGGGGCTTGCGACCCAGGTGCAACAACGGGCGTCAGCGCCGAGTTCCCAACAACTCGTGCCAGCGGTGCGATTTCAACAACTGTCTGCCAGCGGTGAGATCGCGACAACGGAGGCCAGCAGCGAAGATATGCGGTTGACTGTATGCTGAGCAGCTCATCGACGATCCGGGAGCAGTGCTACGAGCCCTGTGTGATGACTGGTTGCCTGCAGCGGAACGACTGCGCTGAATTCTTGGCTGCGAGGTTTGGTGAGTGCGGGACTTTCTTCTTCTGAGTTTTGCCAGGCTTTTGTTAGAGTCAGAAACAGAGCTGGTAATTGTGGTTGTCGTTGCTGCCGGGTTAGTTTGCGGCAAGACAATAATAGGCAGTAGAGAAAGCAGCATTCAGAGCAGCCATGGATTTGAAGTCGTTGCGCAAACCGAAATTGCTGGAGCTTGCAAGAGAGTTGGGTCTGGATGTCTTAGACAAACTCAGAAAACCAGAACTGCTAAAGGCTATTCTTGAGTTAGAGGCTGAGGATGACGAGCTGTCGGAATGCCTTGAGACTATTGAGGAGAGGTCAAAAAGACAGGAGCGCGAACTTACAGAGCAAAAAGAGAAACAGGAGCGCGAACTTAAAGAACAAAAAGAGCGAGAGCAACAAGAGAAAAAAGAAGAGCGCGACCGTCAACACGCTTTGGAAATGAAGCGTCTTGAGGTAGAGATGGAACGCGCTCGTAATGGAAGTCAGGCACACGGTGCAGGAGAACGCGTATTGTTCAAAATGACTGACCTGATGCGGCCGTTTAAGCTTGGAGAGGACATTGGTTTGTTCCTGGTTAACTTTGAGTGGACGTGCGAGAAGCAGGGGTTCTCTCGGGAAACGTGGCCACAGCGCTTGTTCACTTTGTTACCCGGCGAGGCGGCCGACGTAGTCGCTCGCTTGAATAGAGAGGAGGCAGAGGATTTCGACAAAGTGAAATCGAGTCCGCTAAAGAAGTACAGGCTGTCAGCGGAGGCGTTCCGTCGGAAGTTTCGGGAAAATGAGAAAGGCAAAAGTGAGTCATATACAGAGTTTGCGTACAGGCTTATGTCAAACATGCAGGAGTGGCTCAAAGAAGAGAAAGCGTTTGGTGACCACGATAAACTTCTGCAGTGCTTCGGGCTGGAACAGTTTTATAGTCGGTTACCTGAGAACGTGCGGTACTGGGTCTTGGATAGGCGAGACGTTTGTACGGTGGCTAAAGCCGCTGAGCAAGCCGAGGAGTTTGTGACGCGTCGGGCTCGCGGAGCTAAGGACGGTCAAAAGGGTTAATTTGGCTCGAAGTTTGAGAGGCCAAAGTTCACACCCATGAGAGCAAAGGGGAACACACGTAGTGCGGATGCGAGTGAAAGCAGTCCGACAGAACGTAAGGAGACGGCGGCAGCCGAAGCCGAACGCAGAAAGCGGTTCGAGATGAGGCAAGCGCGCGTGTGTTATACGTGCCAGAAGCCGGGTCACTTTTCGGCGCAGTGTCCGACCAAACGTAAGGAGACGGCGGCAGCCGAAGACGAACGCAGAAAGCGGTTCGAGATGAGGCAAGCGCGCGTTTTTTATACGTGCCAGAAGCCGGGTCACTTTTCGGCGCAGTGTCCGGAAACAAAACCAAAAGTTGTGTTTTTGTCAATATGCAGCACTGACGAGAACATGAAGCTTCTCGAGCCTTACATGCGAGACCTCCTCGTGAACGGGAAAGAGTGCCGAGTGCTTCGCGATTCCGCAGCTACAATGGATGTAGTTCACCCCTCTTACGTAGAACCCCATATGTTCACGGGCGAGTGCGCATGGATCAAGCAAGCCGTGGAAGCTCATAGCGTGTGTCTGCCGGTAGCAAAAGTGCTTATTGAAGGACCTTTCGGAGCGCTTGAGACGGAGACGGCAGTGTCATCTATGCTGCCCCCCCAGTACCCGTACCTATTTTCGAACAGGTCCGATCACCTCCTGCGCGAGAAGGGGCTTTTGTTTGGTGAGGCTAGCGTTCAGGCCTTAACCAGATCGAAGGTTCGGGAGCTCGCTGCAAAGGCGGTAGTTGCGGGGCCGACGTTGTCCAACAATGAAAAAGGGTCAGAGGCGCAGCAAGCTGATATTCAGAGCACGCCTGAACTGAATAAAATTGAGTCTGTAACGTTAAAGGCACCAGATACTGGAGAGGAAATTCCCGATGCGGGAAAGTTAGAAGAGCTATCTGCAGATTTGCTCATCGCGCCTACGTCAGACGGACTTAATAGGTTGCTAAAAGTCAGCCGGTCGGCTTTGATAGCCGAGCAAAAGAAGGATGGCAGCCTAGAAAACATACGCTGCATTGTCAAGGAAGGCATCGCCAAGAAAAATGCTTGCTTTGTGGAAAGAGGTGGGGTCCTGTACCGGAAGTATCTAGACCGCAGGGGAGTGGAGTTCGATCAGCTGATCGTTCCTCAATGCTATCGTCAGGATCTGTTGCGCTTGTCGCACGGGGGTTCGTGGTCCGGACACCTAGGAGCTAATAAAACAAAGGACCGTCTCTTGCAAGAGTACTATTGGCCAGGGTGTTTTCGGGACGCAGACCACTTCGTGAGGACATGTGACACCTGTCAGCGGGTGGGCAAACCAGGGGACAAATCGAGGGCGCCGTTGAGATTGGTACCTATCATTACGGAGCCTTTTAGACGGCTCGTTATTGATACAGTGGGACCTCTGCCGGTAACAGCCACGGGGTACAGACACATTTTGACTGTGATCTGCCCAGCGACAAAGTTCCCTGAAGCAGTGCCGCTTAAAGAACTCAGCTCAGTTGAGATTGTCAATGCACTACTGTCCATATTTGCGCGAGTTGGTTTTCCTGCGGAAATCCAATCAGATCAGGGCACAGTGTTTACTAGCGCTTTGACGACAACTTTTCTCGAAAGGTGTGGGGTAAAGCTGTTACACAGCTCAGTGTACCACCCACAGTCGAATTCCGTTGAGAAGCTCCACTCCGTCATGAAGCGCGTGTTGAGAGCCTTGTGTTTTGAGCATCAAACTGACTGGGAGCTGTGTCTGCCTGGGGTGATGTTTGCATTACGGACCGCGCCGCATGCGGCTACGGGGTTTTCGCCAGCTGAGCTGGTGTACGGTCGCTCACTGCGATCTCCGCTTCGCATGCTTCGAGAATCGTGGGAAGGCAGGGGCGACGACCCAGTCGTGGTGGAGTACGTGCTTAAGCTCCTCGAACGCTTAAGAAGGGCACAGGAGTTGTCAGGTGAAGCAATGGTAAAGGCCCAGCAGAGGGCCAAGGTTTATTATGATCGGACCGCCAGGGCCCGTCGTTTTGAGGTGGGCGATGAGGTCATGATATTGCGCACATCGCTAAACAACAAACTAGACGTGCAGTGGGAGGGCCCAGCACGGATTGTTCAAAAACTGTCAGACGTCAACTACGTGGTGAGTCTGCCAGGAAAGCGGAAAGCACAGCAAGTTTACCACTGTAATCTGCTCAAACCTTATAGACAAAGGGAAGCAGTAGTGTGCATGATGGTAAACGTTCCGGAAGAGCTTCCGGTCGAGCTTCCGGGACTAAGCTCAGTGACGAACAGGAAAGACACCGATCAGGTCATTAGTGACTTAGTCAGTGGAGCATCGCTGTCGCCTGAGCAGAAAATCGAACTACACCAGCTCTTACAAGAGTTTCAAGGTCTGTTCTCTGAGAGGCCTGGTAGGACTTCTGTCCTTACTCATGATATAGAACTTACCTCCCCAGAGCCAGTTCGATCCAAGGCGTATCGGGTGTCACCCCGCCAGAGCGATATTATGGAGGCTGAGGTAAAGAAAATGCTACAGCTCGGTGTTATTGAGGCAGGTGAGAGTGATTATACCTCCCCTTTGATTTTAGTTGAGGTACCGGGCAAGGAACCTCGTCCTTGCGTCGACTACCGCAGGCTTAATTCCATCACTAAGGATCAAATTTATCCGATCCCTAACATCGAGGAGCGCCTTGAGAAAGTTAGTAGCGCTCAGTTTATTTCCACCCTAGATCTTGTCAGGGGTATTGGCAGGTTCCACTTACAGAAGAGGCTAGTAGGTATGCGGCGTTCATTTCACCAATGGGAACATTCCGTCCTAAAGTGTTGAGTTTTGGTTTGAAGAACGCGCCATACTGCTTTTCAAGCCTCATGGATAAAGTGTTGCGGGGACAGCAAGAATTCGCTTTACCGTATCTAGACGACGTAGCGATATTCTCCGCATCCTGGTCTGAGCATATGGCACACTTGCGGGCAGTGCTAACCCGCCTGCGCGAAGCGGGCTTGACAGTCAAGGCTCCTAAGTGCCAGTTAGCACAGGCCGAGGTTGTCTACCTCGGTCACGTGATTGGTCGGGGTCGTCGCCGCCCCTCTGAAATAAAGGTGGCCGCTGTGCGAGACTTCCCGCAACCGCGCACGAAGACCGATATTCGGTCGTTCTTAGGTGTCGCCGGCTACTATCAGAGGTACATCCCCAGGTACTCTGATATCGCGGCTCCCCTGACGGATGCTCTAAGAAAAACAGAGCCCCAAACAGTCGTATGGGACGAGACAAAGGAAAGAGCTTTTAGCGCCCTAAAGAGTGCCCTAACAAGCCAGCCTGTGCTACGATCACCAGACTATACAAAAGGGTTCGTTGTTCAGTGCGATGCTAGTGAGCGAGGCATGGGCGTTGTACTGTGCCAACGGGAAAAGGGAGAAGTAGAACACCCCGTCCTGTATGCTAGTCGTAAGCTGACCAGTCGTGAGCAGGCGTATAGCGCCACCGAGAAAGAGTGTGCGTGTCTCGTGTGGGCCGTTCAGAAATTGTCATGCTATCTAGCCGGCTCAAGGTTTATCATTGAGACGGATCACTGCCCTCTCCAATGGCTGCAGACCATCTCTCCCAAAAATGGCCGCCTCCTGCGCTGGAGCCTCGCTTTGCAACAATATTCCTTTGAGGTGCGTTACAAAAAGGGGAGTCTCAACGGTAACGCCGATGGCTTAAGTCGAAGCCCCTAACGTAGGAATCAGCCTCAAAATTGTTTGTTACTGATGTTTTTCTTCCTGAGGCAGGATTTTTAACATATTGCTTTTGTGTAGTGTTTCAAAGTGATGATGTTCTTTCTAGTGCAATTTTCCAATTTGTGGACGCGTTCTGAGTGCTGCTAGACTACTGTAAGGAACTAGGCACTGGTATAGAAGGGGAAAGAGCCTGGCAGGGCTTAGTGAGGGTTGTGCCGTGCTTGCTGACTAAGCGGTTGAGTTTCAGCGTAGTTCTAACGCTTGCCGGGAACGAGAACAAAAATGTGAACTCTCCCGAAGTCACTTTGCAGTGTCCCGTGCGAACCTGAACGAGAGAACGAGGCCTTCTCTGTGCGCTGCGCTCAAGAAACGTCGAGGGACGCCCGACTTCGGTTATGAGCATCATCGAGCGACATCCCTCCGGACAGCGGATGCAGTCCCCTGACCATCGGGATCTCCTTCCCCCGGCGGGGCGGTCTGTTACGTTTCGCCTACGACGCGCGGTTTAGCCGGCGCGGCTGCAACGGACGCCGGGGCTTCGTTCAAAGCGGCAGACATTTTGGCCCGTTCGGCGCCGCCGCTACGCCTCCCCGCCAAGCGCGTCCAGGCCTGTTCTAATGCCACGTGTCTTCATGTGCGTGTGTGTGTGTATGTGCATGTTGGTGCCCACGCTTGTCGAAGCGCGGCAGCCGGGGAGAGGAGCTCCCCCAACTGTGAAGCGAGGGGTTCTGAGCGGCGCCGGCCCGGCGTATGCGCCACCTGCTCTTCCCATTGTGCCCGAACGGCGCCGGCACGACGGCTACGCCACCTTCTCATCCCATTGTACCCGAGCGGCACAGTCACGTGCTCGTCCATAGAGGGGTTCCTTCTTGCCCTCAACTGCGAGAGTATAAAAGCAGCTGCCCCCGGACGCCAAGGAGGGCTCCGATTTCTTCTGTTGAGTAACGTGCACTCCCGTCTCTCTACTTCGGTCAACCTGACCGCCAACTCTTTGCGATGTTAGAATAAACAAGTTGTTTTGTTGTTACCAGTCGACTCATGCTTTGCCGGGACCTTCGGATGCTTCCAGTTGTACCCCAGGCCGCCAGGCCAACGCTACCCTTGGGGCTTGCGACCCAGGTGCAACAACGGGCGTCAGCGCCGAGTTCCCAACAACTCGTGCCAGCGGTGCGATTTCAACACCACCTAAAGAATGCGAAGTGCCTCTTCTGAGTGCGACTGTCATTGTGACCACTATTCTGTCTCTATGCCCAATCAGTGAATGTCTTATTGGGTTGAATTTTACTGCAACAAATGCCATGAACGAAGAAAAAGATAGTTCTTTAGCCCAGTGGGCCAGAGCGGGGAGTCATAGGTTCGAAGCTCACCGCCACCAACGTTCTTACACTATAATTTATTCTCTTTTGTTTTTCATTATGGGACACATCGTGTTACGCGCTACGGTTGCACCAACAGACCATCAGACACATTTTCTTGGTGAGTTGCCTAAGAGTGCTTACGTATTAAGAAGGGCGGAAGCATCGTATACACATTTTACACAACTACTTCTCGACATGTACTGTGTTTTATCCTAGCAGCATTGTTATGTTGATAAGTAACATGCATCATGGGCGCTATAACGTAAAAATATTCGAATATGTTTTTGTCCGAGTTTACGGATGTGAACGTTACATAGCCGCCGAATTAAGCATCTGACAGTGACCCAAACCGTTCTTTGAATCGTCCAGTCGAACGCTCTCCTTGTGTATAGGAGGTTACTGCTGTTTCATTTTAAAACGAACTCCACTGCTTAAATTGACAGGTTTTCTTAAAATTTAGTTGGCTGGCAAGATGCTAGGAACAGGCCGAAATGGAGAAGATTTCATACAGGCCGACCTAGCGCAGTGAAAGTAGGCAACTCGATGAGGAATCCCGCGCCGGTGATAGGGATTGGCCCCCATACCCTTGCTTAGCTTGCTGTGGCTGGCCTAAAGACGCAACGGCGTGCAGCGGAAGGTTAAAAATGCAAATAAAGCGAATTGTCAGAGATAAGTTAATATTGTTATTTGATTTGAAAGCACATATACACATGCCAGGAAAGGGGAAGCGAGCAGGCTGGCAGTTGCTACCGGAAGAGGCAGAGCGCCTGCCTACCCTTGAGAAAGAAGGAGGCATAAACATAGAAATGAAATATAGCAAAAAGGGGACGAAGGAGGAAAGGAAGTGGAAGATGACAAATCTAAACGAATAAAGTAGAGCACATACAGCACAGGTCGGTCAGAGTAGGGATGATCACTGCAGGTCAGGCTACTACGGAATGTTAAAGTACAGTGATGTCTGAAGTATTGTCAGTTGAACATCAAACATAGGCTACAAACGCGAACCCAAGTTAGGAGGAAGCTTTAGCTAGGGCCGAACGCCAACGCGGTCTATTGAAATACACGTAAAACGCAAGAACGTTTTTCTGAAACAACCCCTTGATCGACTTTAATGAAATTTGTTGCATTTGAGAGTGAGTGTTAAATTCTAGTAACTGTCTGAAGCGGAATTTCGATTTAGCGCCTGAATATTGTTTAAAAATTTTCAAATATTCGACCATTTGAAAAAATAGACGCACGAAGTTTACAAATTCATAGCTCTGCATCAGGAACAGATTATGCGGTTCTGTAAACGGCATCCATTAAATCATAGAAACGGACGAATTCGATATGTAATTTTGCAACTTACGTGGATTTGTTACGTTGGTTGCAAGGGTTCTGCAAAAGCTGTATTTCCATATTACTAAATTTTTTGTGTTCATGAGTAACATACCAATGTTATCCGCGTTAGATGTAATATTAGATGCAAATACACAGAATAGTGTTTTCCTTTTTCGTTGTTGAGTTACAGAATTGTAAACTTTATAGTTTCGTCTTATGAAAATTTTCTGTTTTTGCCGATTTTTAATACAGAATTAACGACGTAACTCAAAAATTTAAAAGGAGCAGTCGCTAGATATTAAGCTCTTCTTTTAAATGCAGCAAACCTCGCCAAATCTGGTGCAGTGGTTGCCGAGAAAAACGAATTCACTTTTTACATGTATTTAGATAGCAGCCCACGAGCTAAAGCTTCCTCTTAACGAAAAGATCGTAGAGCAATGCTTTGTAAGTGGTGGAAGGTTTGACAACGTTATATTGTCACGTAAAAATTTTGTTCTGCAAAAACAAGTTCGTTCTCCATGGCAAATCCGAGTAGCCAGTGCCACAGCTATCGGTGGTCAGACGTGTCCTATTCGTGTCGGGAAGGCTTTTCGAAAAAAAATTTTCGTTCAGCACCTTAATGCATCTTTAACACGTACACATCTCTTTCACGTGGGGAGTCTTCGTATTTTTGTGTCTTCGACTGAGAGAAAGCTGAAGTGGGCGCAGTGAGAAATCTTTTGACCAATAGTGGATGGCTAATGGCGAAAAAGGCGACAAATCAGAAATAACTATTCTTCTGTTTGGTTTAATCAAGGAGAATTAAACAAGCGAAACTGTGGCAGTTAAAAAAGCAGGCCCATCGTGAAGGGCTGATTGCTGGAACGGATTAGAAAAAAATTGGAATAGCTTTACGTTATCGCGCTCCAGGCGCAGAGCTCAGCGCGCTCTGTTTTCGGCACAACCTAACTGGACAAATTCTTGAGGCAAAAGTATCAATTGACCCTCTAAGCGAAGAAGCCGGCGCATGTAGTAGCGGATGGGCACCTGAATTGCGATGGGCTGTGACGGCCTCGATGTAACAGAAGAGGCCCGCTGTCCTGTTGCCACGCTGCTGCCTCGCTGGCACGCCAGTCGTTGCGTGAGGTGAGAGGACACCGCTGGGACACTGCGCCACCCTCGCTCTCGCGAGCCCGTGTTATCCGCGTATTCCTTGTCCTCGCAAGCCTTCGCCTGCGTTTTAACTTCGCCTCTGTTAATGTGTAATTAATGTGCCTAATTATTTACACGCATCAATTATTTATAAGGTAAACATACTGTTTGTAAATTAATGTGTAAAACACAGAATAAGTTCGAAAGGAGGAACGTTGGCGGTAGTGAGTTTCGAATGTATGACCCCAGGGACGGAAGCCGAATGTCTTACTGGGGTAAACCAGCGCATTCTAGGTAGCCGACCGGTACACTCTGCTTTATGACGCCATGCTACTCGGACAATTGCCAAGTCCGGCGTGACGAGAGCGGTGGCGTCAAAATTCGGGCGAGTTACTCAGGAGCGTCCCCATTAGATTCCACGGCAGTCCAGTAGGGTACCATGGCGTCACGGATTCAAGTGCACCGGCCAAGCGTGTCAACGCGCTCGCTTGCCCACTAGGAGTTGGTAACACGAATAACCGCACCGCCACGTTCAAATTCACAATAATGTTTTCGCATTCCCAGCTCATAAAAACTGCTTAGGAGTCTTCGGATTTTTTTAGCACGACAATGACTAATTGGACTGTGCCATAAGACATTCGCAAAAAAAAAACACACACACACATATATTCACGTACAGGGTGTACATCTACTCAATGAGTTCAGTTCTCGCAAAGCGATACTGTGTCCGCTAGTGCAAGGTGTCGCTTTCCTAAATGCATTATCTGTTCCAGCTATCACATACTCCGCATTCATGCACGCAAGCATGCGCTTAGCCATAATAAGAAGTTGCTATCGCTAAATATACTTACATTAATTTACTTACTGTGCTTGGTGATATTTGCCATGAGCCAGCTTGAGTAGGATTCCAGAGGACGACGATTTCTGGAGGCACAATTTCATTCGACACAAAAAGCAATGACATGCGTTCGTAACGCCTCGATTTCCTTATGTCTTTGGGAAGTGCTATATATTGCAGCAGTTCTCACTTGATAAGGCAAATGTATTAGAAGGAAGACAAGAGAGATATTTGTATTTTGCACACAGCGTGGTGATTATTTAATTGAGATGTATGTTAGGAACACAAGTAATTATAGGTAATGCTGCTGCCTTCTTATAATTTGCATTGAGCTAAATTTGCTGTAAGGCTATTATGAAACGCTGGAGAAAGCAGAAAGGAGGAATCATCAAATGTGTTGCGGTTCTCAACTCAGCATAAACAATAATTGTTTCATTCTGTACACACTACGCATGGTAAGCTCTGTACATTTCCGCCTTATCGCATGTGAAGATACCTGGCGGTCTTTTTTCTTAAATTCTGGTAATGGTCCCGCTAAGATAGGATAAGGAAGAGGAGAGAAAACGAGAAGGCAGACGTGTTAGCACACACGTGTTTAATGGTGCCGCGGTAGCCATTTCGATTACGGGTTCTGCCCCGGTCGCGATGACCGCATTTTGATGGAGGTGAAATGAAAGAGCGCCCATGCGTTCAAGTTATAGAATACCAGGTGGTCAAATTTATTCTCAATTTCTCCTATGCCACTTAAAATCCAAGAATTCTATTTACTTTGATGGTCGTACACGTGATCTCGCTTTCTGCGTACACAACCGTTTCGGCGACAAGTTGGCTTACTGAAATCGAGATGGCGCTTCCAGTACTTCTAGCCATTGCTTGCCTGAAAACACGCCACAGAGCTTATGCGGTGGTTAGCCTTGGCTGCGGCGGCCGCGTTCGGAGAGGCGCGCAGTGGGAAAGTGGTTCCGTAGACTTTTGTGAATGTTGGGGCAAATTGTAATAACGTGATTTTTTTTCTCCTTGTCTTAAACTAAAGTTCACTTTGCATTGACTCGTGCACAAACAGTGCTGTTTATATATGACCACTAAGCAAAAGATTGGCTCCTTCAGAGAATCCTCTATAAGTGAGAGCTGGTTTGCCATTAGAATACGCTCTCATAAAACGTCGTACAACTGAAGTACAATTGTAGAAAATAGTTAGTGCAGCGCCAGGAGCGAAAAGTAGACTCCACATAAATTTACCAAATTTATTTCTTGGAATCCGTAATACAGCTATAAATAGAGCCAACGTACACTCGGCCACAAATTTCTAGGGAACGCGACATATGAGAACAAGTTGAGTACCTGCGCAGCCTCAAAAGGCGGCCTAGTATTCGCATTTACAGCTTCTACCAGAATACGTGAACAACATTTTGCTGTCCCGTTTTACTGAACACTGCTACGGGCTGCCCGGAAATTGACCGTTTTCTCAGATCGCATGGTCCGTAAACTTTCATGGTTCATTTTCTTTAGTTTTTCCAATTATAGTTTGACCAACGTGCTGTACGTACATTCTTGAGCAAAGCTGCTTGTTGGTTATGTTCCTGACAGCTTTGGCATTGTCACATGGGTACTACAAAATCAAAAAATGTATATAATAATATTTGGGGTTTTACATGCCAAAACCACTTTCTGATTATGAGGCACGCCGTAGTGGAGGACTCCGGAAATTTTGACTACCTGGGGTTCTTTAACGTGCACCTAAATCTAAGCACACGGGTGTTTTCGCATTTCGCCCCCATCGAAATGCGGCCGCCGTGGCCGGGATTCGATCCCGCGACCTCGTGCTCAGCAGCCCAACACCATAGCCACTGAGCAACCACGGCGGGTAAAATCAAGAAATGTGATGACAGATGGAAATAGCACACTGTGGTATAAAGTATGTAAACAGGGATAAGGTGCCTCAAAAAGGCTGCCCAAGGTTTCGATAGGAGGACCTATCTTCGTCAAAGGCGGCCTCGTCATCCTCGGCATGTTGATTTTAAAGGGTTCGTGCACTGAAGTCACGTGCGGTTGTTGTCGGTGGCGGCTGGTTGTAAAGGGAGAGACCTCAAAGAGAATGAGCACTTTCGCCTGATGTCTGTGAGCGTGGTTCCCAAGATAAGAGGACAAGAGCGGGAGAGTGGGAAGGCGGGGAGAAAAGAAAAGAAAGAAAAGGAGAGAAAAATGAAGGAAATGAAGGGGGGGCACCGGGAGGAACAAAAATGAAAGAAAAAAAGCAAAAAAAAAAGAGGGGAATTGGAGGGTGCTGGGAAAGCAAGAGGTAATGGAGCATTCAGGGGTGTCGTTGGCGGCATGTTCTTGTGGCTTTAGAAGAGCCGGTCAGGTGGTCAGTGCGTGAGCACCAAAAAGACCCAAAAAGACATCAGTTGAAATAGTGACATTAGTAGCGTAGTAGCGATGCGTATACTAATTTTGGATGAGTTAAGGTGGCGACCAGGAATCTGGGGTGCAATGAATGGGGTAACTGTAAGGCAGCTGCATGGTCTTTCAAAGGACGTTAGCCACAGTAGCTCAACGTAGGTGTTGTTACGGAAGTATACAGAAATGGCGATACCCTGTGTGGCTGAGGCACCGAAAAAGGTATACTTGCGTCTGTGACTTTAGAATGTCTTGGTGTGGGTGTTTGAAAAAATATGTATATAATAAGAAACAGACAAAAAAATGGGGTCGAGCCGAAACCGGAATAACAAATAGGAGGGTGACGTGCGCAAAAGCGGGCAGAGGCAAGTGTATTTGGGAAAAAAGGGGTCATACAGTTGATATAAACATAAAAACACCAAATGGTATATTAAATTGAGTTGTAGGCAGGAAAGAAATTTTCGAAATGGAGGAACAGGTGAGGTTAAGGAATTAAGGTTACCGGGTGGCATAATGCGTTTTGTGCTTTGGTTCGTGATATGAGAATTCCAGATTTCAGTTACCGATTTGAAGCTTCTAAGTTGCCACGTGCCAAATTTATTCCCGTTTGCTCTACGCAATTAAATTTGTGTATAATACCATCAACTGTACGACCCCCTTTTCCAAAGTACAGTTAGTGTACAGTAGGTTACATACAGTCACATATACAGTTACATACAGTTATATATAGTTACAGTTATACACAGTTATATACAGTTACATATACAGTAAGTTCCATATGCGACGTTTAACTGTACTCTCATGCTTTCCCCAAACGCTCGTGTTAATCGCGCAGTCATTGTCGACAACAACTGCTGAAACAACTAAGTGACCTCTGATATTCTCTCGCCCCTTTTTCATCAGGTATATGCTGAAATGTCTCCCAATAAAAGATGAGTTGGGAGGTCAGGGCATGTCCTGTTTCCGGTTTGATATTATTTGGCCCAGTAGGACTGGCGCGCTATAGTGAACGCCTTCCTGCGTTAAATAGAATTTGCGAGAGGCCCAGACGTTCCATTCAATTCAATCCAATTCAATGATCAAATACCTTAAGCCACATATTTTATAGCCGAATTTTCCTTTCCACCCCCTTGCGACCCCAGTTCCTTTATTTTTCAATAATTTACTGGCATCCACCTCTACACGCCGGTGAACGAGCAACCCTAAAGAATTGATTCCGTAATATATCACTATTACCTCTCGAAAGGAAGAGAAGAGTGCGTTGACGTCATAAGGGTTTCCGAAACTGCTTATTGGGCACTTTAAACCGCTGCAACCTTCCAGTGGAGTTCATGAACCGGAAAGTCAACAATCAATGGACCTAACCTTTATATAACGATCGCCTGATTCCGCGAATGCATGTCTTACTCGCGTTGACACGAAGAAATAAAATAATGGCAGTTTTCTCTAGCTAGGGATGCATTGACTGCGATAGCAAGCTTTAGTGTTGGACTTGAACTTCTAGGATGGTGTTCTGAATGTACGCGGGTCTGGGTATCGCGATCGCGACGTACGCAGCTACACCAATAATTATTAGCACACTCAAATGTTTTACCAGGCCGTATAGGAATAGTAATTGCATCGGAGAAGCACCACTAAGCTGCCGGTAAACATCCACGCCAGTGAGATTGTATCACTTTCAGGTTTGAGCACTAATATTGTTTTGCCATTTTAACACTTAATAATCTGAGAAAATATAAGATTAAATGCATGAGTTGTGGATGGTTTGTTTGATCAGATTTGCTTGTAATCTGTCATTCTCAAAGTACTGAGGAATAATTTAGTCACGAACGTCGCACCTGGTACGAGCAACTTTGGTGATTGAATGGTGTAGCAATATAGCCTGTGACTACCGCATGCATAAACATATAGCATACGTATACCTCAATATATGCAGAACCCGACGTCGTCGACAAAAATTTGTTTGGAATGTCCATATAATTATTATCGTACGGTTTGAGATTTTCCTTTATTCCACTGTCCTGCATTGTACCCGCCGTCATAGTTCAGTGGCTATGGTGTGGAGCTGCTGAGCACGTGGTTACGCAACCGAATCCCGGCCGTGGCGGCGGCATTTCGATGTGGGCGAAATGCGAAAGCAACCGTGTACTTAGACTTAGGAGCTCGTTAAAGAACCGCAAGTGCTGTAAATTTCTGGAGTCCCCCACTACGGCGTGTCTCATAATCAGAAAGTCGTTCTGGCACGTAAAACCCCATATTTTAATAGTTTTTGTCCTACATTGTAGGGTGAGCCCCACGCGTGAGTCTTATTCTTTGTATTTATTTCAGCTCATTAGAAAGTGAGACTTGAGCCATGCCACATGGCGCAGAAAATACAGTGCATGTCTAGTTTCTTCTGAGTGACTGTTTTCTTTCGCGAAACATCAAAAGATCCAACGTTCCTCCACCCATTTCTTGTTCATGCAAAACCGCTGCAGATGCCTAAATTGACGGTAGCAATACTAATTTCTTCCCCTGCCTGTCGAAACCGGTCTAATAATAATAAAGAAAGCATCGCACGTGTATGTCGGCCGCCGTTCAAGAGGCATCCGCTTATGCAGCGCTCATGAAAGCATCCTACTTTTACTCTTCATGGTAGTTCATCGTATTCAAAGAAGTGTTTTACTTAATGTTTGAGTACTGACCCACTGGAAAGAATTCTTTAAATCGAGCCTTGCATGCAAAAGCAGCGTTCAAGAAAAACAAGAGCATGGCCTTGCCTTTGAGCTATATTGTACGTAAAAAGATTAACGACGGTGAAAAATAGCAAAATCTTTACTTCATGCCAGGACACGGTGTTTTCTTGCTGCATGTTATTGAAGAATATAAATATGACTCCTTCGCCACTCCAAAAGTCCGGCTTCGGACTTCTTGTCGAACTGAACGCTCGGGTATAAAAGGCCACTCCTCTGAGACCAAAATCAGAAGTTTCTTCCCATCGGACCACCATGGTAAGTCAACAATGAAATGTTGACTTTTGTATGGAGATTGCAAACACTTCAAAAATGTCTCAAGCAAAAATGATTTCAAGCTTATTATTGCTTTTTGCAAGGTTAATCGAAAGTGCTTAAGGAGACTCTGAACTAAATTGTAGAGACTCCCAACTCCGTATCTTTTTAGTGCATTGTTTGTAAGGAGTTCTTTAAATGAAGACCAAGAATGGACCTACCCGTCCAATAAGGAAACATCAATTAAAATTACATTAATCCACCAGGACACGTCCAGAAAACGAAACAATTAGGCGCACTGATTTGGTGCAGTTAGCGGCACTTTTTTACATGCTGTAAATGTTTTTGATCTCTCAGCTGCGTGCCTGCATCATCCTCGCCTTGGCCACCAGCGCCTTTGCTGGTCACATTGCTGGAGGTTACACCCTCGCCGGCAACCTCGGTTACGGCCTTGGTTACGGAAGCCTCGGCTATGCCGGTCTAGGCTAGGGTGGCCTGGGTCTCTCCCATTACGGCCTGTCCCACGGAGTCGGCTACTCCGGCCTCACTGGCTATGGTGTTGGTTACGGATATGGATACGCCCCAGCCGCTAGCTACGCCGTCGCTGCCCCAGCTGTTGCCCGCACCGTTTCCACCTACCACGCTGCTCCAGCTGTGACCGCTATCCACGCCGCTCCAGCCGTCGCCACCTACGCTGCTGCCCCAGCCGTGACCAGCGTTGTCCGTTCTGCTCAAGTCGTTGCTGCCGCCCCAGCTGTCACCTACGCTGCCGCCCCAGCTATCACCAGGGTGGTCCAGGCCGCGCCAGCTGTTACCAGGGTGGTCCAGTCCGCTCCAGTTGTTCAGACCTACGCTGCCGCCCCAGCCGTCACTCGTGTCACCACTTACGCTGCCCCAGCTGTCACCAAGGTTGTCCAGTCGGCTCCACTTGTCGCCAGCTACGCCGCTGCCCCAGCCGTCACCACTATCCACGCTGCCCCAGCTGTTGCCACCGTTGCTCACGCTGCTCCAGCCGTCGCTACTTACGGCGTTTCGCACGTTGCCCACGCTGCCCCAGCGGTGGCCACCTACGGCATTGCTCACGTTGCCCACGCTGCCCCAGCCATCGCTACCTACGGTGTTGCTCACGCTGCCCCAGCCTACTACGGTTACGGTGTTGGCTCCCTGGGCTATGGTGTTGGCAGCTACGGTTACGGTCACGGTCTCCTCGGCTACGGCCTGAACTACGGCTACGGCCTTGGATCTCCTCTCAGCTACTCCACCCTGCTCCGCAAGAAGAAGTGTAAGTTCTAGTTTATTTTCACTTCCTTTTTTATTTGAATGCCACTTTTGAACTCTCCTTTCTCACGAACATCCACGTTCTCTTCTTCTTGCAGAAACTTTCTTGTTCGAGGCCACCTGAAAGAATACAATGTACAGAGCAACGGAGAAGCAGTGTTCAATGCATCAATCAAGTGTACGGATTGTTACTGTAGAATAAACTGCTTCCCCCAACTAATCTATATCGTCTGTATTTCCGCAGATACGGTTCCTTGAAGCAAACACGCAAGAAAAGCATAATATTGGGTACTAAAGGCATGTAAGCCTTCCCAACAGAGCAAACGTTCACGATGGCATAGCAATAGCGAAGCACTGACGATGTTCAAGCACTAGTTAATTTTTTTCAAATTTTTGTATGTTCATTAGTAGAACAGGAGACTTTGTAAGATCCCTATAGTGCGGCGGTTTTGGCTAACCAGCACGCTAACATACTGAGAAATGCTTTGACTTTCTCTGGATTTCGCTGTTCATTTTTTGTGTTCTGTTAACTGGCACATTGCTTGGATGATAATATATCATGGTAACATAGACTGTGCAGCAGTATCGGCACATCTGGAGGGTCTGTATTTAAATGGTTTGCATTTTCTACAATCTCACCCTTTAAATTCATTTCTCACGCATACATTTCATCCATAAAAATATACTGCTGTAGCGTTGTCCTTCACGATATAATTGGAAGGTTTTTACGCCATGCATACAATGCGACAAAAGTGCTGGCCAAGTGGTGCCGAAAGCAACACAAATCTTTAAATACCTGATATTTACGTGCCCCCAAATCATTCCGCTATCGTCCTACCCTCACTCTATCGCTTTTAGTAGTGCAACTAGAGGAAGTATTAGCCCTAAACATAGCAAGTTACCTATCAAAGTTCAACATTCGATGGTCCAATCAATTCGCTTTCAGGAGGGCTTTTACACTCAATTACCTTTAAATTTGCTAAAAGATGAATAAAAATTTCCACTGGCAGCATTAACCTAGTTGATCTATTATTTCTACATGATTCTAAACTTTCAAAGAATAATTCATGTTTGTCATATGAAAAGTGTATGTTATTGGTATCACTATTTCAACTTTGGAACTAATATGAACCTACCTTCTTGGAAGAGAGCAGGTTTTCGGTATTTCCAGAATTACATCCCAATCATAAATAATATGATACCGGTTACCCACAAGGGTCAGTCCTTGGTCCTCTTTTATGCGTTGAATATATTGTTATGCGAACAAAGGATTAAGAACTGGAGACTATTTGCAAAGTATAATTACAAAGGATAATGCAGTGCTGGACAGTTCAGCCGACAGCTCGAGAGCCAGAGCGCGTTCGTCGTCTTTGTCGGGCGCCTGCATGCGTCAGCCACAAGGAAAATGCACGTATCATTATCCCCGGTGGTGGAAGCACCATCCCGGTTCGTCTAAATATCGGTGATAACAGGAGAGTAATATGGTTTGAGGCGTGCGACATGCACAACGTCAGTGGAATTCGGGGCACATGCGGCACTGGTACTGATTGGGGCGATTTCGTACCTAACTGGAGTCACGAAACCGAGCTCTCAATATGGGCCTGTGTACCGAGACAGTAGTTTTTCTGACAGGCCAACGTGACGAGTCGGGGACCACAGAAGAACTAGAGATCCAGGCGAAAAGGGAACGTCGCTGTGTAGGCGATCGTACAAACGCAGTTGCCTCTCTTTCGTGGTGAGCAAGCGAGCGCGGACAATTGCGCGTGCTTGGGCTGCCCTGAGCCGCGGTTTTTCAGATATGCCTTTTTTGTGCCAATGCCTTTTCGCGTGACGTCAGCGATTTTGGTAATTGTGGTTGCGTAAGCATGACTTTTCTTGCATCGTCGAATCAGAAGCTCCCTTCATTGGCCGGATGTTTCTTTCGTGTTCTCTTTTTCCGGGGTTGTATAGCAAATTTTTTTTGTAAGACGACACTTAATAAAAGCGGACTCCCATGCTGCGTAAAGCAAATTCATTTTGTTACCTTACAACGCAAAATCTGCCGTAGCCCAAAGAAATACAAACCCAAGTACTCCTATTTTCGATGCCGTAGCCACATAATAGTCGGATGTACATCTAATCCATGCCGTTGAGCTCACGCAAAATGGCAGCCTCTGTTTACCCGAACAGCTGAGAGCCCCTAGCGTGCCCGTAATGCAACGCAACTAATTGTGCCACCCCACCCCCCCTTTAGATGCAGGAGTGAGGTGAATAAATATTGCTCGTGTAGTGCTTGCATTGTCATGTGGTTTTCGCTGCATGTCTGACGTGTGATAATTTCTTCTTTAGAAAGGGCCAACAAGAATTATCCGTAACATCCGAGGACAAACTTTGCAACATAGTGGATCGAGAACTGTCAAGGCACTCAGCACCTTTCAATAGGGCACCGCCATGGCAGAACAATAGCTTCGTCAAAGTGATCACAGCAACGGTATTACTTCCTGCACTGATACGCTCCGAGAAAGAAGCTGCTACAACGGTAACTGTGAGTAGTGACTTCGCCTATATTTACATTAGTGGTGTAAAAAGGCAGAAATAATTAAGTCGTGGTCAGCACTTTATGCAGGCGCTTTGCTTATAAAGAATGTTTGCCTCTAAATTTATTACTGTGCTGCGGGCCGGCTGAAATTCCCAAGTTGACATAGAGAAAATGGCAGCAAAAGAGCCGCGGGTGTCAAAAGAGCAGGCGACTATTCTCGTGTATTTTATCGAGCAGCACCCATACCCGGCGATAGTTTCTTTAGAGTTCTCGCCACCTATGACGGCTGTTCGAAAAAAACGAACTGAGGGAGGAGGTGGAAGCGGTCCTTAACGCACAGGGCCCAGCCATCAAGACCGCGAGCAGTTGGCGCAATCATTGGGCCAAGATGGCCCATAAAGCGAAAAAAGAAGCGGCCAGGACCGCGAGCGAGCAGAGGTGAGCTTTCTAATGATGCTGACAGTAACGTGGTTTAATCTTGTTGTCGTCCTGTTTGGAGGGCTACTGGAGGCGGCAAAGTGGGTGGCGTCGACGGCCGCATCCTCGACGTCCTTATGAGGACAGTAGGTGTCTTTGTTGGCCCCCCCGTTCTTCGCCTATAGCGAGGTGCGTACACTGGATTTAAAAAGTGTTGTGTGACCTGCTGTGGCCTCACAAATTTTCAGTATTACATCATAACACAATGTTGCAAATTGTTTTCAGCCACCTTTTTTCGTTTTTTTTTTGTGTAACTGACAATATAGGTTATGTACTCTGAGCAGCAACTTGTATACATGATGCGCATTGCACACACTGCTCGCTATGTCTCAACACTACTCTGACTACAGGACACAAGTTCGGAGGAAGCTGCAGGGCCCAGTGGTGCCCGCAGATATGCGCCAGCGACAACTGCCTTCGTGGTGTCGGGTCCTGCAGCTGTTGGTGGGCCAAGTGGCCTTACACGTAAGGTAGTGACCTAGCTTTTGAAGTAGCATTGTTTGCAGTTGCTGTGTGATCGTCCTATGAAATAAAGTACGCCACTGTGTTGCTATCACCCGCTGTGTCCAGCATTCAGCTTTTATTCATGGAGCAGAAATGGAAGTCTACAAATGACATGATGTTACAGTAGAGATTCCTTGCGCTTCCTAGAGGTTACTGCTACCAGCAACTTTCTGTGGCTTCTTTCGCTCTAACTACCTGCTTTCTGTATCATTATTGTAGTTATGCAGCTACAATGACATTTCAAAGTGACTGGTTAGGACAATCAAGCTGTGTGGGTCTGATAACAGTGAATCAGCAGTCTTTGCTTTTGTCTTGCATGAAGAGCCACCGGCTACCGCCCAGGTGCCGCAGCCAACACCCCAGGTGCCGCAGCCTACCCTTAGAGAGCCACGGGCACCCCGTAGACAGCCCAGGCAGCAGGAGGTCAAGGGTGCCGTGGGGATCATCATCATCACCATCATCATCATCAGCCTGGTTACGCCCACTGCAGGGCAAAGGCCTCTCCCATACTTCTCCAACAACCCCGGTCATGTACTAATTGTGGCCATGCCGTGCCTGCAAACTTCTTAATCTCATCCGCCCACCTAACTTTCTGCCGCCCCCTGCTACGCTTCCCTTCCCTGGGATCCAGTCCGTAACCCTTAATGATCATCGGTTATCTTCCCTCCTCATTACATGTCCTGCCCATGCCCATTTCTTTTTATTTCAACTAAGATGTCATTAACTCGCGTTTGTTCCCACACCCAATCTGCTCTTTTCTTATCACTTAACGTTACCCCTATCATTCTTCTTTCCATAGCTCGTTGCGTCGTCCTCAATTTGAGTAGAACCCTTTTCGTAAGCCTCCAGGTTTCTGCCCCGTATGTGAGTACTGGTAAGACACAGCTATTATATACTTTTCTCTTGAGGCTACTGCCGAATACGTTCGGCAGGGCCAGTTGGCGGAAGCCAGAGCTCAAGAGAAGGCCCGCTTCCGCCAACACATGCTGGAGCGAAACCGGGAGGTATTTCTAAGGCCGCAGATGTATATTGTTCTGCGCATGAAATTGGTGAGCATATGACCTGTCTAAAAATTATATTAATCAGTGAACGAGCATAACGTATGCATGTAGTGCTGTGGTGATATCTTGTACACATTCGCACAATATAACATTTGTAAATATCTACGCAGTTATGTGGCAAAAAATGCGGCATTAAGTTCATGGAAGTAGGTATAACCATGTAACACATCTCAATGGAATGGAACGGCACAAGTTTGATGGGCCAAAAGGATGTTTACAGCTTTTGAATATACAACGACAAGACAATAGCCTTCAAATGCGGATGAATGCAACACACGAAGGTCTTGTTACTGAGCGTCTGTAATTATACTAATTACACATCTTTGCTAACAGCACCACGAGGCCCACATGCAGAGCCTGCGGCAGCACCACAAGGCCAACATGAAGAGCTTGCGGCACCTTGGGGAGGAGGTGGCGGGTATGCGGGAAGTGCAGCAGCAGCGCCTCGAAGTGGCACGTCGGTCGCACGAGACCAATGAGCGCGTGCTTCAGCTGCTGCTGGCTGAACTGGGGCCTGGTGGCGGCCAAGCCCCTCCCCCCTCTCAGGCCCCAAATAATTAAAGGAAGCAAAGGTAGCATAGGCAAGAAATTCGTAACTGATCTTAAAATTTGCTGATGTATTAGTGATGGTATGAAGGGCGAATATTGCCAGTTTGCAAAGAAATAATTGCTGAAGTCACCCTTTAATTCAACCACAAGTAGCATAGCCATTGCAGCTTGATTTTTTCTTGAAGTTATACTTCAGCAATAAGACCGTCCGCACCATCAGGCTTACATGCGCAAGTGCCAGTAGGCCTGGTGTGTGCGGGCATTCAGACCGTGGCACTGCAATTCGGAGGGGCCTAGTTATTGTCATGTCAATTTAAGCACGACGCCACACTGCAAGTGTTCTGCAATTTACTCCTTGTCATCGAATGGTGAAAGTTTCAGGCCTTAATATGTTGTCGAAAGCAACCTGTCAATATACACAGCAAAAAAGAAATAAAAAGTTATGAAACTTCCTTGCCTATGCTCCTTCATTTCATTTGTAATGTTTATTTTTTATTTGTTGCATATGCATATGTATATTTGTTTGTGTCGCTGCATACAGATCAGGAATGTCTCTTTTCTTGTACATCTGTCTTATTATCAAATATTTTGTTGTCATTCAGTGATCTTTCAGGTTGTGATACATAGTATATTTAGCCTTTGTGGTACAATTTGTGTGCAGTATTTATGCATGTTTCTCTTACTGAATATCAGAGTATGATGTTATGGCTCTTTCAGTTTCAGAACGCCGCAACAGCAGGTTCCTTTCACATGTAGTGATGTACCTATATATTTCGCTGTGATAAATATTCTGTTGCTGTGTGAATTAAGCGCCTGCACATTTATTCTGCTAGCTTAAGCCAGTTGCTATTACTGTGTACTTGTGCAGCGTACAACAGTTTTCTTAAACGATGCATGCCGTTACTTGCGATATTTTATTATACAGTTACCTGTGAATCCTTTAGATGCAAGAACAATGTGATGCAATATTTCTTCCAACGTGTCTGTTATATGTTGCATAATGTCTCTACTACTGTAGTACTCATGATTCTCACACTTCTTCAATGTAGAGACTGTCGCATATGGTGTGTACATACACAAGTGTTACTGTAAAAAAGTGTACGTTGAAGGCTGAAATACAGAAAGGTGCAGTTTTCCTCTAGTGCTTTTATTTACACATCGCAACTCCATTTCTAGTGCAAGCTTCCACAGTACAAATATTACTGCGTAACATTGCTGAGTTCTGCTATTTACAAGTGAGGTCACTTTGTTGAAATCTGTCAACTGTTCATGCGTGCACACACTTCACGGAAGCCACAGCGTATGACATGTTGGATGACCAGTTGGATGGCATTTCGTCAATAGAAAGTAACTTTGCGGTTGTTGCGAGACAAAATGGTGGAGGACCTAGAAGCTGCGCGTATACCAGCAGGTTCTGTGGAGCGGAAGGTTTGACGTGCACTATACATTTTGGCTTTTGTGAGCTCCTCTGCGCAAGTAGAAAGTGAGGAGACAGGCGCTTATGTTCATTAATGCGTAAGAAGACAAGAGAACTCTCACCGATACGAGTAAGAATAAAAATTACACAACAGCAGGCTACATGCACGCCACGCAGGGCATCTAGGTGAAGACGGCAGCAAGAAGCAAATCGTGGCAGACGCTTTGAAAATCCACCTATATTTAGCTTGCTTTCAATCTTATATGTCACCCCTAAAGATACTGTTTCACTTACTCTAAATACAGGCTTTGCATAACCCTTCAATACACAACATTTACATTGCTCAACAAATCATGAATGCTTTGCATAACGTAGACGTCAACTACAACTAGCATAGGAAATGCCTCTGCAATTTCCCAGCATGAAATGCACAATGCAATTACTTGGCATGTGTTACACTACAACTGTGTGCACGCACCTAGCGATGCTGACGCTGCTGTTGACGTCGTAGCTGCCGCCGCACACTGCTAAGGTAACGCATGTGCTGCGCACGGGTTGTGCCAAACATGCCAATCACAGTGTCACGAACAGCCCGCCCTCACAAATTATGCATTCTAGACCCAGTGTTTCGGGGCAGACCGTGCGGAATGGGGTTGCCGTTACCGTTGAGCTCACTACTACTTACGCTGCTGCTGTCGTCATCGCTATCATCGCTGTCATCGCCTGATTCTATGTCGCCTTCAGAAGGGCGAAGGTTGTGCACCACAGCACAACCTCCGCGACAACGTTGGCGCACGTTCCGGCTCGTAGAGGAGGGTGCGATATAGCTGAAGACAGCGGGAACGGCCTTTAGGAGCCCAATGCACCTCTCCACCACGGAATGCATGGCGGCATGTGCTGTGTTGTACAGCCCCTCAGCTATCTGCACTGGAGGATGGCCGGGAACTGGGGTCAGGAGCCACGGCTCCAAGGCGTAGCCACTGTCACCTGCACGAAGATGGAAATAGTACATTGAGTTCTCCTTTGACGACAGGCAAGTTGTAAACTGAGGAAAGCTATAGCATCATTCAACAAAGGTAGACCTCAGAGGTTGTGAGTCCTAAATAAAAGCACGAATTGAGCATGTCCATACCCGACACAAACTTAACCAATTTACAAGTGCACGACTCGGTGCCTTCCACTAGCAGAAGTCAACACTTGTTGGTGCTATGAATGATAGTAGTAGTAGTAGTAGTAGTAGTAGTAGCACTAATGTGTGCATTTCTTCTGCTTCTGGCAGGCATTGGGTGCAGTAGCAGCACTAATACGTGTTGCTTTCGTCTGCTCCGCACAGGCACATAATGTGCCTGTAACTTAAGACTTCGAGCATTGCCAATGGTGGCAGTCAATGTCTCCATTTTCTTTTTTTACTCCCGACTCACTCATGTTGTTGTAGTTTGGTTAAAAGTTTGGGCTGGAGTGGGCACGGCGTTCTGCGCTACTGAAGCATGACTGCGCCAAAAAATATCTTTTGTCTCACCAAGGAGGTATTCCTCGGGATTCGCGATGCGCCCCGCTTGGAACCGCCGGCGCAGACATGTCCGCCATACGAAAGCGTCGTATCCTACCCCGGTCGCAGAGGGTCCAAGGCCAAGATCTTCATGTCCGCGTCACAGATCTGGGGTAAAACATAAACAGAGCAAGATCCCATTGACAAGAGCGACATAACTTTCGAAAAGGATCGGCACCAAAGAACGCGACGTTTACTTACGAACGTGCAGTTGAGGGCGTAGTATCCCTTGCGGCGCCTGAATGCCGCCTGGCGCTCACCCTTGGGTGCGATAATGGCTTTAAGGCTGCAGTCGACGCATTCGATGACGCGGGGGATAGCGCCGCGCCGAAGGAAACCCTCCTTCACGGCTGCCTTTTCCTCGGCCGTTTTTGGAAAATGGACCCACTTGTTGCGGGTCCCTCCGTTCACGACAGCCTCTGCCACCCGTCGCACGCACTCGCTCGCCGTCGACTGCGACACACGGCTCGTCTCCTCGCTCCCAACAGACGCTTGGAAGCTCCCGGCGGCAAAGAAGCGCAGTGCACACAACACTTTCCGCTCCACTGACAGTCCCGTCGCTCGCTCCGCTTCTAGTTCCCCAGCCAGTTCCTAGCACAACAACCGCAGCGCACCCTTCGAGAGGCGAAAACGCTGTCGAGAATGGTCATCCGGCATGTCAAACGCGTCGTCTGGCTCTCCGCGTTCACGTCGGCGATGGCGAAGAGCCACGGCCATAGCGATGAGAGGGGCAGCCATTTTTTATTCCTTTAGAAACGACCCAGCCTCTGGCCGTGCCAAAAATCTATGCCTTATGTTCCGCATAATGAGTGCGTCAACGTCACTATGACGTTTCTGGTTTTTGCGGGTTCCTTACGTTGCGTGACGACACACAAAATGGGTGCGACCCGGTCATTTTCGACCAATGGCTGCGCGGTGATGGCGGCGAAAGGCATAAAAAAGTAATAAAATTCCTACAAAATCGCACCCCCGGTGATCGCGTCAAATGCATATTCGCTAATCTCTTGGTGTCTGCTAGGCGGATGGAAGCGATGCGTCCAGTGGCAATGTGGGTTCTCGGCTAAACAACAAAAAGAACGGGGAATAACCGGCAGTGTTGTGACGCGAAGAATTATGTGCAAAGTGACATATAGTAGGGGAATGTCCCAATCAGTATGGTCGCACGAGACATGCTTTCCAAGGATGTCTATTAGGGTATGATTCAGACGCTTCGTGAAACAATTAGTCCATTAAAGGGTGGTGGAGCAGTATGGTCGACGCAAGACGACGTCACAGCCGTGTTACGGAGCCGGGAGAACTGTGGAACGACGCGGCGGCTTTTGGCGAGCTCATAGCGGCGGCATTTTTTGACAGTGACGTCGATGTTGAACATACTGTTGAAGACCAACAAGTTGAACACGTCATCCGCAATCCGTTCGAGTGCGTGGCCGAGTTTTTCAACCTAGGCTATTTTGTCGTCGATTTTCGGCAAAGAGCGAGCACGTCTTGTATTTACGAGACATATGATTCAGTAGAAGACTGAACTCGGGTAGCGAGCTCTTTTTTAGCAGCCAGGCGCCGACAGGTGGTATTTCCAAAGTAGTCGCTGAGCTTCTCCTTGAAAGCATCCCAGCTAGAGATCTCGTCCTCATGTGTCCGGACCCACACACGAGGAGTTCCGCCCAAACAGAATAGGACATTCGCTAGCATAATGGTAGGGTCCTTGCGGTTGTTTTGTCTAACACGCTCATACGGGTTGAGCCAATCTTCAGCGTTGACATTATCTTGGCCGGAGAATATGCCAGGATCGCGGGAGTTGGCGACCGTAACGTGCGTTGTTGGCGGTGTCGCAGGAGTAGAAGCAGACGAGGTGTAGTCACTGGGAGCCATGGCGGAAAGCAGGACGGTGCGGCCGCTGCGAAGCTCCGTGGCGAGGATGGGGAACGGCACCCTCCCCCAAAAAAGTTACGCGAACGAAGAATTGAGAACCGGAGACAATTTTCAAAGTATACTTACAAAGGATAATGCAGCGCTGGCCCGTTCAGCCGACAGCTCGACAGCTAGAGAGCGTTCGTCATCTTCGTCCGAGCGCCCGCGTGCATCGTCCAGAAGAAACACACAATAGGCATGTATCAATATAAATGTCGTATCGCGGTGCCTTGAATACTCACAATGTTTCCGTTGTTCTGATGACGCAACTGTTTCCTGTTCTGCCAAAGACATGGACTATTTATTTTTCTATATTTAGCAGCGAACTTACCCGCGTTCCAAGCCGGTGAGAAAAAATTCTGTAGAAATATCACTAAAACAATTTTTTTCCTTGCTACAAACGTTTCTGAATGGATCGAGGCAACGGAATTACTCCTATTACTGAGCAAACTACGTTCATTGGTGTAGAAGTGGATAAGTATTTTAGATTTGACAAACGTGTAAATTAGTCAAAAAGTGGCCTATGATGAGCGGATTAAAAAAATGGTTCGTATTTACTACTGGTTAGCGCATTCCCATTTATAAAGCAAAACACTGTTTGCCCTTTCCTTAAGATTTGCCGCTGCTGCTGCTGCTGTTGCTTCTGGTTAGTTGCTGTTGTCTTGCAGATAAATTCTAGCAAAATACCTGTGTCATATTGAATGTTACATCGTCATCATGCTCTCGTCGTGGTTTTATTCTCAACGCTCTTGGCTCCTTGCTTGTCATTGAAGATTGGCCGAGAAGGGTCATAATCTAAACAAGCGCCGGAAATAGTGTGAATCGAAGGTGCACTTACTGAATGCATGCGGCATACTGAAAGTAATGTATTCAACGCACCATCATCGTCGTAACAGTGTCATTGCTGCTGGGTGCTGGCTAAAGTTTACTCGTTTGCACGGTGCAGGAATTAGCGTAAATACCTGACATAACGCGAACTAGTGCTACCCAGTTGGCTTGTACCGGATAAAGTGCAGACAAACTTTGGAGGTAATGCGAATCAAGGCGCCCAAGGTACCAGACATGCAAACAAATGCCGGTTGTAGTACGAAATTAGGTAGCAGGATTGGCCACTACCGGGCATAGAACAAACAAACACTATATGTACGGCAAATTAAGGCATCCCGAATTGCCGGGGCCATAAACAGTGTAAAGGAAGGAAGTGTAGACAGCGACTGAAGTAGGTCATATGATACTGGACGTAGTGTAAACAAACAACGGATTTAATCCAAATGAAATCGCCCCGTGTGACCGGTAACAAATATGGTGAAAACACGCACCGAATACACCATCATTTAAGCTGGCCCATGGTGAGAAGCGATGTGTATGAATGTGGATGGGAACTTAGGCATCAACACATGGTCATTGTCCTGCCGTCGTCACAAGTCATGCCATGATGCCTTCATACCATTGTGAAAAACTTTTCGTTGTCAAGTCATGGTTTCATTCCACACATTAGACGATTTCGTTGTCACTGCAGTGTCATATTGTCATTACGCCGCCATCTTCAAGCCATCGTTGTCATTCTTTCGGGCACATTACATTGCAGTATTCATATGGGAGGTTAATATGGGAAGAAACTGGTACATAAGAAGCCGATCAATGAGTTAGCAGTAAGAGGAAAAATAGAGCAATTCCGGATAAAGCTGCAGAACAGGTATTCGACTTTAGCTCAGGAAGGTGACCTTAATGTTGAAGCAATGAACGCTATCTTATGGGCATCATTAAAGAGTGTGCAATAGAAGAAGGTGTTAACTCCATTAGAAAGGATACCAGTAAGCTAACGCAGGAGACGAAAGATCTGATCAAGAAACGCCAATGTATGAAGGCCTCTAACCCTACACATAGAACTGGCAGAACTTTCTAAGTCAATAAACAAGCGTAAGACAGCTGACAGAAGGAAGTATAATATGGATAGAACTGAACATGCTCTCAGGAACGAGGAAGCCTAGAAGCAGTAAAGAAGAAACTAGGAAATGGCAAGAATCAGATGTATGCGGTAAGTGACAAATCCGGCAATACTAATACTAATATGGATGAGATAGTTCAAGTGGCTGCGGAGGTATATAGAGATTTATACAGCACTAGTGGCACCCACGACGATAATGAAAGAGCGAATAGTCTAAACGAATTTGAAATCCCACAAGTAACGCCGGAAGAAGTAAACAAAGCCATGGAAGCTATGCAAAGGGGGAACGCAGCTGAGGAGGATCAGGTAACAGCAGATTTGTTGAATGATGATGGGCAGATTGTTCTAGAAAAACTGGCCACCCTGTATACACAATGCCTCATGACCTCGAGCGTACCGGAATCTTGGAAGAATGCTAACATAAACCTAATCCATAAGAAAGGGGACGCCATGGACTTGAAGAATTATAGACCGATCAGCTTAATGTCCGTTGGCTACAAAATATTTACTAAGGTAATCGCAGATATAATCAGGAACACCTTAGATTTCTGCCAACCAAATGACCAGACAGGATTCCGTAAAGGCTACTCAACAATAGACCACATTCACAGTATCAATCAGGTGATAGAGATATGTGCGGAATATACCCAACCCCTATATATAGCTTTCACTGATTACGAGAAAGCGTCTGATTCTGTCGAAACCTCAGCAGTCATGGAGGTATTACGTAATGAGAGTGTAGACGAGCCGTACGTAAAAATGCTGAACGATATCTGTAGCGACACCACAGCCACCATAGTCCTCCATAAAGAAAGCAACAAAACCCCAATAAAGGAAGGCGTCAGGCAGGGAGAAACTATATCTCCAATGATATTCACAGCGTGTTTACAGGAGGTATTCAGAGACACGGATAGGAAGAATTGGGGATAAGAGTTAATGGAGAATACCTTAGTAACTTGCGATACGGTGATGATATTGCCTTGCTCAGTAACTCAGGGGACCAATTGCAGTGCATGCACACTGACCTGGAGAGGCAAAGCGGAAGAGTGGGTCTAAAAATTATTCTGCATAAAACGAAAGTGACGTTTAACAGTCTCGGAAGAGAACAGCACTTTACGATAGGTAGCGAGGCACTGGAAGTGGTAAGGGAATACATCTACTTAGGGGAGATAGTGACCGCGGATCCGGATCATGAGACTAAAATAATCAGAAGAATAAGAATGGGCTGGGGTGTGTTTGGGAGGCATTCTGAGATGATGAACAGCAGGTTGCCATTATCCCTGAAGAGAAAAGTGTATATAACCGGTGTGTGTTACCAGTACTCACGTACGGGGCAGAAACCTGGAGGCTTACGAAAAGGGTTCTACTTAAGTTGAGGACGACGCAAAGAGCTATGGGAAGAGGAATGATAGGTGCAACGTTAAGCGATAAAAAAGAGCAGATTGGGTGACGGAACAGACTCGAGTTAATGACATCTTAGTTGAAATCAAGAAAAAGAAATGGGGCATGGGCAGGACATGTAATGAGGAGGGAAGTTAACCGATGGTCATTAAGGGTTACGGACCGGATTCGAAGGAACGGGAAGCGTCGCAGGGGGCGGTAGAAGGTTAGGTGGGCAGATGAGGTTAAGAAGTTTGCAGGGACGACATGGCCACAATTAGTACATAACCGGGGTAGTTGGAGAAGTAAGGGAGAGGCCTTTGCCCTGCAGCGGGAGTAACTATGATGATCATGATGATGACATTTTAGTCAGGCAGTAGACGTCGTCGCATCGCCATCACAGGGAGGCCGTCATGGTGTGCTGGTCTTCCCATCGTTGCAATTTTTTGTCCAATTCTTCCCGTTTTCGTCAAGCAATTGTCGACGCGCATTAGTCACCATGCCATCACCATTCCATCTAAGAGACGCCCTACGTTGCACCAACATCGTCATGACGCCGTTGTCATACAATTAGCATAATTTTAGCATCAACATCACATTATTTTGTCCGCTGTCGTCACAACAGCGTCGCAATATCATGGTAAGGACAGGATTGACGCCACATCAGTGTTTTCAAACCACTGTTGCAACTCCGGTGTCGCTATCCCATGGTCGCGATGCAGTCACCGTCACACCAACGTAGTCAAACCAGCATCGCCATACCAGAGTTGTCAATCCATGGTCGGCGCTCTGTCGTCGTTATACCATCAAATTCACTCGGGCGTCTCAATCTCATGGTGTTCGCGCAGTCGTCGTCACACCATCGTCATCATACCATAGTCGCCATTCCACTTTTGTCAAGTCAACGTCGTCGCGTCGCTGTGGGAACACCATCGTTGTCATACAATCGCGGTAATGCAGTCGTCGTGAAGCCGTTGTAGTCGTTCCATCCCGGTCGTGTTTATGGTGGTGATTTCAGTGTCGGGATGCCTTTCGCCTCATGCCTTAGTCATAATTTCGTCGTCGACGTAGCGTCGTCATCATACCGTGATCACGCTTGAAGCGCTGCACTCGTCGTGGGGGCTTAGCGGCGATGGTGTTGCGCTGCCAAGCACGAGGCCGAGCGATGAAATCCCGGCTGCGGCGGCCGCATTTCGATATGGGCGAAGCGCAAAAATCCCATCCGCCATGCCCTAACGGAAAGTTAATTATTCATCTCTTTACTAACAACTACATAGTCGACAACCGATAGCATATGAATATGAGCCGGAAAGGTGTTCTTTTTCCCAAATCTATACTGAATCATTTGTCAGGTACTGCGCTCCTAAATTGATGGCATCCTAACAAAGCAACCTTTCAAGGTTAGAAACGTTGAAGCACTTTGTACTTGGCCAGTGAGCAGAAGGATTCGCGTTTTTAATATCTCAAAAACAGAGGCACTATAAAGATATTGCGGTACATTATTCGTTAATAAAAAATGGTGATGAAATTAGCATCATCTCTGCTCAAATTAACGCCGTCTTCATATTTTACAATAATTATATGTTCACTACCACCAGTTCTACCTATATGGCAGTCGTTAGAAATGATTACATCTGTAAAGCGGCGCCTCGTCACAGTGTACGCACTAGCGCTCTGTGTCATAATAAATTCTCTGGTAAACAGATAGTATTGTAAAAACATTCACCAAGATAATTTCCAATATTATAGGAGCAACACTTTAGTCAACCAAGGGAGAAGGTTGGCTTCAGGAGGGGTACGCTACAATGGACCACATTCCTGTCGCCAATCAGATAATCGAGAAATTTGCAGAGTACAGTCTAACTCCCTATAAGAGTTTCATAGAGCATGAAAAGGTATTTTATTCAGTCGAAATACCAGTAATCACAGAGGCATAACGTTATCAAGAAATACAGGAGTCATATGCCAATATCTTCAAAAATATCTGCAATGGTTCCACAGCTACCTTGATTCTCCACAAGAAAAGTAAAAAAATTACTTTAAACAAATGGGCCAGTCAAGAAGATACAATCTTTCGAATGCTATTCGCTGCATACTTGGATGAAGTATTCGAGCTGTTAAACTGGGAAGCCTTAGGAGTGAGGATCAACGGTGAATATCTCAGTGATCTTCGCTTTGCAGATGACGTTGTCTTGTTCAGCAACACTGGGGACAAATTGCAACAGATTATTGAGGACCCTAACAGTGAAAGAACTAGAGTGGCTTTGAAGACTAATATTGAGAAAACAAAAAATAATATTCCACAGCCTGGCCAGGGAACCCGAGTTAAGATCACGAGTTAGCCTCGAGAACCTTCTCAGGAGTAAGCTTACCAAGGTCAAGTCTCACAGTGGACCCGGACCATGAGAATAAATTTATAGAAGAATATAGATGGTTTCTAGTGCAGACGGCACACATTGCCAGATCCTGACTTGAACCTTACCACTGTCATTGAAAAGGAAGGTGTACTCACGAAAAAGCAGGAGAACAAGTTCAGGACATGAAAAGAGCGATGGAACTAAGAATTCTAGGCAGCTAGGCATAACGTTGAGTCAGAAAGTGAGCGGTGTGTATCAGAGAGCAAACGGGAATAGGCGTTATTTTAATTGATCATAAGAGAAACAAAATGAGCTGGGCAAGCCATGTAATATGTAGGATATATAACTGGTGGACCACTACAGTTACACAAAGTTACAGAATGGGCGCCAAGAAAAGAGAAGCGCAGTCGAGGACGGCAGAAAAATAGTTGGGGCTACGAAATTAGGAAGTTCACATGCGCAACTTAGAATCAGTTGGCGCAGGACAGCGGTTTTTGGAGATCACCGGGAGAGGCCTTCGTCCTCCAGGGGACATAAAATAGGCTGATGATGATGATTATGAGTGACTGTCGAAAGGAATATTTTTTTATGACAGTTTTTATCGTACTATTATGTATCATTAACAATGGCATAACTTTAATTTGTCTGCGGAAAAAATTATATTTGTCGATGGAAAAAAATTTAAATGTTTTTATAATAATTCATGCCGTGAGCGTTGGGTAGGCAAAACGCGGGCTGTACTGTGCTTCGCATCTTACACAGGCTGCTCTGAGAACTTAAAATGTGATTAGCAAAGAATTCTGTTCTGGAAAAGTGGCTTCCAATTATCTGCAATAAATAACGGCACCATTTCCGTGCAACATTAAAATTACACGTTACAAAGCTTTTACCTTTCCTTGGAAGACACGAACCAGATGGCCACCATTTTCAATGTGACTTTTTGCTGCAATCCACGCAAGAAGGACTAATGCGTTAAGCTCTTTAAATATGCTATGCTTGACGTGACCTGCACAGGCAACTTAAGCGTTCCACCCGGGTATCAACCTTCGAATCCGACCTCCAGGCATGCATGAAAAGCAGCGGAGTGTGTTTTTCGACGTCAAGCTCACGTATCGTGCTCAGTAATGGTCGCTCTCAAGAAAAGAGCACATATGAAGTTTCAGGTTTCACAATCGCTTATAGCCCACGCAGTTAGCGAAAGTATGGCCTTCGAGCATACCTCACCTTACCCAAAGAGAGGAATCGTTTGGCTTGAAATTTAGACACCACCTATTGGGCTAGGTGATATCATGATGTGCTTAGCCAACACATCTTAGTTTTGAAACATGCATCAGTTAATTGTTTCTTTTTCTTCCTTTTCATGATTTTGTCACTGCGACGTTACGGTATAGAATGGGAAAACTTTGTGGCAGACCAGCCTGAATAACGCTATGAGTGAAAAAAGCTTGGTGGATGAAAAGGAAGGCACGGCGAAAACGTGCCTGCCAATGGGTGAGAGTAGACCGCTAAACGAGCAAAGCAAAACGAACATACACGAACGCGTTATCCTCATAGCATTCTCCTTTTTCGACAGGGGCAAAAAAAACAGCTACTCATCGGTAGAACGACTGTTTCTACGTGCGCCGAATACGTCCTCGCTGTCATAGCGCGACGCAAATCCGACCTTATTGCTACTCCGTATCCGACGAATAATGTACCCCAGCAGGCGTGAATTCAACGCCACCAAATTTCGAATACGCAACAATTCATTGCATCCATTCAAGAAGGTCGCGTACTGACACACTATTCTGGCGCATAAAGGTGACGGCAAGTTTTGCCGAATAACATTTATTCGCTGCCATCTTGATAAATGTGACACCAAAAAGACCATTACAGTGTATCGCGCGAGCTTTCGAACTGTTGCAGCCACCCGACCCCTCAGGGCCTCTCTTGGGACCTGCCCTCATGCGATGCATTCAAACAAGCTCTTAGAGAAACAGCCAATAGCTGATTATTCGTTGGTAATCACTGGACCAATTTAAGTGATAGCAATATGAACTGTTTTGTTCAGCGTATAATTTTACGTGGATCCACGTACACCCGGTGCACTCGGCGTTCCGATTAAGCCAGCCAGTATTTCAGTTCAACAACGTATATGGAGCCACTCTTACATATTGCGAATCAAAGGGCAATACCTCGCAACTGGAGTGCAAGGCGTATGCGCGACGCCTGGAAAATGGAATTGCAGCCCGTTCCGAAAGTAGCGCTGGTAGCATGTAATGCCATCAACGCATGAGTACTAGTGAAATGAAGGGAAGAGCAGACTGAGTTACAAAAGCAGTGCATTGCGTTCCGTCTGAAGAATTGGCGCTGATGGCAGGGCAGCGCAGAGCGGACTCCTAGCCTTTAAACACCTATGAGGATGAGCAGTTACCACAAGCAGAATAGCAGACAAGGAAAACAGTCAAATTATCCCACGCAGACGCGCCGCGATAACTACGAATACAAGAACAATAGGTAGCCAGAGCTCCCCCCAAAATACAAGTTGAACTGATGACAAGAAATCCGCACTAATGATACTTAATCTGTAAAATGGCGAGAAATACCGGGTAACTGCAGAGAGCGATGAAGACATAACGCGATTTCTATGCCGCTCTTGCGTATCTTATGTTACAAGCCCTGTATTGGAAATCTGTCATTTTACTCTGACAGTACTTAGAAGGTCAAACCAGAGCTTCGTGCGTCTGTCCATTCAACATTTGCGTTACTCCGTCGTCGTCAAGCCATATTTTGTTTTAGTGCCATAAATGAAACGGTTGTAGAGTCTAATCGGGGTAAGACACTTAGCACAGTGAAGCAAGATCAGATCTTTGCCAGAAGCGAATATATAGAGTCATATATGAGTGCTCGTTCTGCCTGCCTAGAATCTTATAACCAAAACTTTCAAGCTTTATTACTAAATTGTATGCATAGACACGTGGTAAAACGAACACACAGAAACAGTTCCCAGGGTCAAGTACCGATGTAAGATCTCTTCTACAACGCATGACAAGAACACTAAAAATTCATTGCAGTATTGAGGTCACGTGGGAAACTACACATTCAGTGTAGTATTTAGGTGATTTGCGCCAGATTACATAGATGAAAGTAAAAATTTAAGAACTGCAACCCTTAACGAAGGGCAATTCAATAAATATTGCAATGAAACAGCAAATATAAGTGTGTCGGATATCTAAGTCACATGTGGTGTCTGCGATTAGTGACAAAGGGTTGCATGAAATGGTTCCAATTGTTATATGTTTCTAGGTCTGATCTTTAACACGTTTTCAAGGAGTGCGATGGGTTGGGTATGTATTGCCTAATGATCAAATAGAATAATGGATATGGCTGAGAACGAACGCACTGCAAACTGCACAAGACGCGCGTTATGGGGAATTGGTGTAAAACAAGCCTTTACAAGAGTATTTTAAGAACGGTGTCATTCTTAGCGACCACTTACAGTTGACGCCACTCGACCAATATGGACATTTCCACTGGGAACTACCTCCTTCAACAAAAAACATGCGGTGTTCGATCGTGAACATGACACACCTGTCGACGAAGAAATGACACCGATGGAATGGCTGCGCATGAAGAATGAATTCCAGGGCTTTACCTGCCAAAAGCACAATTTCATTATGAGACACGCTGCATTTGGGTGCTCCAGAACATCTTTGACCAGCAGGGGATCTTCAACATGGCCCAATGAAAATATTTGCAACTAGATGAGGCATGTGTACGCTGCAGCAAAAATGCAGCACATTCTGATCAAATGCAAAGTAATTCACGCAGTATAAGATCCGCAGATAACGTACATCTTCCTGAAGCCCTTGGATTTGAAGTAGAAGTACGCATCACCAGTCAGCCGTCGAGAGAAGCAAGAGACGTTTGGACCACTGGTGGAAATAAAAAACTGCTCGCTCTCCCCTTGTCGACAGTAGCAGTGAGCATGAAATGGCAACCGCCAATGCAGATTGGTTGGAGATGATACTAACCACAATCTTAAAATCGGTGCAGTGATTATTTGCAACGGCACCCCCCTCTCCCCCCCCCCCTACACGACATGGTACCACATGGCTCCACGCAATCTGTGCAAGGGGCCATATGCACACTGCCCAGCTAAAAGAATTAAAACCGGCTGAAGGCCGCGCGACAGGCAGTAAGAGACGCCAAGGATACAGACCGCACGGTCCAGCTAGAAGAATGAATTGAATTCGGGGGCTTTGCATGGCGAAAGCATGATTCGATTATGAGACGCACCGTAGTGAGAGACTCCGGATTAATTTTGACCACCAGGAAATCTTTAACCTTCTCGCAATGCCCGGCACGTGGGCGTTTTTGCATTTCGACTCCATCGAAATGAGGCTGCCACGGCCGGTACTTGATCTCGTAACCTCGTTCTTAGCAGCACAACACCATAACCGCTAACCCTCCACGGCGAAAAGAAGCCCCTGAAGAGGGTGCACGCAGCATGGCAACATCTCCCAAGGCGCCGCAAAACCAGTGCTGCAGAAGTCACGAACCACTGGGATCCAAATATCAGCGCCAAAAGATAACAATGAAGTGTATGGTGCACTATATTTGCCTTTTGAACTTCGTTACTGGAAATGACAAATAAAGGTTCGGCATACTAGAGGTTAGCTTGAGTGACATTGCGAATAAACATTAGGAAAACCTCGGAAGCAATATTTTTTAACTTATTTGGGCCGTAACTAGCCCTTGTAATCGGGTCCTGTACAAAGGTTTGGTGGCACCCACCGTGTTTTCTCACTGGCTATGGTGTTAGGTAGTCGAGCACAAGGTCGCGGGGTCGAATCCCACTCACAACGGCCGCATTTCGATGGGGTGAAAATGCGAAAACACCCGTGTACTTAGATTTGAGTGCACGTTAAAGAACTCCAGGTGGTCGAAATTTCCGGAGTCCTCCACTACGGCGTGCCTCATAATAAGAAAGTGATTTTGGCATCAAAAGCCCATAATTTTTTTTTTAAGTTTCGTAGCGAGAGATGGCATCCTTAAAGTTTTGTACCAGATGATATCGTTTTGTTCTCGCAACTTGCCTGGTTGTTTTATTTTGAGTGCACGGATAACGACTCTGGGTTTTGGCTCTAGGTCACTTGAACGTCGCCGACAACGGGAGCTAAAAACAATTCATGAAAAAAAGTGGGGAAGAGAGCGATGTGGCCTGATCCAATACAGGCATAGGTAACATCACAAGGTAGACAGAAAAGATTTGAGGAAGAGAAAAAAGGTTAAAATTTTGATGTACAAAAAAATACCTGAGTAACTCACGAAAATTAAGTCAATATGCTTACTTACTGGCATCCCCTGCTTCACAGGGGATGCCAGTAAGTCGTCATCAACAAGGCACGGGAAATGGGGTTTTTACATTTCGCCAATAGTGAAATGCGGCCGCCGCAGCCGGGGTTTATTCTCGCAATCTGGTGCTTAGCAGCACAACACTATAGCCGCTAAGCCAACACGGCGGGTGCTGCGCTTCAAGGCTGATAACGGTATGATGACGACGCTAATCGGCGTTGAAATTATGACTAAGGCCTGAGGGGAAGGGTTTCGTGACAGTAAAACCACTACCATAAACATGACCATGATGGAACGACTGCAACGGTTGATGACGACTGCATTACGACGATGATATGGCGATGACGGTGTTCGGACAGTGAAGCGACGAAGTTGACTTGACAACAGTGGAATGGCGACGATGTTATGATCACGGTGGTGTGACGACGACTGCGTAAACACCATGGGATGGGGACGCTTGAGTGAAGGCGATGGTATAACGACGATGGAGCGCCTACCATGGGTTGACAAAGCTGGTATGGCGATGGTGGCTTGCTTACGTTGTTGTCACAGCGACTGCATCGCGACCATGGGATAGCGACGCTGGAGTTGCAACAGTGGTTTGAAAACATTGATGTGACGGCAATCCTCTGCTTACCATGGGATTGCGACGCTGGTGTGACGACAACGGACACACAATAACGCGGTGCCGATGCTAAAATTGTGCTAATAGAATGACAATGGCGTCATGGACACGTTGGTGCGACGAAGGGAGTCTCTGAGATGGAATGGTAATGGCATGGTGACTAATGCGTGCCGACAATTGCATGACGACAACGGGAATAAATAGACAAAACATTACAACGATGGGAATACCAGGACGTCATGACGGCAACCCTGTGATGGCGATTCGATGACGTCTACTGCCTGACCACAATCTAATGTGCCCGAAAGAATGACGACGATAGCTTGAAGATGGCGGCGGAATGACGATATGACAATGCAGCGCTAACGAAATAGTCTAAAGTGCGGAATGAATCCACGACTTGACAACGAAAAATTGATCACGATGATATGAAGGCATGATGGCATGACTTGAGACGACGGCAGGACAGTGACCACGTGTTGATGTCTAAGCTCCCGTCCGCATTCATATACATCGCTTCTCACCAGGCCACCTTAATTCGATTTATATCCGGTGCGTGTTTTCACTATACCCGGTACCGCTCAACCGGGCCGATTTAATTTGCACTAAATCCGGTGTTTGTTTATATCTTATGACCAACTTCAGTCGCTATCTATACTTCCTTTGTTTACACTGTTTATGGTGCCGGCAACTCGGTATGCCTTCATTTGCAGTATATATAGTGTTTGTTTGTTCTAAGCCTGGTACTGGCCAATCCTGCCACCTTATTTCGCACTACAGCCGGAATTTGCTTGCATGTTAGGTACCGTAGGCCGCCTTAATTCGCAAAATGTCTGGTGTTTGCACTTTCTCAGGTACTGGCTAAATTGGTAGCGTTAATTCATGCTGTATCAGGTATTTGTACTAATTGCGGTACCATTTAATTGTGCAAAGTGTAGGCAGCAACCAGAAGCGATGACAGTGGTAGGACGACAATGGTGTGATGAATACATTACTTTTAGTATGTCGCCATATAGAAAGAAATTCATCAAGAGCGGACACTCAGCGAAAACTGGCACAAGGAAACACGTCATGGTTAGTGTTAATCCCATCTGTTATCTTATGCGAGCATGGAAAAAAAGAATGTCAAATGAACTTAGACAATGTTTTTTTAGTCTTTCCCGCTAAAACTAAAAAAATTTCGCGCATAAATGAACTTATACTTATTGACAAATTTTTTTTGCGTTACCTAGCAACAAGCTAACGGCACGTCAGGTACAACAGATGCATGCTGCATGCGTCATGTGCCAGTCGCACCACCGAAGCCCGCGAGGCCTGCGCATGTGAAGTTCGCCTGTTTGGCGACCCGTCTCATTTGGATTAGAATGTTTGTTTGGCGTTTTCTTCCGTTCCCTCTGCACGGCATCACTGGATTATTTGACAGCGGCACGGACAAAAATTTGTTTGAAATTATGCGACGCATTTAAAGCAATTTTGTCTTTACGGCACGGAACCGAGACTTATGATGCAGTTAGCGAAAAACAGCCCGGCCATCCTGGAGGGGTCAATTTGTGTTAATGAATCGTACTGCGAGATGTTATGGGCGCTTTCTATGAGTCGCTACATTATTATAACTTATTTCGGTAGTTTTTGAGCGCTCTCGCCGCCGCCGGCTTTGTGACCCAGTAGCGAAAAAGGCGATGCAGTTTCTTGTCTACTAAATCTTACCGAGACATGTTTTAGGGCTTTCTCTATCCCACAAGATTATTGTAACCAATTTCAATGTGTTTTGCGGGGCTTTTGATGCACAGTGGCCACGCCTGGCGTTGTGGCGCATTTACCAAAAAGCTGCTCGCCCGTGTGGCGCCGTTAGTTTCGCGTGTACTGAATGTTACTGGGAGAAGTTCGTGACGCATTTCCTGACCCCCAAATTTATTGTAATTAATTTCGTTGCTTCTTGGGGATACTGTTGAGGCACACACGCAGATCCTGGGGTTGTGATACAGCAAAAAGCAAGCCGGTCGTGCTGACAGTTAGTTTGGCGTGTACTGAATATTAGACATGTCTGTGAAGCCTTTCTATGGCCCCGCAACATATACCTTCTTTCTGTACTCACGCTTGCCGAAGACGCGACGAGCGAAGGCCAGCACTGGAGTGTGTTGCTTGCGCGGGCAGAACACGCAAAAGATACGACCGAGGAGCTCAAAATCCAAGAACTCAGAAATGCTGTCTTCTGAGCGACTGAAAACAGGCTTTGCACTCTGCTAAGCACGAGGTCGTGGGATCGAATCCCGGCCACGGCGGCTGCATTTCGATGGGGGCGAAATGCGAAAACACCTGTGAACTTAGATATATGTGCACGTTAAAGAACCCCAGGTGGTCAAAATGTCCGGAGTGCCCCACTACGGCGTGCCTGTTAATCAGATAGTGGTTTTGGCACGTAAAACCCGATAATTTAGTTTTAATTTTTAAGGCTTTGCACCCACGCATTATTCTTGATGCGAGCAAAAGGCATTGTGCGAGCATCCAGAATGGTTTGGCAGAAAGCCTCTGTTGTGGCCACGTCGGTGTATGTAGCGTTCTATCGCCATCGCCATGTATGTAAAAGCGAATTTCTTATATTAGTAATGTCGCCTATTCACCATTTTTGCATGTTTCCCCTTTACACGTTGTTTTCCTATAAGGTCTAAATACCAAAATGACACATAGTTGTAATTTACTTTTTTCAGCTGATGCCGTCCGGTGGAGCTTCGCACGGAAACTACTGCTGCTTACCTGGTGGAACAACGTTGGATGAAGGCATCAAAATCCCGAAACGAGCATTTATAAAGTGCGAAACAAAGATTTCCTCTTTATAAGGTGTCTTCCGTCTACTTAATCAAATTGTATGTGGCACGCATTCATGGAGGCATGAAAAAACCGTTCGCAATCATTTTAACTATATAAACGATGCCGCACTAAGATTGTGCAAGATTAAGCAGAACAAGAAACAAAACAAGTAGCACAGCCAGCGTTGTGCGTACCAGAAAGCGTTCAAAATGCGCGCCCCAAAACCGAAACCGGAAGATGGTAATCCCTTCTGCGTGGTGCGCTACAGTCACTTCGGCCGCTGGGCTGTATGGGAGTGTCCGCTTTTGTTGAATGTCTTCCTCTATGATGTGGCATGCATTCGTTAAAAGAACCTTCGAATGACACCTTTTCCGGTAGTTTTTATTTTCTTCGATTTTGACCATCCCCGGCCAATTCTCAATGACTGGAGAGGAGCCAAGGGCATTGAGAATAGTACGACGACGAGAACCTGACGACGACGTGGCTTTCAATATGGCATAGGTATTTGGATGGAGCTTATCTGCAAGACAACAACCAACCAGAAGCAGCAGCAACATCAGCCATCAGCAGAAGCAGCAGCGGCTGCTGGAAATACGAAGCAAAAGGCAAACGATGTTTTGCTCCAATAAATGAGAATATGGTCATCAGTAGTAAATAGGAACCAACTTTTTTTACAATCCCTTTATCATAAGCCACTGATTTTTGAGTAATTTATACTTTTGTCAAATCTAAAATACTTATCCAGTTTTACAGCAACGAACCTAGTGTGATCAGTACTTGCGGTAATTCGTTGCGTCGATCCATTCCGAAACATTTGCGTGAAGGAAAAAATATGTTTTAGCCATAATAATTCTAGATAATCTTTTTCTCTCACCGGCTTAGAACGCTGCTAGCATCGCTATTAAACTTAAAAATAAAAAAGTCCATGTCTTTCGCAGAACAAATACAGTTGTGTCAGAACACTGCAAGCATTCTTGTTTATGTATATATATATATATATATAAAGGATAAAACAGGACCAAGGACTGGCCCTTGTGGGCCAACGGTATTATATTATTTACGGCCGCGACGCAATTCTGGAAATACCGAAAAGCTTCTCTCTACAAAAAAGGTCGGTGCGTATTAGTTGTAAAGCGGAAATATTGACACCGATAACATTCAGTTTTCATACGAGAAACAACAATTATTTTTTGAAACTTTAGAATAATCTGCAAATCATATATGAACTAGGTTAAGGTGGCCAGTGACAATTCCTATGCATCTTTTAGGAAACATAAAGCTAATATAGTGTAAAAGACTCTCCTGAAAGCGAATTGATTGGACCGTAAAACGTTGTACTTTGATAGGTAACCTGCTATGTTTATGGCTAATGCTTCCTCTATTTGCTCTGACAAAAGCAATAGAGTGAGGGGAGGACGATAGGACTATAATTTGGGGGCGCGTATATATCACGTATTTGAATACTTGTATTGCTTTCAGCACTACTTATGCTGCACTTGTGCCGCATTGTATGCATGCATGGCCTAAAAACGTTCCAATTATATCGTAAAGGACGACGCTACAGCAGTATATTTTTATACATGAAATGTATGCGTGAGGATTGAATTTAGAGGGTAAGTTTGTAGAAAATGCAATCCCTGTAAATATAGACCCTCCAGAAGTGCCGATACTGCTGCACAGTCTTATATAGGTTGAGCTATTATCATCCAAGCAATCTGCCAGTTACCAGAACACAAATTAGTGAACAGCGAAATCCACAGCAAGTCAAAGCATTGCTCAGTACGTTAGCGAGCTGGTTAGACAAAAGCTCAGCACTAACGAGATCTCACAAAGTCTGCTGTTCTGCTAATGAACAGACAAAGAGCAGACAAGGAGTACCATTGCTTAAACGTCGTCAGTGCTTCGCTATTGCTATGCCATCTTGAACTTTTGCACTGCTGGGAAGGCTTACATGGCTATAGTACCCAATATTAGGCTTTTCTTGCATGTTTGCTTCAAGGAGCCGTATCTGCGGAAATACACATGATATAGCTTAGTTGGCGGAAGCAGTTTATTTTCCAGTAACAATCCGTACACTTAATTGACGCATTGAAGACTGCTTCTCCGTTGCTCTGTACACTGGATTCTTTCAGACGGCCTCGAACAAGAAAATTTCTGCAAGAACAAGAAAACATAGTTGTTAGTGGGAAAGGAGAGTTCAAAAGCGGCATTGAAATAAAAAAGAAAGTGAAAATAAAGTAGAACTTACACTTCTTCTTGCGGAGCAGGGTGGAGTAGCTGAGAGGAGAGCCAAGGCCGTAGCCGTAGTTCAGGCCGTAGCCGAGGAGGCCGTGACCGTAACCGTAGCTGCCAACACCGTAGCCGAGGGAGCCAACACCGTAACCGTAGTAGGCTGGGGCAGTGTGAGCAACACCGTAGGTAGCGACGGCTGGGGCAGCGTGGGCGACGTGAGCAACGCCGTAGGTGGCCACCGCTGGGGCAGCGTGGGCAACGTGGGAAACGCCGTAAGTAGCGACGGCTGGGGCAGCGTGAGCAACGGTGGTAACAGCTGGGGCAGCGTGGACAGCGGTCACGGCTGGGGCAGCGGCGTAGCTGGCGACAAGTGGAGCCGACTGGACAACCTTGGTGACAGCTGGAGCAGCGTAAGTGGCGACACGAGTGACGGCTGGGGCGGCAGCGTAGGTCTGAACAACTGGAGCGGCCTGCACCACCCTGGTGACAGCTGGGGCGGCAGCAACGACTTGAGCAGAACGGACAACGCTGGTCACGGCTGGGGCAGCAGCGTAGGTGGCGACGGCTGGAGCGGCGTGGACAGCGGTAACGGCGGGGGCAGCGTGGACTGCGGTCACAGCTGGAGCAGCGTGGTAGGTGGAAACGGTGCGGGTAACAGCTGGGGCAGCGACAGCGTAGCTAGCGGCTGGGGCGTATCCGTATCCGTAACCAACACCATAGCCAGTGAGGCCAGAGTAGCCGACTCCATGGGAAAGGCCATAATGGGAGAGACCCAGGCCACCATAGCCGAGACCGCCATAGCCGAGGCTTCCGTAGCCTAGGCCGTAACCGAGGTTGCTCGCGAGGTTGTAACCTCCAGCAATGTGTCCAGCGAAGGCGCTGGTGGCCAAGGCGAGGACGATGCAGGCACGCAGCTGAGAGATCAAAAACAATTTCGGCATGAAAAAAGTGCATCTAACGGCACCAAAATAGTGCGCTTAATTGTTTCGTTTTCTTTTCGTTGCCTCATGGAATAAAGTTATTTTAATTGATTGTTCCTAATTGGACGGGTATGTTCATTTTTTGTCTTCATTTAAAGAACTCCTTACAGAGAGTGCACTAAGAAGATTAGGAGGTAAGAGTCTCTACAATAGAACGAAACGTTTTCCCAGCCTTAAGCATTTTCGGGTAATCTTGCAAAAAGTAATAGTAAGCTTGAAATCATTTTCCTTGAGACATTTTTGAAGTGTTTCCAGTTTCCACACAAGAGTGAACATTTCATTGCTGACTTACCATGGTGGTGGTCCTAGTCCGATGGAGGAGAAGAAACTTCTGATTTCGGTCTCAGAGGAGTGGCCTTTTATACCCGAGTGTTCAGTTCGACAAGAAGTCAGAAGCCGGACTTTTCGAGTGGCGAGGGAATCATATTTAAATTCTTCAGTAACATGAAGCAGGAAAAGCCCGGGCTCTCGCATTAAGTAAAAGCTTTGCTATTTTTCACTGTCTTTTTTTTACGTACTATAGAGCGCAAGGGCAAGAGCTATTCACTTGTTTTTCTTCCACGCTGCTTTTGTATGCAAGGCTCGATTACAAAAATTCTTTCCAGTGGGTCAGTACTCAAACATTCAGTAAAACTCTACTTTGAATACCGTGAACTGCCATGAAGAGTAAACTTAGGATGCTTTCATGAGTGTTGCATAACCGGCGGCCGAAATAGACGTGCGATGCTTTTTTATCAGTATCAGACCTGTGTCGACAGCCAGGGTAAGGAATTCATATTGCTACCTTAAATTTGAGCCAAGTGCAGGGCTTTTGCACGAAGAAGAAATGGGTGGAGGAAAGTTGGATGTTTCGCTGCTTTGTGAAGAAGGGCAGCTACTAAGAGGAAGCTAGACATGCGCTGTATTTTCTGCCCCAGGCGGCATGGTTCATGCGTCTCACTTTCTAATAAGCAGAAGTACATATAAAGAATACACCCTACAATGCAGGACAAAAAACATTAAATTATGGGGTTTAACGTGGCAAAACCACTTTCTGATTATGAGGCAGTGGGGGACTCCAGAAATTTCCGCCAGCTGGGGGCTCTTCAACGTGCTCCTAAACTTAAGTACACCGGTGTTGTCGCATTTCGCCCCCATCGAAATGCAGCCGCCATGGCCGGGATTCGATCCCGCGACCTCGTGCCCAGCAGTCCAGCACCATAACCACTTAGCAGCGACGGCGGGTACAATGCAGGACAGTGGAATAAAGGAAAATCTGAAACCATATTTTTTTTAGATAACAATTGTATGGACACTGCAATCGAAATTTCGTCCATGACATCGTGTTCCGCATATATTGAAGTCTCTACCGGCAACTTAGTTGTGCTTCTGCGATGCAATTACTGGCCCTGTACGGCTTGCTAAAGCATTTGAGTGTGCTAAGAATTATAGGCGTAGCCGCGTACGTCGCGGCCGCGATACCCATACATTAAGAACACCATCCTACAAGTTCAAGTCCAACACGAAAGCTTGCTATCGCAGTCAATGCGTCGCTCGTTAGAGAAAATTGCATTATTTTATTTCTTCGTGCCAACGCGAATAAGACGCATTCGCGGAATCAGGCGGTCGTTATATAGTAGCTTACACTCTAAGAAAAATCCCGGGGAAGACGGGAGTAACTGCGCCGTTAGTCCTAAAAAGGGCGCTTTCGTCCCTCAAAGGACTAACTGCATGAATGTGCGTGCCGTGTGCAAATTTCGGAGAGTAAATGTTTAGTCCCTGCTCGGAAAGAGAGCAATGGGAGGACGAACGGCAACAGTTACTCCCCAGGCACTTCGCTGTTTTCGTCCGTGTCATGGAGCGATGCGGCGAAAATGGTATTGTCTATAAATCGTGAATGGTTCGAAGTTCGTGCATTGTCTATTGAGCTACATGCAAAGCAGCACCTTGCCTCTTCGTGAGAAAATTACGTGAAACTTAAAACTGGAATGTGAAGAGGCATGCCCTTCGTGCGCACCCCATAAGTGAGCGATACACATTGAACGCGCAAGTCATTGATAGACGGCTAGATTTTCTTGGTCAATAGTACCTAAGTTCCTTCCGTTTGAAGGAGGTTGCGAACTGAAGCGATGTGTAGCTCAAACGGCACACGCTAAGTGACAGAGAAATTGCCCTTCTCTGTCGTCTTCGGTGCCCCGTTTGAGCTCGCTACACGTATTCATGGCGTAGTGCCTCAGTTTAAATCGCCCTAAGAATACTCGGGCTGATTTCTTTTCGCAGTCGCTTATGGTTGCAAGTACACTCAACGTTAGACTCTCACTGCATAGCTTGCACGAAATACGGAGTCAGTTTTATATTGCCGCACTTGTGTTCCCATGCTTAACCTTCTCTTAATATCCCGCCTTATCAACCAAGCGCGTGGTGCAGTGGTTAGAGTACCGGACTCCTGAGCGAGATTCGAATCCTGCTCTCGGGCACGTGTTTTTTTTTCAGCTCATAAATTTTTTATTAGGGTATAAGTGCCCAATTTAATTAATTCCACCTTTGCGGAGCATCGGAACGAATTACCGTTATTCCCTTGAGGACCATCGGGCAGGGGCAACTGTTAGTCCCCGAAGGAGTAAGCGCATGGGGAGTAACAGTTCATCCCATGTCAGTTCGTCCCCAAAAGGACTAATGGTTGTGGCAAATCAGTTAGTCTCCAAAAGGACTAACCTCCCTACCCCTTTTAGTACTTTTTTTCTTAGAGTCTAGGTCCATTTATTGTTTACTTTCCAGTTCAGGAACTCCACTGGAAGGTTGCAGTGGTTTAAAGCGCGCAATCAGTAGTTTCGGAAACCCTCACGACGTCAATGCCCTCTTCTCTTCCTTTCGAGAGGTAATAATGACATGTTACGTTATCAATTCGTCAGGGCCACTCGTTCACCAATGTGTGGAGGTGGACGGCAGCAATTTATCGAAAAATAAAGGAACTGGGGTCGCAAGGAGGTGGAAAGGAGAATTAGGCTATAAAAATATTTCGCCTAATGTTACCCGAGTATTGAATCCTACAAAACAGATTTCCTAAGAAGGATTCTAAGAAATAAATTTTCAAAATTTGTGTGCAGTCTGGTTTTCCCTTGTGGCGCTGCGCTAACTTCCTTATTCTACAAATGTATTTGAGTTATTCGTCATTATATGAGAGCGTATTCTAGTGGCAAACCAGCTCTCACTTACAGAGGATTCACCGAAGGGAGCAATCTTTTGCTTACTAGTCATTCGTGAACAGCACTTTGTGTGCACGAATGAATGCACATAGGACTTTAGTTGAGACAGGGAGTACAATAATCAAATTGTTACAATTTACCCGAACGCGCACAATAGTCTACGGAACCGCTTTCGTACTGCGCCCCCCTCCGAACGCGGCCACTGCAACAAATGCTCGAATCGCAGCATAAGTTCTACGGCGTTTCTTCAGGCAAGAAATGGCTAGGAGTACTGGAAGCGCCATCTCAATTACAGTGAGCCAACTTGTCGCTGAAAAGGGCGTGTGCGCAGAAGGCGAGATCAAGTGGTGCGACCATAAAATTGAATAGAATTCCTGTATTTTAAGTGCCATAAGAGAAAAAAAAGTTGAGAATAAGTTTGACCACCTGGTATTCTTTAACTGGAATGCATGGGCGCTCTTGCATTTCGCCTGCATCAAAATGCGGACGTCGTGACAGAGGTAGAACCCGTAAGCGAAATGGCTACCGCGGCCCCATTAACGACGTGTGTGTTAATATCCCTGCCATCTAGATTTGTCTCCTTCTCCTTATACTACGTTAGCGGGGCCATTACCATAACTTAAGAGAAAAGAGCGCCAGGTATCATCAAATGCGAAAACGCGGAAATGTACACAGCTTATCATGGGTAGTGTGTACTGAAGGAAACAATTATTTATTATGCTCAGTTGACGACCGCAACCCATTAAATGATTCCTCCATTCGGCTTTCTCCAGCGTTTCATAATAGGTTTACAGCAACTTTAGCTCGACCCAAATTATTAAAAAACAGTCCACACAGTAGCATTCCCTATAACTGTTCGTTTTCTCAACAGGCTTCTCAATTACATAATCACAGCGCTGTGTGCAAAATACAAAGGTCTCACTTCTCATCCTTCTCATAAATTTGCCGTATCAAGTGAGAATTGCTCCAATATATAGTATTTCCCAAGCACATAACGAAACCGAGGCGTTCCGAACGCATGTCTTTGCTTTTTGTGTCGAATAAGATTGCGCCTCCAGGAATCGTCGTGCTCCGGCGTCGTTGCTCAAGCTGGCTCATTGCGAACGTTACCAAGCACAGTAAGTTAATTAATTTTAGTAAATATATTTTTTTTTGCGATGACAATTTTTTATTTTGCTTAAGTACGTGCTTGCGTGCACGAATTCTGAGTATGTGATAGCTGCAACAGATAATTCATTTAGGAAAGCGACACCGTGCAATAGCGGACACAGTATCGCTTTGTGTGAACTTCACTCTTTGAATTAGAAGGTTAACGCCCTGCACGTGAATATATGTGTTTTTTCGAACGTATGATCTCGCAGCCCGGCTAGACATTGTCATGCTACGGCTTTCGTCACGCCGGACATGGCAGGGGTCGGAATAGCATGGCGTCATAAAGCATTGTGCGCCGGTCTGCTACCTAGCATGCGCTGGTTCACCCCAGTGAGTACGACATGCGGCTTCTGACCTTGGTGTCATGCTTTGGAAACTCACTACCGCCCACGCTTTTCCTTTTGAATTTATTCTGTTCTGCACACATTATTTTTCATGGTCGTTACACAGGCGAAGTTAAATCGCAGGCGAAAACTTGCGAGGACAAGGAATGCGCTCATAGCAGAGATGTGCGAGCGAGGGTGACGTGTTGTCTGTGCGATGCCTTCCCCCTCACACAACGGCCTTGCGTGCCAGCGTGGGAGCAGCGCGGCAACAGGCCAGCGGGCCTGATCTGCTATGTCGAGGTGCGCACGTGGAGAGGCGCCACAGCCCATCGCAATTGAGGTGCCCTTTTGCTGCCGCATACGCCGGCTTCTTCGCTCAGTGGGTCAGTCGATACTTTTGCGTCAATTATTTGTCCAGTAAGGGTATGGCCAAGACAGAGCTTCCTGCGGTTCGCATCTAGAGCGACATAACGTAAAGCTGTTCCAAATTGTTTCTAATCCGTTTCAGCAATCAGCCATCCAGTATAGGCCCAAATTTTTACGAGCTGCCACTGCTTCGCCTGTCTTTCACACGACGCCATGAAACCAACGAGAACGCCCCATCTGATATGACGTGCGAGCACTAATTCTGCATGATTAGACCAAACAGAAGGATAATCATTCCTGATTTGTCACCTTTTTAGCCATTAGTTATCCACTATTAGTCAAAAGATTTCGCACTACGCCCCCTTCAGCTTTCTCTTATCGATGACACAAAACCACGAAAACTCACCACGTGAAACAGAAGTGTACGTCTTAAAAAAGCATTAAGGTGCCAAACAAAACATCTTTTTTTTTTTGGGGGGGGGGGGAAGCCGTCCCGATACCAATACGAGACGTCTACCCACTGATCGCTGTGGCACTGGCTACTCGGAGCTGCCAGGGAGCACAAGTTTGTTTTCGCGTAATAAAATTTTAACGTGACAATATAACGTTGCGCAAAGCCTTTTGTCACTTATAAACCATCGCTCTGGTTTATGGCTTATTTTTAATGTTCAACAGACATTACCTCAGACACTATTGTATTTTAACATTCCCTACTCGCGTGACCTGCAGTGACTATCACTACTGTAAGCGCCTGTGCTATATGTGTTCTCCTTTATTCTTTCACATTTGCCAGCTTCCGCTTTCGCTGCTCCTTCGTTATTCATTTCTATGTTTCTGCCTCCTTTCTTAAGGGTAGGCAGGCGTTTTGCACCTTCCGGTAGCAGTTGCCAACCTGCTCCCTTCCCCTTTCCTGGCATGTCTACATATGTTTTCAAATAAAAAAACAATAATAACTTTTCTCTGACAATTCGCTTTAGTGGCATTTCTAACCTTCGGTTGCACGCCGTAGCGACTTTAGGCGAGCCACAGCCAGCTAAGCAAGGGTAAGCGGGACAATCCCTAACATCCGCACCCGATTCCTCATCCAGTTGTCTACTTTCGCTGCGCTGGGTCAGCCTCTACAAAATCCTCTCCAGTTCGGCCTGTTCCTCGCCTCTTGCCAGCCAATTAGATGAAAAAAAAAAGGGCCTGTCGATGTAAGCAGTGGTCTTCTCTTTCAAATAAAACAGCAGTTTCCTCCTATACACGAGGAGAGCGTTCGACTGGACGGTTCAAAGAACACTACGGGTCACTGCCACATGCTTAAGTCCGCGGTTACTTAACTTTGATGTCCGTACACCCGGATAAAAAATGATTTGAATAGTTCTACGTTATAGGGCCCATGATGCCTGGTATTTTATCTACCTAAGAATGCTGCTACAATAACAAACAGAATCTACCGACAAGTAGTTGCGTAAAATGTGCATTTACTGCTTCCGCCCTATTTATTACGTGGGCACTATTAGGCAACTGACCAAGAAAATCCGTCTGACAGTCTGTTGGTCCAACCATAGCTTGTAACACGATGTGTTCCATAACGGAAATACATTGTTGGCGGCGAGCTTCGAACCTACGACCCCACGCTCAGAAGCCGACTCTCTGAACCACTGGGCTAAATAACCACATTTTTATGCGTTCATGGTATTTTTTTCAGTAAAGTACTACCCAGTCAGACATTCAGCAATTGTGCATAGTTACAGAATGGTGGGCAGAATGACAGTCACACACAGAAGAGGCACTGCGCATACTTTAGGTGGAAATGCTTGTTCCGTTTCTCAAGGGCAGTAAGCACAAGAACTTCGTCAAAATGGAGTATCTGTCCTGTTTAACATCAAGTCCATCATAACCATGTATTAGGTGTAGAGTCACCTAGATAAATTTCACACTTGTAGGCACGACCGGTTCGGCGTTGCCATCCATCATTCGCGCTTTCTACAAAGAGAATCGAATTCAAATGGAGTCAAACTAATGGGTACAAGTAAATTCCCCTATGCTGTCCTTGCTGTCCTTGGTTTTTGACTTCTTATTATATGACTAATAAAAATCGTGTCCTCAGTTTCGTTTGTTCTCGTTATTACATAACGATACCTCTAATTGGGCAGCATTGATGCCTTCAGATAGCACGTGTGGGTTTATTGCCGAGTTTCCTTCGCCCAAAAAGATCACGGACACGTGACGCCTGCACCAGAAAGTTTGCCCCACATCTGCCGTCAAGGCCACGAGTAGTAGCACTGGCTAACGTTCACAGACTAGCAGATATCTAGCAGATTATCTAGCAGATGAACATAAGGACGTCAAAAAGTAGGTACGAAAACGGCGCCATGATAGTTCAATTGGTAAGAGCATCGCATGCGTAATGCGAAGACGTCCGTTCGTGCTCCCCCTGCGGCCAGCTTTTTTTATTTTGCACGCGCTTTAATTTTCATCTTTTATCACTACTTTAATTCAGTTATTCAGATGCAAGTGATTTCACCTCCGGTGTCCTTGGCGTTCTTGTTGGCTTCTTATGATGTGATTAATGAAAATAGGGCTCTCGGTTACCTTTCCTTTTGTTCGTTGCGTATTCCAAGTTATACATTGTACCGGGCTCTACATCCAACGCCTTCGCTGAATTCTTTCATCTTTCTTATGGTCTTAAACTTTTGAGTTCGCGAGGCGAAACAACATTTTTCGGCCAGTTAGTGAGAGCCCGCAGTCTCAGTTTTGATGCGCCGCTACTACCGTAAAATTCCAGCATCACAAAACCTTGGTCACACCAAAATTTGAAGATGTCTTTTCAATTTGGGCTTCTAGACAGGTAACACTAACAAACTTTTTAGAGCTCGTCCAGAATCGCAGCACCTTGTTTGTCCTTTCGTACTACAGTCCGTATTTTAGTGTTTTCTCAATGAAACTAACTCTCCGTTTACCTGACCTCACTACGCACGAAAGGTGTTCTTGACGGTACCTCTTTCATAAAATATTCATTTCGATCACAGAGTTAGGGAAGGATTGCTGCATCGGTCATTGTACGTATAACTCCGAAAATCCGGAAAAGTTGTGTAACACAAGGGCTGCACCTTGTGTGTACACCTTTGTGGTTACCACACAAAATTTTAGTAAACTGCAGCGTATCCTATCCTATTAAAATAATTTGATGTTAACGAAGACTGCATGCAGTCTCCGAATTTTCGTTCAACAGCAGATTCACTGCTCAACGACTTATCAGTTTAATATATCCCTGATTTACTTAGCTGAACGCTACAGATATTACTAATTAAGTGAAGGAAAAGATCGTGACGGGTCTCCGCAACGCGAGTCTCACTCCCCTCGAATTACACCTCATACGCAAAATTTGGCGTCTTAGCCTCATTCTTTTTGATTGACAGAAACTACGTTACGTTGTTCCTGACGAAACCATCACAACAAAGGATGCTTCACCGGCAGACGTGCGGCTATCTGGGGTGCTGATCAGGCCTCGTGGATTACTCAAGACAGCTCGATCAGCTTCAATTAAGTCTTATGGACAAGCAGTTATGTTCCAGATCTTTGGCTTTTCTAGCGCCCAGGAGTGACAGCTCGTTTCAAGACAACAACGTCGCCCCTCCTGACTGTCACGAAGATGCCACTGATCGATGACAGGGTCGTTGTCCACAAGTCCGAGGGATAGCGTCGACGGCGAGTTCCCAGTTTGCTACGTGGTTGCCTCGTTTTTTGCCGAGTAGGAGGCACATGGGACGTTGGGGAATGGGAAGTGGTGAACGATTACGCGTTTGTGATGGGCCAGTGAATTCTCTCGACGAGGGAAAGGGCAAAATGAATGGCCTAAAAAGCGGATCAGGACGGCTGAGAGAGGGGCGCTCGGACATGCAAAGACTCTAGCATCTAGTGTCCACCGGTAATTGGAGCCATGTTTGTAAAACTGAATCATGCACCTTTTTTCGACATAATACTTTTTCTCATCTCCTAAACATCACTCGGTACCTTTCTTTCTCCGGGAACCTGGCACGGCACCATCCATGGCACCTTGGTAACCACACCGACACCCGACTTTCACAGCAGTTATTACTTTTCTGCTTTTCTGCTGCGTGTCTGCATCACCCTCATTCCGGCCACCAGCGCCTTCAGAGGTCATGTTTCCAGTGTATGCGCTGATGTCTGTGACCTCGACTATAACATGGCTATAGCAGCTTTAGCGACGCCAGCCTTGTGGCATCTCCCATTACATCCGTCATCATGAAGCTGGATATCTCGGCATCACTGGCTACGGTGTAGGTTACGGACACGGATACGTCCAAGCCGCTAGCTATGCCATCGCTTCCCAGCTGTTACCGGAACCGCTTCCACCTATTACGCTGCACCAACGGTGACCGCCGTCTACGCTGCTCCAGCCATGTCAATAATCCAAGCCGCCCCAATTGGTACTTCCGTCCATGCTGCTCCCGTTTTTACTACCTAGCGTGTTGACCACTCCACAGTCTACAGGGTCCCTGTGTTGGCTCCCTCCCCCAATGTGTAGAGCGCTAGCGTTACGGCTGTCGTCTAATCGACTACGGCCTGAACTACGGCTACGGTTTTGGTTCTCCTGTGAGTAACATCACCCTTCTGCTCAGAAAGTGTAGGCTTTGCTTTCCTGGCAGTAAATATATTTATTTTAGTTTTGTTCTCGACTAGATCACAGCAATAACGATGTCATTTCCATGTATTTTCAGAAATTACCGTCTTCTTAGTTCTTGGATCCCACAAAACAGGCGAAGCAATGGAGCAATGAAGCAACGTATTCCGTGGTTTCAGTCCAGTGTATTGATTATTGCCGCCGAATAAACAGCCTTCGTAAAAGTTGACTAAAATTTATTACTGTCTCCTTATCTCTCTGTTTAACAATATACAAGAAAAATATAAAACCAGTATCAGCAGTTGTGTTTGATTTATCAATCCTATTTTCCTTTCATGGTATGTTCGTCATTTCTGATGGGATCGTATTTCAATACAGCATTTCATATCTTTCGTGTACAACTCTTGTCGCTATTATTCCGTAATGAAAACTTTTCTTTAAGTCAACACGGCTGGACGGTAGAGCTATAGTGTGGCACTGAAATATAGCGTGAAGCCAGTTTCTTTGTTTCCCTCACCAGTGCTAGATATAAGCTGCATCAAGAGGAAGTCATGACGTTGTAGATGTCGCTATTCTTTTTTTTTTTTTTTGTGGCCTTACTTAGGCAGGGTCGGCTATGGTGGGGCGGACTAGAAGAAGCAGTGTCACTCTGCTGGGTTCGCTGTCATCGGCTCAAATCGCCGTCAGCATCAAAATTTTATTGCACCCAGTTCACGCAAAAAAAAAAATGGAACAATACAGAGCCGGTCGTAGGGCAGCCGCCTAAGTAAGGCGATATTGCAAGCGCCCACTGAGTCTCGAAAAAAAAAACGCATATATGCTCGCCAAACTAGGTGTTTGACCACCTGCATTCCCACAAAGACTAGTCAAAATTATTCACCGGCCTTAAAATCGGCCGCGGCTGGCGACCGATAGGCCGGATGGACCGACAAAAGACGCCCAGTTTGGAGCTTTTAACTCTTATCGCAGTAAAATGCCAGGTAACACAAGATGGGAAATATGGTGCAAGTAGGAAACACTGTATGCCTTCGACACCGTCTACACGGACAGGCAACGCGCCCGGGTGACGCAGTATCTATGGCGTTGCGTTTCTAAGCACGAAGTTGCGAGCTCGATTTCCGACAGCGACAGCCACATTCAGATGGCGCGCGAAATGGAAAACGCTCGCGTACCGTGCATTTTGCACACACTAAAGAAACCCAGGCGATCAAACTTCCCCACCAGGGTAGGCTTAATAATCATATCGTTGCTTTTTCATCCAAACCCCACCAATTTATTTTAGTACACAGACAGCTATCGTTTTTACCATATACATTAAGCGCGATTAGCAAGGCCTTGTTATCGCCAACACTTGGGCTAGAGTTTGTCTAGCATTTGTGGCCAATTAGCGTTGGTCAATTCAAGGGCGCCTCATTGGTCCTTTCTAGTGCGTATTTGGCACTATCAATTGCCCACTGTTCTGTAGATTGTGACCAAGCCCAGCAACCAGTTCAGTGCTGCCTTAGTGTCCAGCGCTGCTTATTTATCCGTGGTGCGCTAAACTGGCTTTCTGGCTTTTCTCTGCCTCTTATTCCGTCCTTTTTGCTTGTATTCATGTGCTAATGAAATGCATGCTGTCACCGCTACCGTCGAGTTGGCCCGTGTTTTCTTCTGCCAAATTTACTGTGTGATGCCCTCCGTGTCGCTTTCGACGGCTCGCATTATTCTTCGTACTATGTAAATGTGGCTGTACATCTGGATGAACTACAATCAAGGGGCTGCTCCGTTGCGACGCCGACAGCACTAGGTATATGGGGGCTTAGATGGGTTTAAATTGAAGGACGCAGCTTCTTGTCACATCCATGCTGACCTGTAGGATAGTACAGACTTGCGCCGCTTCGGTAAACAGTAGACTGAAAGTGTTGCATGGCAGCTCGTCGGCGGAGAGTCCCTGAGTTATCCGGTGACTGTAACAGTTCTGAATCTCACGTGATAACCCACCATATTCTTTTTGGCGTCAGGTTTAACGAAATGGGCAATTATAAAAATTTATGAGACAAAAATTGCCGTCCACTATACGCTAGTAAAGTTTTACCTTGTAGAAGTTCCCTCAAGCGGCGCAATGCTAGTTTGTCGCTTGAGATTTTGGTGGCGTTAAATTGCCACATTTCGTGGAACTTTATGCAGCGCACACAGCTGGACCTATATTTAAGCCGACGCGACGCCTGCAAGGACACATTCGAGGCACGCAGAACTAGCTGTTCGCGCAATCAGCCGGTGTTTCTTAGCTCTCAAATGAGGAGGGAGCAATGCCGATCACCTACCTTGATATATGCTTCGTGCATTGCACAATTAGATGGCGTTTTTTGCGCAGTAATTAACCACATTCTCACCGTGCTTTTTCTTAAACCCACATGCGTATTGCGGTGACAATGGCAAAATTCAATGTTACCTGACAAAGAATTTTTTTTCAATTTTTGTAACCGGACATTGCAATATGCGAAACTATATATATATATATATATATATATATATATATATATATATATATATATATATATATAAATACGTGATGCAACAAATGTAATATGCAACTAAAGAGGCAAAAAACAATTCATATGACTTCACAAGGGGGAAAAGATACGGTACAGCGCATGACCTACAACATCAGTGAGTCGTGCCTAGGCAGCGTTGCAGTATTAAAAAACTTTGGAATATATCTTACACGGTCCTGTCCTGGCTTAATCACGTTGACCACATCACGGCAAAAGCATGCAAAACGTTGGGTTTCTTTCGACGGAACACCAACTAAGCTCTTTCGGAAACAAGTTCGTGATCTGTTATAGAAAACATATGTAAAGGCTATCCTACAATATGGCTGTACAGCCTGGGATCCATCAACAGACATTGACAAGGACAAAATTGAGAAAGTGCGAAACCTTGGAGCCTCATGTGTTTTAGATAGTTACAGCAGACAGGTTAGCATGACTGCTGCAAAGCAGACATTGGGATGTGAGCTGCTCCAAGAAAGAAAGAAAAAATTACGGCATTAGCTCTTTCATAACATTTATAATTCTAGAACTGGCATAGACCGCCATAGGTACATTTTGCGACCTCAATATGTATCCAGCTGTTTGGACGACGTGTAGAAATTGCGCGAAAATAAGTGCCGAACTGAACTGATAAAAAATTCATTTTCCCCCAAACGATATGCGACTGGAATAGTCTATCATCAGCCGTTGTGCATATTAATGATAATTCCAGCTTCGCAGCAGCGATTTGAGTTTGTATGCTCGATTGGTTTTTATTGGTAACTAATGCTGTCGTCTTACAGGTATGCAATGGTCAAACATTTCTTGTATTCCGCTTCAACTTTCTTTGTATATGTATGGACACTCCCCCCCCCCACCTCCTACTGTAACGTCACTTGGGCGCTGTGGGTAATATAAGTAAATAAATAAATAAACAAATATAAACAATTGCGAATAACCCGGAGTTCGCTTCAGAACACAACAAGGTTTACGTTTAGCATATTAAGCGAATTTAGCATATACCTACATTGCTTGCACGTATTAAAGCGCAAGATGCACAAGAATACCGCATGAAAAATGCATTCCGCCGCCTTTCATGCTCGCTTGCTCGTAGTATTGAGAGGGTGGCAACCCAAGCAGAAAGTGCGAGTTGCCTATGTAAGTAACGACAAGAGCAAATTATCGACGAAGTATAACGCGGCATGCATAGGACGGGCGTTGACACGAACAAAGTGGTTGCACTTTGCTTGCGACTCCTGTGCTCCAATGCCTTGCCATGGCGTCTTTAGTTGAGAGCCGGCATGCACGTGCGCCGGCTGTTCAAACGTCAAGCACGGAAGCGTGGCACACACGGGGACGAGGCGCACGTAAACATGAAACGTGAGACCAAATCGGACACTGCCAGGCTTACGCTTAACCGAACGCTTAACCGAACGGCCGAACGTGAGCGGGCACGGTGAGGAAAGCAAGCGTGCACTGACGAACCCTCTTTCCAACTTCAGCTCAAAACTTCAAAATCAGCTGCGAAATCAGGGAAACAGCCGAACGCCGCACTTGACATTTATCAAGCGCGTGACATGGCCGCGCGAGACTGAGGGCGAAGACTGGCGTCACTCGGCTCACCCTCAAAGCAGGCGCCCGATGGAGATAGCAGCACCGCGGTGAGGTCCCGCAGCCGCTCCTGCGCCTGGAGCCGTGGGCCGCGTATTTTTGATTACGACTGTACCTTTCAACATGTATGTTTCCGATGGAAATGCGCAGTTTGTGCAAAGCGCGAATGATGGAATACCACGCCATACCGATTGTAAGTACAAGGGTAAATTCCATTTAGATGACTGCGCACCTGAAAGATGTTTTGAAAAACTTGTTGCTCAACCGGAGAGCCACACCGTTTTAGGGAAGGGCGTTTCCTAACCACCCTTCTGAAGCGAAACCAGCATTTACAGCTAAAGTGTAAACAGTGCCTCTTCTCTGTGCGACTGTCTTTGTTCTTGCCAAGATATGACTATGCACAATTGGTTAATATTTTATTCGGTTACCTGTTACTGTAAAAAAATACCATGAAAGCAGACAAAAGTGCGTGCTTAGCTGATGCGGTAAGCGACGTGACTTCTCGGCGTGGAGTCCTACGTTCGAAACTCACCATCAGCAACCTTTTGTCTTTAAAACTTATTCTTTCTTTCTTTTCTATATACATCATGAAGCACATCAGTTTATGCATTACGGAAGGACAGACGCGCCGACGGATAAAATTCCTGCGTGGGTCGCCTAAGAATTCTAACACATTAGAAAGGGCGGAAGCATCTAATGCAAATTTTGAGCATCTACTACTCGACATGTTATGTGTTTTATCATTTTCAAATTCTGATGTCGTTATGCTAGCATGCATCAGGAGTCTTTTAACGTACAACTATTCAAATGTATTTTTATTCAAATCTCCGTACGTCAAGTATACGTAACCGCGGAAGGAAGCATCTGGCAGTGAATGTAGCGTTGTTTGAACCGCCAGGTCAAACGCTCTCCTAGATTATGGGAGGTTACTGCTTCTTTTTTTCGAAGCGAATATTATTACTACCTACATAGAGAAATTTTCCAAATGCGTGAGCGTTTCTGTGCTTGCCCGACGGAGAAAACCGCTCGTCCGTCCATCCCATAAGACGATCGCTTTCACGATGGAGCCAGCAGCGGCGAGCGAATTTGCCTTTGTGCTGCCTCTCGCTTCAACGCGAACTAAGCCGCGACAACACATCGCCCACAAAGCTACCAGCAGCCACCCCAATATCGCAAACCACTTTCAATATAGGGGTCAGTGCGTCACGTTTCAACGCGAACTACGCAGCGAGAACACAGCGTGGAGGAAGCTATCAGTGCTCCTCACGCTGGGTCCCCATCGCAGATCACTTTCAAGATAGGGGCACTTGTGGCCGCGCCTTACGCAGCCGGCATCGGAGTAAAACGGGTCACACTTGATAATGGTTTGACGTGGATGGTTAAGACGCCAGAGAGCGTTACCGGCTTATAATTATCGGAACGTCATCAGCGCACCAGTCACCACCACCTGCAGTAGTTCGCGTGCCTCATCAATTCACTGTGTGCCGCCGTCCGCAGCATTTCGTAGCGCCGCAGCGTTGTCCTTCATACTGGTCAGATGATACTTTATAACACTGATAACGACATCAAGCTTTGTGAGGATGTCCAAGTGGCACAATGCTTACACATACTTAGACAACTCCCACACAAGTTCCTGCAAGCTTGTATTTTCTTTAATGTATTAGGCTGACAAGAAGCGAACAGCAGGTATAAATGCAGAGCGTTTTGTTGCGGTTAACTTAGCGCATCGAAAGTAGGTAGCCGGATGAGGGGGGCCTGGCGGCGTCTAGGATTGACCGCCTTCCTCTTGCTTCGCCCCTTCGGGCAGCTGGACGAAAATCGCAGCCGTGTGCCGCGGACTGTTAGAAGTGCCCTTAAAATGACTCGCCAACACAGAGGAGTTGGCAAAGCAATGTTCTATAAATGCTGAAAGGACTCGAGATTCTTATATTGTCCCATAAAAATTTTCTTATGCGCAAGTAAATCCGTTTTCCGACGTACGCTTTCATGCGAAGGTCAGCTCTTTCCTCAGGAATCGCAATGCCACGATCAACTTGGGCCAGATCAAGTCGGACGGATAGGCGCTGGGAGCCCGCGGCACGCCGCAGGGTGCGGTGTTCTCCCTACTGCTCTTCAACATCGCCACGAGAGACATATCGCTCCGACTCGATCGAATCAGGGGCGTCAATATCAATCACGCTCTCTATACACGGACGACATCCCCGTCTGGTGCGGCGGTTGGTCGAACGCGGTGGTGGAGCGGGCCCTGAAAGAAGTCACGGAAAAATTCCTCGAGGGCACAGGATTGGTCCTCTCGCCGACCAAGTCGGAACTCTTGCTGTACCGGCCCGACAGAACTACATGGCTTCCGCGCTAAACTATTCGCGGTCGGAGAAAAACAACATTGACGCACTCATCAGGAAGAGCATAAAACGAGTACTCGACATCCCCATGACGAGCATCACGGAGAAGCTGATGCAACTCGGGGTCCACAACACCCTGGGCGAAGTCGTAGAAGCACAGAAAATGACAGAGATATTTTGCCTGTCAACCACCAAGGCCGGTCACCGAATAGCCGAGATGGGGGGTCTGGCAGTCATGACCTATTGGTCGTGCGCCTTCCCGCTCTGCCCGGGTCAAAGGAACGCCATTGGAGTATCCCGCTTGCCGAGGAACGTTTTCCCACAACACAACGAGGCCCGGCACGCAGCCATGGTCCGAGCCCTCATCAAGACTACGCTCCAGAACCTAGAGCTCAAGTACATTATCGACGCAGCGCAGTATCCCGGATTATTCTCGTACGTGGCCACGATGGTTGACCCCCAGGTAAAGATGCTCAATGCTGCGTATATCCAACACTGGACGGCGTCCATCGCAGAGCAACTCGCAGTGGCGCTGGCTCTGTGCGAACCCGGGCGCACCGAGATCTTCGGGGACTCCAAGTCGGTGGCGATGGTCGTTCTCGCCGGTTCGGTTTCGGCCGGTGCTACGGCAGAACTGAGAACCCGCAAGCAAGGCACGGCCCATCGCGTCATCACTTGGTTCCCGGCTTACATGGGCCGGTACGTCTCCCCCGGCTCGATCAACCCCCATTAGGTGGCCCACGACCAGGCGCGAGGTCTCGTCAACCGCGCTGGCCCGAGGGGCCCGGCTTCGCATGGGATCGACCGAATCACGGACGCGCTGTTTACTTTCCACGACACCACTGCTCACTACCAGCTCGTACGCAGGCAGTTTCCGTATCCTTACCCGAAGCTAGGCAGATCACAGGCCTCGGTGATGAGAATGCTGCGGACGGGCTACTTTCCGCCTCGATCCAGGCTGAGCCACTACACCCAGGGTGTCGATCCCCGCTGCTCCGACTATGGCGAGGAACGGTCCACCTTGAACCAAATGCTGTGACAAAGGTCTGCGTTGCACCACTCGCCTTTCAACAGGCAAGAATACAGGGAAGAATCTGTGAAGAGCGATGGTCTTCAAGTCCAGCTTCGGGCTGTCCAAAGGGCCTCCGACAGGGCTGAAGCTCACGGCCTTCCACCCCCGGTTGGGGACAGCCAGTGACTAGGACAACGCAGTCCCTTAGCACCAATTAAAGTTTCCTGTCTGTCTGTCTGTCTGTCTGTCTGTCTGTCTGTCTGTCTGTCTGTCTGTCTGTCTGTCTGTCTGTCTGTCTGTCTGTCTGTCTGTCTGTCTGTCTGTCCGTCCGTCCGTCCGTCCGTCCGTCCGGCAGCTCCGAGTAGCCAGTGCCCGCGTAATGGATGGGCAGACGTCTTCTATTCGTTTCAGAATGGGTTAGTTTCTGGCTATTAGGAAACAAATTATCCAGCACTTTAATACATAGTTAATGCGTGCACGTCCCTTGGACATGAAGAATTCTCGCGGTGTTTTGTGACTTCGCCTGGTAGAAAGGTGAATGGGCGCAGCGCGAAAACATTTGATAAATAGTAAATGGTTAATGGTTATAAATGCGAGAAATCATAAATAATTATTTTTCTTCTCTTTGGTCGAACCGTGCAAAGTCAGTGCGCACGCGTCATACGAGATGAGCTGACGCGGTTTTGGTTACGTGACGTGACAGGCAGGCCAAGCAATGCAAGCCCGAGTAATGTCTGACCATCCATGCATGGCTCGTTGCTTAAATGGATTAGAAACAATTTGGAATAGCTTTAAGTTATAGCGGCTCAGATGCGAAACTCAGCAAGTCTGTCTTGCCCATACCCTAACTGGGTGAATTATTTCACATGAAAATGAAATTGATTTATAAATATATTGCAGCTACGCGGATGACAAACCTAACACGGCAGGGTTATAAGACACTCAGAAGGACACAAATATTCGCGTACAAAGCCTTTTTCTGCTCATTAAAGCAGTTAAAGCTCAAATGAAACGATACTGCGTCTGGTAGGCATGGCACCACGCCTGTCGCGATTAACATAGCTTACCTGCTCATCGGAGACGGCATGTGTACGGGAATACGGACTCGTCTTAGGATCTGGAAAAGAACAACCAATGCTTCTTTCTTAAAGAAAGATGGTCCAACGCCCCGCTGCCTAAGCGAACTAAAGGACCCAATGCATTCCTGGCCGTTAACATAGGTAGGCCGCGGGTGCAGCGCACGGCAGAAGATATTGAAGTACGCTAACGCAAGCGCGACCGCGATCGTGCGTGCAAGGCATATCCCGTGTACCAGCAACGGCATGCAGAAGTAATGTGGGAGAAGCTAGTACAGTTGGGATGCCTAGTGATTTTGTGATCGTACGCGTACATCCGACCGAACGCGTCTCGTGTTACGCGGAAACGTTCCTGGCACAATCTATGAAGATATTAAAGTCACATATTACGCCAATCCTCGTGTGCGGTGGCCTTAACATCGATGTGGCGAAAAGATCGCGGAATGGAACGAAAGTTTCGTGCTAGATCGCTACTCATTGAAATTGAAGACGCTACACAGACCTACGACGCAACACGGTTCCAGCATTGATCAAACGTTTGCATGCATGCTGTGTCACGTTACGATGGCAGAGCCTCTGACCAACCACCACAGCGATCACAAGGGAATACTGTGCAAGTGTAGAGTCGTCCGTGAAAGTGTGAGGTGCTTGCGTGTAATCAACGACTATATGACCTACGATAACAGTTATGCAACTCAATAAATTTTGTTTCCATTCATCTTCATCATTCAAAAAATACAATGCTAAACAAGCAGTCAAAGCCCATATGCATAGTAGCGGGTACCTCAGCATTTCTTGTGTTCGTTGTGTGGTCGTTGGCTTTGAACTTTGATTCAGTTTCCACTAAGAAAAAGCTTCACGTTCAACAATATTTCATTAAGAAAGGGGCTTCGATGTTTTTGGGCTGCAATTTCCAAAATATGGCGAAATAATTTAGTCAAGAACATAGCACCTCGTATGAGCAAACATTGTCATTGAATGTGTAGCAATATAACCCGCATACACGGAGCGCATCTGCATGTAGCATAGATGTAATTGACTACATGTGTAGCCCCAGATCAAAGGCAAAATTGCGCTTCGAGTGTCCATATAGTTGATATACCAAGAAAATTTGGCTCGAAATGTTTTTTCATTATCTTTCTTTGTCTCGCAAACAGCACCAGCACCATGCATGCCTCTCTTAATCTTTCTGTTCCAGTCAATTCATTTGAAAGTGGGACGCATGGGCCATGCCGTATTTTGTAGAAAATACAAAGAAAGTCTCTCACAATGTGAGTGACGGTTTTTCTTCTCTAAGCTGCAAAAGCTCTAACGTTCTTCCACATATTTCTTGCCCTTGCAAGAAGCCCTCTAGTTGCCTCAAAGTGACGCTTGCATACTAATTTCTTGCCATGCCTGTAAAAACAAGTCGAATAATAAAAAATAATTAGCATCGTGTGTCTTCATTCTGCGGAATATCAGGCATCCAGTTATGCTGCGTTCATGCAAGCACCCTACTTTTCCTCTTCACTGCCACTTACGGTATTCAAAGCAGAATTGGTACTGAATATTTTATCGAATACTGACCGACCCGAAAGCATTCGTTAAATGAAGCCTTGCATAGGAATGTAAAACCAGCTTGGAAGAAAAGCAAAACAGTTACGCTTGCCCATTTGCAGTAGTAGGAAAAAAGAATAAGGAGCACGATCACCGCGTTTGCTTAATGCGAAAGCACGGTGTTTCCGTGGCATGTACGAATGAAAAATCAAAACGAGATCCCCTCGCCTCTCGGAATGCACGGTCCTGAATTCTTCTCGAAGCAAATAATGGGGTATAAAAGGCGGCGCATCGCAGACTGAAATCAGAAGTTTCTTCTCCTCCATTGGACTAGGACCACCACCATGGTAAGTCGAAAATTAACTGTTCAATGAACTGCAAGCACTTCAGCTATCTCTCCAGCAAAAATGATCTCAAGCTTTTTGTTGCTCTCTGCAAGAATAGGCGAAAATGGCTAAGGCTACAACATTTGGTTACACTGTAGAGACTCACTACTCAGGACTTTCTGACTGCATTGTTTGTCAGAACTTATTTTCAATGAAGGCTTCAAATGGAGCTACTAGTCAAATTTCGACGCATTAATTAAAATGCAATACAGCGCAGGCAACGACAAGAAAAAATATGCGGTCTCCAGTTGTGTAGTGAATTGATTTTTTTTTATATGTCGGAACTTTTTTGATCTCCCAGCTTCGTGCCTGCATCGTCCTCGCCTTGGCCACCAGCGCCTTTGCTGGTCACGTTGCCGGAGGTTACACCCTGGCCAGCAACCTTGGTTACGGACTCGGCTATGGCAACCTCGGCTATGCCGGCCTTGGCTACGGTGGCCTTGGGCTCTCCCATTACGGCCTTTCCCATGGAGTTGGGTACTCCGGCCTGACTGGCTATGGCGTTGGTTTCGGACACGGATACGCCCCAGCCGCTAGCTACGCCGTCGCGGCCCCAGCTGTTACCCGCACCGTTTCCACCTACCACGCTGCTCCAGCTGTGACTGCCGTCCACGCTACTCCAGCGGTGACCGCTGTCCACGCCGCCCCAGCTGTCGCCACCTACGCTGCAGCCCCAGCTGTGACCAGCGTTGTCCGCTCTGCTCAAGTTGTTGCTGCTGCCCCAGCTGTCACCACCTACGCTGCTGCCCCGGCTGTCACCAGGGTGGTGCAGTCCGCTCCAGCTGTCACCTACGCTGCCGCCCCAGCTGTCACCAGGGTGGTGCAGTCCGTTCCAGCTGTCACCTACGCTGCCGCCCCAGCTGTCACCAGGGTGGTCCAGTCCGCTCCACTTGTCCAGACCTATGCTGCCGCCCCAGCCGTAACTCGTGTCGCCACCTATGCTGCCCCCGCAGTGACCAAGGTTGTCCAGTCCGCTCCTCTGGTCCAGAGCTACGCTGCTGCCCCAGCCGTGACCGCTGTCCACGCTGCTCCAGCTTTTGCTGCTGTCCACGCTGCCCCAGCTGTTACCACGGTTGCCCACGCTGCCCCAGCGGTTGCTACTTACGGCGTCGCCCACGCTGCTCCAGCCGTCGCTACCTACAGCGTTGCCCACGCTGCCCCAGGCGTCGCTACCTACGGAGTTGCCCACGCCGCACCAGTACACTACGGCTACGGCGTTGGCTCCCTGGGCTACGGTACCGGTCACTACGGTTATGGCCATGGCCTCCTCGGCTACGGCCTGAACTACGGCTATGGTCTTGGCTCCCCTCTGAGCTACGCCACCCTCCTCCGCAAGAAGAAGTGTAAGTTCTAGTATCTTTTCAATTCTTCTCACTTATAACACCACTCTTGAACTCTCCTTTCTAACTAATGTCCCCGTTTTCTTCTTGCAGAAATGCTCTTCTCCTAGGCCATCTAATGGAATACCATGTACAGAACAAAGGAGGAGCGATTTTCAAGGCATCAACCGAGTGTACTCATTGGTACTGCAGAATAAACTGGTTCCGCCGACTAAGTCTCACGTTCTGTACATCTACTAATACGACTCCTTGAAGCACATACACAAGAAAAGTATATAATTGCATACCATATCCTTAAAGGCACTCCCAGCAAAGCGAATGTTCAAGATGTCATAACAATGACAACGTGCCGACAAGCTTCAAGGATATGTTCTCTTGTTCTGCGTTTTGAAGGGTACGTAGTGCAATAGCAGTGTTAGTAAGATATTCATGTCTCTTCGCTTTTGTGTAATGAGACCGCCATCGTAGTAGCCAACGCGCTGAGCATCTCTTCATTTCGCCTTTTATTCGTTTTTTTAACCCGCACATTGCTTGGACGATAATACCGAAACTAATTTAATATGTTCACGTATATCCGCATTCCTGATCGCTTTATATTCACATGAACCGAACTTTCCACAGGGAAATGATTAGGCTACCCTGAAAATTCATTTTTATGCATATAGTGTAATTGTGAAAATTTAGTGCGTGCAACGTCGTCTTTCACAATAGAATCGGAAGGTGTTTATGCCATGAAGACAATACCAGATGGCAAGTGCTGCCCTACTTGTGCCGAAAGTCACACAAGTTTTTCTCAAATTATTATGTTATCGCCCGATAGCGATGATATCATTTTTTATTAAAGCAAGCAGAGAAAGCAATAGCAGTAAAGTTAGTGAGTGAGCTATCAAAGCTAAATATTTTATCACACAAACCATTCGCTTCAAGGGAGGGCGTTTCCACTCAATTAGCTCAAAGTTAGCTAAATGAAAGAAAAAATCACAGTAACTTTACCACACGCGAAAGAAGGTAAATGGTGAAAGCCTTCGCACTATAGTGACATTACCAGAATGGCTTGACATTCTCATTCGAATGCGTTGTTACGTCTTAGTACTTCTTTTCTCTCAGCTAATGTTGTTGGTTCAACTGCCCTAACCGATGCTATCTTAACTAAGCGTGCTTTAATTAACGTCGCTCGAATTAATAGAAAAGGTTGCCGGTTCTTCTCCGGCCAAAGGTAGAGGATTCGAGGAGTCGCCAACGCTTAGGCTAGAGTTTGCCAAGCATTTGTGGCCAATTAGCGTTCGTCAACTCAAGGGCCCTTCACTGGTCCTTTCTGGTGCTAATTTGGCTGTTTGAATTGCTTCCTGTTCCGTAGGTAGTAACCTCTTGTAGTTCTTTTAAAGCCCAGCCACCCGATCGGTGCTGCCTTAGCATGCAGCACTGCTTTTTTTTTGTCCGTAGTGCACTGCACCGGCTGCGTAGCTTTTTTCTGCCTCTCGTTCTGTCCTTTTCACTTGTATTCCTGGCCTAATAAAGCGCCTACTGTCAGCGTTACCGTCGTGTCGCCCCGTGTTTTCTTCTGCCAAACCTACCGTGCAATGCCCTTCGTTTCTCTTTGCAGGACTCGCATTATTCTTCGCACAATGTAAATGTGGCTCTACATCTGGGTGAACTACAATCAAGCGGCTGCTCTATTGCAACGCCAACAGCACCAGGTGTATGTGGCCTTACGTGGGTTTAAATTGAAAGACACAGTTTTTTTGTCACATCCATGCGGACCTGTGGGATAGTGACTACAGGTGGATAGTTCAGACTTGCACCGCTTCGGTAAACTGTCAATTGATAGTGTTGCATCGAAGCTAGTCGATAGAATGTCACGGAGTTATCCAGGGACTGTAACAGTTCTGCGTCGCACGCGACAGCCAGGCATATTCTTTTTGGCAATAGGTTTAACGAAAGGGGCACTTATAAAAACTTATCTGACAAATCCTGCCGTCCCCTATACGCTAGTAAGCTTTTACCTTGCAGAAATTTCCTGAATGAGCACAATGCAAGTTTGTCGCTTAAGACTTTGGTGGCGTTAAATTGTCACACTTCGCGGGACATTATGCTGGGCACGCAGCTAGAGTTATATTTAAGCCGGCGCGATGCCTGCAAGGACGCATGCGAGGCACGCAGCTGTTTGCGCAGTCAGTCAGTGTTTCGTAACTCTCAAATGAACGGGGAGCTATGCCGATCACCTGGGCTAATATCTGCGTCGTTCTTTGCACAATTAGATGGATTTCTTGTGCAGTTCTCGACCACGTTCTCGCCTTCCTTTTTTTTAAAACCCATATGCCTATTTCAGTGACAGTGGCGAAATTCAAGCGGACCTGGCAAGGACATTTCTTTTTTTCTTTCAATTTTTCTTACCAGAATTTTCAATAAGCGAAACTACATACATACATGGTGCAACAAACAGAATATGCAACTAAACACGGAAAAAGCAGTTCATATGAACTTCACAGGAGCCAAAAACTGTACAGAGCACGACCTACAACATCAGTGAATCTTGCTTGGGCAGCGCTGCAGAATTCAAGTATTTTAAAATATATCTTACACACCGCCTGTCTTGGCACAATTGCGTAGAGCATATCACGGCAAAAGCGTGCAGAACGTTAGGTTTATTTTGGCGGAACATGGCGCAAGCTCTTTCCGAAACAAGCTCGTGATCTGTTATAGAAAACAAATGTAAGGCCTATCCTACAATATGACTGTACACACTGGGATCCTTCAACAAACATTGAGAAAGACGTAATTAAGAAAGTGCAATATCTTGGAGTCACATATGTTTTAGATATTTACAGGAGACAGTTTAGCATGACTACTGCAAAGCAGACATTGGGATGGGAGCTACTCCAAGAAAGTAAGAAAAAATTACGGCATAAGTTCTTTCACAACATCTATAATTTTAGAACTGGCATAGACCGCGATAGGTACATTCTGCGACTTCAATATGTATCCAGCTGTTTGGACCATGGGCAGAAATTGCGTGAATATAAGTGCCGAACAGAACTGCTCAGAAATTCGTTTTTCCCCCAAAGGATATGTGACTGGAATAGTCTACCATTAGCCGCTGCGCATATTACTGATAAGGCGAGCTTCGCTGCGGCGATTTGAGCTTTTACGCTCGATTGTTTTGCATTGGAAACTGATACTGCTATCTTGAAGGTATGCCCGGGTCAAACATTTCTTGTTCCCTGCTTCCATTTTCTTTATATATGTATGGACAGTCCCCCCCTCCCCCTGCCTCCCACTGTAAAGTCACTTAGGCGCAGTGGCTAATATAAATAAATAAATGAATAAACAAATCTTTAAAAATGCAACGAACGCGGAGTGCGCTTCAGATCAAACAAGGTTTGCGAACTTTGCACGTATCTATATTGCTTGCACGCATTACAGCGCAACATGCACAAGTCTGCCGCATGAAAAATACATTCTGCCGCCTTTAATGCACGCTTGCTGGTGGTATTGGAAGGGTAACAATGCAAGCAGAAAGTGCGAGTTGCCTATGCAAGTACCAAAAGCTTAAATTATCGACGAAGTATTACGCAGCAGCTTGCTACGTTGTACTTCATACGTTATAGCAGCCTTGATATACTGAAAATGCTGTGCGATTTGCCTTTAATGTGTCGAACGGAAGACAACAGTCCCGTAAAGCGACAAATTACGTTCGCGAAAAATTATGCCGGAACTCCTCTGGAGTTGTTTGAGTATTCGGAAGCATGCCTATTGCTCCTCTCACCGCAGGCCGGTGTCACTATTAATTTCGTCAGTCTAGTCGCTTACAGAATAAACACTTATCAACCCTTATCTGTCGTTATTACCATCCTTATCGGATCTGTTCCGAGCCTTCTAAAACCTTATGGCTCGTTATCAGAATTGTCCCACCCACTATAAGTCATTATCGCTCTTTAGCACCTTATCTATACGGGTTGAACCGTTATTAACCGTCATGAGACTCGTATAACCCCTGATTACGTCTTATCACCCTTATCAACTCTTGCATCCTTATCCGTCTGTGCTGCGCGAGGCGAAGAGCACGAGTTCTCAGAGATCAGTGACATCTCGGTCGCTTAATAAACGCTCCAACGGAAGGCGCATCCCGTGACCACAGAAACCCATTGGAGATATGGGCATATGACATAAATTTTGGGGGAAATCGGAAGTTTTCTTATGTCTCCAAGGCTCTAAGTTGACTGTGCATGTGGTGCTAGATATTTTCTTTTCCTGCCACCGCCAAATATTTCCACAAAGCCTCCACAAAAATTGTTCTTTTGTGACATTTGTCTTGTGACACAGGCACAACAAATTTATTATTGATATTCATGATCATGTTTACGCCCTGCAAGCCTGTTTGCTTAGTATACGTATATTACCTAGCATGGTGTCAGCACGCACAGGCAAACATGGATACTTCACCGGCGATGACTACGGACACTGGCTGTCAAAAGGCTTGCGTGAGCAATTGTTTATGTAACCGTAATGTTTACCGCAACACGCTGGCGGAAAACGCTATGGATAAAGGCAAGCATTCTTTCAGAAACGCGGCCTCTTGCGTGGGCCGATGTTTTCTTATTGCTTCGCAATTTTAATATTTCAGCCTCAGAAAATTTACCATAAAAAGCAAGCGCTATCGGTGTTATAATTCATGACGTTTGTATGTAGATTGCCTCTCTCAACATTAGCAATATTAACTTTGCTAAGAACGTAAGAAAAAGTGCAAGCGACTTCAGCGACTGAATAACTGCTTCTGTGCCGTATAGAACGCTTCGAAGTCCTAGAGAAACACCTCGGATGTGAAGAGCTGGCCAGTAAGACTTGCGCGTTAAAAAAGAAATAAGTACGGCCTGTCGCTTCGGCGTACTGCAATGGGCGCGCACTGACAGCCGTAGTTGTGTTTACGGCCGCTTGGCTGGGCCGAACGGAGTCCCATCCCCGAAGTCGAGGATGGGATCCGTCAGCTTCCACGTACGACAGCGCTCCGGGCCCGTTCTGATGCATTTTCTATCCCGCTTCCAGTCAACAGTCCCCGACTAAGTAGCACCGCGGTGAATCAGACCGACTTCTACGCCTGTGCAGGCCGCGCCTTGTTTATACATGAAATGCTTTTAGCTCCGGTTGTAAACGGCCTTCAAGAGACCTTGAGGCAAAAGCCAGAGCCGATATCACGGCACTCAAGCGGCACATCCAGGTAAGTTGTGAGATCGTCTGGGCAACCAGTCAAAACTTGAGAAAATACAGCCTCTGGCCCCCAACACTTTGTACGGGAGGGCATTACGTAGGCAAGTTACGGCCCGAACAAGTGAAAAAAAATATTGCATCCGAGTTCTTTCTATTATTGCGATAGCAAATATATGGACACTCTAGGCGCATTTCTGCTGTCGCTGTCACCGCCAGGTTCCTTACGAGTGAAAGCTTTTGAGGATAAGCCGCCGAACGCGGTTCATATCTCGAGTGCGCGAGCGACGAATGCTGCTTGGATGCGTGCCCTCTTCTCTGGGGCCGGAGGCAGGGCGGTGAGGCGATGGAGGAGGGCCGTTCTTCTCCGGCGACTACTACGGTGCCTCGATGTCCTCCCCGTTCCCGCACAGTTTACAGCGGACACTAACGCGGCGTTTACTACTGAGTTTGCCACGCGAATCGCGGACGCCGTAGTAGACGCCTTTGGCGAACGCAGTAGGGACGCGTTGGCGCGCCCGTGTATCTTGAAAGTGGTCTGCGACATGGCTAAAGTGCGCGATCGTGCGGTGCAGGCCTCATCTTCAAAGCGACCTGCGATGTTTGCAGAGGGCGCGTAGTTCCGGCAGCTTCGTATGCGCTGTGCTTTCGACGTTTCGAACGCGTTAAAGGGATAGATGCACGGAGGTCAATTGGCTCGCCGCTGCCGCCGCGATTCGTTACTCTTGCGCTTTCATACAGTTTCCGCTGTCATCGAGCGATGCATGTTCGTGTTTAGCTATGCGCGCGTGGCACCGTGTTGGCTAATTTAATTAAAGCACGATGACGGACTAGTTGATTTGAATCCATCACAGAATGTGTAAGCGCGACTGAACAAGTACAAAGAAGCAGACACACAAACACAGCTCTTCCACCGTGTGTCTGTTTCTATCTACGTCCTCCCTGAGTCACACTTACATATCCTATCGTATTTAATTTACTTAGTAAGCGAATGTTCCCGCTTTACAAGGCCGATGAAACTGCTATCCTCTCCGTACACAAATCTACTAATGTGCTATCGCTATCAGCGCTTCGCCTCTCGGGCGGAACTGCGATTTTCGGTCACAATGTCGCTCACTCTAGTACGCTGAAGTTTTATTGTCATTTCCAATAGCGACGTTGAAAAGGGAGATGCAAGGCACTATACATTCATTGGCATCTTTAGGTGCTGAGAAAAGGTTGCTTGTGCATATGATGGCCAGTGGTCCGTGAGCTCCGCAGCGCGGGTTTTGCGTCGCCTCGAGAGATGGCGCCAGGCTGTATGGCGCCTCCTCGGGCAAGTTTCTACTTCTAGCTGAGAAGTTCCCTCTGTCTCCATCGCGTCTTTCGCCGTCAGTCGTGCTGCCTTTAGCCGGTTTTCTTCAATCTGGGCAGCATCGATATGTCCTGTTTCCGGTTTAAGTGTCTTTGACCCAGTAGAACTGCCGTCATATAATGAAGGCTTCCTTGCGTTATACAATTTCGCGAGAGCCGAGGACACTTCATTCAACTCAAATCAATGTTGAGGGAATTTTAAAGCAAATATTCGTACAGTCAATTTAACCTTTTCGCCTCCTCAGCGACGCAAGTTCATTTATTTTGGTTAATTAACTGGAACCCACATCTGCACGTAAGTGAATGAGCCAACCTGATATATCGCTGAAGTGATATATCGTTATTGCATCTCCAGAGGAAGAGAACAGGGCAGTGGCGGCATAACAGTCTCCGAAAATGTTTATTGCGCGCTTTCAGTCACGGTATCCATGTAGTGGAGTTGATAAACTGGAAAGTAAACAATCAGTGGACTTAACCTACTGCTGTACAACGTTGGCTTGATTCCTCGAATGTATGCTATGTTCTTATTGCCTTGAATAAATGACAATGCGAATATAGCGATACACAATCACCCAAACAACGCTTCCGCAGAGCGATTCACTGATTGCGATAGCAAAGTTTAGCCTTGCGCTCGAACATCTACGGCAGTGTTTTAACAATACGCTGTTCCGCGGACGCGAGATGTACAGATACGCTAAGCTCTCTGGCCCTCCCAAAAGCTTTAAGCCGCCGTATAGGGCATGTAATGACAGCGCTCCAGCGCCACCAGGCTTCCTGTAAAGAGCCGCGCAAGTATAATTGAACCAGTTTCAGGTTTGAGCACTTTTATTGTTTTGCTCTCTTAATATTTATTACTATCAGAAGTTTTCGGATAAAAAAGTTGTGAGTAGTGAATGCTGTCTTTCATGAGATCTGTTTTAAAGCTAAGCTTTCTATGTCTCACTGATTCGCCCGTGAGCGCTGAAAACACACAGAACAAAAGGCAACTTACCCATCTGTGTAGAATACTACAGTTTACATTCGCAGTACCACGCGAGCGTCGACTGGGCGGCCGGTCAGCGCACCATAACGGCGCGAAGCGACGAGCTCAGCAAGAGTAGCGCAGACGCATAAATTTCACTGCAAGTGTAAGTTACGTCTGCTAGGCATGGCACCACGCCTGTCGCGATTAGCATAGCTTCCCTACTTATCGGAGACAGCAAGTTCGCGTGAACACGGACTGGTCTTACGATCAGGGAAGAAAAACCGAAGCCCCTTTCATAAAGAAAGATGGTTGAACGCCACGCTACCCAGACGAACCAAAGCACCCAGTGCATTCCTGGCCGTTAACATGGGTAGGCCGCGAGTGCAGCGCACGGCAGAAGAGGCTGCAGTACGCTAAGGTAAGCGCGAGCGTCATCTTGCGCGTAACGCCAATCCCGTGTATTTGCAACGGCATGCAGACGCCATGTGGGAGACGCTTGTACAGTTGAGATGCGTAGTGATTTTGTGATCGTCAACGCATACATCCGAACGAACGCGTCTCGTGTTACGCGGAAACGTTCCTGGCAGAAACTAGGAAGACCTCAAAGCCACATATTACGCCGATCCTCGTGTGCGGTGACTTCTACATGAACATGACTTCGATACTTTCAGCATAACGTCGACACTTGTTGAAATTGAAGAGGCTGCAGAGACCCACGACGCAAAACCCTGGCAGAGCCCCTGGCCATCCACTACAGAGATCATAAGGGAATACTGCGCGAGTGTAGAGTCGCCCGTAAAAGTGTGAGTGTGTTCGCGTAATGAAAGGCTGCATGAGCGACAATAAAGGTTATGCAACTTAACGAAATTTATCTCCATTCATATTCACCATTCGAAAAATGCAATCCTAAAGAAGCAGTCATATGACATATGCACAGTATCGGGCCGCTCAGCATTTCTTGGGTTTGTTGCGTGGTCGTTGGCTAAGGTCTTCGATTCAGTCACTGGGGAAAAGCTTCGCGTTCCACAATAGTTCATTAAGAACGGGGCTTCGATTTTTTTCGACAGCCATTCTCAAGATATCGAGCAATAAGACCATAAAACCTCGTATGAGCGAACATAGTCATTTAATGTGTAGCAATACAGCCCGCATACACGGAATGCATCTGATGTAGCATAGATGCAAATGACTACATGCGGAGCCCCAGATGAAAGGCAAGATTGCGCTTCGAGTGTCAATATAGTTAATATTCCAAGAAAATATGGCTCGAAATGTTATTTCGTTTTATTTCATGGTCTCGCATACAGCACCAGCACCACGTATGACATTTTTATTCTGTGTATTTATTACAATTCTTTAGAAAGTGAGACGCCTGAAGCTTGTCGTAATTTGTAGAAAATACAGAGACAGTGTGCCACAATCTGGGTCACAGTTTTTGTTCGGTAAGCAGCAAAATCTCTAACATCCCCCACCCATTTCTTGCTCTAGCCACAAGCCCTCTCGTTGACACAAAGTGATGGTGGCAATGCTAATTTCTTGGCATGCCTGTAGAAATAAGTCGTATAATAAAAAGATTATAAGCATCGTGTGTGTGCGTTATGCGCAGTATCAGGCATCCGGTTATGCTGTGTTCATGCAAGCACCCTACTTTTCCTCTTCACCGCCATTTACGGTATTCAAAGCAGAATTTGTACTGAATGTTTAATCGAATACTGACCGACCCAAAAGAATTTTTAAATGAAGCCTTGAATACGAAAGTAAAACCAGCTTGGAAGAAAAAGAAAAGAATAGCTCTTGCCCATTTGCAGTAGTAGAAAAACGAATAAAGAGCATGAAGGATTGCACCGCGTTTGCTTAATGCGAAAGCACGGTGTTTCCGTGGCACGTAGGAATGAAAAATCAAAATGAGATCCCCTCGCCTCTCGGAATGCACGGCCCTGAATTCTTCTCAAAGCAAATAATGGGGTATAAAAGGCCGCGCATCACAGACTCAAATCAGAAGTTTCTTCTCCTCCATTGGACTAGGACCACCACCATGGTAAGTCGAAAATGAACTGTTCAATGAACTGTAAGCTTTTCAGCTATCTCTCCAGCAAGAATAGGCGAAAATGGCTAAGGCTACAACATTTGGTTACACTGTAGAGACTCACTACTCAGGACCTTCTGACTGCATTGTTTGTCAGAACTTATTTTTAATGAAGGCTTCAAATAGAGCTACTAGTCAAATTTCGACGCATTAATTAAAATGCAATACAGCGCAGGCAACGACAAGAAAAAATATGCGGTCTCCAGTTGTGTAGCCAATTGATTTTTCTTACATGCCGGAACTTTTTCTGATCTCCCAGCTTCGTGCCTGCATCGTCCTCGCCTTGGCCACCAGCGCCTTTGCTGGTCACGTTGCCGGAGGTTACACCTTGGCCAGCAACCTTGGTTACGGACTCGGCTACGGCAACCTCGGCTATGCCGGCCTTGGCTACGGTGGCCTTGGGCTCTCCCATTACGGCCTTTCCCATGGAGTTGGGTACTCCGGCCTGACTGGCTATGGCGTTGGTTTCGGACACGGATACGCCCCAGCTGCTAGCTACGCCGTCGCCGCCCCAGCTGTTACCCGCACCGTTACCACCTACCACGCTGCTCCAGCTGTGACTGCCGTCCACGCTGCTCCAGCGGTGACCGCTGTCCACGCCGCCCCAGCTGTCGCCACCTACGCTGCCGCCCCAGCTGTGACCAGCGTTGTCCGCTCTGCTCAAGTTGTTGCTGCTGCCCCAGCTGTCACCACCTACGCTGCTGCCCCAGCTGTCACCAGGGTAGTGCAGTCCGCTCCAGCTGTCACCTACGCTGCCGCCCCAGCTGTCACCAGGGTTGTCCAGTCCGCTCCACTTGTCCAGAGCTACGCTGCTGCCCCAGCCGTAACTCGTGTCGCCACCTATGCTGCCCCCGCAGTGACCAAGGTTGTCCAGTCCGCTCCTCTGGTCCAGAGCTACGCTGCTGCCCCAGCCGTGACCGCTGTCCACGCTGCTCCAGCTTTTGCTGCGGTCCACGCTGCCCCAGCTGTTTCCACCGTTGCCCACGCTGCCCCAGCGGTTGCTACTTACGGCGTCGCCCACGCTGCTCCAGCCGTCGCTACCTACAGCGTTGCCCACGCTGCCCCAGCCGTCGCTACCTACGGAGTTGCCCACGCCGCACCAGTCCACTACGGCTACGGCGTTGGCTCCTTGGGCTACGGTACCGGTCACTACGGTTATGGCCACGGTCTCCTCGGCTACGGCCTGAACTACGGCTACGGTCTTGGCTCCCCTCTGAGCTACGCCACCCTCCTCCGCAAGAAGAAGTGTAAGTTCTAGTATATTTTCAATTCTTTTCACTTGTAACGCCCCTCTTGAACTCTCCTTTCTCATTAACGTCCCCGTTTTCTTCTTGCAGAAATGCTCTTGTTCTAGGCCATCTACAGGAACCCGATGTACAGAGCAAAGGAGGAGCAGTTTTCGAGGCATCAATCCAGTGCTCGGATTGTTACTGCAGAATAAACTGCTTCCGCGAACTACGTCTCACCGTCTGTACATCTAATACGGCTCCTTGAAGCACATACAAAAAAAGCTTAATAATGCATACCATATCCTTACAAGCACTCCTTGCAGAGCGAATGTTCAAGATGTCATAACAATGACAACGCACCGACAACCTCCAAGGATGTGTTCGCTTGTTCTGCGGTTTGAACGGCCAGTAGTGGAATAGCAGTCTTAGTAAGATATTCATGTGCCTCCGGTTTTGTGTAACCAGACCGCCATCGTAGTGTCCAACGCGCTGAACTTCTCTTCATTTCGCCTTTCATTTGCTTTGTTAAATGGCACGTTCCTTAGGCGATAATACCGAAACTAATTTAGAATTTTGACGTATGTCGGCATTCCTGATCGCTTTATATTTACATGAACTGCTCTTTCTACAAGGAACTGATTAGGCTACCGTCAAAATTCATTTTTTATGCCTACAGTGTAGGTGTGAAAATTTAGTGCGTGTAACGTTGCCTTTCACAATAGAATCTGATCGTCTTTATGCCTTGGAGACAATACCAAAGCGCAATTGCTGCGCTACTTGTGCCGCAAGTCATACAACTTTTCAGGAAAAGTTATATATACATTCCCTCAAATTATGATTCTATCGCCCGATGGCCATGCCATCATTTTTATTAAACCAAACAGAGGCAGCACCAGAAATAAGGTCAGCGAGTGAGCTATCTAAGTTCAATGTTTTGTCGCAAAAACAATTGGCTTCCAGGAGAGGATTTTCCACTCAATCAGCTCAAAGTGAACTAAATGATAAAAAAAATGTACTGTCACTCTAGCACATGCGAAAGAAAGTGAAAGATGAGTCTTCGTACTATAGAGACATTACCTAAATGGCTTGACATTCTCATTCGAATGCGTTGTTACGTCTTAAGACTGTTTTCCCTTTCCTAATGTGGTTGATTCGAGTGCCTTAACTGATTATATGTTAAACCTTCTATTGCATGAATTATGAAAAAGTCATTATAAAATTTTTTTTCAGCTTGTATTATTGATTGAATGTACAAATACATATACCAAAATTTCAGAGTTATAACGACTGTATTAATAAAGATACAGCTGTGTGCCAAAATATGGCACACCATGAAGATGGCCGAGCCGTCTTGCTGCTATGGGCGGAAAACAAACCTTCCCGGACGGTGGTATTTTTAGCGTGATGTGTGGAATGAAATGAAACAGTTGTTTGCTGCGTTCAGGCACAGATGAAGGTTGCACTTCTACCTTAGAGACGACTGGTCTGTGCAAGATGGCTGCTTACATCTTTGTTTCTTTTCATCAAATTCTGGCCAGTGGCCGACTTGGTCAGATCGGACGTCTTTTGGTGGCATTGCTGCCTCTGTTGCTTGTGATTTTTTTGCTTGAACCTGGAATTCGATGTCTTGACTAGAAGGCCTTCCTGGTCGCGTGTTGGTTAGGCACTTTTTATGCGAGGTAAGGCATTCTGCAATTTCAGCTGTGAATTGAGCCAGCGGTAGTACTTGTTCCTTCCCAAGCTGCTTCTGCACCCTCTTGTAGAATAGCCATGCTGCTACTACCTATAAGTCTAGCATATGCGTGAAAATTCGAAAGTGCGTTTTCTTCGACCTGATATGTATGCGGTAAAGTCCAAGCAGTGAGTCCAGCAGGTCGACCCCGCCCATTTGCCTGTTGTGAACCTTTACTACGCTGGGGCAATCAATTTCGTGAAACTCCTTGGCGGAGCTAAGCCAACGCTTAGTCTTATGGTCTGGATCTCTCCCAACAAAGCTCGACAGAAATGTCACGGCGCGGTTATCGTACCGCCGCACGCACGATAACTCCACCTCATCTATCGCGCTTGTGAGTTCCTCTGAAGCACCACGTCCTTCATATTTCAGTTCCTTTTCGCTTTTCAGGCGACAGTTCGGTAGACGATTCGCCCTCAACCTACCGATCGACTAAATTCCATCATGTGATAGAGTGGCCTGCAGCTTCAGGCTATTGAACATATGGCAGCATGTTACCATATTTTGTCTTTCAAGTTCATACTGTGCCAAATATGGCACACACCGATTTCGGGTTCTCTGCTGTAGTTGCAGACGAAATTGGAAAACTAATAACTGGCTTGAATTGGTGACACCGTAAAATATGCCAAAATAGTTTTTCTATGCTTCTGCGGTGGAAATCTTCAGAGAAAAAAAAATACCATTTGCTCGTGTTTGCCCCCTCCAAGTTTCACGTCGCTTCCCAAAATCTACTTCACCTCTGCTTTGCGTATCGCTCAAGAGATGGCAGCACTTGCTCATTATAAGAGCGCATAACTATGAAAAAAACTCCGACGGTATCACATTCTCAACTGGGCATCTCACACACACGAGAAAAAAATGGTAACCGGTATGTGCCAAATATGGGACGCCATGAAATGGAGGGCTAATTAGGCTTGCTTTAATTAACTTCGCTCTAATTAACACCGAAGGTAGGCGGTTCTCCTACCGCCAAAGGTGGGGGGTTGGAGGGCCTTATGAACTCTATAATAATTACCTGTGCCTTAATGCCAAGGATAAATCGAACATTGTGGATTCGAGTCCCTGAACTCAGAGTATTTTAATTAACGTTGGCTTATTTTGTCATGATTAAGAGCATCCGAGCGAGCTGTCGAAGACGAGGATGAACGCGGCAGCAGTGGCATGAGCGCGAGGGGCAGTATGGGAACGCGGACTTGGTGAGCAGCATTGAAGCCAGCTGTAGAAAAGACTAGGACCGAAGCGCGAGCAGTGCCACGAGAGCGTGTCTGTGCGAGGCGAGCTGACATGACTTCTTTGCCGCACGCCAAGTTTTAAACACCACCGGAGATTGAGCGAGTTAACAATTTCACCTTAATAACAATGACTATTACTGCAATAAGCCTATTTGATTCATTACTTCTGGATCTTTTCAATGTATCAAACAAATAGTTATGTTATGTTACATGAAAAGGTATACGCTATTTACGCTTTACAACTGATCGGCCCATATCTCCTTGGTAGGGTGCAGGTTGTTTGACTTTCCGGAATTGCGTCCGCATTCTCAACAATTAATATCAGTGACCCGCACAGGTGAATCCTTGGATCTCTCTCTCTCTCTCTCTCTCTATATATATATATATATATATATATATATATATATATATATATATATATAAATGACCAGTAGCAGCTCCTTTAATATTCACCTTGGCTGCATTGTTCTGATACTGATTGCATTTTGAGATAAACAGTCTATTTAATTACGTGACAGGGATACTACCAACGTTTTAAGCCGGTGACAGAGAAATGTTCCTGGACGTATTACCGATAAATCATTTTTATTATTTTGCGAGCCAGGCTTCTTGCAATAACGCATCGGTATGAATAGAGGAAACGGAATTACCCATAGTTCTGATAAAGCTTCGTTCATTGGGGCACAACTAGATAGGCAGTTTAGATTCCACAAGCATATCAACTTTGCGATAGAAGAGTGTCTTGTGATATGCGGATTTCAATGAAAATGGGTTCGTTTGTACTACTTTTTGCCACCCTCATCAACTTTTAAAACGAAACATTGTCTTGTCGCTTCCTTCGAATGTTATGCAGCTGTCGCTGCCGCCGCCACTGGCGACAGTGTCATCATCTTCGTCGTACCACTTTCAACCCTCGTCGCTCCTGGCCACAATCTATGACGATTGGTGGTGAAGGGTCATATCGTAAGTAAATACCGGAAACAGTGAATAAAGCGCGCTGTTGGCGAATGCGTGTGTCATACTGAAAGCATGATAGTCATTACACAATCGTTGTCGTACCAATGTCGCCCCCGCAACAGTTTAGAAGATCGGCCGTGGCCGGAATTATTGCAAACAGACATCAGGTATAGCGCGAATTAACACGACCCATTTACGAGAACGGACATTGTTCAGACAAACACCCGTTGTACTGCGAATTAAGGCAGCCCGCGGTACCTGACATACAAACAAACGTAGGGTATATTGCGAACGAGGAAGTCAGGGCTGGCCAGTACCGAGCATAGCGCAAAAGAACACCACATATAGAGCAAATAATTCATCACAGTTTCCCTCTACCATTCATGGTGACATAACGATGTACACATTGCGATTTCAAGTAGCCCCACGGTACCGGACATAGGGGAAAGACGCGATATAGTGCAAATTACAGCGGCCCGATTGGCCGTTACTATGGGGTTACTTTCAATGTGGTGCAAACACGCACCAGATATAGTTTTAATTGGGTGGCCCGCGTCAGCAAGTGATGTATATGTGCGAGGATAGGACCTTTAACAAGAAAACGCACTGGTTGTGATGTCGTCGTCATCATTAATTGGCTTCATACCATCGTGATCAATTTTTCGTTGTGAAGTTATTTTTCTTTCCGCACTTTCCACTATCTGGCTTTCAGTGCCTTGTCATATCGTCGTTATGCCGGCGTCTTCGAGCAGTCGTCATCATTCCTTCAACAACGTACAAGGACGTAATGCGATTGGCGTAAGCGCTTCATCCCCACAGGGTTACTGTCATGCCTTCGTGATCCTACCATTATCATATCATATTGGTACGGTGGGAAAAGAGAACAAAGGCATCGACAGTAAACACGACAAAGTGGCAACATCCTCTTGGGATTCTCGGCAGCTCTTTGTATACGCTTTGTAAATGCACCATGTGAATAGTTTTATACCCACGACATTTTGGTGGACGTGCGGGGTAGGCGTCTTCGCCACGAAGCTCCGCAGCGGCCCTCTCACCCAGCCTGGGACCAAGCTTCCAGTGAAAGGCACTGCATTTGCAGCTGAAATTCCGACTACAAATACCCAGTACGTTGCTCTACCTCAGCCGCAAGACCCCGGCAAGCTCGCTGGCATCGACGGTGTTGACGTAGAAGAAGGGTTGAAAATGTATGTGCGCGTCAGTAAGGTAAGCAGGTGGGATCCGACCATAATGCTGGCCAATGTCGTATTCTACCTCGACGGAACACCGCGAACGTGATTTTACGCACAAGAGGGAGGGCTAACCAGCTTGGACTTGTTCAAAGAAAAACTGTCCGACCTTTTTGGTAATCCGACTGGTCGACAACTAGCCGCCACACAACAACTCGCCAAGCGTGCGCAAACTGCTACCGAGTCGTAGGTCTCATACATTCAGAACGTCCGAGCCCTCTGTCATAATATCGACACGTCCATGCCAGAGGCGGACGAGATTGGACACATTATCAAAGGCATCGCGGACGACACATTCAACCTTCTGGTCTTCAGAAACTTACCGACTGTCGACGCCATCATGAAGGAATTCCGCCGTTTCCAGCAGGCGAAGAGTGGCCGTATATACAACCAGTTTACACGGCTTCCAAATACAGAAGCGACCTCTTCGTGTACCGACCAATATAGCTCGCCATCACCAAGCGAAAACGTGATCCGAATTGTACGCCGTGAACTCGAAGCAGCGTTTCCCGCCTCGCTTCAACAGCTGTCCTGGAACAACACTGCTGAGACGATATCGCTGATCCAGTCCGTGGTTCGTCAGGAAATCGCTAATACGGGTCTTCCAAGTGCCTGCTCCTTGAGTCCCCCTGACACCCGCCCTGCTCCTATGCCTCGGCCCTATCGCCGTCCACCTCAGAGTGTCCGTTATCCCTACGCTACCAGGAATTTCTTGGATTAGCGTACACCTTACGAGAGGCCGATCTGTTTCTGCAGCGGCCAAATCCCTCACGTTTCCCATTACTGCTGGAGCCGTTGGCCGTCCCCTCCTCGAAACACCTTCCGGAATTCAAGTTCCCCCCGAAATTCCTCACCTCATCGCTTCTACGGCGTTTCCGACGCCACTAACTCGACTCGCCGCTATGCGCGCTCGCCCTCGCCTCAACATCGCCAGCCACGTCCACCACAGCTTCACCGCTCGCCGTCGCCGACCTACGCAGGCACGTTCCAGCAGGAAAACTAGGCAATGCGACACCTCGAGGGGGCGCTACAATGTCGGATTCGCCGCAAAATTTTCCTTTGACGCTGTTTACGAGACATAACCGTTTTGACGTCCAAGTTGATGGCCCACCCGCCATAGCCCTCACAGATACTGGAGCGCACATATCGATTATGACCAGCCGCCTACGCTACCACTTAAAGATAATTGTTACGCCTGCTGTTACACCTTTCATACGAATCGCCGACAGTAACACGGTGAACGTGATCGGAATGTGTACTGCACGGGTGAGCATTACCGGCCGCCATACTCTCGTCCTTTTCACTGTGCTTGACCAATGCCCCCATGACCTCGCCCTAGGCGTAGACTCCCTCTCCGCTCATTCTGCGCTCATCGATTGTTCTTCAAGTACTGTGCGTCTCGACCTACTTCTACTGGACGTTCCTCCAACACCACACTAAATTCACCTAAGACCAACTGATTTTTTCACCTTCCATCGCAAGTCTTGAGATACATCGAACTGCCGCCTTCTACGCCAATTCCGGATGATGATTACATCTCCGCTCCCATAACTGCCATCGTTCTCACCCACAGCGTTAGTGTCCCGAATAAAATACTGAGGGTCACACTCAATCGAACGTACATCCCAGCGGTGAATGTCGGGCTCGCTTAGCAAATTCTGCTTAAAGAGATCACCCTGGCTAAAATCACTGCTCTAGAAGTTAGTTGTGTTCAGGCTTTTGCCGTCAACCTGGCCCTTGAGCCATTCCACACTATAGATCATCGTCATGTTTATATATTCTCCCACATGTCCTAAGTATTAGAACGTATTTTTAGTGTTATTGTCATGCGTTATAGAGGAGGTCCGACATCGGTGTATAACAAGCGAATGTCTTTCTCTATGTACGTTTAACTACGTATATATGCATACGCGATTTAGTAATAAAGCTTCACTATTTGATGTTTAATATATTTTAAGCACAAAGTGCACACTTATAAAAGCTACATTGTCGCATGTGTCATCGAGTTTATCTTTCTTCCCTGCACAAAGTGTCTTAGCCTGATTAGACGCCACAACAGTTTTATTTATGATAACGAAACAAAAAGTGGCCCAGTGACGACAGAGTGACGACAGGAACACACCGATAGACGCACAACAGCGAGGCATGAATTCCTAACTACTCTCACAATAATATGCCTGATTTCGAACACGATGGTTATAAGATACGCAAGTGGAATACAACTTGTGGTATGTCTTTTTTACTGTTTGCATTGGCTTGGTATTACTCGCCAACTTGCAGATACAATATCATTAGCACGGAGTTGTTGTCATCACTTCAACGCAGCCAGAGCAGCGAAAGCGCCGTGGCTTCGGAGAGGTGTGCTCACCTCACAGCCCGAAGGCCAGGGTTCGATTTGTACCTAGATCAAAACGTAAAAAAAATGTCTTCCTGGACCCATTAATTTCCTTTGTTTACAGGAACATCCCTGGTAGCGTTCTTCGGTCACGCCGACTTCGTCAAATTTTCCCGTAATTGAGCATATCATGCTTTCGGATTAAAAAAACAAATAATTCGAAAAACAATGAAGGCAGAAATGAGAGAAGGTACGCGCTTGCGATGTACGAGTTCACTTAATCGAACGACGGTCGCCGTCTTCTATCTTCATTAAATGGGAAAAGCTACTGCTATACTACTGAAAACAACTGAAAAGGCAGTTTGTCGGTAAGGCATACGGCCGTCTTCAATAAGTTGAGGCTCTGAACAAATCTTTTGACGTATTCCTTGCGTAGAAGGCAAAATCATTCCTCCACATAGCGTACGAACGCTTCCGGCGGCGGTGTGAATTTTGCCATTACTTCTTGCTCAACTGCTTCCACAACAAGGTTCCCTGCTTTTATCGGTTTGGGATCAACCTTAGTGGTCCCCTGCTTCTGAGTCTGCGTCTTTAAACTGTAGGGAAAAAATACGCTTAGCCGAAATGGTGATAATGATGATGAAGATTGTGATGATGATGATGATGATGATGATGATGATCATGATGATGATGATGATGATTATCATGATGATGATGATGATGATGATGATGATGATGAAAATTTGTTGGCATCCCGTTTGAAAGGGGGTGGTGACATTCACCTGGCTTGCTTGAGTAAAACAGATGTGCTGTACGGGCCCTTAACTTTAGCATTTTTGTGTAAATATCGTGAGCCTTTTTTTCCCCTTGACGACATATCTACATTGTACCGTAATCTATGCCTGTTAGGGATCCGGTCGTATAAATCTCTTCCCTGCTTTTTTTCCCACCGATATTCTAAATGACTCTTGCCTACTTTGACTGCTGACCAGTTGATGCTTCCGTCCACTTCAAATTCAAGCGCTTCTGGAAGGTGTACGTCACCTACGGATCTCACTATTTGAATACCTGCGCACTCCATTAGGATGCGCTGAATAAACTCCGGTGTTCTGCGGCAGCATACACATTTGTTCCAGTGCTAGGCAGTATCAAAGATACAGGTATCTTAGATACTATCTTAGTTACCTTTTTGGTTTCCTGTATCTGTATCATGATACGTATGGCAACACTTAAATGAATATCTGCGTTTCCAATACACGAAGGAATGTATCGTGTATCTTAAAATCCCAAATACTACTATCGTAACATCACCGTGCGAAATTATAAACATTTACTGAACTCCGCTTCTCAATCTGACACTGCTGCCACTAAGTCACCTGAATCTGAATCAATATCTGCATTCCCGATACATGAAAGAATGTACCGTGTATCTTAAAATGCCAGATACTGCTATCGTAACATCACCGTGCGAAATTACAAACATTGGCTGAACTACGCTTCTCTATCTCATACTGCTGCCACTAAGGCACCTGAATAAAACTAAAGGCCGCGACATTCTTTTATATTTGCGCAACAGCCCTCCAGCTAGGACAGGCGATGAGGTCTGCGCGTCCCTATTGGAGGAGCAGAGTCATGTCGTGGCGCTCGAAGCGTCCTGACAAAAAGCAAGCGCGAGAATGTCTGCGCGCACCCGACCCTTTGTTTTCTTGATTTTTTATTATTAGTTGCGTCGGCGCCATGTCACTTGCTCGAAGCCACCGTACTGTGTTGCCTATACCCCAATGCATGCGGCGTCTTTCGCGCACATTCTCATGCCGCTATAGTGTGGTTATCAAAATATACAACGCAGCTATGGCTACGATGCCGTGCACTTTTCGTGTCCCTTCAACAAATCTGATTGAACAAAAACTGTCATCATCAGCAATACGTACGTGCCAGTGTTCGCGCGTTCATCGTCATCTTCTTCCACAGCTGGCTCCGATGTCGCTTATCATGCTAGCGTTCCCATACAATACCGCTCCCTCTGCGAAAGCACTGACGGCACTGGCCCACTGCCAGTTGGCGCGGTGATTTCGGTCTCAAATTCCTTGCCTCAATATATCGCGAAATGACAACACGAATGTGTATAACGAATAGACAACACGACTGAACGCGGATGTGTAAAAATAAACGTGGTATGCCTAGCTTTCGTTACGACGACCACCGACCAGGACAATAAATTCCTTCGCGCCTTCGTTCGAAATTCTGAGCCACCTCCTTGTCGTGCGCTACACAGCATCGCTGGTCGGCCACAGTCACAGAGTTGAATGGCTCATCATTTTCTTTTGTGTGCTGCTTTTGTTACGAAATCTGAAGAATGCAAGAATGAGCTTGCCTTGCGTCTAGTCTCTTTCACACATCTGCGATTTGAAGGATATCAGGGATGTAAATTTGACTGTTGTGAACCAAAGCAGTGATGGCGCTGCATCCGTGAGACTTGTGGATAAGGCGGCTATTTTGTCTACGTGATTGTTGTTCGCAAGCACCAAAAGCAATTTTTAGGACTAGGTTACATGCGACGTTTTTGTGCTACACAAATTTTCTGGTAGAAAAAAAATTCTAAAAGTATTGCGCGTTAATGAATATGTCGCTAACGAACTCTTTACGCGAGCAGATAAGGAGATCATGAAAGATCATTGAAACTTTACGTGCTCTGTGTATAGGCAGTTCTTTCACAAACCAACATGCTTAATGGAATTGAGTGTGGATAAAAAAGCAACTTGCCGCAGGTGGGGAACCATCCCAGATCTTTCGCGCGAAGTATGTGGGATCGTTCTCCATTTGCACCAGGTTGCTTTTTCATCCACTTTCAATTCCATTAATTTAAAATTTCTTTATTACAATTAGTAAGTACAAGTAATTTACCCCGTGTTGTCCTTGGTGTCTTCGTTTGTAAGCTTCTTATGGCATAATTAATAAAATTTGGGCCCCTCGGTTAATCCCCTTTCATCTCGCTTTTGAGCAGGAGGAATACAGAATCCTCACACCGATGCGCCTTTCCGCACAGTCTCTCAGCTAAGCGCGTTACATACTATCACTGACGTAGGTTACTTAAATAGCATCAAACACATACTTAGAAGGGCAATACAGGACAAAATCGCGCTTGCCCTGCCAGTTTTGCTGTCGTGTCGTCCTTATTTGCGTAATTTTTTTTCTAAGTAGGAAAATTGGAAATTATTTAGGTATATCACGCCGGGTGTGAGGATCCAAAAAGATTGTTTTGTTTAAAACAGCGCATAGCATTTCAAGGAATTACGAAATCAAATTTTCGCCCAATGGAGGCCATTCCTTTGCGCCATTATTCGCCACATGCATTAGGTGAATATATTTGGCCGTTGTCATCCCAGATAGTGGTCTTTTCATCGTGTATGTTTAGCGCATACATTTATCGTAAGGGTAGCTGAAAAAGAATGCATGATTGTGCCATTGGAAGGGGAACCTCTTACGGCATTTTCACTATACCTACAACGCAAGAAATGCTGATTAGTAGCCACTGCTAAGGAGTAACAAAACTCTTTATGATTCTTCGCAAGTAGCAGAAGATTCTTTAGCTTCACTACCTGTAGAATAGATCACCCTGAGTCGTGAAATTTAATAAAGGTGCAACAGCCATTGGTATCGCAGTTCGACTACATATTTGCAACATTCGTGGAACTTCATTACGTCCGCCCACAATTTGCCCAATATTGCTTGTAGACCCAGCGCGTGCTCCACCTTTAGGACATTTGTTTACATATAAACCAATTTAATGACGGGACAGTTATTTATTACTCCGCATTACAAACAATTCACATATTTCGTACGAGATCCTTTTCAATCACAGCGCAGAGCAAACGACCCATCGGGAAAGGAAAACAAAGAAATACTACGTCAGGACTTAGCACTGCCAACTCTATAAGTATGTGCTAGCGTGCTTATATTTTGATGATTGTGACCTCTGGACAACTGCACGTGTTTGCCTGATGGATGGTCTGGCGCACTAACTAATCAAAGTGAGGTTGTCATATCTCTTTATTAATTTGGTGCATACTTTGACGCGATCGCACACGCTCAACAAGAAGCGAGTTTTCTGTTGAAGTTCCCTCTTGAAAAACGGTGAAGTCTGGCCCATATGAGGCAAGAAAAAAGAATGCGTGACCGATGGTGGAATCCACCCTCTGTCGTGCAGCACAGCAGCCGAATGATCTAACCATTAGGTCACTATTGCTTTTTTTTCTTCATTGATTAGGCCATGACTGGACACACACTTCTCTCACGCCAAAGTCAAGTTTAAATCGTCTGGCGCGCGCATCCCTTGCACGTTTCCGGCATTCTTCCCTATTAAAAACTAAATCTTGGGGTTTTACGTCCCAAAACCACTTTCTGATTATGATGCGCGCCGTAGTGGAGGACTCCAGAAATTTAGACCACCTGGAGCTCTTTAACGTGCACTTAACTCTAAGCACACGGTGTTATCGCATTTCGCCCCCATCAAAATGCTGCCGCCGTGGCCGGGATTCAATCCCGCGACTTCGTGCTCAGCAGTCCAGTACCATAGCCACTGAGCAACCACGGCGGGTCATTCTTCCCTTTTAACTGCTGTCGCGTTGAGACGCAGTGTTGCACAACACTACTTCCCTATAGGCCAGCAGTTTTAGAGCTCTCTCCCTTCAAGATCCGCCCGTATGTTTCGTTAAACAGATACCTAGAGAGTTTGTGAGGTCTGCCTATGCAATTATGTTACAATCAAACTACGACACCAGACGTGAATCAAACCTACATATTCAGGCAGATATAAATTTTTAGAACCAGTTCATTTTCCTATCCTTTATTTCTATTGAGGTTCTTGGCTGTGAGCCTAAAGCTGCGATATACTGGTAGCTCCACGGAGGCAGTATTTGAGGCGTGATTGGAAGCGCTGTGCGTTATAAAGTGCTTCATGCGTTGACAGTTCTAAACGATGCCGCAGAACCCACCGTGTGGGCGCAGTCGCCTTGGCGCCGCTCTGCTAAGCCCGTGGGTGCGGGATCAAACACCGGCCCCGGCAGCCCCACATGCATGGTGTAAAAATGCGAAAACGCCCGTATACCGTGCATTTGGTGCACGTTAAAGAACACCAATTTATCAAAATTATTATTCCGAAGTCCCCTAAGACGGCATGCCTCATAATTATATCGTGGTTTTGGCGCGTAATACCAGATACATTATTTTAATTTAAAAATGCTGCAGTGCTCTGGCTTGTTCTCCATAGTTAGTATGGTCATCAGTTGCCCACTACTCAAGAAGTCTGCTGCTGTAGTTTATTAAGAGGGTACGAATGGTTGGTGGGATTTCATAGTTTTTTTCTATAGCTTTTTGGTGAATGCTTCCAGTTTCTCAATACGTTAGAAAAATCGGGCAAAGCACGTCACTTGAGTGGTGATAACGTATCAAGCCAGAAAGTTTCACGTATGATCGTCGAGGAAAGCACGGTGAAAATACCTCTTCTTCATAGAACGTGGAATGAAATTAGCTTGTGTAAATACAGTTTCCACTTTTTCGTAATTCACAGACTGTTTTATTTTGGCTTTATGGTGTGTTGGTTCGCTATAGTTATTATTTGATGAGGTTTCATCCTCTCGTTCGCTGTTCGGTACGAATCATTTAGATACAAGGCCGCTGCATGAATGTTTCCTTGCCTTCTCTTTTAGTCTTTCAGATTGCCTATATATTTATTTGTAAGTATTCTCGCTGGTTTTTTCGAACGCAGACAGACCAGTATTTATTCTGTCCGTAAATGGAAACATATTCTGGAAATAAAAATATCGGCAAATAAAACCGATAGTCAAATTTCATGAATTTTTCTCACAAAGCCCCCATCGCTGAAACCAAGATGGTTTGAAATTGCCTTTTCGTTCATCGCTGTTTCTCCTTGCAGAATAATCACCACGTGTCAAACTGCCCTACTATATCTTTTTTTAGTTTTTCTAACTACAAAGCGATACTGTTGGACTGTGCCACAAGGAACAGACGATATACTGTGTATTTTAGATATTCCGCACGACGTCTTACTTTAGTGTGAAATGCAAGTACGCTAACGTTTCTCCGCCCAGTTCCTTGTTCTCCCAACAGGCCCTATATCCGTCCTCAAAGCGATGGTTGCAATACTAATATCCCGCCATGGCTATCGCAATACGTAGACTAATAAAAAGACAAACGTACCACGCGTTCGTTCCGCCACGACGTCAGGTAAATCTGGTTATGCAGTGCTCGTGAACGTGCTTCCTCCTTTCGCCTTCACTGCTGTTCGTGGTGTCCAAGGTAGACGTTGAACTGAATGTTTAATTGAGGACTGCCCCACCAAAAGCCTCCTTCAAATCACGTCTTGCACGCGATTTGAAGAGCATAATGGAAGAGAAACAAAAGAGCAGAACTTTTCTTTTAAAAACGAATAACAAACGTGGAGACTACCAGTCTGCCTAATGCCATAGTACGTGTACGCTTAGTTCTGGTTAATCAAGAATAAAAGAGAGCGTTAACTTGTCCCTTGCTACCAAAAAGGCCGGTTTCCGACTTTTTCTTGACGCCAACCAACAAGTATAAAAGCCCACTCGTCGAAGACCCCAACCAGAAGCTTCTGCTCCTCCATCGAACTAGGACCACCAACATGGTAAGTCACCAATGAACTTTTCGCTACTATGTGCAAACCTTACCGGCTGATCAGGCATTCCCCGTACCATAATTGAATTAACATCCATGAACGAGCTTCGCATAAAATTACGAAAGCTTATTGTTGCAAGAAACAGCTGATAAGAGACCTCCTTTGTGCTAGCCTTGCATTCATTTGCATTCAGCGCGTAATTCAAAAGCTGGATATTTAAAAATTAAGCGGAAACGTCCCCTCAAGCAAAAGCTGTTGCAGTGTTCACTTCCACTCTAGACACTCACTACTGTCTTCTAGCTGTATTGTGTGCAAGGAGTTTTTTTAATGAAGACCAAAAAGGCGCACAGAAAATCGGAAACAGGTCACTGCTAAACAATTCTACGTTAGGCCTTAGAAAAGAAAAGCCTTATACGCACTGCTGGGGCTAGTTAGCGCTACTCCTTTTTTGCGATGTCGGAACTATTTTATCTTGCAGTTGCGTGCCTGCATTGTCCTCGCCCTGGCCGCCAGCGCCTTCGCTGGTCACCTTGGTCACGTTGCTGGTGGCTACACCCTTGCCAGCAACCTCGGCTACGGCCTTGGCTACGGTAGCCTCGGCTATTCCGGTCTCGGATACGGTGGCCTTGGTCTCTCCCACTACGGCCTGTCCCACGGAGTTGGCTACTCCGGCCTTACCGGCTACGGTGCCGGCTACGGATATGGATATGCTCCCGCCGCCAGCTACGCCGTCGCTGCTCCAGCTGTTACCCGCACCGTCTCCACCTACCACGCTGCTCCAGCTGTGACCGCTGTCCACGCCGCTCCGGCCGTGACCGCTGTCCACGCCGCCCCAGCTGTCACCTACGCTGCGGCCCCAGCTGTCACCAGGGTGGTTCAGTCCGCTCCAGTTGTCCAGACCTACGCTGCCGCCCCAGCTGTGACCAGAGTGGTCCAGTCCGCTCCAGCTGTCACCTACGCTGCCGCTCCCGCAGTCACCAAGGTTGTCCAGTCCGCTCCTCTTGTCCAGACCTACGCTGCTGCCCCAGCCGTGACCAAGGTTGTCCAGTCCGCTCCTCTTGTCCAGACCTACGCTGCTGCCCCAGCTGTGACCGCTGTCCACGCCGCCCCAGCTGTTGCCACTGTCGCACATGCTGCCCCAGCCGTCGCTACCTACGGAGTTGCCCATGTTGCCCACGCTGCCCCAGCCGTCGCCACCTTCGGCGTTTCCCACGTTGCCCACGCTGCCCCAGCCGTTGCTACCTACGGTGTTGCTCACGCTGCCCCAGCCTACTATGGCTACGGTGTTGGCTCCCTCGGCTACGGCGTCGGCAGCTACGGTTACGGCCACGGTCTCCTCGGCTACGGTCTGAACTATGGCTATGGCCTTGGCTCTCCTCTCAGCTACTCTACCCTCCTCCGCAAGAAGAAGTGTAAGTTCTCCTTTGTTTTCAATTCCTTTCAATTTTAATCCCACTCTTGGCCTCTCATTTCTCACTAACGTTCACGTTTTGTTGTTCTTGCAGAAATTCTCTTCTTCTAGGACATCGAACTGAATCCAATGCGCCGAGCAACTTGAAAACCATTTTCAAGGCTTCAGTCAAATGTATTGATTGTACTGACTACAGAATAAACTTCTTGTCCCCACTCAATTACGCCATTTATAGCCCTTCATTGGAACAGCTCCTTGAACGACGAATGGCAGGCAGTTATTTATTTGTTGGCGCCCATTAACAACGGGTCGCTCCGATAAAACGTATTACTTGGCCGTCGACCGGACAGAGCAATGAGGCCATCCATCAATGTTGTCTTAGAATATTAAATTACAGGCCCTTCGAATTCGAATGACAGGCCCTTCGAATTCGAACATGCATATAACCGCATCTTTCTGCGTGTCCTAATCATTACACGTCTGTCCATAATTTTCACCACTTTTGAACTTAGCAAGGTAGCACGCTGGAGGACTTTGCGATTCCTCGATATGTTCTCTTTTCTCTTTTTCTCGATCAAGGTTTGCTTCTCATGAATTTCAGCATTGGTGTTGGATCTACGCCTTGCATTTGTGACTACATGCGGCCTGAAGAAAAATAAGCAGGCATATTTTTTCAGCGCGTTTAAGCCGCAGCTTATGCGGTTTGCCTGTAATTAGTTTTTCATTACGCGAATTAATCTGAACTGGTCTGAAGGTGGTTTGAACCGTTATTTTTTTCGCTCCGGAATGAAACCGGGACTGCACCATTCTCAGTGAATCAAAACACAAACTGGAACTACAGCCTTTTCTGTTTGAAAGACTGTTCATGATGTCCTGAAGTGTGCATGCACTGCACTTGCTATGAACAAATGCCTCTTTCGTATCTTTCTGTAGACTGTAAGTCAATTGTGCTGGTAACGCTGCCCCAATCAGCAAAAATGGCAACGACATCTGGCTTGCCGGCGGCTCTTTCGATTGGTGCTGAGTATTAAAGTTTCTGGTTTGTGGCACTCGCTCGTGATATAGATACTCTGGTGCAGTTTGAATTTATACTGTATTTGGCCTTCATATAAGCCATTCCGCACTGCGACTCATGTTGCAAGCATCCCACAATTTATAGGGAATGACGTCTGCCGTACCTTAATACGGATATTGCGCACTCACCAAACGAAGCTAAAGGCTGTTAAATTACCTGGACTGTTTGTCTGGGGATAAAAACAACTGAGTCTACCGTTTGGGAGTGCGGGTGCACCTTTCTCTTTATTGTTAGCTGATCCGTGTAATAGAGTAGTCTGCCTCCGTTGACTGGCACTTGACTGAGTTGGCTATCTTGTGCGCATGTCTTCCGTGTTAAATCCGCCGCACGTGTGCCGATAAGCGATACATCGTGCCTACATAAATCCTTGTTTTTGTGCAATAAAGGAATCTTGCAAAAGCTGCTGCTGCGTCCACATCGGTTATTACACTGGCGACGAGGCACGGTTGTGCCCATGCGGGGAGGGCGTTTTCAGCAAGATGGCCTTCGGCGTCCGTATCGGCAAATTTCACTTAAATGGTAACTCTTCATGGCAGGATTACGTCGAGCGTATAGAGCTATGCTGCACTGCAAAAAAGCTCAAGGAAGACTCCGACAAGAGGGCAGTATTGCTGAGCTGCTGTGGGGAGGATACGTACTCCCTGATAGCTACCCTCGTCAAGCCTCTCCGACCACCGTAGGCTGTGGTCCATCGTAAAAGCCGTGAAGAACCACATCAGCCCGAAGTCATCCGAGCTATATTCAAGGTACGTGTTCTCGAAGCGAGATCAGCACGACGCCGAATCTGTCGCAGACTACGTTACAGCTTTACGTAAGCTAGCCGAGAACTGCGGGTTCAACGACAGCCAGCTTCCTCTTGACGTAATGCTAAGGGATCGGTTAGTTTTTGCAATCTCTGACAGCATTGTACAGCAACGTTTTTTTGGCCGAGAAAGACCTAACTTTTAAGACTGCCTACGATCTAGCAGTGACGGAAGAGGCTGCTGCAAAACGTCAAAGGGTTATGGGCGGCCTACGTCAGGACGTCCCTGATTTGACAGCTAAAGTGGACAGGCAACCCATGAAGCAGCATAAGAATGGGCAAGATGTAAAAACTTCAAGCGAGCAGTTGAAACGGCAGTGTTTCCGGTGTTTGGGCAACCACGCTGCATACCATTGCAGGTTTAAAACCGCAGTATGCTTCAACTGTTCCGTGAAAGGGCACTTCGCCAAAGTATGTCGCAAGAAACAAAGAGGTCAGGTTAACCACCAGTTAGAAAATATGTCAAACTCGGAGCAAACTGAGTATGATGGCATGCTAAATATTAGTCAAGTGACTAGCGGTTGTCGCAAGTTTAGGTGGCCGTAAGTATAGGCGAATATAGTAAGTATAGTAAGTATAGTAAGAACTCGAATTAGCCTAGACCTGAGGAGGGAACTGAAGAAACTGATACATAAGAAGCCGATTAATGAGTTAGCGGTAAGAGGGAAAATAGAGGAATTCCAGATCAAGCTACAGAACAGGTATTCGGCTTTAACTCCGGAAGAGGACCTTAGTGTTGAAGCATTGAACGACAATCTTGTGGGCATCATTAAGGAGTGTGCAATGGAAGCCGGTGGTAACTCCGTTAGGCAGGATACCAGCAAACTATCGCAGGAGACGAAAGATCTGATCAAGAAACGCCAATGTATGAATGCATCTAACGCTACAGCTAGAATAGAACTGGCAGAACTTTCGAAGTTAATCAACAAGCGTAAGACAGCTGACATAAGGAAGTATAATATGGATAGAATTGAACATGCTCTCAGGAACGGAGGAAGCCTAAAAACAGTGAAGAAACTAGGAATTGGCAAGAATCAGGTGTATGCGTTAAGAGACAAAGCCGGCAATATCATTACTAATATGGATGAGATAGTTCAAGTGGCTGAGGATTTCTATAGAGATTTATACAGTACCAGTGGCACCCTCGACGATAATGGAAGAGAAATTAGTCCAGAGGAATTCGAAATCCCAAAGGTAACGCCGGAAGAAGTAAAGAAAGCCTTGGGAGATATGCAAAGGGGGAAGGCAGCTGGGGAGGATCAGGTAACAACAGATATGTTGAAAGATGGTGGACAGATTGTTCTAGAGAAACTGGCCACCCTGTATACGCAATGCCTCATGACCTCGAGCGTACCAGAATCTTGGAAGAACGCTAACATAATCCTAATCCATAAGAAAGGGGACGCCGAAGACTTGAAAAATTATAGACCGATCAGCTTACTGTCCGTTGCCTACAAACTATTTACTAAGGTAATCGCAAATAGAATCAGGAACACGTTAGACTTCTGTCAAGCAAAGGACCAGGCAGGATTCCGTAAAGGCTACTCAACAATAGATCATATTCACACTATCAATCAGGTGATAGAGAAATGTGCGGAATATAACCAACCCTTATATATAGCTTTCATTGATTACGAGAAAGCGTTTGATTCTGTCGAAACCTCAGCAGTCATAGAGGCATTACTGAAATATATATATAGCGGCTCCACAGCCACCGTAGTCCTCCATAAAGCAAGCAACAAAATCCCAATAAAGAAAGGCGTCATGCAGGGAGATACGATATGTCCAATGCTATTCACAGCGTGTTTACAGGAGGTATTCAGAGACCTGGATTGGGAAGAATTGGGCTTAAGAGTTAATGGAGAATACCTTAGTAACTTGAGATTCGCTGATGATATTTGCTTGCTTAGTAAGTCAAGGGACCAATTGCAATGCATGCTCACTGACCTAGAGAGGCAAAGCAGAAGAGTGGGTCTAAAAATTAATCTGCAGAAAACTAAAGTATTGCTTAACCGTCTCGGAAGAGAACAGCAATTTACAATAGGCAGCGAGGCACTGGAAGTCGTAAGGGAATACATCTACTTAGGGCAGGTAGTGACGGCGGATCCGGATCATGAGACGGAAATAATCAGAAGAATAAGAATGGGCTAGGGTGCGTTTGGCAGGCATTCTCAGATCATGAACAGCAGGTTGTCATTATCCCTCAAGAGAAAAGTATATAATAGCTGTGTCTTACCAGTACTCACCTACGAGGCAGAAACCTGGAAGCTTACGAAAAGGGTTCTGCTCAAATTGAGGACGACGCAACGAGCTATGGAAAGAACATTGATAGGTGTAACGTTAAGGGATAAGAAAAGAGCAGATTGGGTGAGGGAACAAACGCGAGTTAATGACATCTTGGTTGAAATCAAGAAAAAGAAATGGGCATGGGCAGGACATGTAATGAGGAGGGAAGATAACCGATGATCATTAAGGGTTACGGACTGGATGCTAAGGGAAGGCAAGCGTAGCAGGGGGCGGCAGAGAGTTAGGTGGGCGGATGAGATAAAGAAGTTTGCAGGCATGGCATGGCCACATTTAGTGCATGACCGGGGTTGTTGGAGAAGTATGGGAGAGGCCTTTGCCCTGCAGTGGGCGTAACCAGGCTGATGATGATGATGATGATGAAGTATAGGCGGTGAAATAGTGCCCATGGAAGTCGACTCAGGAGCAGCTAGGTTGATTATCAATGAAAACACGTTCAGCAAACTAAATGTGGCCAGGCGCATAAAGCTTGAAGAATCGGACACCAAGCTCGTAACTCGGACTAAGGAAGGATTGGACTTTGTCGGAAAAGCCACACTTCCGGTCAAATTCAAGGAACAAGACTTCGAGCTGCCGATACTCGTTGTACGAAACGAAGGTAGCACGCTTTTGGGTCGTGATTGGTTCAAGGTATTGAACATTAATTTCACTGGGCTTCACAGCATCGAACAAAACGCAGAAGCCCTTATCAAAAAGTTTCCAGATGTTTATCACGAAACATTTCCAGGCGCTGCTCTGCCACCCCTACACATCGAGCTGAAGGAAGATGCCCGGCCCAAGTTTCTGAAATGCCGCAGCATTCCGTTCGCACTGAAGGATAACGTCAACACAGAACTGGAAAAACTGGAACGTCAAGTTGTTCTGCAACCGACGCAGTACTCCGAATGGGCCACCCCTGTGGTTATCGTCCGTAAGAAGGATGGGTCATTAAGAATATGCGGCTACTGTCGAAGTACAGTAAACCAAGCGGTAAGGAACAACGTCTATCCTTTACCTACTAGCAAGGAACTTTTCGCAAAGCTAGAGAAAGGCCGTATTTTTTCTAAAATTGACTTGACGTGAGCGTACCAGCAACTTGCAGTTGATGACGCTACAGCAGAAGTGCTCACAATAAAGGGTCTGTACAAAGTGCGACGTTTGTCGTTTGGTGTCTGTGCAGCACCCGGATTATTTCAAAGAGCAATTGATACAGTGCTTGCAGGTCTATGCCAGGTGGCGGCATACCTCGACGACATCCTTGTGGCCAGCGAAACAACAGAGGAACACCACGAAATCCTCATGGAGGTTCTCAAGCGACTGTCAAAAGCGGGACTGCGTATACAAGGCGCCAAGTGTCAGTTCTTCAAAGAGAGCCTGGAGTATTTGGGACACCGGATAGACGCCACCGGCATCTACCCGTCAAAGGCTAAAGTCGAGGCGATTCACAAAGCACCTGTACCAAAGAACAAGGAGCTCCAAGCTTTTTTAGGTATGGTGAATTTCTACAATCGTTTCCTAAAAGGTCTGTCCGAAGTTGCAGAAGTGCTCTACCGCCTACTGGACAGCGGCAGTACGTGGAACTTGGGTGACGAGCAGCAACTAGTTTTCGAAAGACTAAAGACGTTGCTGACGTCCGAGTCACTTTTAGTGCATTTCAACCCTGATGCACCCTTAATTCTGTCTTGTGACGCATCACCCGTGGTTGTGGGAGCTGTATTAGCTCCCCGCGGCCATGAAAGCTCTGGCAAGGTCATATGTGTGGTGGCCGAAGATCGATGCCCAGATTGAAGATTTCGTGAGTCATTGCAAACTCTGTCAAGATAACAGGCAAAGCGAACCTAAAACGCCTGTGAACTTTTGGACGAAACCCGAAAGCGCGTGGAGCAGAATTCACATAGATTTTGCAGGGCCGGTTAAGGGCGTTTTCTTTCTTGTTGTCGTGGACGCGCTATCAAACTGGGCCGAGATCGAGATAATGCCATCGCTTCATTCCTCAGCTGTGATCGAAAAACTGCGAAGAATATTTCCTTCATACGGATTGCCGGAGTTGGTTGTATCTGATAACGGCACAGCCTTCTCGAGCAGCGAAATGCTATCTTTCTTGAACAAAAATGGTGTGCGCTACATGTATACAGCTCCATACCATCCCGCAAGCAACGGAAGGGCTGAACGCATGGTTCGCGAGCTAAAGTGTGCGCTTCGAAAGCAGAGCCAGGACACAATGGCATGTAATGTTTCTCGTTTTTTATTCAAGCAGCACTCCACGCCCCACTCGGAAACCGGGAAGACGCCAGCAGAACTCATGCTGGGCAGGAGCTTCCGCTCTGTCTTGTCGAGACTGCACCTTGGCGCAAAAGACCTTGGATGTACGAAGCCGCCATCCTCGAGGGAGTTTCTGCAAGGTGACCCCGTGTATGTGCGGAACTTCTCTCGTGGTCCGAAGTGGCTGGCCGCACGGATACTTCGTCGCTTGGGCCACGTCATGTACAAAGTACAGACTTCCGATGGTTCAGTGCACCGACGTCATCGCAACCACGTGCGGAGAGCATGGGATGCTATACCGATAGTCTCTCACGCTAACCCCAGCTTCAAGCTTCCAGCGACGCAAACTGCAGTGCAGAGATCGCCTAGTCCAGAACTTCCGCAAGCATGCCGTAGGTCTACTCGTGTACGTCGCCCAGTGCTTCGTTATGGCATTCACTACTAGGTAGGAAGGGATGTGATAACAGAGCGACGTGACTGAGTTGGCTATCTTGTGCGCATGTCTACCGTGTTAAACCCGTCGCACGTGTGCCGGTAAGCGATACATCGTGCCTACATAAATCCTTGTTTTTTGTGCAATAAAGCAATCTTGCAAAAGCTGCTGCTGCGTCCACATCGGTTATTACACTTGTGGAATTTAGCGAGGGTTCCCTTCAAGCAGTGTCACTAGTGTTAGTGTAAATTCATGACCTGGAAACGAATCGAATGAGTTGTAATGTAATTTGGCCGTGTGCACAGAGTCGCAAAGCAAACTCGTGGTGCAGTGGCCAAGTCAAATGCTCCAAATCTGGAAGGAGCGCTGTTTCCTGTTGCTTCTAAATTTCTTCTGATCAAATAAACTAACGAACTACGTGCGCTGTATGAGAAAACAGCACCTTCTGCCTACACCGAAAAACTAAAGTGTGCTATCAAGACGGCATGCCTACTCGTGGCAAACCATGTGTCGTGACCAACTTCTGGCCTTCCGAGACAGCTACTGTTCCTGCTACTGGTGCCTGCGGGCAAAAGTACTTTAGCCAGGATATTCCTGCTGCCTAAGCAATTGTTAACACGACTGCTGGGGCAGAAAATTAATCTATCAAAACCAAAATGAAGCTTGCGTGCATTACTAATTTAATAAAGGGCCTGCCGAAACAAAGTACACTCCACCATTTGAAATGTGAGCAACATGTTTGATATGTATGAAACAAAACAAATGGCCTACTCACGGTGAATAAAGATGCGTTCGAAAAGTAACGTCGTTCGGTTGGGTCTCGCGCGATTTCCCTGGCTTCGCCTAGGTCGCGACATCGGCGTGGACTGGACAGTCGCGTGAGGCGAATCAAAACGTCGCCGTTTCGAACGCGCACAAATAGCAGCCGTGCATAATATCAGTCACATTTTCTCAATCCCTAGGATTCTTATCCATGTCGGTCTCCGATGTGCATCATCTGCTTCTTTAAAAAAACGATGAAATCGCACATTGCTGCTTTTCCAACGCGATGACGTGCATATGTATAAAGAACAAGTGTTTCGACATTCGTCTTTTTTTCTTTTCATGCGTGGCAGCATCATGACGAACTGAGAACTGCGATGTATTCTGCGCGAGCTGCACTGCGAAGCGTTCTTTCACGTGAAGCCTAACGCTGGATTTATAAGCGCCGCCGCAAGATATATCTAGTGATCATTTACAGTCGCGAATACCCATACCCGATGAATAAATACACTGTATGTGGAAGAACGTACTGTTTCTAACATTGCCTTTCTTCATAGGAGCAGGAAATTTTGTCCCATGCAGACAGTGAGAAATAAGAATGTGTGCCCATTGCAATTCAGCAAGAAGCCACACTTATGAAATGGCGTCGTACTCCGGTGCGCGCGAACGAGCCGATCTTACTTCAAGGTGTGAAGTGTCGTGCCCAGACTACGCATTCCAAGTTTTCTGCATCGTACCTAATATACCTAAGCAAATCTATCAACTGGAGGCGCTTGTCCAACATGTCTACATGATCTTTCCAGCCGAGAGTTATTCTTAATCGCTTGTGGAATAAACATGCGTTCTCCCGCACCTGCGAGCAGGACACGAGCATGTAGGGAAACGCAGGGCGACTTGCCGATTCCTGGCATGTTTTGCTCGAAACGAAATCACTTTGAGGAAAAATGAAATAATATTGGAAATTATGAACTGATCATTAACATGCAACCGCTTTATCAACATAAATTGAGCAACATGGCACTGAGCAATGAAGTGGGCATTTAGCTGTTACCCGGTAAATGCTCTCAGACTGATCAGTAAGGCTGTTGTCAATCCTAGCTTTATGGAGAGGGATAGGCGTATCTCAGAAGAGGTTGCCTGGCTGATCACAGAGAAGTCGCAACGTAACTCGTAAGTCACGGACATGATTAAGCACATCATAGGCAACTAGCTTGCATTGCCAACGGCTTCTATGGAAGAAGGTTTCCTTGGGATGCAAAAAGCAGTGTGTTGGAGTAAGGTTCAAGGGGTATGCGGAAAGAAATTTTGCTCACGCTTATATGTGTATGTCTAGCATTTGCGGTGCGTGCGCCTTGTCTTTGCGCACCTGTTTACATTTCGCTGGCCACAAAAATCAAGAATTTGGCGACCAACAAGCCATACTACCATCATCACTAAGGCAAACGCCGTCACGGGAATTTCCTTTCATTTCCTAACCTATAAAGTTGAAGCAGTTCACCAATGTCAGCACTTAGGCATTCCGCTAACTCTTGATTCTTCTCTGTGCGATCATTTCCGGCCCACCAAAACGTTACGCCCAGACAAGCTTTATTTCGACTCATTGTGCATGATAACCAAAGATGGTACTGAGATTTTGAATGTACCCCTTTTCATTCAGCTCAAGGGTGGATCAGCATTCCCACTCTCCCTTCCTTGCTTTCCGATTGAGTTACGCTGTGCCCTTCACAAAAATAACTACCAATCCCTGGCGGCACTTCTGAGTCTCTTAGGTGCGTTTCTGTTACCACAAACACCCTTATTCGTTCTCTATTTAACTGCTCCTCAAGCTATAACCGATTTTCCGTTCTTTTACTGCCTTACATTTTTATGTAGCTTATGGCATGGCGAGCACTCTTTCTTGCTTTTCTCCTTTTTATTCTGTAATTGATGGCGATGCTATTCTGAGGCTCCCCTAAGGACCGTCTATATTAATAGCTACTCTGGCCTCCTGAGCACCCCCCCCCCCCACCAGGAAAGAAAAGCAACTGCGCGGCCAGCAAGTCACCAGCCCACTTCGGGTCCAGGCATGTGATTGAAGTGGATCCCGTCTCGTTGAAAACCACCACGCCTTCTCACGTACCTGTTTACTTCTACATCCTCGAAATCTTTCTCTCAGATCAATCTCCACAACAGAAGTAAGCTTAAAGTACACCTAAATAACATGTTTTTGTCGCCGCCACGGAGCCCTGGAAGAAAACTTCCGTCCGCCACAAATATCGCCACAGGTGTCTCAATATAAGTTCGACAAATATAAGTCCTGATGATGATGATGATAATGATGATGATGATATAATGACATTCTCATTGAAACGGCGCTGAGAAAAATAGCCACCTAGCCTGCTTGATTTATTCAGGTATGACATACATGTTTTCTACCTAGCATTTTTGTATACATCTACATAACCTTGTTTTTTGCCCTTCAAAATCTACCATGTACCGCTAGCCATAACTTTCTATAGCGCGTTTTCTACAGAACATCGTTTTTCACTAATTATAGACGCCAACTTAAAGAAAGAAAACGTCCTTAGGAAATATATTGTGCGACGCCGGACATCTCACACAACCCATACCACTATTCATGACCTAAAACGTGTTCCGAATTGCGTGCTAAGACTGAAGTAGAAACGTTGAAATTTTGTAGTAAAAAGCAATTTGCGATGAAATTTCTGATCGGTCTGTCTATTCCCGTGGATATATCGACTTCAATGATTTTACCTTTAGTTGGTTGCAGCAACGGCTCTTGCAATGAAAAAAGAGTGCTTCCATAGTCACAGTTTTATTGCGGAATACAGCATGATCAAAGCGAGAGCTGAGCATTCTGATCAGTCATGCTTCAATGTCGCTGATAACGAGATTGCGAGTTGGCTGGTTTGAGCTGGAGACCCTTCTCCTATTTGCCCGAGCGTTGAGAGCTCGCACGATATGGGCTGGCACTTTCGCTCCTCAGAATCCTCTGTTCTCTAGGCCATAGTAGCACAAATGAGGATGCGCTTTGCCTCATTTGCCGCAAGAGCCGAGCTGCATTACGCGATAGATGATACAAACTCTGGAATGGGAGTTGTAGTTGTAGTGCCCAATGTAAAGCTTACAAAAATCTATCGACTTTCCACGAGCTTCATGACGTATATAGCCAAAGTCCATATACACTGTTTTATAAAATATAAAGACGCCAAAAAAACGGACACACACAAGGGATGAGAACGGGACAGGGCGCCACTAGCGGCTGCTTTATTTGAGAACGTAGGCACTTATACACCGTCGGTATAAAGCAGGTGCAGTTGCGAGTGGCGCTCTGTCCCATTCTCTTGTCTTGTGTGTGCCCGTTTATTTGGAGTCTTTATATTTCATAATAAACAGCTACCAACTAGGCCAACAGGAAGTACCTTTAAACACAGTTTTATTGCGATGGCAAGTTTATGGACTTAACAAGCGACATTTTGCTGTCGTCGTCGGTGTCGTAGTGTGGTTCCCTACATATTAAGGTGTATGTATGCTACATGCCATGCCAAGTTATACGACATGCGGTATATGTCCGTTATATTGACCAACCATTCTATCACTAAAGTGCTAATACCATGTCTAGCAGTGTTGACAAGATTATTCCTCAGAATTTTGTGAATGGCACCCGACAAACAAATGTCATGAAACGAAACACCGACAGTGCATGCCTCCTATTTAAATCTTCTCACACTGAAACAGCAAAAGTGCGAATCAGTAACACAGCTGAAAACTAAAAAGGATGTAACTTCGTTGGTGCAGCTGTGCACAACCTACAGGATCGGCCATGGAAACAGGTTCGGAGCATTCCCGATTAGGAAAAGTGGTAGTATTGTCGTTAAGAAAGGCGTTGGCTGTAATTAATAGACATAAATGAAATTATTTGATGGCAGGATTCAAACAGAAGAGCCCTAACTAACTGCACGTTTTTACTTAGCTAAAGTGTTTTTTTCACTTCATACTGACACTACTGCTAGGAACCTCAGACTTCAGGTAATATTCTAACATGTTCCTATTGCATTTATTACTTCGCCTTTACGGAGAAACTGTGATATCTACTTAAGTAGCTGGTTGTGAAAGGGTAGTAGTCTTTTGTTGTCTTTTAAAGGCACTATTCTAAGCGATTAAAGAATGCTATTATCAGTTTAAGGAGTTCCTAAATCATGGGCCCGCCGAACTGATTCATGGTAAGAAGGGACAATAATGGTTTTAGGTTTTCGATCTACGATATATCCTCAAGTTGTTCTAGGCATGGTAATATAACTTTAACTTCACTATAAAATAGCACTTCAAATGTAAAGTGGGGATTAGGTATTTGAGTAATTAGCTTTGTTACTTCTCTTCGATATTACAATTCATGCAAATGCCAAACTAGAGCAGCTGTAGAAATAGATTTCGTATCTTAAAAGAAATGTTCAGCGCATGTTAACGAACAGGTTAACCGGATACATTACCGACAGCCTGCTGACGCTGATGTTCATCAAGATAAAGCGACATCAAAAAGTAAATTTAGAATTGGTGTTTTATATTTCCCTCGTATTGGGATCTACAGTCAAAAATTTCATGCACATCTGCGCACGCATCCCCTGTTCTATATGCATAATCGTCTCCTTTTTTCTTCTGCTCTATCGTTCCCACCCTAAAAGCGCTGGACGTTCTGGTAGGTCGCCTCATAACACAGCTTTGTCCAAATTAGCCTTTGTTTTTGAAGGTATCAATGACATCTTACATTTCTGAAAATTGAGCATCGCCGACATCGAGGGTTCTTATCAATAGTTTCCTTTTAGCTCCCTAAAAACTGTTCAGAAAACAAAATAAACAAAAATGTGTCATAAATAATAATTCATCCTGATACTTAGCGCCTTATCCTTTGCAACATATGTCAATATACCGAGCATACTCTGCATAATATGACTTCATTAAAAGCGGGCTTGATCGTCACCTCTCGCAAACGTTAATGCAACGTCAACATGAAATATTCATCACCACCACTTGCCTTTTTCTTAATGCAACAAAATATTTAAATTTTAGTGTGCTAGTGCTACGGCTTGCAATCCAGCGCAACGCTGTTGGATGTCCGTCCGCTGCGTGATCAGGAAATGAAGAGTAAAACCCCTTAAACTTCGTAAGGTAGCGACACTCTCCTCCTCCGCCTGCACTTCTCGTTTTTCCTCTCCTTCAAGCTCCCTCCCCGACCGTGGCGCCGCCTATACGGCTCGAGCGTAGCACACGAGCTTTCGCAGAGGGAATTCACGC